>NW_028318078.1:10772500-11395000 GCF_062004578.1 Staurois parvus | reverse complement strand
CTCCTGCCTACACTTCATCTTTCACCCGACACTACTTCCCTGCTAATCAGGCTCTTTCATACTTAAGGCCTGTCCTGGCCCCATGCCAAGCCTCCTTAAGGGATCTTGACCAATCCCCAAGCAGAATGCAAGTCAGCCCCTCCTCGCCCTCACCCACTGACTTCTAGAAACTTCTCCAGCTCCTAGAGCAGGGGTATGTATCAGGAAACTGACCTGCAGAGCCCCTCAGCCCTGACCTAAAAAAAAAACTGGGTGACTCATCCCAGGCTGCTACTCAGCCTCTACCTAAAAAAAATGAACTAGCTCCCCTAGCTAAACTTGAGGGGCGCTACATACTGAAGGAGTTTTCTTGAGAATCTGTCATCCTGTGATTTTGGAGTATCCTGCACCCTCATCCCTCTACCTGCCTGTGTTCAAATACTGCAATAAATCTTCAAAAAGACATCCCTAAACTGAGCCTGAGGTTTGTCAGTGTGCTGAAAATGGTAACTTGGCTGGTGACATCTGAACAGGTAAGGGAGACCTGTATATTTCCAGCAGGCATTTAGGGGTTAGTGCTACTATAGCAACATGCATACCTTCCAAAATAGTAGTATATTTTCTCCCATAATCAACAGTTTAACACAGATTCATCAACCTGAAAGAATACTTTACTAGATAAAAAGAAATGTGGTATGATCACAATCTTTAAGTGGGTAGCACTACCCTCTCACGGGTCACTGAGTAATTTTTTGGTTCCCTGTCTTGTCTGACCCCACTCTGAAAGCCCAACCCCTGCTGACACCATCTTAAACCTCTAATCTGAGGGACCCTCTGGCTGCAACCAAAAATTAGACTCAGACAGTTTAGAGTGAACTGAAATCTTGGCTGTATTAAGATTAAATGTAGGCACAGTAAAACATCAGAAACTTTTTTGCATGAAATAATAGTTATCACTTGGAGTAATTTCAAGCAAAAATCACACACAGCAAAATCTCAATCAGTTATGGGCATCCTGCAATTCAGAGCTTAGACAGTAACCTCGGTCCTGAGATGTCTTTCCCCAGTGAGCAAGAAACTACCAATTAGAGTAGCTAGCTCACTCTGGGCTCTCAGAAGCAGGTGACAGGGTTCAATTCTGAGGTAAAGGAAAAGAAAATCTTGAATTGAGTAAGACACTGTCCCTTTAGCCTGAGTTCCCAGCCTAAAACACCCCTCCCCAAATGAGGCGATTGGTTCTCTGCTTTAAGGAGACACCCTGCTCAGTTCCTAGAAAAGAGGCTGTTATGCTTGGAGCAGTAAGTTGAAGAGATCTCCCTTTTAACACCAGGAACCAACTTTGGTAGAAAAGGCACCCTTTTGCTCAGGACACTTGAATCTGCTTAAACCAAGGCTGACGGCAAGTATTCTACCTCTATAAACATCTTTTTGTTATCTCTCTGCTGTGTTATTGCTCTCTGTATTTATATAAATACTTTTTTATTGCACCATTTTGACCTTTTTAGTAATAAATCTTATTTTCTGAAAAGTGTTGAACTGTTTCTAAAGCTCCATAATGCAAACTAAGAATCCCTGTCTCTGAAGAGTGCTACTGTGTGTTTTAAACCTCTATATACATCTGCCTGTGGTGACAGTGTGTATACAGACGATTATTCAAACATCATAGTGTTACTGCTAACATTGGTGAGTTTCCTCCTTCTCTGTACAAAAGGCGGTGGTGGCAGTGTGAAGAGTTAATTGCGTAATTAACCTGACCCAGTAACAATCGCTCTCAGGCTGCAGTACATAGATTGTGGTCCATTAGCTGGAAAATATTGGGGCAGGGTGCAGCTGAGCGTGGCATTGTTACGCACGTGACAGCGCGGTTTTAGATTGGCTAGTCCCTCGGTCACGAGTTGGTGAGAAGGGCTGGGGGTCTGACGCCACATCCGTCACACAGAGGAAAGGGACTACCCCTTTAACATACACAGGGTAAAATGTAAATTTAGACAGGGATTAAAGGATGAGCAGAAACCCTCTTTGTAGGGATTAATTCCTCTTGCGACCCCAGTGGCACACTGCAGCAATGTAGGAACTCTGTGGTAAATGTGGGCCGACTGCTGTGGAAGCAATGGTGTGGCTTAACTTGCGGTTGGCAAGACACAGCAGTGGGCTCTTGCAATTGGATTATACTGAAAGTGTAGTAACCGGTAGGCCAAGTGAACTAAGTCTTAACATGTTTCAGTTGTGAACAGTGTCAGCTGAATTTAGGCATAAAGCAGCAACTTGAATAATGTCATTAGCAATTTAAATAACTTAAGAATGGAGCTCTCTCACCCGATCTGTGGCACCAATCAGGTAGCTGGTGATCTCTCTGTAGATGGGGGACCCCAGCATTACAGTAGTTCCTGATTCAGCCCATGGGATAGCTTACCAGACTCGTCAGCGGTGTCAGCAATCAGCAGCTTCTCCTTCTCCGTTCATTCTCTCTGCAGCATAGCTTTGCCTCTGGCACCCCCCTGGTCTTCTCCTCCACCTCTGTTCTTCAGCTTTCACCCTTCACTTCCTACCCCGGGTTACCAGGTTTCTGTATTTATCTGCCTCTGCCCACACACCAGCTCCTCTGGGGAATGTAGTTTTCTAGCCAGCTTTTAAACCAGTAAAGGCAAGCAGTCAGCCTACGAATCCCACAAAGCTTTACAACATAGTCTGCATAATTGGGTTGTAAGCAGCTGCCATGTTGTGTCCATTGCAAGTGCTTAATATCAATTGCCTTGGTAGGTGCACTGGTTCTCTGGAATGGCGTGTAGGGTAGTGGTCTTTTAAACCAGTTGTGGAGTGATATCACACAAATAGGGCAGGAAAGAGCTCACTTCACATTATATCCTACTACACTCATTCCATGAGTGTATTAGCATTCTTCACTATACACTGCATTACACTTATCACAACATAGCATACACCCCCAAAACTCAGTCCATGCCATGAAGCAGGAACATGACTGGGGCCCTGCAGAGGGTTGGAGCACTGGACAGTTGCTCAGTTTTTCCCCCACCCCATACCCCTGCCATAGCTGTCTTCAGATGCCAAGCATAAGAACACAGTTCAAAAATATCACATTACAACACCTGATCTACGTACATGAATTCTTCCAAAATGAGAGAGCATAGTTGTTAGAAGGTGAAGAAAGATGAAAAGCAATAAAATGAACCAAAATATCCAACTATAGGCAGCTATTACATATCCCATGTATTTTGCCTTGATTCTCAAAGGTTGCAGTATTCAGGGCTCAACTCTTATTCATGGGGTTTACCTTTTGAGAAACCGTTCTTTTATTTATAGAAATGGCTGACCAGGTGCTCTTTCTACCATATAAATGTAATAGATTATTTTTAGATAACCATAGACATCAGAAGATTCTCACCCAGTCCAGCAACTTTCAGCCAGACAGGCTACAGCCTTATGTCTAGACGTCAAGGGGTTTATTTACTAAAGCTGGAGAGTCCAAAATCAGACTCCCTTCTGCAAAGAAACCAATCAGCTTCCAGGTTTCATTGCCAAAGCTTCATTGAACAAGCTGAGTTTAGAAGCTGATTGGTTTATATGCAGAAGGGAGTCTGATTTTGGACTCTCCAGCTTTAGTAAATAAACCCCCAACTGTCTAGTTCTAGAGACAAAGATTAATTGGACATATTTCAAAACTTTGCCTGGTGGCATTTGTTTCCCCATAATAGTCTGGTGCCAGTGGCTAGCTATGCTTCCACATTTACCCTCATCACTCCATAGCAAAAACATGCTTGGGCTTCTGAATAATACTTCTATATACTGGAAACGGTGTCCAAAGACAAAGCTGTGGGACTTGTATTTTCTAGTACTACCTCTAAACCTGGCATATCTAAAAATTCTGAGTCACTGAATAAAAGTCTCGGTGTTCTTAGGTCAGGACATAGTAGGTCTCAAGACAATGTAGCACTACCTTGTTAGGAGTTGCTGAAGTTTTGGGCCCCCTATAGTCCTGCACAGCCAGGCAACACGCATTTTCACAATAACTTGCATCCAGGAAACAGTAACCAGTCCTTGAGCTTTGTTTTGAAGTTTTATTAGGGGATTTGAACTTGGATATGGTTAGGGGTGTATGGGATGCCCAATGGAACTGATAAATCGAGGACAACTTCCTGGAACTATATACAAGTTTTTTTACAGCAGAAAATTCTCTTCTTGGAGAGCTGGCCAGGGTCTATGGTTGTACTATCTCAAACCCTAGATTCTCCTAATCCAGCCAATCTGGGTGAGTCCCTGAGCAGGGGATCCATTGCCTGTCACTTTAAAGTAAGACAGTCTTGGGTAGGCTCTAATCTGATTTCCCACTAGAGTGCTCATTCCCCTATCTGGCCCAGGGGGTGCAGGTTTACTCACTTAGGCCTTCTCCTATATTCCTGGTGGGTTAGTGGCTGCTATCAGGCCTTCTAACTGGGCCGCTCCTTCCCTGCCACACAGGTGGTCCTCTCTCAGGGGGCCGGTGAAGTCCCAAGCTTTCCTCCTTCCAAGATCCTCCTGCCTAGAGGTGAGCCCCTTTCTCATCTGGGCCCCCTCCCAGGGTCCTGCTCTCCAGCCTCACTTCCTCATCTTACACCAGAACTCTCCTACAACTCTCCTGCTGCTGAGCAGGTTCAATTACTCTTAAAGGCTGTCTTGGACCCTTGCCAAGCCTCCTGTTGGAGATTGGCCAGGATACTCTAAGAATACAGACCAGCCACTATTTACCTTCGCGCACTGCTTCTAGATCTTTCTCAAAAGTTCTAGAGCAAGGGGAAATCCCAGAGAGCTGGTCTGCACAGCCTCTCAGCTCTAACCTAAATTTTATCCACCTGGCTATTACACCCAAGCTGCTACTCAGCCCTCCTTACTAACAATTAGAGCTAGAGCTCCTCCTAGCTGACTAGGAATTAAACATTCTTATGTAGCGCTACTCCCTTAAGAGTATTTTTGGGTTCCCTGTCTATTCTCAGCCTGATTTGTAAGCACAACCACTGCTGACACCACCATCAAATCTTGATCAGGATAATCTCCTGGCCCTAGAATACAATGTAATGACAGTTTAACCTCTTACTGACCGCACTATAGCTGAATGACAGCTACAGCGCAGTTGTCCAGTTCCTGGAGGGTGTCTATTGACAGAATTGACCACAAATTAACATAAGGGCCAATTACAGCGGCCCTTTGCGTTGTGATCAGCTGTGTCCAATCAAAGCTGATCACATTGTAAACAGGATTTGCCAGTTATATACAGCTGGCAGCGCATGATGAGAGGGGATTTGGTAAGAGGCAATCCACACAGGGGAAATCTACACTGATAATCAGGGCACTAATCATCAGTGTCCTGATTATCTGTGCAGCCCCATCAGTGCCCTTCAGTGCTGCCTCTCAGTGCCCTTCAGTGCTGCCTCTCAGTGCCCATCAGTGCTGCCTTTCAGTGCCCATCAGTGATGCCTGTCAGTGCCCATCAGTGTCACCTATCAGTGCCTCCTCATCAATGCTGCTTATCAGTGCCCATCAGTGCCACCAATTAGTGCCCATTCTTGCCATCTATCAGTGCCCATCTGTTTTGTCAGTGTCCATCAGTGCCAAATTTCAGTACAGCCTCATCAGTGCCTCCTCATCATTGCTGCCTTAACAGTGCCCATCAGTTCAGCCTCATCAGTGCACATCAGGGAAGGAGAAAGACAGAAACTTTTTTAGCAAAAAATAAAAAAACCCAGTGGTGATTAAATACCACCAAAAGAAAACTCTATCTGTCTCAAAAATATTATACAAATTTCATTTGGGTACAGTGTTGCATGATTGCGCAATTGTCATTCAAAGTATGACAGAGCTGAAAGACGAAAATTGGCCTGGGCAGGAAGTGGGTGAAAGTGCCCAGTAGGCAAATGGTTAAGATGAACCAATGATTTGATTGTATTGAGATCAAAGGAATGGTGCAAACACAAAAGAAATAACAGTAATATTATACAGCTGCTAGACACTCTGCTAGGCTCAGTCAAATGATCAAACACAGTACCCCTTTAAAACAAACCCAAAATGTCCTGCAGGATCCGAGTTTAAAGACCAATCCCTACACTGAGATATCCTTCACTAAAATTAGCTGTGGCAGGCTATCAAAAATTTGTGTAACTCACTTTTGTCTTCTCAGTTGTCTGGGAATGGGGTTTAACTAGAAGATGAGTATACAGATGTTTATGTCCCCTTAGATACCACCCGAGAATAAGAAAAAGAAGACGACTCTTTTGTGCACTTGTTGGGGCCTAGTTGGTGCACATTAAGGTTGAGCTCCTTTTTGCTTGAGAGCAAAATTTATTGAGGAAATAAAACACAGTAGAAGGAAAAACTCCTCCCCCGACTGATGGTAGCGAAGTTCGAGACAGACTACCTTAATGAAAATGGGGGAAGGATCAGTATAGATGAAGAAAGGGCAGGAGTGGACTCCAACAGAATTTGTATTCCAATAGATAGGGAATTGACTTGTTGAACCAAGCTCCTTTATGGCTATAATATGTGGGAAATGAGGCATCAACTGTGTGTCACTGTCCACAAAGACATATGTGCTTCAAGAATAGACCTACGTTCAGAGCAATAGGAGCAGGCACAGAAGCTGTAGGCCTCAGTACTGAATTGGGCAAACAAGTCTGTGTTGCAGGTGGTAAACTGTGATACAAAGTGTGCTGCACTAATATAACTTAGAAAAGAATAGGATATCCGTTAACTGAAGACAGTTTGGGATGTGAAACCCTTTCACCAAATCTGCAGTCTGGGCAGAGTGAGGAAAGGTCTTTTAGTTGGGGGGCCCCCTTCTCCTCTTGGTCCCTCTGAGAACGGGATGATACTGGGCACAATTCTATGATCTGTAGGCCTGCAGATTCAGCTCTCCTGCTTGTCAGCAATGCTAGCTATCTGTTATCCTTCTGTCCAGTTCTCCGATGCAACCCAATCTGGTCTGGGCCCACCGATTCCTGCACCAGCATCCAGCCCATGCCCTTCCTCTCACATAGTCTCTCTCCTCCCTCCACGAAGTTCCCAGGCTTTCAGTTGTAAAGGCTTCCACCCCTTCTCCTGCTCCTCTGGGAAAAGTAGGCTGCTTCCAGTATGTCCATTCACAACAGTCCTGCCTTCAGCATAGAAGTCCAATACCTTGCTATACTTAAGTCCGTGATAGCTAAACTGCCGAATACCACCATCTTGTGGTATATCAACATCCTGCAAACAGTAACAGTGCAGTGTGCTACACTTAAATAGGCATGTTATTCAATGCAGGGAAAAGAGGCAACATTTTTTACAAAGGACAATCCCCAACTCCTTATACTATCCTAACCTCCTAACTCCTTCCTTTTTTGCAGCCATTACCTCTAGCCAGCAGTGCCGGTGAACCCGGAGTGTGGTTGTTACTCCACAGTTTATGTGACAAGCCTGGGGGCTAGTGATGAGTACTATCATTGGGGAGAAGATCACTTGCTCTCCCATACCCAGAAGTACCCAGAGGGATCAGGATGCACTTTGCAGAGACATTGCCACTTTGCCCTGGATTAGCAAAGTGACAATGTCTATTTAAGTAGCCTATAGAAATAATGAACCAGCTCTATAGCTAGATCATGTGATGGTCTAATTTCTTAAAGTGACAAAAAAAGCCTACCAACTACAACGATAAAGAAAACTGCTATCATGCCAGTAAATGGAGTGATCCAGACTAAGACTAAAAGTTTAAACATTTAGACTGAAAAGCTGTGGGGCTTGCAACATGAAAAAAGTGGGTGCAACTTTTTGTTGTTCCCATTTCCTTCGTTCTTTCTTCCTCCTTTTTTTTTTTTTTTCTTTTTCTCTCTTTGGTCTGTATATTTCCTTTCTCATTGCATTTTGCCATTAGTTCCTTGCCTTTTATTTACAGAATTCTTAATGAAGGAACCCATATTCATATATGAAATGCCACTGCTTCCATCACACCTTGTATTATACACCAAATTCCTAGAATAAAGCTTATACTATGGAAAGCCTTTCATTAGAAAAAAACTTGGTCTAAAAATCCATTTTGCTAAAAAAATGAATTTATCTTAATCCTAAAAGTATTTTTTATCAATATGATGCCATGGCTGAAATTGATGTTGGAATTCTTGGGTTGAGTTACATTTACTGCAAAGGTGACCTGGGACACTCAGTGAAAGATTTGAATCACATGCCCTGGTTTACAGGATCTAGCAACATGCCTGGCTCTGCAGCAGTTGGATCACTTTCTGAGAGTTGTCTGATACTTCCTGCAAATTTGGCCATTCTTTAAAGCCTATGGGCAGCCATAAAATGGATTGTAAAAGTGGCATGGGTTCCCATTCACTTTGCCAGGGCAGATAATGTCAAGCAGCAGATTTACAACAAGTTCTGCACTTTCACTCGTCATTAGTTAATGGCATCAAATAGAAATCAACCCTTTCTTCTGCATATGGACTATCTGAAGTCTGTTTGTTACTTCTTTTGGCTCCAATGTTCAAAACACCGACAATGATCTCAATATCAGTATGGGAAATGTCAGATTGGCTCTGGTACAGCACAAACAATTCCTGATATTACCTGTAGACCTCCAGTTTTGATGTCAGCAGGTGTTTTTATTCATGATGTGCAGCGCTCTCAAGCATATTTAATCTATCTGTATCTATAATCTTGTTGGGGGTTGGTACGTGAATTACTGTACAGAATGGTAATAAATACCAGCCGCTAAAAGCCACTTATTGACACAGCAATGCTCGTGCAAACAAATGTGTGTACACAGCAACACAAGTAGTGCGGAATAATTGTGTCACCCAGCAAGGGCAGCTGTTTAGTGATAGCACAGAGTATGTGCAATGTTCATTGCTGCCAAGATTTTAATATAATTTACAATTACAAGGACACTTTATAGCCGGGAAGGTATATCTTACCATATCACATACTTTGATCTCTAAATCTATACAATTATTCTTTTTTTTAACCTGTTTTAGGTTATTGTCAATTAAAAGAGAGGTTCTGTAACATAAATGCAGTGCAGGAAGTGTGGTAGTTTTCAGCGCAATGCCCCTCACACCAAAAAGTGGTGTGCATATATATAGTGTGTCATATATAGTCATGTACCCAGTACATGACTCACTTCTAAAAATTTCCTCTTCTCTAATGCACCCTTGAATACTAAACTCTGAATTTTAGGTATGGCAGTTTTTGCATAGTTACATTAGTCCTCGCTCATCACAGGCAACATTTAGAGAACGCTTTTCATTTTCTTAATGAATGCAAAGCATTCTGTGATTAGTAGGGCAATAACATCACACCTCTTCCAATCAGAGAACACTTTGCATTCATTGAGAAGATGCAAAGTGTTCTTTAAATGGGGCCCATGTCGAGCAAACCATCTCCTGTGTTCATTAAGCAGTAGAGCAGCTTACTGCTGCCTGGGTCCCGGAAGGTAGCAGCAGTCACTGTAGTAGGGGTGCCTAGCTGGACCAATGTAGCTATGTAAAAATTGCTATAATTTCAATGTGGAACTAGGAACAAAGTAACATATAAAATACAGTCAATTACTAGTATTGACACAGTTTTTTCTTCCGAGCCCCCAAATTATGGTTTCATTACCTGTTGATCCTGCCAGTAGATACACAATTTTCCACTTCCTTTACCAGAGCAAGCTGTCCATCAAAAGTGTCAGTTACATGGTTTTGACATGCCATGGAACACTGGCTGGAGTGCTTAAAACAGTGAGCTCTTTTTCATATGATTTAAACATTTTTCTCCAAACGTAAATGTTTCTGTGTGATTATGCTTCAAAATGAACAACAATATCACCTTGTTAAAGTTTGGGAAAAACAATGGCCAACATGTCGAAGGTTCCTGGTTGTCCAATGATCATTGGATCAAACAAAAGCCTAATCTACAGGTAACTGTCATTAGTGGGGCTTTTCTGCCTGATGCTCCACATTTCTAAATCCTTCAACTCTTTTAGAGGCAGGTGTTGTTTTAGGTGTCTGTCATAGAAGTCTTAGTGTAGCAGAGTTAATTGGCACTTGAATCAAGATGGTCTTGTATAAATGCCTTCTACTTAAACATGCACCACAAAAGAGGGGCCTACCAGTTAATTTGGAAATTTACAGGAAACAGCTGGAGATCAAGCTGACTGAACTTGTACCCTCCTCTTTTATCTGTAAAGTTCTAAGTGATACTCCAGACTACATTTGGGAGATTGGTATGCATTCCCCGTAAGGCAGAACCCATTGGAGAGGGAGGTGTTTTTTTACTGTGTCTTTGAGGAGTCAGTTAAGGCTCTTCTTAAAGGCTCAGGAGTTCCCTTTTTCTTAGTTTCACTTTTTTGGGTTGGAGATAGCTAATAATATCAGGCTCCAGGTTGGCTCCTTTACTGGAGCCCTCTGAAGTTTCCTGACAGCTTCTGACTGTGTGATTCCTTCAAGGCCTTTATCATTTCCTCTACTGTATGTGGACTTTTTGGGGGCATTGTGCTTTAAAGTATCCACCTTCCCCACATCTATAACATTTCTTTCCAGCAAGTTGCCAAGTGGTTTCGAGTTTAGCTCCTGAGACCTTACTTTAGGGTAATCACAGCCGTCTGCACATCCATCAGGGATTTGCATTCCTTTTTCATTCTCGTCCACTTTTGCTACCAAATTCAGGATCTCAGTGGACTCAAGACGGCTGAAAAGTAGATTGAGACTAGGCCTCAACCTCTTCATGTTCATATATGGCCAATAGAGTCACCCTGAAGATCCTGCCCTTTTGTTTAAATCAGCTGTCATCCTCCAGACCTGTCAGTGGGCAGGAGTGAAGTTATAGGACCAGATGTGTGTCAGATGTCGTCTTTTTTTGTTTTTTTTCTTTTTTTTTTTTTGAATAAGGGTCTAGTGTGGATTTTTGTGGGGGATATTTTTTGTCTTGAGTCCCCCTTAAAATTCATGCCAGAGCTGAAGAGTTTGGTATCTGGTATGGTATCGATTATGGGGGGGGGGATCCAGGTAATTTTTATTTCTAATTAATATCTATGTGTTCTCCCTGTGGCTGCATGGGTTTTCTCCGGGTACTCTGGTTGCCTCCCACACTCCAAAGACATGCTGGCAGGTTAATTGGCTCCTATCTAAATTGGCTCTAGTATGTAAATGTATGAATGTGAGTTAGGGACCTTAGATTATATGCACTTTGAGGGTTAGGGACTGATGTGAATGAACAATATGCAGTATATATGTAAAGCCCTGCATATATTGACAGCGCTATAGAAGTACCTGTAATAATAAATAAATAAAAATAAAATATGAGACCCTCACCTAGGATAAGATTCTGGTACAGATTAAGGGAATCTCTAGCCAGGAGCTGGGAGCCAGTAATTTACAGTGGAAGGTACATGAAAAGCGTATGATGTATGCTGATGACATGTTACTTCTTCTAGGGGACACTGATTCTTTTTTGAGAGCAGCTATGTCCATTATTACAGAATTTGGTCTTTATTCTTGTTTAACCATTAACTGGTCCAATTCTGCATTTTTGTCTTTAGATGGGAGGATTAACTCACAACTACATTCCTTCTGCCCAGTCCCCAGTGTCACCACTTTTAAATATTTAGGAGTAGCCATCTCCTCTGAGATCAGTGTACTCTCAATTGAACATCTCTCCCTTGCTCACCAGATTCCGGGACAAAATCAAACTCTGGCAAAAATTGAAGATCTCTATGGAGGGACGTGCTAATTTGGTAAAGTTTATTATGATGCCACAGTTATTATTATTATTATTATTATACAGGACTTGTATAGCGCCAACAGTTTGCTCAGCACTTTACATTAGAGCGGGAGACAATACAGTAACAATACAGTTCAATACAAGAGGGATTAGAGGGCCCTGCTCCTTGGAGCTTACAATCTAGGAGGGAGGGGGTAGTGGTACAAGAGGTAATTAGCTGTGGGGGATGGAGTGGTAGGAGGAGTAGTTGATTCCAGTATTAGCTGGGGGCAGGGTAGGCTTCCGTGAAGAGATGGGTTTTCAGAGTGCGCCTAAAGGTGAGCAGAGTAGGCGATAGCCTGATAGCTTGGGGTAGGGAGTTCCAGAGGATGGGTGAAGCCCTTGAGACATCCTGGAGACGAACATGGGAGGAGGAGACAAGGGAGCTAGAGAGTAGGAGGTCTTGCGAGGAACGGAGAGTACGGTTTGGGTGGTATTTAGAGACAAGGTCGGTGATGTAATTAGGGGCAGTGTTATGAACGGCTTTATACATCAGTGTTAGTGTTTTGAATTTTATCCGTTGGGCAATTGGGAGCCAGTGGAGGGACTGGCAGAGAGGGGTGGCAGATATAGAGCGGTTAGTAAGGTGAATGAGTCTGGCAGCAGCATTCATGATGGACTGTAGTGGGGATAGCCTGCGGTGAGGTAGGCCAGTGAGGAGGGAGTTACAGTAGTCAAGGCGTGATATAATAAGCGAGTGACGAGTTGCTTAGTGGTTTCCGAGGTTAGGAACGGTCGTATCTTGGAGATGTTGCGGAGGTGAAGTCTACATGAGTTTGTCAGTGATTGGACCTGGGGCTGAAAAGACAGATTGGAGTCTAGGATTACACCTAGTACCCTGGCGTGAGTGGTGGGGCTGATGGTAGTGTTGTTGATCTTGATGGAGAAGTCGGGGGGGGGGGGCACGGGCTTGGGGGAATACTAGAAGCTCAGTTTTGGAAAGGTGAGTTTGAGGAAGTGGAGTGACATCCAGTCCAATATGTCACTTAGTAGGTTGGTGATGCGATTGGAGACTGAGGGGGTGAGGTGAGGGGTAGAGAGATAGATTTGTGTGTCATCGGCATAGAGATGGTAGTTGAAGCCATGGGAGTTTATCAATCAAGGCTGGTGATGTGATTGGAGACTGAAGGGTGAGGTGAGGGGTAGAGAGATAGATTTGTGTGTCATCGGCATAGAGATGGTGGTTGAAGCCATGGGAGTTTATTAATTGGCCAAGGGAGGAGGTGTAGATGGAGAAGAGGAGGGGTCTGAGGACAGAGCCTTGAGGGACCCCGACAAAGAGAGGGAGTGAAGGGGAGGAGGCAGCATCATAGGTAACACTGAAGAAGCGCTGCAATAGATAGGAGGAGAACCAGGAGAGCGCGGAGTCTCTGAGGCCAAGAGTGCAGGTTTTTGAGGAGGAGGGGGTGGTCAACTGTGTCAAAAGCCGCAGAGAGGTCAAGTAGTAGGAGTATAGTATAGTGGCCATTGGTTTTGGCGGTTAGTAAGTCATTGGTGAGTTTGAGTAGGGCAGTGTCGGTGGAGTGTAGGGGGTGGAAGCCGGACTGTAAAGGGTCGAAAAAGGTTGTTGTCAGTGAGATGGGAGCTCAGGCGATTGTAGACTAAGCGTTCTAGGAGTTTAGAGGGAAATGGCAGTAGGGAGATGGGTCTTAGGTTGTTCAGGTCGGAGGGGTCCAGGGAGGGTTTCTTAAGTATGGGAGTGATGTGCGCGTGCTTGAGAGAGGAGGGGAAGGAGTGGGGGAGCATAGGATGGAAGAGGAGGGGGACCGCAGGAGTTATGAGGGGACAGGGCCCGGGGGGCAGGTGGTGAGGCGGGCTTTGGAGAAAATCTTAGTGACCTCTACGGTGGTAGTGAGGTCAAGGGAGCAAAGTGTTGAGGAGGTTATTGTGTGAGGAGTGCTAAGTGGGGTGGGTGTCTAAGCAGTGGCGAAGTCCCTACAATTGCGTCAATCTTGTTTTTGAAGTGGTTGGCAATCTCGTGGGCTGTAAGTGAGGTACTGGGTGGAGGCGGAGGCGGATAAAGTAGAGAGTTAAAAGTGGAGAAGAGCCGGCGAGGACTGGAGGAGAAGGTACTAATGAGGGTAATAAAGTAGGCTTGTTTGGCAGCGTGAAGGGAGGAAGTGTACATTAAGGCAGATTTAAAGCGGGTGAACGCTTGTTGGGATTTGGTTTTATGCCATAGTCGCTCCAGCGCATGACTATGTCATTTGAGGTTTCTGGTGTGGTCGGTCTGCCAGGGTTGTAGCGGTCAGGGTCTTTTGCTTCGTGTTGTTGGGGGTGTGAGAGAGTCTAGAGAGGCTGAAAGCGAGTTGTTGTAGACAGCAGTGGCCAGGTCAGGGCAGGACAGGGGATGGATGCTGTCATAAAGTTGGTCAGTTGCAGAGAGGTTTCTGCTGGTAAATGTTTGCCGTTTGGAGGGATAGGTGTTTGAGGACGAGGAGACGGAGAAGGTGACGAGGATGTGATTGGAGAGAGGAAAGGGGGTGTTAGTGAGTTTGCAGGGAGTGCAAAGGTGAGAGAAGACAAGGTCAAGAGTGTTCCCGTCAGAGTGGGTGGAGAACTGTATGCACTGTGCTAGTGCAAAAGAAGAGGTTATGTGGAGGAGTTGGGATGTAGCCGGGTTATTGATGTTGATAGGGACGGTTGCTTCACTTCCTCCATAACACCCCTATAGTACTGTCTTTTAAACTGTTCCACACCTTTTTTTCTATCTTTCGCTTTTGCAACACGGCCCCAGTAGAATATGCTTGAATAATTATAGAGGCCAAAGAGCAATGGGGGCATTGCATTTCCAAACCCCTGGCTCTATTATTTGGCAGTCCAATTACAACGTATGGTGGTTGGCCTGGGTCAGAGTACTGAACGGGAGCAAAAGGTTTGGGATTCTTCCCTGCCTATAGTATTGCATTTCACTCACTAACCTTCCTTTCAGGAGGACTTGGAGTCTCATTACTTTGCTGAGTCTAATAGATTATTCTGCACTTATAAATGGGTGTGGGGGAAGGTGAAACAGATGCAGGCGGAGGGTGGTTTTATGCACTTTAGCCCTATGTGGAATAACCTAACGTACCCCGAATTGGCTAATCTTCCATACACAAAGAAATAGTCTGTATATGGCAATATACATATGAGATACATATTTCGGGGAGGCACCTTACTGCCCTTCTCTTCTTTGCAATCCCAGTAGTCCGTTCAATCTATGAAATTCTATTTATTTACAGTGGAAGGAAAGTCTTATACCCAAATATAAAAATGTTAAGTCCCAAAATGAAAACATTGCAGTTTTTATTTTGCAGTATTCCCTGCTTGTCAAGTAACAGTAATCCTGCTCTTTTCCAAGTTTCGTACACATGAATGAATGATCGTCCATTTTCATTTGCATGTTAGTTTCGTATCGAAAACTAATGGGTTACTAAACTTACAAAAATTCCAGATAGACAGAATACAACTTCCGATGTGGTGTAATGTATTATATTGTATTCTTTTGTTTCCAATCATGCATGGTCTTGGTCACTCAGTGTTTCTCATAAAATGCTATACTAATTACACGAAAATAATTTGTTCTGTTATATTCCAAGATCATTTTTTGTGCTTGTCCTCTTGAATATTTTTGCATGAACTGTCGCGATCAGCTCTCGGAATCTGTATACTGACGATTAGATGATTGGATAATCACTCCAAAAGAATTTTTTTTCATTCGATTTTCTCATTGTGTGTACTAGGCATAAAGGTGGTTAGTGGGAGTGTTTAATGAGGGCTAGCAGAGTCACTTCCATACAGGAAGTTTGCTGAATTTTTAGATTAGCCAGTTGTTTCTAATCAGACATTTAGCAATCCAAATAGTGCTTAAAATAAAAGTGTACTATATTCTTCAAATAAATAAATTGTAGAATTTAAATTTTATCTGGAATTCCACTTTAAACACATT
This sequence comes from Staurois parvus, assembly GCF_062004578.1. Classification (NCBI taxonomy): domain Eukaryota; kingdom Metazoa; phylum Chordata; class Amphibia; order Anura; family Ranidae; genus Staurois; species Staurois parvus. The sequence continues at coordinate 11,379,330 of NW_028318078.1, read as the reverse complement.
TTTTTTTCTTTGTAAATTTCAGTTTTTCTGTAGTAGGGTGTATACATCACACAAATGCACAATTTTACAGGCAGGGTCAAGGTATCCTCCAGGGATGTTATTTATATTTGCCTCCTAGGCCTCAATGGGGATCACATTCGAACCTGAACTACCTCGAACCAAACCCAGATATGTTCGGGTTATCCCTACTTGTAATGTAAGGTAATACAAATAACAGTGCAGCCTAACTACTGCGTATGGGCCCTGATTAACCACTGGCCAGGAATAAACAAGTCTGCCAGTGCTGGGGACTATAAACTTGCATTGGAACACTCATCCTAAAGGCTTAGGTATTTGTAATTCATGAGCTATGGAAGGGATTCTCCCAGTGTCATGGGCAGATCTCTACTGGTGACAGCATGGTTCCAAAGAGAAGAATCAACTTTTAATATAAATAACGGTGGCCTCTCTTCACCAACGCTGTATAGGTGTCTTCAACAGTCTATTCCAGCAATGGGCAAACTACGGCCCGGCCCACGGATGTGGCTGTCAGGATGTGTGTAGGCGGGGCAGCGTGACGAACGTGAGCGGAGGGGAGCTAGGCTCCTCTCACAGTCCGCCCTGAAGACCGGAACGGCGCGGGAACACGGCGAGAGGAAAGCACGGAGCAAAGGTAAGTGAATTGACACAGGGGGGACTTGGCTTACTACTTGGGGGGGAATAGTACTGTGGGGAATGAAATACTATATGAGGGATGAATTAATATGGGGGATGAATTACTATAGGGGGGATGAATTACTATATGGGGGATGTATTACTATGGGGGATGAATTACTATATGGGGGATGAATTACTATGGGGGATGAATTACTATATGGGGGATGAATTACTATGGGGGATGAATTACTATATGGGGGATGAATTACTATGGGGGATGAATTACTATATGGGGGATGAATTACTATGGGGAATGAATTACTATATGGGGGATGAATTACTATGGGGGATGAATTACTATGGGGGATGAATTACTATATGGGGGATGAATTACTATGGGGGATGAATTACTATATGGGGCATGAATTACTATGGGTGATGAATTACTATATGGGGGATGAATTACTATGGGGGATGAATTACTATGGGGGATGAATTACTATATGGGGGATGAATTACTATATGGGGGATGAATTACTATGGGGGATGAATTACTATGGGGGATGAATTACTATATGGGGGATGAATTACTATGGGGGATGAATTACTATGGGGGATGAATTACTATATGGGGGATTAATTACTATGCTTACTATGGGGGAATATTACTATACTTACTATGGATGACACATACACATCATTCATCTACTCTTGGTCCGGCCCCCGGGTCCAATATATGAACCCATTGCGGCCCTCAAGTTAAAAAGTTTGCCCACCCCTGGTCTATTCCCTAATGATCACTCCTGTAGGCTGGATGGAGACAAATAAGGCAGGTTGATCCATCCCATCTCCTCTCTCCCTGGTCTTCCTGAAATCTAGACACTGCTTCTGCCAGTCAAAATCCTACATCTTTCTAGCTCTAAATTCCCTCTGCCACACTGTCCAATCTAGTGGTGGAAGACAGAAGAATAGGCTGCAGTGTGGCCAAGAATACCCAGGCTGTGTGGCTCTGCATTAACGGGACCACCAGCCAGAGGTACACCTGTAACAAAGAACAGTAATAATTGTCATCTTAAATGTCCTTATGAGTATCCCTATTCCTGAGCCCCAATGAAAGATTTTCCATACTTCAATTTTTTAAGTTTTAGTGGTGTCAATGTTTGTTTTCAACTGTAGGGACAAAACAATTTCAACAAATGTTCTTGAAATGAACATTTTGAGAAAAAAAATCCATTCTGGATTATCTATATACATTGTAAGTGTAGCCAGGTGCTAGCTACAGTTGCAAGAAAAAGTATGTGAACCCCTTGGGATTACATGGTGTTTTGCATGAATTGGGCAGAAAATGTGCTCTGAACATCATCTAAGTCACAACAATAGAAGAACACAGTCTGCTGAACATATTACACAAACATTAGATGTTGCCATGGTTTAATTGCACATAACATGTAAACATTCACAGTGCAGGGAGGAATAAGTATGTGAGGCCCTAGCTTAATGACTTCTCCCAGAGCTAATTGGAGCCAGGAGTGAGCCAACCTTGACTCCAATCAGTTTGATATTGGATGTGTTGCTGACAGCTATCCTGCCCTTAAAAAACACACACCTGTTTTGGGTTTACTGGTTTCAAGAAGCACTGTCTGATGTGAACCATGCCTTGCAGAAAAGAGCTCTCAGAAGACCTACGATCAAGAATTGTTGACTTGCATGAAGCTGGAAAGGGTTACAAAAGTATCTCCAAAAGCCTTGATGTTCATGTGTCCACGGTAAGACAGACTGTCTACAAATGGAGAAAGTTTAGCACTGTTTCTACTCTACCTAGGCGTGGTCATCCTGTAAAAATTACTGCAAGAGCACAGCACAGAATGCTGCATGAGGTAAAGAAGAATCCCAGAGTGTCAGCTAAAGACCTACAGAAATCTCTGGCACATGCTAACATTTTTGTTGACACATCTACAATAAGGAAAACATTAAACAAGAATGGAGTACATGGGAGGACACCACGGAGGAAGCCATTGCTGTCCAAAAAGAATATTGCAGCACGTTTGAAGTTTGCAAAAGAGCACCTGGATGTTCCACAGCACTACTGGCAAAATATACTGTGGACAGATGAAACCAAGATTGAGTTGTTTGGGAAGAACACACAACACAATGTGTGGAGAAAAAAAGGCACAGCACACCAACATCAAACCCTCATCCCCACTGTAAAACATGGCGGAGGGAGCATCATGGTTTGGGGCTGCTTTGCTGCCTCAGGGCCTGGACGGATTGTTGTCATTGATGGGAAAATGAATTCCAGAGTTTATCAAGACATTTTTCAGGAAAACGTACGACCATCTGTCTGCCAACTGAAGCTCCGCAGAGGATGGGTGATGCAACAGGACAATGACCCAAAGCATACAAGTAATTCAACAAAACAATGGCTGCAACAGCACAGAATACGCCTTCTGGAGTGGCCCAGTCAGAGTCCTGACCTCAACCCGATTGAAATGCTGTGGCATGACCTTAAGAGAGCGATTCACACCAGACATCCCAAGAATATTGCTACACTGAAACAGTTTTGTGAAGAGGAGTGGTCCAAAATTACTCCAGATCATTGTGCAGGTCTGATCTGCAACTACAGGAAACGTTTGAGGTTATTGCTGCCAAAGGAGGGTCAACCAGTTAAGTCCAAAGGTTCACATACTTTTTCCTCCCTGCACTGTGAATGTTTACATGTTATGTGCAATTAAACCATGGCAACATCTAATGTTTGTGTAGTATTATATTCAGCAGACTGTGCTCTTCTATTGTTGTGACTTAGATGACGTTCAGAGCACATTTTATGCCCAATTCATGCAAAGCTCCACGTAATCCCAAGGGGTTCACATACTTTTTCTTGCAACTGTATATCATTATGCCATTCTGGGACATTTAAAGATGAGACTATGGTTAATCCTTTTCCCCCTATTGACCAGTACTGCGACTGCTACATCACCCCTGTTAGAAGAGTAGATTCAGATTTTTTGGCAGCAGATGATCTTGGGACCTGTAGTCTTATAGCCAATACTTCCTGTATTCCTGAACTACAACTACCAGAGAGCTGGTGAACGAGGAGGATGCTGGAAAAGCATATACATTCTACAGCAAGGTACTGACTCTCTCTTCAGATTCAGAGCTGAACACTGCCAGCCTCCTCCAGAGACAGATTGCTGGCCTACTGCTGCTGGACTCTACACATCAGTTCAGCACAGCAGTGACACAGATTGCGACATTGGGATTGCATCAGTGTCTCTGCATCGAGACTGTCATTTGTTTTTCTCACAGACATCTCTGCTCGCTGACAGGCTGGCAGGCAGTAACTCTGCATATTGAATAAAGGGGAGAGAACAATGTTCTTGGACAACTTGCCAGCCAGCTTGCTAACAACCAAATTAACCTGTCTAACAGTATGCGTTTATAACAGGGGTTTAGTTAGCACACATTTGCAAATACATACGTAAGCCACAGAGCCACGACACGGCACCCTGGTAATCTGTGGTCCTAACTCTAAAATTTGTGAGTCCCCATAGTAGAGGCACATGCATTTAATGTATAGATCATGGGCAGGTGGACCTGAGGGAGCCACCCCTCTTAAAGGCAAAGGAGTGCACTGGACCCCAGCATGTAGCACAATGGCAACCAGGGCCCTAGTGCACCCACGTACCAAAAACTCAAACATGCATAAAAGTGGCCACCCGCCCAAGTCTATAACTGGCTTATGAAGCAAGGACACATAAACAGGCATCACATAGTGAATAAAGGGGAGAGAACAATGTTCTTGGACAACTTGCCAGCCAGCTTGCTAACAACCAAATTAACCTGTCTAACAGTATGCGTTTATAACAGGGGTTTAGTTAGCACACATTTGCAAATACATACGTAAGCCACAGAGCCACGACACGGCACCCTGGTAATCTGTGGTCCTAACTCTAAAATTTGTGAGTCCCCATAGTAGAGGCACATGCATTTAATGGATAGATCATGGGCAGGTGGACCTGAGGGAACCATGGGCAGGTGGCTCCCTCAGGTCCACCTGCCCATGATCTATCCATTAAATGCATGTGCCTCTACTATGGGGACTCACAAATTTTAGAGTTAGGACCACAGATTACCAGGGTGCCGTGTCGTGGCTCTGTGGCTTACGTATGTATTTGCAAATGTGTGCTAACTAAACCCCTGTTATAAACGCATACTGTTAGACAGGTTAATTTGGTTGTTAGCAAGCTGGCTGGCAAATTGTCCAAGAACATTGTTCTCTCCCCTTTATTCACTATGTGATGCCTGTTTATGTGTCCTTGCTTCATAAGCCAGTTATAGACTTGGGCGGGTGGCCACTTTTATGCAAGTAACTCTGCATATCCCTGCAACCAGCCAAGAGCCTGAGTAAGAACTCTGTTCCTCAGAGGCCATGCTGTCCATAGGATTGGTGAGCAGGTGGATGCTCAACATCTTTCTGTCATCACTCTAGAGACACTGCATGCAGACACTGTTACACCTCAGTTCCAGGAGATCTTTGTTTTGAACAGCACCACAGTCTTTGTGTTTACATTCACTGAATTACCAGTATTCACTAATGTTTATGAGCCCCTACCATTTCTAGCACAAAACAAAAGATACCATCATATCAGGAAATTTAAACATCACAGAATTCAAGTTGCAATCCCCAGTTAAAATCTTCTCTTTTAAGGCAATTACTATCCAAATTGGGGTACCTAGCAGAGTATACGACTACATAATTCCCTGCATTCTCCATTGCAGAGCCACAGGTCCAGAGGGAGCTGATAAATCAACAAGTCTAAATTCTCTCTGTTGCTGCTAGTGTTGCAATTAAATGGTTGAAGCTTACTACTCATGACTGTATAATCTGTTAAACGTTGCTAATTGATTATTCCTTTTTTACCAGTGTTCTGCTTTTATGTGTTAGCTGGAGTTGTATATCCTAAACTCATGTTACTAAAGAATTGTGTCTCTTGAATTATTATTCTGTACTGTTGAAATATGTCTGACCCCAGAGTGTCAGATGTCGGGAGGCTTGCAAGGTCAGGGAAACTACTGGGGACAAGCATTATCAAGCGGCCCCTGTAGTGGTAGATACATATGGGTTTTAACAAACTTTGTAGCAGAGCCTACCAGTTTCTGTTCACAAGAAAAAGCTGTTCGTTCAACTTTGTCCTTGGACATCTGGTTTCTGAATGGGAATATCTGTGTTCAATCTAATTAACTGATGCACTTGCAATCTTCTAATGGGGAAAGTTGTAGTGTTTGTATCCCTTTAGAAGAAATTACCACTTAGGAATCTCCTGCAAAAGCAATTATATTTTTGAAGAGAAACTCCCTAAAATTTTTCTTGTGTCTTAGTACAAACTTCTTGGAAACCCAGTGTCAATCACACATGCAGGAAGTGACATTTCTGGGGAATATCTGTACACCAACTGTGTACAAAATGTCTCCAGGCATTAACATTAAAATACACTTTGGCTTGTGTCGCAGTTGTATATGATATACAATTTTTTTGTATTTGAATTTTTTTTTTACTCTTTATATCTATCTAAAACAAGTATCTACAGTATGTGATTTGATTTATCTATATTTTGCAAACAAATACATGCTACAAAGTGCATAGAGCATTGACATTAGTCCTTGTCTGAAGGACCATACAATTAAACATCTTTATCACATTCATGCAGACATTGTGCATAAGTAGCATGGTGGTTAGGTGTTTAGCACTTCTAGCTTGGGACACTATCTATGTGGGGTGTACATGTTCCTCTCTTGTTTGCATGTGTGGTCATAATCTAGGTATCATAATCTAGTGTCTTGGAGGCTTCTGGCTTTATCAAGTCTATGAGGGCTTACTGCACAGGTGTGGCCAGAGCTGAAAAGGATTTTTGAGGGTGTAAACAGTGGATGAGGCTATGGCTATCATGCTTAGCAAGTAAGTACCTAGGTTGCAGTTTCAGCATTAGTTTGGTTTAGGGGGATCGTCTGGTTTACTTGAGGGCTAGGGAAAGTAGGCATACATATTTTGAACAAAAATACCCTCATTGGAGTAGCAACGCTGATCAATATTAATATGAGGACAGCAATCCTTCCCAAATACCAGATCTCAATCCCATAGAGCACCTGTGGAGAGATCTCAAAATAGCAGTTGGGAAAGGAACCCTTCCAATCTGAGAGACCTGGAGCAGTTGGTGAAAGTGGTCCAAAATTCCAGTACAAATGTGTAAGAAACTCATTGATGGTTGCAGGAAGCTATTGATTTCAGTAATTTTTTCCAAGGGGTGTGCTACCAAATATTAAATTGAGGGTGCCAATAATTTTGGCCAGTCCATTTTCGGAGTTTTGGGTGGAATGTGTCAGTTTTGCCTTTTTTTTTTTCTCCACTTTTTTGTGTCATACCAATACAAACAAAATAAATGAACATGAGAATGCCTAAACATTTGTAATTGCAACACTTTTCTGGGCAAAGTGGGTGCATTATATACAGAAATGCAGGGGTGCCAATATTTTTGGCCATGAATGTATAACTATAGTGACGTTTATAAGTTTTAAAAACTATAGTGAATACTCATAGCTGCAATTGCTTGTAAGCATCTCCCATGGTCAGTGGAGCACAGTCAGCAGATGCAATATGGAGATCAGCTGCTACACAGAAAGCTTCCAGTTCGCACCTCATGGGCCACGTGCCCTCTTCTTTGCAGGCTCCTCCTCGCAGAAAGTCATATGCATCACCCTGTGTAAAATATAAGTATAAGCGCCTTGATATAAATAAATAAAAGCTGCTATGCACAAAAAGGTAACCAATATCACCCTAGAACATCAATATATATAAAAGTGCAGTGCTAAATTGAGCAATGACAAATAAAATATATAATGAATGGGTATGGATAAATATGCCTTAACCAATCCAAATACATACATAAATATATGTATAAAAAAGTTCAAATGATAATATGATCCAAAATAAAGTGACTCTTGTGCTCTGGTGACTCTAGGGTCCGGTATCCGTGCAATAGTGGTGAAGGTAATGCGCACTCACCGGACGTGCATGTTAAAAGCGCTTTGTGTAAAATAATCCAGATGTCATCAGATAGTGGAAGGTCCTGGTATAGTTAGGACTGCCCAAACCTATGGACTCACTTCCTGTATGTAAATGACTATGAGAGCGCAATCTTCCATCTCCTGATCCCAGATCAACCAATTGGCCATTCTGACCTTGCAAAAGTTTCAGCACGTTGGCTGTCTGAGCTTTTCCAGAAGGTAGATATGGAACCTCCTGAAAATATTACTCCTTAATTCACACTGCCATTCACAGCAGCCCCCCTGTGCTCCACGGAATCTCTCCTATCCCTATCCAAGCCTCGCTCCCAGTTCAGTCCATTCCCAGGCCTCGATCCTCCACTGTGGAGGACAGGTGTCAGATCGAGGCCTGGGAATGGACTGAACTGGGAGTGAGGCTTGGATAGGGATAGGAGAGATTCCGTGGAGCACAGGAGGGCTGCTGTGAATGGCAGTGTGAACTAAGGAGTAATATTTTCAGAGGTTCCATATCTAACTTCTGGAAAAGCTCAGACAGCTAACATGTTTTTACCATGCGCGTCCGGTGAGTGCACATTACCTTCACCACTATTGCACGGATACCGGACCCTAGAGTCACCAGAGCACAAGAGTCACTTTATTTTGGATCACATTATCATTTGAACTTTTTTATACATATATTTATGTATGTATTTGGATCCATACCCATTCATTATATATTTTATTTGTCTTTGCTCAATATGCATCACCCTGCTACAGATTTTCTGGAGACCTACACGGGCAGGGAAAAAAAGTCTGTCTCTCTAAAACTTGCCGGTGGTTGCTCAGCAACTGGTATCACAGTTAACACTCACAGGATTATAATTATTTTCAGCTCCCCTACCCCTCATCTGACCACAACATATGAATCAGTTTTGAGTAGATTTACTGCTAATGTACTGTACATTAAAGTTTCTGTTTGTTCTGACCGGTACAGTCAATATCAATCAACACACCAGGGCATTCTAACTTCTAGTGCTGAGATCTGTTACCTGATGACCTGTCTCTGATGTAGGATCAACGTGGTAAGTGATTTACAAGATGTCACCACCTTTATTCATCAACAATCTTGCAGGCATCACTAAGCCATGCTCACTTCAGTAATTAATATACTGGATGTCAGAAAACATATGTGTTGAGCAATAAAATCTAAATGTTTCATAGCTTGCCATGACAGCAGCACCCATCAATTCAAGAAACTTGATACACAACTTGATATAAGATCAATGCCACTGAGTTTAAAAATGCAAAAATACAAATTAAATAAATCCAAGACTTACAGTATAGTGCAGTGAGAATAGAGTTCGCCACTACACATACTGTTAAAAGAAGATACATACATCAGAGTAATTCAAATCTCATATAAGTGTGTCCTCTTTTCTTCTGCACATTTTGGGATTGTTGTATTTTGTTGCTTTATCTCATCTTCTTTGTTCTCCTATTTTATTATATTCCTTTGTTTTAGCTAAACATAGCCATCAGAAAGATATGATTCTGCAGTACAACATGTATCTCAGTAAGTAATAGATGGGGCAGAATAAGCAATATTTGGACCTTCATCTAAGAAATCCCTCCCCCCTTCTCCCATAGTCCGATTTTTAACCACCATGGATAAGAAGTGTACAATGTAATTTGGTTAGTCAGCACTGTGTTCGGTAAATGCCCTGTATTTTGTGCAATTTGTGCTGCCTACTCCCATCCTATTTATATCTGAAACATGCATATCCTATACAAAATCATGTTTATAAACTATCGTTTATACTAGCCAAAACTAGTAGCGTTGGTCCTAGGGCTCATGTACACAGCCACCTGGGACCATAAAATGTAAAGTCTGGGTGTATTTCCCTGCCCATAAGCCTCAGGTGCTGTGTACAGTCTCCCCATAGACATGAAAGGCTGTACATGGATGTATGCAGGGCTATGCTGATATTAGAATGGTTGTGTCAGCTTTTGCTGTGTTTACAGCAGGCTTATTTAGCTCACAATGGGCATGTGTAATGCTAAAGTGGTAGTTCTAAAACTGTTGTCCATTATAAAAAAAAAAATCATCATTATCAATAGGCACTCATTAATGCCAAGAAACAAACAGCCACACTCTTATTCCACATAATCACAACATCTCCCTCCCTAACGTGTTTCACCTGTTAGGGTTTAGCCATAGAGATGGGAGGAGTTGGCAAACTGATTCTTTTCATACTGCAAGTAAACTTCCATATTATAAAGCTTTCAGATACCCCTTAAAGGAGTATTCCTGATATAAATTGATATACAAAGTTAAAAACAACATAATAAAATATACAAAATCCCTAAAATCATCTGGTACATTCTCAAAGCTCCATATTCAATGATACATCGGGAAAAAAAACCTTAATGTATTTCTAAATATAGAAAATATAAATATATAAAGCTCCCATCACCAAAAACCATGGACAAGGACATAAAATATGGGGAAGGAGGGCGCCTTGAGATCTGTTCTATACTTTAATATGAATTTGCATAGTTGGTAAGGTTGAATAAAGACATCAGTCCATCTAATTCAGCCTGTGTGGATGTCTGTGAGTGTTTATCTCAATACTATTTTCCACATCCCTGTATATTGTGTTTCCTAAGATACCCATCTAAGAGTTTTGTTTTGTTTTTATTTGAGATACTCCCTGCAGACACCACCCAGTGGGAGTTTCACATCCTTCATACTCTGACAGTAAAGAACTCCTTACATAGATTAAAGTTAAACCACTTCTCCAACTTCACTGTGTGGCTACATGTCCTGAGTGACCTGAGACTGAATAGTTCCCTACCTATGCTAGACTCACCATTAAAAAATAACTGTATATCGCTATCATATGTCATCTCTTTTCCAGGGAGAATATGTTTAATGATTTTAGTCATTCCTCCCAACTGATGTCCTCAAGTCGACTTAATAGCTTTGTTGCCCTTCTCTGGACTCTCTCCAGTTCCAGTACATCCTTCCTCAGGAATGGTGATCAAAGCTGGACAGCATACTCAAGATGTGGCCAGACAAGAGCTTTGTGGTAGAATTATAGTCTTATCTCTTCAATAAACACTCTTTTTAATGCATGCTAATAGTCTGCTAGCTTTGCTTTCTGCAGCTTGGTATTGCATGCTATTGCTGAGCCCGTGATCTACTAGGACCCCAGATCTTTTTCCATCCTGAATTCCCCTCAAGGCTTGCCCCCTGGCCAGTAACTTGTGCTCATACTTTTAACCGCCAAGTGCATTACTTTACATTTTTTCAAATATAAACCTCATCTGCCATGTAGTTTCCCATCCCTTTATTTTATTGAGGTCTTCTTGTAAAGTTTCTACAACATGCTGTAAAGTTATTGCCCTGCTTCACTTTGTATCATCAGCAAACAATGAGATTGAAATAAGGATATAAAACTCATGCACTGCCACAAATTAATGATAAGCTACTGCAAGCACCTACTGTAAATGTGTTCCCACATCAACAAAATTCCCTAAGAATAATGCTGCGCTACCCCCTAGTGACCCAAAAATAAACTAATAATAAATAAACACCCTCCTGTGCATCAAACTCAATGCGTAAATAAATAAATCTGTGAAAAAAATAAAGTCAATAGTAAATGAGAAAACTGGCTGAGCCACTAAATCCAAATGATATATGAAACATATATACAGTTGTGTTCAAAATAATAGCAGTCAGACATCACTAACCTGATCAATCACTGTTTTTGGTAGAAATTATATTTCTACATGGCAAATAATTTATTAGCAGGTGTAGTAGAGTAATAGAAATCCAACAGACCCAACAGTCATGACATGCATGCTGCTGATTCTGTGTAACTGAATCACTAATTGAAAGGGGCATGTTCAAAATAATAGCAGTGTGGAGTTCTATTAGTGAGGTCATTCATTCTTTGAAAAACAGGTGGCAATTATTGCCCTTATTTAAGGAAGGAAGGCAGCAAATTTTGTACATGCTGGTTACAGTGCATTTCTCTCTAAAATTCTGAGGAAAATGGGTCGTTCCAAACATTGTTCAGAAGAACAGCGTACCTTGATTAAAAAGTTGATTGGAGAAGGGAAAACATATAAAGAAGTGCAGAAAATGATAGGCTGCTCAGCTAAAATGATCGCAAATGCTTTAAAATGGCAACCAAAACCTGAAAGACATGGAAGAAAGCGAAAGACTACCATTCGAATGGATAGAAGAATAGCCAAAATGGCAAGGACTCAGCCAACAATCAGCTACAGGAAGATAAGGTCTAAAGTTACCTGTGAGTACTGTTACAATTAGAAGACGCCTATGTGAAGCCAAGCTATCTGCAAGAAGCCCCCCGCAAAGTCCCACTGTGGAAAAAAAGACGTGCTGAAGAGGTTACAATTTGCCAAAGAGCACATTGACTGGCCTAAAGAGAAATGGCGCAACATTTTGTGGACTGATGAAAGTAAGATTGTTCTTTTTGGGTCTAGTGGCCGGAGACAGTTTGTCAGATGACCCCCAAACACTGAATTCAAGCCACAGTACACTGTGGAGACAGTGAAGCATGGTTGCACAAGCATCATGATATGGGGATGTTTCTCATACTACTGTGTTGGGCCTATGTATCACATACCAGGGATCATGGATCAGTTTGAATACATCAGAATACTTGAAGAGGTCATGCTGCCTTATGCTGAAGAGGAAATGCCCTTGAAATGGGTGTTCCAACAAGACAACCACCCCAAACACACCAGTAAACGTGCAACATCTTGGTTCCAGACCAACAAGATTGACGTTATGGAGTGGCCAGCCCAATCCCCAGATCTTGAAACCAATAGAAAACTTGTGGGGTGACATAAAAAATGCAGTTTCTGAGGCAAAACCAAGAAATAGAGAAGAACTGTGGCATGTAGTCCAATCATCCTGGGCTGGAATACCTGTTCACAGGTGCCAGAAGTTGGTTGACTCCATGCAACACAGATGTACAGCAGTTCTCAGAAACAGTGCTTATACAACTAAATATTCATTAAGTGATTCAAAGGAAAGCAAAATCTTCAAACATTTTTCTGTTTATATAGTGAATGTTTGAGTTTGTAAAGAAGAATACAAACACTGCTATTTTTTTGAATAGTCTAATATTCACTTTTCTTCAATTGTTTTAGAGGAACAACACAAATTTGATATTTTTCTTCATGTTCTGATTTGGAATAGAATGTGTAGTGTTCCCAATGCATTTGTGTTTATGGAAATAAAAGCTATTAGAAGGATTTTGAGCTTTATTCACTCTTCAACACACTGCTATTATTTTGAACACAACTGTACAAAGTAAACGACAACCAAGTAGCAAAAAACACCTGGCCAACCTATAATAAACACCCGGCTGAGCTGAAGAATATAGTGTAAAAAAACAACAAGAACAGCAATAAATATGTGAAATGTATATCAGAAATAAAACACGATCACAGTAGCAGTAAACACCTGGCCGAGCTATAATAAACACCAGCTGAAATGAAACATAAAGTGTGAAAAACAACAAAAACTGTATTAAATAATTGTAACACAAACAACAGATGAATGGTGAATGACAGATAACACTCAATAAAGTGCAAAATGCAGTCCAAAAGTGATAAAACAGTTTCTTTCTTCAAATATTTAAAGTAATGCACCAGTGACTTCAACAGATGTGGGAATCTATCGTGCTCCTCCACCTTCAGGCATGTACGTTCACTTTAACAGCTGACCAATAGAAAATTTAGGTCAACATGCGCTTAATATGAATCCCACTGGATCCTCTGCTTCCACAGGTCTCTGCAGGCACACTCAGGAACAATCCTTTACATCTGCACTCCGATGGATAGGTGCTCAAAAGATAAGGAACACAGAACTCGTCATAGTATAGTAAGGCTTTATTACTATAAAAATGTATAAAAAATACCACTCACATAGGTACAAGGTTCACAGTACCTATTACAAGCATTTAAGGGAAAAGCAGGGGTGAACCTAGATGGTGGCTCCCGCACTCACCAGAAAAGACATCACAAGCTTCCTTCCTATGCGTTAAGCCGTGAGTCACATAACTTCTTCAGGGTTTCTCCCCACTCGCTGCCAGGAGTTTGACTAACCACAGCAGAAGCCTATGGTTCCCTCTACTCTTAGTGTCTCCTGTGAAAGCAGGAAGTGAGGGGAGCAGTGCTGCAGCTTGAACAGTATTGGATCAATTACCCAGTCAAGTAAGTGTTTAGGGAGTGGGGTGGGCAGATAATGCATTAACGTAGAAGTGCAGTCAAATCCTATCTAAACCTAAACCTGCTCCCAAGCTCAATCTAAACACTAGACTAACTACCCTGTAGAGGAAAGACTTAACTGTTCCCTGGGTGCTTTGGTCCAGTGATATGATCTTCCCAGCAGCCCACTTCATTTGAAAATTATTTGGAGGGACAGCATAAAGGGACTGAGAAAATATGATGTGTACTGTGTGCTGCCTATGGAGAATACACGCTTTCCTTATGTTTCCCTGCTGCTGTCTGCACACATTTGCGATGTCTGCAGTGGCAGAAACGCAGTAAATATGGTGGACAGGCGTGGGTGACATCCTTCCAGCATGGTGGGCATCTCCACACACAAAGAGTTTGGTGTTCCCAGGCAGCAGGCACTGTTGAGGTTCATGCTGTGATCCAAGGACATTACCCTGGTCACGGCACCTGCAGGACAGATGGCCAAGATAAGGGAGTGTCCTGGCACATTTTCGACAGGTGACATCTATGACCATCGATTTTGTTAAAGTGCATTCAATATGAACGGAATTCAAAGTGAATGCTTAATGGAAACTAATAAGGTATCTTACTGACTTGCACTAATAACCCCTCAGCATTATCTGACCATAATGCTTATCTGGTCATTAAGCTATGTTGATATAGCACTGCCCCCTTAGGGATAGCTGATGAATTTGGGTACCCCTATAGTCCTGCACAGCCAGTTATTCAGCATTTTCCAAACACACTTTCATCTGGAGATAGAAACCAGTCCTTGAGCTTTGGGTTTGGTATTTATTGCAGGGATTAGAACTTGGATAGGGTAAGGGGGGGTGTAGACTGTCCAAGGGAACCAATATCTGAGGACAACTTTTCTGAACTGGTCACAAGCTTCCCTCCTTCAGCAACACAGTGTGTAGTGGAGTGCTAGCCAGCAGCTCCTAGTTGTACCACCACAGACCCTAGATTAACTCACCCAGCAAGCTGGAGAGCTTCTTCCTGAGCAGGGGATCTGGCTCCTGTTCATTTAAATAAAATGCACAGTCACTAGCAGGGGGCTAATCTGGTTTCCCACCAGAGTGCTCCTTCCCCTATCTGCCCAAGGGGTGCAGGTGTACTCACTCCTCAGATCCTCTCCTATACCACTTGCAGGATGGCTGCTGCTACCAGTCCTATCAGCTGGGCCACTCATTCCCTGCCATACAGGTGGTCCTAGCTCGGGGGCCAGTGAGTCCCGAGTTTTCCTCCTTTCAAGATCCAGGCTCGCAGGCAGGCCCCATCCCACTAGATCTCCTGGCAGCCTTCCTCCTCCAGCCTAAAATCTTTCTGCTCCATACTCCTCTCCCACCAACACACTTCTGCTACTGAGTAGGCTCTTACACTTTTAAGGAAGTCCCAACCCCTTGCCAACCTTCTGTTGGGGATTGGCTGAGGTCCATCAAGAGTGCAGCCATCCACTCCTCAGATCCACCCACTGCCTCCAAGGCCCTCCTCCAAAAGCTTCAGAGCAAGGGGAAATTCCAGAGGGGCTGGCCTGAAGAGTCTCTCAGCCCTGACCATAATTTTGACCCCTCTGGCTATCACAGCTGAGCTGCTAACCAGCTCCTGACTAACCATTAGGGTCTAGCTCCCCCTAGCTGCACTTGGAGGATGTTACATTGGATATACTTTTTTATTTATTTGTATATTGTGCAAAGGTAAAACTAGCCATGCCCAGTAGATGACCATGACCCAAGCCTGCCTTTTTATCTCTGGATGATAAATCCTGGGGAAAGACTGGTAGAATTATTGTTCCCAAAGATAAGATTACTGCTGGGGATGACTACTACACAGATGCTTGTGTATGAATGCCCTATGGGAGCAAGACCCGATAGGCTAAAATTAGTTATTGGGTTGGTGTTCTTCATGATGCTTTATAAAATGGGACATGTACTTACAGTACTGTCATGTATTATACTAATTTACCCCAAAGTCCTCTTTTCTTCTGAAGAAGTACAGTGGGGATCGAAAGTTTGGGCACCCCAGCTAAAAATTTGTATTAATGTGCATAAAGAAGCCAAGGAAAGATGGAAAAATCTCCAAAAGGCATCAAATTATAGATTAGACATTTTTATAATATGTCAACAAAATTTAGATTTTATTTCCATCATTTACACTTTCAAAATAACAGAAAACAAAAAAATGGCGTCTGCAAAAGTTTGGGCACCCTGCAGAATTTATAGTATGCACTGCCTCCTTTGGCAAGTATCACAGCTTGTAAACGCTTTTTGTAGCCAGCCAAGAGTCTTTCAATTCTTGTTTGAGGTATCTTTGCCCATTCTTCCTTACAAACGTCTTCCAGTTCTTTGAGATTTCTGGGCTGTCTGTCACGCACTGCTCTTTTAAGGTCTATCCATAGATTTTCAATTATGTTGAGGTCAGGAGATTGTGAAGGCCATGGCAAAACCTTCAGTTTACGCCATTGATTTAATCCCCCGCGGATTTCAAGGTGTGTTTAGGATCATTATCCATTTGTAGAAGCCATCCTCTCTTTAACTTCAGCTTTTTCACAGATGGCATCAAGTTACCATCCAAAATTTGCTGAAATTTTATTGAATCCATTTTTCCTTCTACTCGTGAGATGTTCCCTGTGCCACTGGCTGCAACACAACCCCAAAGCATGATTGATCCAACCCCATGCTTAACAGTTGGACAGAGGTTCTTTTCATTAAATTCTGTGCCCCTTCTTCTCAAACGTACCTTTGCTCATTCTGGCCAAAAAGTTCAATTTTAACCTCATCGGTCCACAGAACTTGTTTCCAAAATGCATCAGGCTTGTCTATATGTTCATTTGCAAAGTTCAAACGATGATTTTTGTGGTGAGGACGTAGAAGAGGTTTTCTTTTGATGACTCTTCCATGAAGACCATATTTGTACAAGTATCTCTTTATAGTGGAATAGTGTACCACAACTCCATTGTCTGCCTGATCTTTCTGGAGGGATCGTGCAGTCAAACGTGGGTTTTGAATTGTTTTTCTCACAATCCTGCGAGCTGTTCTGTCTGATATTTTTCTTGGTCTTCCAGATGTTGCTTTAACTTCCACTGTTCCTGATGACTGCCATTTCTTAATTACATTCCGAACAGAGGATATTGACATCTGAAAACGCTTTGCTATCTTCTTATAGCCTTCTCCAGCTTTGTGAGCGTCAACTATTTTCAGTTTCAGTTTTCTAGACAACTGCTTAGAAGAACCCATGGTGCTGATTGTTGGGGCAAGGTCAGATGAGTCTGGGCATTTAAAACCTTTGAGATTGACATCACCTGATCTTCCCAGACGATGATTGAGAACAATCCATGACACTGGCAGGTCTCAGCTTTGCAAAGGGGGCAGTGCATGCTATAAATTCTGCAGGGTGCCCAAACTTTTGCAGACGCCATTTTTTTGTTTTCTGTTATTTTGAAAGTGTAAATGATGGAAATAAAATCTAACTTTTGTTGACATATTATAAGAATGTCTAATCTGTAATTTGATGCCTTTTGGAGCTTTTTCCATCTTTCCTTGGTTCTTTATGCACATTAATACAAATTTTTAGCTGGGGTGCCCAAACTTTCG
Organism: Staurois parvus; assembly: GCF_062004578.1. Lineage (NCBI taxonomy): Eukaryota > Metazoa > Chordata > Amphibia > Anura > Ranidae > Staurois > Staurois parvus. Next base: position 11,361,787 of record NW_028318078.1, on the reverse strand, counting down.
ATCCCCACTGTATATGTGCTTATCATTGTTATAAATTTTTACTTCCATTGACTCATAGTTACACTGTTCCTCATTCAACATACTGCAGTAAGCACATTGATGTAGAGTAGACATTCAGCTAGTTTTTTCATATCATTGAACCACGCCTAAAGTGTTTTGCAGCTGGATAAATAAGGGCCATTTTGTGTTATATTTTTTCTAGGACATGAAAATATAATAAACTGACATTCTACATAGCCAGACATAGCTAAGTGAAGCCTAATTCCTTGGATCATTTAAATCCTGTTTTTAAGGGGTATTATGTCCATTTTTAAAAAAATTCCTTAAAGACAAATAACCGTGTATTTTTGGTGAGCTCCAACATTGTGTTCTTTCTGTCATAGTTATTTAAAATAATTTTTATCTGACCTTTTATATTTTTACTTTCCTTTTTGTTAGTAAAGTAAATCTAGAGGCTTGTAAGCTGGGCACTAAACATTTCTCTTTATTTTACTGTAGTCACTGTGCCTTCCTGCCTAATAACAGCCAAAACAAGATCCATGCAAAGAGTGCATTATTTTAAAGGATATTCACTTAAAAATGCACTTATTGAACTAAGCTCTAATTGTAAATCATCATCTTTGGCAAATAACGAATCTATGCCGGACGAGAGTGCGTGTCCCTGCGAACCATCTGGCCAATTGATTAATCTAAAATATAACCGGTATTCAAATATAAAATGTATGCTCAACTGTAATTAATGCCTATTGGAGTGGAATGTACTGCACACAACAATATGACTGGATACCATTGCAATTATTTACCTTACATCCAAATGGTTAATAACACCAGACCAAATCAAATACCATACTGTTTTAGATAAAGTGGTGGCATAAAAAGAGATACTGTAATTTGATCATAAGCCTATCAGCTTGAATATATAATCCCTATTAAGGAAATGGAGTTACCCCATGGACAAAACTAATTAGATAGTATAATCTGTTTTCCTACAGATATGTAATATGGGTACACTCATCCATAGGCCTAAATGTTAGCCTTTCATGGCAAGCCCCTTACATCACCATATCCAGACAAAAATACCTCACTGTCTTGAGGAATGCAAATGATGCACTGTAAAATGCAGTACAGACCTCTCCAAAAAAAGGGGGGGGGAGGAATATATACCTTGTGCATTCAAAAAGTGCTTCCAAAAAAAACGTTTCGCTCCAACAAACAGAGCTTTGTCAGGAGTATAAAGAATTAAAGCAGGTCACATAGTGGCTGGAAGTTGTGCTTAGCTTCACATGGTGGCAAAATGGCACAACTTCCAGATACTATGTGACCTATTTTAATTTTTTATACTCCTGACGAAGCTCTGTTTTTTGGAGTGAAACATGTAGAGTTTCTATTTTTCTTTGGGTCTTTTTGGGGGGGCACTTTTTAAATGCACCTGGAACATGTATTACATAGAATAGTGAAGACCATCTGTAACGGTGTGCGGCGTCAGACCCCAGCCCTTCTCACCAACTTGTGACCAAAGGACCAGCCGATCCCAGACCGCGCTGTCACTTGCGTAACAATGCCACTCTCGGCTGCACCCTACACAAATATTTTCCAGCTCGCAGGATGACAATCTATGTGCCAGCCACCTGAGAGCGATTGTTACTGGGTCAGGTTAATTACGCAATTAACCCTTCACACTGCCACCACCACATTTTTACAGAGAAGGAGGAAACTCACAACTAGAGATGAGCGAAGAAATGAAAAATTCGATTCGGCTGATTCGGCGAATTCCAGTGTGAAATTCGATTCGATGCGAATTTCTCCGCTACGAAGATGACTTATTTAAAGGGTTTCTAGGCTTCAGAGAGCCTTTAAATTAGTGCAGAACACTGTACCTTTAATTTAAATGCCCTTGGAGATGAGGAAGGAGAAGGAGAAGGAGAAGGATGAGAAGAAGGAGAAGGAGAAGGATGAGAAGAAGGAGAAGGAGAAGGATGAGAAGAAGGAGAAGGATGAGAAGAAGGAGAAGGATGAGAAGAAGGAGAAGGAGAAGGATGAGAAGAAGGAGAAGGAGAAGGATGAGAAGAAGGAGAAGGAGAAGGATGAGAAGAAGGAGAAGGATGAGAAGAAGGAGAAGGATGAGAAGGAGAAGGATGAGAAGGAGAAGGATGAGAAGAAGAAGGCTGAGAATAAGGAGAAGGATGAGAAGAAGGAGAAGGAGAAGGATGAGAAGAAGGAGAAGGATGAGAAGAAGGAGAAGGAGAAGGATGAGAAGAAAGAGAAGGATGAGAAGGAGAAGGATGAGAAGAAGAAGGATGAGAAGAAGAAGGATGAGAAGAAGGAAAAGGATGAGAAGAAGAAGGATGAGAAGAAGGAGAAGGATGAGAAGAAGGAGAAGGAAGAGAAGAAGGAGAAGGAAGAGAAGAAGGAGAAGGAGAAGGATGAGAAGAAGGAGAAGGATGAGAAGAAGGAGAAGGATGAGAAGAAGGAGAAGGATGAGAAGAAGGAGAAGGATGAGAAGAAGGAGAAGGAGAAGGATGAGAAGAAGGAGAAGGATGAGAAGAAGAAGGATGAGAAGAAGGATGAGAAGAAGGAGGAGAAGGATGAGAAGAAGAAGGATGAGAAGAAGGAGAAGGATGAGAAGAAGGAGAAGGAAGAGAAGAAGGAGAAGGAGAAGGATGAGAAGGAGAAGGATGAGAAGAAGGAGAAGGATGAGAAGAAGGAGAAGGAGAAGGATGAGAAGAAGGAGAAGGATGAGAAGAAGAAGGATGAGAAGAAGGATGAGAAGGATGAGAAGAAGGAGAAGGATGAGAAGAAGGAGAATGATGAGAAGAAGGAGAAGAAGGAGAAGGATGAGAAGAAGGAGAAGGATGAGAAGAAGGAGAAGGATGAGAAGAAGGAGAAGGATGAGAAGAAGGAGAAGGAGAAGGATGAGAAGAAAAAGGATGAGGAGAAGGAGAAGGATGAGAAGAAGGAGAAGGAGAAGGATGAGAAGAAGGAGAAGGATGAGAAGAAGGAGAAGGATGAGAAGAAGGAGAAGGAGAAGGATGAGAAGAAGGAGAAGGAGAAGGATGAGAAGAAGGAGAAGGAGAAGGATGAGAAGAAGGAGAAGGATGAGAAGAAGGAGAAGGATGAGAAGGAGAAGGATGAGAAGGAGAAGGATGAGAAGAAGAAGGCTGAGAATAAGGAGAAGGATGAGAAGAAGGAGAAGGAGAAGGATGAGAAGAAGGAGAAGGATGAGAAGAAGGAGAAGGAGAAGGATGAGAAGAAAGAGAAGGATGAGAAGGAGAAGGATGAGAAGAAGAAGGATGAGAAGAAGAAGGATGAGAAGAAGGAAAAGGATGAGAAGAAGAAGGATGAGAAGAAGGAGAAGGATGAGAAGAAGGAGAATGATGAGAAGAAGGAGAAGGATGATAAGAAGGAGAAGGAAGAGAAGAAGGAGAAGGAGAAGGATGAGAAGAAGGAGAAGGATGAGAAGAAGGAGAAGGATGAGAAGAAGGAGAAGGATGAGAAGAAGGAGAAGGATGAGAAGAAGGAGAAGGAGAAGGATGAGAAGAAGGAGAAGGATGAGAAGAAGAAGGATGAGAAGAAGGATGAGAAGAAGGAGGAGAAGGATGAGAAGAAGAAGGATGAGAAGAAGGAGAAGGATGAGAAGAAGGAGAAGGAAGAGAAGAAGGAGAAGGAGAAGGATGAGAAGGAGAAGGATGAGAAGAAGGAGAAGGATGAGAAGAAGGAGAAGGATGAGAAGAAGGAGAAGGAGAAGGATGAGAAGAAGGAGAAGGATGAGAAGAAGAAGGATGAGAAGAAGGATGAGAAGGATGAGAAGAAGGAGAAGGATGAGAAGAAGGAGAATGATGAGAAGAAGGAGAAGAAGGAGAAGGATGAGAAGAAGGAGAAGGATGAGAAGAAGGAGAAGGATGAGAAGAAGGAGAAGGATGAGAAGAAGGAGAAGGAGAAGGATGAGAAGAAAAAGGATGAGGAGAAGGAGAAGGATGAGAAGAAGGAGAAGGATGAGAAGGAGAAGGAGAAGGATGAGAAGAAGGAGAAGGAGAAGGATGAGAAGAAGGAGAAGGATGAGAAGAAGGAGAAGGATGAGAAGGAGAAGGAGAAGGATGAGAAGGAGAAGGATGAGAAGAAGGAGAAGGAGAAGGATGAGAAGAAGGAGAAGGAGAAGGATGAGAAGAAGGAGAAGGATGAGAAGAAGGATGAGCAGAAGGAGAAGGATGAGAAGAAGGAGAAGGATGAGAAGAAGGAGAAGGATGAGAAGAAGGATGAGAAGAAGGATGAGAAGAAGGAGAAGGATGAGAAGAAGGACAGTTCTGTGACAGTTTCTGTCTATTTCTGACAGTTCTGGGACATTCACTCCATACAGCGGTTTCAACCGCTGTATGGAGGGAATGTCATAGAACTGTCAGAAATAGACTATTAATGACAGTTCTGGGACTGTCCTTCCATGCAGCGGTTGAAACATTGTATGTATTTGTTTCCATAAATGGATCCATTTATGGAAACAAATACATACAATGTTTCAACCGCTGCATTGAAGGACAGTCCCAGAACTGTCATTAATAGTCTATTTCTGACAGTTCCATGACATTCCCTCCATACAGCGGTTAAAACAGCTGTATGCAGTGAATGTCCCAGAACTGTCATAAATAGTCTATTTCTGATAGATCTGGGACATTCACTCCATACAGCTGTTTTAACCGCTGTATGGAGGGAATGTCATGGAACTGTCAGAAATAGACTATTAATGACAGTTCTGGGACTGTCCTTCCATGCAGCGGTTGAAACATTGTATGTATTTGTTTCCATAAATGGATCCATTTATGGAAACAAATACATACAATGTTTCAACCGCTGCATTGAAGGACAGTCCCAGAACTGTCATTAATAGTCTATTTCTGACAGTTCCATGACATTCCCTCCATACAGCGGTTAAAACAGCTGTATGCAGTGAATGTCCCAGAACTGTCATAAATAGTCTATTTCTGATAGATCTGGGACATTCACTCCATACAGCTGTTTTAACCGCTGTATGGAGGGAATGTCATGGAACTGTCAGAAATAGACTATTAATGACAGTTCTGGGACTGTCCTTCCATGCAGCGGTTGAAACATTGTATGTATTTGTTTCCATAAATGGATCCATTTATGGAAACAAATACATACAATGTTTCAACCGCTGCATTGAAGGACAGTCCCAGAACTGTCATTAATAGTCTATTTCTGACAGTTCCATGACATTCCCTCCATACAGCGGTTAAAACAGCTGTATGCAGTGAATGTCCCAGAACTGTCATAAATAGTCTATTTCTGATAGATCTGGGACATTCACTCCATACAGCTGTTTTAACCGCTGTATGGAGGGAATGTCATGGAACTGTCAGAAATAGACTATTAATGACAGTTCTGGGACTGTCCTTCCATGCAGCGGTTGAAACATTGTATGTATTTGTTTCCATAAATGGATCCATTTATGGAAACAAATACATACAATGTTTCAACCGCTGCATTGAAGGACAGTCCCAGAACTGTCATTAATAGTCTATTTCTGACAGTTCCATGACATTCCCTCCATACAGCGGTTAAAACAGCTGTATGCAGTGAATGTCCCAGAACTGTCATAAATAGTCTATTTCTGATAGATCTGGGACATTCACTCCATACAGCTGTTTTAACCGCTGTATGGAGGGAATGTCATGGAACTGTCAGAAATAGACTATTAATGACAGTTGTGGGACTGTCCTTCCATACAGCGGTTGAAACATTGTATGTATTTGTTTCCATAAATGGATCCATTTATGGAAACAAATACATACAATGTTTCAACCGCTGCATGGAAGGACAGTCCCAGAACTGTCATTAATAGTCTATTTCTGACAGTTCCATGACATTCCCTCCATACAGCGGTTAAAACAGCTGTATGCAGTGAATGTCCCAGAACTGTCATAAATAGTCTATTTCTGATAGATCTGGGACATTCACTCCATACAGCTGTTTTAACCGCTGTATGGAGGGAATGTCATGGAACTGTCAGAAATAGACTATTAATGACAGTTCTGGGACTGTCCTTCCATGCAGCGGTTGAAACATTGTATGTATTTGTTTCCATAAATGGATCCATTTATGGAAACAAATACATACAATGTTTCAACCGCTGCATTGAAGGACAGTCCCAGAACTGTCATTAATAGTCTATTTCTGACAGTTCCATGACATTCCCTCCATACAGCGGTTAAAACAGCTGTATGCAGTGAATGTCCCAGAACTGTCATAAATAGTCTATTTCTGATAGATCTGGGACATTCACTCCATACAGCTGTTTTAACCGCTGTATGGAGGGAATGTCATGGAACTGTCAGAAATAGACTATTAATGACAGTTGTGGGACTGTCCTTCCATACAGCGGTTGAAACATTGTATGTATTTGTTTCCATAAATGGATCCATTTATGGAAACAAATACATACAATGTTTCAACCGCTGCATTGAAGGACAGTCCCAGAACTGTCATTAATAGTCTATTTCTGACAGTTCCATGACATTCCCTCCATACAGCGGTTAAAACAGCTGTATGCAGTGAATGTCCCAGAACTGTCATAAATAGTCTATTTCTGACAGTTCTGGGACATTCACTCCATACAGCGGTTTCCGGCAAAAAGTGTATGTGCAGAGTTCCTCTATTCTGCAGATACACTTAGAGGAGCTCTGCAGATACACTTAGAGGAGCTCTGCACATACACTTTTTTCCGGTTTGGAATTATTCTTATTTTCATCCTACTTCTTCTTCTTCTTCATCCTCATCCTCATCCTCTTCTTCTTCTGAGGATGAGGATGAAGAAGAAGAAGAAGAAGAAGAAGAAGTAGGATGAAAATAAGATTAATTCCAAGCCGGCAAAAAGTGTATGTGCAGAGCTCCTCTAAGTGTATCTGCAGAGCTCCTCTAAGTGTATCTGCAGAATAGAGGAACTCTGCACATACACTTTTTGCCGGCTTGGAATTATTCTTCTTTTCATCCTACTTCTTCTTCTTCTTCTTCATCATCCTCATCCTCAGAAGAAGAGGATGAGGATGAGGATGAGGATGAGGAAGAAGAAGAAGAATGAAAAGAAGAATAATTCCAAGCCGGCAAAAAGTGTATGTGCAGAGTTCCTCTATTTCTGACAGTTCTCTCACAGCTTCTTCACATGTACAGCGGTTGAAATATCTGTATCCTAAATGGAAACTAATAGATACAAATTGTATCTATTAGTTTCCATTTAGGATACAGATGTTTCAACCGCTGTACATGTGAAGAAGCTGTGAGAGAACTGTCAGAAATAGAGGAACTCTGCACATACACTTTTTGCCGGCTTGGAATTATTCTTCTTTTCATCCTACTTCTTCTTCTTCTTCTTCTTCTTCTTCTTCTTCTTCTTCATCCTCATCCTCATCCTCTTCTTCTGAGGATGAAGAAGAAGAAGAAGTAGGATGAAAAGAAGAATAATTCCAAGCCGGCAAAAAGTGTATGTGCAGAGTTCCTCTATTTCTGACAGTTCTCTCACAACTTCTTCACATGTACAGTGGTTGAAACATCTGTATCCTAAATGTAAACTAATAGATACAATGTTTCAACCGCTAAACATGTGTTCCTTCTGTCAGAGAACTGTCAGAAATAGCGGAGCTCACTGCAGGGACACTTTTGCCGGCTGATCGGGAAATGTTCGATTCGCGCACCCGAAGTAGGCAAAATTTCGGTTTCGACACGAATCGAATATTTCCTGAAATTCGACTCGAATTCCGGTTCGCCTAGTTCGATTCGCTCATCTCTACTCACAACTCTTAGCAGTAACACTATGATATTAATATAAGTGTCTGTAATACACACTGCCACCACAGACAGATGTATTTCAGAGGATTATCACATACAGTAGCACGCCTCAGAGACAGGGATTCTTTTAGTTTGCACTAGAAACTTTAGAGACCGTGTCAACACTTTTCAGAAAATAGGATTTATTACTAAAAAGGTCAAATTGGTGCAATTAATATATTTACAGAAAAAGATGTAACAAATATATATATATATATATATATATAGAGAGAGAGAGCAATAAAACAACAGAGAAATAAAAAGTTTTAGAAGGTAGGATACTCACAAAAAGTCCTTGGTTTAAGCAGAGTCCAAACGTCCGAACAAAAGGGTTGACTTTCTCCCAAAGATGTTCCTGATGTTAAAAGGGAGGTATCTCTTTTTTTTTTCTCTCCAGGTATGTCAGCCTTTTTTCTAGTATCCCAGCAGGGGGTGTCTCCTGAAGCCAAGGGCCAATCGCCACACTTGGGGAGGGGTGTTAGACGGGGACCCAGGTTATGACCAAATCCCTCAAAGTTTATACCACGGATATTGTTCTTCTTTCTCCCTCCTCCCCAGTATGTTATCTAAAGCAGTGTTTCTCAACCTTTTTTCAGTCAAAGCATCCTTTTAAATTCTGCACAATTTCAAGGTACCCCATTCTAAAATGTAAATAACTAAACTAATTGTTTTACATAATGCAGCAGTCTCTACACATGTAGGATACCCAACATTAGTGGTGATTTCTTTTTCATTCCAAATACACTTTTGCACACTGGTACTGATAAATTTCAGCGTCTCTTCTCCCTCAATTTCTCTTCCTCATTCAGCTCACGTGACCCCAACACTGATGGAGAGGACCAGGGTAGGGGCAAACAAGAACACCCTCAGGTGCCTAATGTTCTTCTTATCAACCTAAGATGGCATCGGTTGTTAGGAAACAATTGGCTGGCCCTCGTGGTATCCAAGGTTGACATACTACACAGTAAAAACCTGTGGCTTTGTGTCACCCCAGGGTGGCATGGCAGCCTGGTTGAAAATGGATGATCCAATGATTGCTAAGCTTCCATATATTACATTTTTGTTCTTGGGTTTAGTCCACCATTGCTGATATATTTCATAGAATACTAATTGTCTGGGTATAATGCTGATGTTGTGGCTTCCATCCTTTCTGAACCTCTGACCTGAAAAAGTTTCATGAACTGGTCGAGAGAGTAGTGATACATGAGTCATTATCTAAATAAACAAAAGGTTTGAGTGTGTGCCCCGGAATCCTGTCTTGGGGCCAATGCTGTTAAGTTTGTTTCTTAATGATATAGAGGTTCAATATTGAGAAATGTAAAGTTGGGAGCTAAAAATACACATGAAAAATGCACATTCAGAGGGCTTCACTGGGAGAAAGAATCAGTGATCTGGAACTGGGGGTGCTTGTATATCACAGATTTATATGCTAAGCCGCGGTTAACAAAGCTGGTAAAATTAAAAAAGGGCATACATTTCAGAGATTAATCAGTAATTCTACCCCTTACCCCTTACAAACCACCAGTGCACCATATCTTGAATATGCAGTTCAGTTTTGGTCATCAGTCCTCGGGAAAGGTGTTGTTGAATTAGAAAGAGTTCAGGAAGTGCAACAAAATGTTTGCAGAACCTTTCTTTGTTTGCAGTTTGCAGAACCTTTCTTTCTTGCATCCTTTGTGTTTTTGTAAAAGCCAGGTTAATCCTGCTGTCTCCATGTAATTCCCTATTGGTGGTGTCAACACAATAGCAACCGATTCTCTGTCTGCTGAGTTGACAGTGCACATGCTCTGCCATTCACCTGTTGACTACTTCATTTTTCCTCTTGTAGATGCCTCATGTGACTTTTATCATCTGCATGAAGGGGAACTACAGTTCTTTGATTGACAATGCACAACTTTCTCGCAACCCGCCCAACATCATAATACTTCATTGTGAAGCAGGGCCTGGAAAAATGATTGACATTGTTTCTCTTTTTCTATTGAGCACGCTTCAAGTTTATTTTCAGAATAAAGCAGCATGAACTTCGTATAATTTGTATGCAGGTGTATATTTGTAAAAGTTATTTTTACTCTTTATTAACCAGTTCCCACTAGATCTATTGCCAAATGACGGCCGTACAGGACACTTATTGTTCAAAGTCTGTGTACACCCCATGGGCTGCACTGCAGCGCAATCGGTCATCCCCCCATGTCTGCTGGATACAGTGGATGACCGATTAGTGTACCGACCGCTGCCAGTACCATGTAATCGCTGTGACCAGTTACAACAAATCACATGACACTTGTACACAATGGACGATGTTCATTCATGCCATCTATTGTGTAATATTGTGTTGATCTCTGTGATTGGTCACAGTGATCACATGGTACAGGCAGGTCCAATCACAGCCAGTCTATACCTTTTGATTAGCTGTGTCCAATAATAACAGCAGTGAATACTGAATGAATCAATTTTATTCAGTAAAAACAGTTGCTTATGTGAAATTCACTGGTATAATTTCCAAAAAGGGGTAATTTGGGGGATATTTTTACTGTCCTCGTGTTTTTGGGCCTCAAGAAATGAGATAGGCCAGTACATTAGGACTGATCAATTTTTAGACATATATTCCATAGTTTGTGGACTCTATAACTTTCCTGCAGACTAAATAATACGAGAAGTAATAACAGTGCAGAGCATGGTAGATATCAACAGTCCACAAGTAACCAACCACCAACAAAAGCAGATAGATCAAATTGTGTTATACGAAGATAAATTGTTAATTCTCGTGCTGATACAGTGCTTGCTCCCATCACCAAATGCAATTGTGGCTGCTCACCTTAAGAATATGACCCCTGAACTAACAGATGGTCATATATTGCTTTTTCCCATCACGGACATTGACTTGTAGGAAACGCCAATGGTCCGGACAAGTCTCAGGATGTATCAAAAGGCACCGGAAGCAAAAAAAACAAAGAAAGAGAGTGCTTTCTGATAAAAGATACTCTTTAGCAAAATGGAATAAAATTGCACTCACAAAACTGGCACTTAAATGAAAGTGCTAAGATCAAACAGCATGTACGAAACAGCAAGATATCTGTGGGTGACTTTAGCGGCTGTGACTCCTCCTCCCATATGTGGTACATCCTGGGCGGGACTTCAGTCGCATCATGCACCGGTGTACACATATACCAGAGCCATTGCCATAGAGACAGGGACACCAGGAGATCAAAAGCCGAAGCAGTTTTACCATTTACAAATACAAGTATATCTTGCAGTGAATCTGCGCTTAGTGAAACAATATCTAAAATAATTACATAATGAAATAACTACTTAATGCCTAAATTTTGATGAAAATGAGAAGTGGCTCAATGTGACTCCAAAGTTTGAATATTGGAACATCCCCATTTGGGGGCACGGAAAGAAAACAAATATAAGTATAAAAAAAATTAATGTAAAAACCACCCACAGCTATCTTTCACAAAAGGAATAAGAAAATACATAATAACCTATAAATATATAAAATGTTAGCGATCAGAAATAAAACAATTTAAATCGAAGTCAACATTTAAACCTGCAGGAGTAAGAACTTTAGTCTCAAAAATCCAGTAGGATTCTCTACCGCTTAATTATCTGATATTATTACCTAACCACCAATGTTTGCTGACCTTCTCAATGCCCCAAAACTTCAATCCTGCAGGATCCCTATTATGGGAAACGCTAAAATGCTTAGAGACACTATGCGTTTTGAGCCCTTTTTTAATATTAATAACAAGCTCTCCCAATCTAATATGCAAGGACCTAGGTATCCTCCCCACATATAGGAGACCACAACTATAGTCTAACATATCAACCACCCCTTGTGTACTACAAGTTATTAGGTCCTGTATGTTATCATTTCTACCAGTAACCATGGATGAAAACTATTTACATTTTTTTAAAATTATTCTTGGAGTGTTTACACTGTACAACATCCACAAGCATAAAACCCAGACAAGAAGGAAAAAATCCAAATCTTCTTATTTATGGGGGGATCCACCACTCCTGGTGCTAACATATCTCTTAAGGAGGGGGCCTTCCTATAAATGAATTGTGGATAAGATGGAAGAACAGGTCCCAACAATCTATCATTCCTCAGTATACTCAAATGTTTAGCAACAATCTTCTCATACTTTTTATTTTGTACGCTATAATCAAGGATCATTTCAAACTCATTAGAAGCACCCAGGTTACTAGTTTGAGTATCAGAGAACAAAGAACTCCTATCCATCCCTCTGACTTTATTAATTTCACCTTCTATGATTGATTTAGAATAACCTTTCTATTGAAATCTGTTCGCTAGGATCTGTGATTGAGAGAGAAAATCCTTTTCTGATGAACAATTGCGCCTGAGTCGTATAAATTGACCTCTTGGGATGTTACACAACCATGATGACAGCTGTCTAAAGGTATATACACGTTATGGTCAGTTGGCTTGAAATAATTGCGATTTGTAAAAAGACTCTTTATATATTTCCAAATCCAAAAAGACCATACAGTTAATGTCAACATTTCAAGTAAGGGTAATATTTTTATTGTTACTATTAAGCCTATACATAAACATTTCCAAACTAGTGATGTTACCTTCCAAGATCATGAAAAGATCGTCAATATATCTTTTGTAACACTTAAGCTTGACAGGGCATTCTGCAAACACAATTTCCTCCTCCCAATGTGCCATAAAAAGATTGGCAACACTGGGGGCAAAGCAAGTGCCCATAGCCACTCCCCATACTTGCAAGAAAAACTGTTGGTCATGCCAAAGTAATTCTTGCAAAGACAAAAGTCTAAACAGTCCACAATATGCCTCCTGTGTGTCCTAGTAATACTAGATCCCGATAGGGCCCGTTCAACCAAGGTTAGAGCATCCTGATGGCTAATAATTGTGTATAACCAGCTAACATCTGCCGTAATTAAAATACTTGGCGGAGTGCTCTCTAAGGTATTGAGAATCCAATAATATGTTTAGTATCCTTCAGAAATGCACAAGTGTCTGATACAAGGCTGCAAGAAGAAATCTATGTACTGACCTAACCGGGCAGTAATCAATTAAATACCATTAACAGTCTACCAGGAGTGCTCTGAACATTCTTATGAATTTTTGGCAAAAAATAAATGATCGGAGTCCGGCAAGATACAGGATCCAAAAAGGAGCCTCTTTATTATTAAGAATCATTTTCTTCTTACCTCCTATGATTAATCTATGTAATTTTTCTTTGCATTGTAGCACAAGATTACTTCTCAACATCTGATATATGTCTACATCCCCCAACAAGCAATTAATTTCTTCCTTATAGTATATTTTACTCATAATTACTAAACCCACTCCCTTATCAGCAGGGCAAATGATCACATCTTTTTATTTTCCAGTGCCTTGATTCCCCTTTAACCTCCCTAGCGGTATGATTATTTCCGATTTTTGGTGCTGAAAGCGGTACCATTATTCTGCATGGAAATATGTAGTTTTTTTATTGTAGGCTGTAATATTTAGGAATAACTCACTGAAATCTGTCCGAACAAGAGTCTATTAAACATCCCGGGTATGATAAAATTTGAAACACAAAATCATAAATTATAATTTAATAAATAATCATAAAAAATAATAATATTACATTTAATTCAATAATATAATCAAACCAAAAACACTGAAATTTGAAATATAGCGCCAAGTTCGCACATTGCTGAGCAAAGTCGCAAAATTGTTTTCAGTGTCTGATGACGAATTTCTCGACGAATCATTATCACTCAATTCTGCAAGTGGTTCTGATTTACTATCGCTGTTCTCTAGCTGATCTAAACCCGCTTTTGATCTAAAGGGACGCTTTTTGGACGCCATGGACTTTTCTCAGTTTCCAGGCAGAAAGAACATTCAAAATGCAGACGGGACAGGACAGAGCTTTAGGGACAAAATGTATGTGAAATGGGTTGAAACAGCAATGTTTTACTATGAAAAATCGTGTTGAAAAAAATGACTTTTTTTTAAATTTTCAAATTTCCCGCCGCCGGCGGCGCCCGTACGTCCCGACGTCACAGGGACCGGAACACAGGAGCCAGATGCCGGCATCTGCCGGAGGAGATGGCCGGGGACGCTGCAGGGGACACATCGCGGGAGCGAAGGACAAGGTAAGTGCTGCAGGGACTCCCTATGCAGCGCCGCATGGTAAGCCCGAGTGTAGCTCGGGGTTACCGCTTTTGGTATAGAAATTTTACCCCGAGCTACACTCGGGAATACCGCTAGGGAGGTTAATGGAAACAGGGTCCTTCACCCTCTTAATTTTCATACCATCTCGGTTATTAATGAACACATTAGAAGGATTGAAAGTGGACTTATTATTATGATTGGAATAAGTACCCTCAGATATGGAGAAGACCCTATTACATGGATTAGACAGGAAGTACTTTTTGATATTAAGACTTCTAACATATTTTTGGATATTGATATATGTCTGAAACGTATTCAAATTGCAAATGGGCAAATTTAAGACCTTTAAACTTTAGATTAATAATATACACTGATTTTGATTATTTTCACCAAAGAAATGTAGCAGAATATATTTTGGCCTAAATTTATGAAGACAATTATTTATTTACTAAATGTTATAACAGAAACAAAGAAAAACGCATTTTTTTCAAAATTTTGGGTGTTTTTGTTTGTTTATAAAACAAAAAAACCCAGTGGTGATTACATACCATGGAAAGAAAGCTCTGTTTGTGTGAAAAAAATGTAATATAGTACAGCGTTGTATGACCTTGCAATTGTCATTCAAAGTGCGATTGTGCTCAAAGCTGAAAACTGGCCTGGCAGGAAGGGGGTGAAAGTGCCCAGTATTGAAGTGGTTAAACCATGTGACAATTGCAGTACTGAGTGGACAAGGAGAAACACAGAAAGCTTCCTGCAGTGATGTGTGAAGGATGACTCAGGCTTCCTGCTTGCTCCACCTGACATCCACACAGTGTGGTGTGGAGCAAAGAAAAAAGTGTTGCATGGCCTCCATTTACAAAGACTTAAATAAGGTATTTGAAAGTAGTTTATCAATATATTCAACATACAGTAGCTTTTGTTGCAATATTTGCAATTCATAGATGTCAAATAGTGGCACTTGCAAAGTGCTCATCTATTTGCCTTTAGTAAAACCGACCCTATGCAACTCTGAAATGATATTTCTCTGACTTTAATGTTTCTGATATTGACCCAGAGGAAGCTGAAAATGAAAGTAAGACACAGCTAGGTAATTAGCATTGTCAGACAGAAACTAGTACTGTAGGTGTAAGGATATGCTATCCTTTACTGTCTGTGTTTGTGAATACTGGTGCTCTTAATTTTACACAATTGAATATGTTTGCACTTTCTGTATCTGGGAGGCTGGGATAAAAGTCCAGAAGGAAAGACGTAGATAGAGTGGTTTTTGGAGAGCACATGTCCACACACTGCTGCACTCTCATCGAGACCAGAAGCAGAGACCATTAGGCAAGTATTTCTAATGTTCTAATCGTTTAACTGCAGCACCCCATAGCTTCTTGAGTGTGTATCTGAATCCTTGTGACAGAGTATCTCTGTCATATTATTATTATCTCTCATGCACAGTGCCAGATAGCTAGGTCTGTGCTACTGTATGTTTGTAGAGGACATCCATTCATAGGTAAACCTGATTATCTCAATAGAGTTTATATGCTGCACCTGTTATTTTAGTTAACCCTCTCCCTTTTGCTCTGGGATTCTATAGCTATTTTTAGCTTAGGGTTCAATAACCATCAAAGGTTAGATCCAAATTAGACATCCAACGACCACATCAGGTAGCTAAGGTCTGGTTGCATGACAGATTAGATGCTACTAGGGATAAGAGCAGAGTAAATAGGCTGACTCTTAAGTTTCAGTACCATGCCACAGTTTCCACTGGTGAAAAGCTGCATTCCAGGCTTGTTGGACAGCTTGTTGGATCTTGTCTTTAGGTCCTACACAAAGATGGATGCTGCATCATGATCATCTTTAGGGGCCACTGCTAATGGACTTTGCTGCAACATTTATCTGGAAGTATCTCTATAAATAACTATATACGATTGCCCAACGCATTAAATTCAAACTGCTAACACAGACGTACAAAGCCATTCATAACGCTGCCCCAAACTACCTCACCGACCTGATACCCAAATACCACCCTACCCGTAGTCTTCGCTCCTCACAAGACCTCCTACTTTTTAGCTCCCTGGTCTCCACCTCCCACGCCCGACTGCAGGACTTCTCCAGGACTTCCCCCATCCTCTGGAACTCACTACCCCAATCCGTCAGACTGTCACCTACCCTCCTCACCTTTAGGCGCACCCTGAAAACCCATCTCTTCAGGGAAGCCTACCCCACCCTCACCTAACAGCCGATCTCCTCCACTCCTCCTACCACTCCATCCCCCACAGCCACTTCCTCCTGTACCACTCTCCCCTCCCTCCTAGATTGTAAGCTTGAAAGAGCAGGGCCCTTGAACCCCTCGTGTTTTGTTTTGTTACTGTATTGTCTCATGTTCTGTCCCCCACTATAATGTACAGCGCTGAGCAAACCTTTTAGCGCTATATAAATACTGTATAATACTAATAATATACAGTGTTTTCCCGGGTATATGTGCACAATTCCACCAGGACTCTTGTTGGCCTCTTTGCTGATAATACTGTACCTGTCTGTGCATTGGATATATGCACTGTTATTAATCTTTTCTTATATAAGGCTTGTATTATTTCTATGCTAGTGTTCATCTACTATATATACATATTAATGTTATATGTGGGTTGCTGTAGTTCCTTTGCTCCCAATTACTTTGATTAAATTACTGATTAATTTCCCAGCAAGGGAATTCCCTCTGTTCAGAGGCTCTGTCTTGGGTGGAGGCACTGCCAACTTTATTATCAAACTCACTCTTCCCAATTAGCGAAGGTTCTGGTACTCTTATTTACCTACAGGTTTAGCGCAGTATTCTGTTTTTGAGAGGGCCATTTCTCGTAACTTAGCCCCCCACAAAAAACGAGGACTACATAGGCATCTATTAATCTTCAAGGAAACATGTCCTTTAAAGCTTTCTTATTCTTCCAGTGGTTTTGTAGAAAGTTAACACATTTACTGAAAGCTGATAAATGAATCCAAAGTCCCAGTAAACATTTTTGACTGGTAAGTATACTTGGATATCCATTGCGGTAGTACATAAGGATACAGATGGTTCAATAATATATTATTCCATCTGCAAAATAGTTTTGCTGGTTTATTAAGTATTTATAAATTTCAAACCTCAATGTTCCAGTAGAAAACCCTCTGTGTATTCTACATGAAGTGCCATACAAATCTTAACAATTTCAATCTAAGTATTTTTGAAGCATCATGTCCCACTCCTCATAAGAGATGACAACTCCTCAGCATAATAGCATGCTCGTCTCCTGCTAGTTACTACAACACACACATCTGCCTGCCTGTTATAGAGCTTGTGATTGAAATGCCCTGACGCCAGATCAGTGTGTGAGTACAAATACAAATCACATCTGCCAGCTCTGACAGGAGTTGATGAGATATAATTAACATAACGTTGCCTTATGGCATACATATTGTAAAGCCACTCCAGGCAAACAGCTTAATACAGAGTAGAAATATATGTCAACTGTCAAAAGATTTGCCATTCTGTTCAGCCAGCCTTGTTATCCAAGAGTCCCCACAAGACAGATTACCTGATGTGGTGAGCTCACGTTCCTCCACTCTTAAGCAATACAGCCTGGTCACTATCCCTCTTCCAGCTTGCACATGGGGTAATGATGGAAAGGAACATCACCATAATGATGAGTATATCAGTCTTCTCAGTTTGCTATCTCTTCTTAACAGCAAATTCCCACTGTTAAATGCACAATACATCTGAGCCTGCCATGCTCACATTACTGCCCCCTCTCTCAGTTTGAGCCCTGCTGTGCAATCTATTGTAAAGGTAATATAAATTCAAATTCAGTTACTTTAATTGTCTGTATGAGTAAATATATCTAAAGTCAGGACCAAAGGAACAGACCCTAAGACATGGACGGAGGGATAGCATAACTGGGGTTAAAAGGGGAGTGGTGCACATGGGTGGAGTTCTTAAAATTTAAAGGATGCAGAGAGGTGGGGGTACTGACCTGATTGGTGAGGCTGGACAGGAGGGGTCTGCAGGGGGTTGTAGGCAGGACAGTCCCAGGAGAATTCAGTTGGAAGACAGTAGACATCAAGGAATCTTCCTGCCCTTCCTCCCCTGTATTCCTTGATTTTGTTTCCTTCCCATTGTGGGTTGTGCACTTCTGGGGATTGTGTGTTATGTTATAGCGGTTGGCGGGGTTCAAAGCCCTGAAGTTAAGGTGAATAGGCTGGGACCTGTCTTTGGTACGATTCCACCTAATTTGGTATCTTTATAGTACCTTTTTGTACTGGGTGCGGCTGGAGGCCTACTTTACAGGTCACAAGTATAAGTTTGGTTGCCTACACGGACCTTGAGATTCCAATATACACTGTATTCAGTCTGTTGTTGGTTATCTGTTGTGTATATATTGGGAATTTTATATTGGCTATTTATTTTGTTTTTCATATTTTGTTAAAATAAAGTGGCTGCTCTGGCCATTTTAAATCCCAGTTGGTGTCAGTGTGTGTTATTTGATGGCAAGGTTGGGTGGTGTGTGACTGGCAGCTTGGTAGGTCTAACTTCATCTTTTATACCCTAGTCATGATGTTTAACGAATGCATGGCTGGATAAAATGGTGATCTTTTATATCTTTTTGGAAATCAGCTGCAAGATAACATTTTTTTTTTTGTTTATTTCATTTTTTGTATGCCATTATATTATATCAGTGCTAGGTCATAAAATATATATTCATCCCTGAATAAATAACTCAATAATATTTTGGTACTAAGCCAGTTTTATAATGACATTATACTTTGCTGTCATGTTAAACAGCATGACAGCTAAATCAGGATACTAACACTAATTTCATTATTCTGAATGTATACACTGTGTTGATATTAAACACTGTGACAGCACAGAGAGGGGTTCCTGCATATTCCTTCTCTAAGGGACCTGTTATACTATTGCATTGTAACTACTCTGAAATGTACGTTCATAACACCCCAACACCACAGAGGAAATAGTTTTCAATATATTCTATGAATCATTTCACATTAGTGCGTTACGTTATAGTGCAGGGAAGGGCGTTTTTTAATAAATCTGCTAGCTACATCTTTTTTGCAGTTCAGGAAGACGTGAGTTACATTATAGTCACACTCAAAAAACAAATAAACATGCAATACACAATTTAATTAGTGTACTTTCAGTCACGTGCCCATGCTTGCAGAGTGAAACATATTTTAAAAATGTGGGAAAATGCATGACTGATACACCGTTCACTTAAATAACCACACTGACAACAAAGATAATTTTAAGTGCATTGATACTTTTATTATTTAAGTATCGGCCACAGCTTTATATTTGTAAATAATGAACAATCGACCAATAAAACATATCTAACCCCAAAATACCTTTTAGCAGTGCTGAGTGGCGTATCTCCACTTTTCTTCCTTAGCAGGTGCTTACTCAGCACCCAGCCATCCAGGTTAGGCTCAGTGGCTTACTTGGGCTTCCTGCTACCAATTCCACTGCCTCTACCAGTCACCTGCCACTGTCAGGAGAATGATGATTTCCTCATCGACTCCCTGACTGCCACAAGGAAAGAGCCCATTCAATCTGATCCTGTAATAACAGGTTGAACATGTCAAGACCCACCTCATTAAGATGGACCCCATCCGACCGAAAATAACAATGCCTGCCTTCCAACTCCACAGGAAGAACCACCAAGCCATTCTGGGAAGCAGCAAACTTAGAGATAGCCCTGTTAACCTTAATACACACCTTGTCAAGGGACCTGACATCCCTGGCCTGATGCCAGAAAAAAAATGCAGGATAATCTCTGACTATATCAGAAGAACATTAGGATGGTCATCCAAAAAGGCTTTCAAATCACGTTGCATAGCCAAAATAAGGGCGCAACCCCAAGGTCATTTCCCCCGATATGTAGAAGCAAAATGTCCAGTGGTCCCTCCAGTGCCACGCGATTTTGGTACCTCAGTCCAAAGCAGTCCTCGAAATCCCAACCACACCAATTTGAGTTGGACCACCGAGAAACCTAGTTGCAGACCGCTGGGGCAAAGCTCCGCTCTATGAGCCGCCCAGAAAATAGAGGAATGATGGACAGTCCAGGCCACAAGCCACTGCTGACCTAAAAGAAATAAGACAAAAAAAAGAAGAAACCAACATAGCAGCAGAAGTGTAAACAATGCAACCCGCAAGAGGTCAAAAACCCAACACATCAGAAATGTAGCAAGCTGTCCCATGCCTAGGTCAGATTTCCAATCTGTGAGGTCTCATAAATGTGCGATAGCGACTTGACTCCCACCTGCCAATCCTCTGAACCGCATCCCTCGACAAACCCAACTTGGCGGCCTCCATGGCAGCACTAATATGGAATGGGTGCGTCCCATAATTGGACTTCGACAGCCCAAGTGCAGATAGGCAACGATGAAGGACACGCATGAATTGGAAGCGAGAGAGGAAAACACCATCCTCATGCAACAGGAGGGGCCCCTCAACTCAAGGTCGAAGCGCCAAAAATGCCATCAAATAAGTAACAGGACACGTTACACAGCCAACCAATGCAAATAAATGATGCAGCTGATCAGTCTTCAAGAACGCAGGACGATTTCAATACTATCGTCCTTCCGTTGGACGTCCTCTACTAGGAGCCCCCACAGCTGTTCATTTGTTAGGGGCTAACCAATTCACTAATGTGGAAGGCACCTAAGAATGCCAGGGAAAAAACCAACACAAAGAGAGACACTTCATAAGTGGAATAACATAACTGAGTTAGAACCTTTATCATATTATGCAAAATGTCCCAGCAAACCGGCTGTTGGCAATCTGCACATGTCCGCAGCCTCCTACACCCTTTTAATGTCTGGTGAACTACAAACAACTTAGTGTAGTCAGGCCATCCCACCAATTTAAACAGAAAGGGCAATGCTGCCAGCTTTCTGTCAATTGCTCCAGGTGATTCACCACGTTGAAATAGTCCACCAGCAAACCAAAGGAACAGATCATGCTGACTGTAACCACAGTGCAACTCACCAGCCAATCGCTCCATTTGAAACCACCGTGACCACACCGTGACGTACACTGACCATGTAGATGGAGCTAAGGAACCCTGAATAAATGGCCACATACCTGTTAAATGGGGGTCCATAGCCAGTCCAGACAGGAATCGCTCTCCTCCTGCACCTCTGGCACCAACATCCTGAACCAGTTCCACTGGAAGCAAGAGAAAGAGTCGGCAATGTCATTAAACAACCCAGAAACATGAATTGCCCTAAAGAGCAAGTTATAGCGCAAACATAAAAGCAAAAACTGTCTCAGAAGTGTGACAACAGGAGGAGAAGAAGCAGACAGAGTATTAACCACCCTCATATTCTCAATGTGAAAGAGCACAGATTTATTGTGGAGCCAAGGACCCCAAAGCTCAACTGCCACCAACAATGGAAAGATTTCTTTGTAAATCCGGCATCAACCCAACACTGGGGCCAGGCAGCAGCACACCACCTACCTGCAAAAAAGGCTCCAAAACCAAATGAACCAGCCGCGTCGGTGTACAAATCAAAATCTGTATTGGTTCTGGACGACTCTAACTAGTAGGAAGTACCGGCAAGAGCCCAGAAACTCTCACCAGATCCTTAAATGAGGCTCGCGAACCCCAGAAGTGGCCAAAGACAAATGCAGTGAGAAAATCCAGGCAATTGGCAACACTGTGCACGCAAAGTTGAGTTTTCCGAGCAGTGATTACAACTGCCGAAGGGTAATCTTCTTTCCCTGCAGGGCTAAGTCAATGTTAGAATGCAGGTCAGCGATTTTGTCAGCAGGCAGTCTACAGACCCCTGTACAGAGTCAATTTTGATGCCCAGAAATTTGATGACTGTAGAAGGACCCTCCATCTTGTCAGGGGCAATAGGCACACCAAATTGCCCAGAAATGCACGCAAGACTATGGAGCACGATTTTGCAAACCCAGGAACCACAGGGTCCGACACAGAGAAAGTCATCAATGTAATGGACTGCATAGTCAAATCCCGTATGAGTTCTGACAACCCATTCTAGGAATGAGCTGAAAAGAAGCCCATGGGAAGGCACTGGTCAAAATAATAAGCCCCGTCAAAGCAAAACCCCAGAAGAAACAAACTATTGGGATGAACTAGTAATAGGCGGAAGGCAGTTCAATATCATTCTTTGCTATAAGAGCACCAGGCCCAAATGATTTAACTAAAGACAGATGATGAATCATGTGAAAATTACCTATTTCCTTCTCGGGGACCAGCCCCAAAGGGGACACCACTAGGTTAGGAATAGGCAGCTCAGAAAAAGGGCCCACCATGCGGCCCAAGGTGACCTCTTTTGCCAACTTTTTCCATATAACCTCCAGGTGTTGACGAGCCGACTTTAAGTTGCGAGAGGTCGCAACATAGGAGGGAGGTTGCAAGATATAACAAAGTCAAGAAGAAAACCCTCCTCCAACTGCCCACTCGTCTTGGTATATATCGAGCCAGGGTCCTCTATGTTCACCGGTGACCACCTCTTTCCCAGAGACAAACCCTTGCCTTTTTTGAAACAACGACTAACGAGGTGGTTTCCCCCACAGCCTGAACACTCATGCTAGAAATGGCAAGCGGAACCCCACTTGCAGTGGGAATTGTTGAAAAGACCAACTCATGTTCTTTTTACCGTGTCCTGGAGCCCCTGCTCCTGCAGAGGTGACGCCCAACGGAAAGGGAGAATGTGCAGACGTATTGGTATACACTCGCCCTTTTGAATTCATGACCCGCATACAAACTCCAATGTCCCTATGATCCCAGCTAAGATCCGGGCCATCAGACATGAGCTGCCAGAATTGTTCAGCATACCGAAGCCAAGCTGTACCCCCTTAAATCCTGTGGGCTTCCAAATGGAATTAAGATAACAAAAAAGAGCTGAACAGAGCTCTGGCTGCTTTTCCTCTACCACACTGCCCAAGATCGTAAATGCCTGAAGCCAATTCCCAAAGGTACGAGGGATAAACCAAAAATGGCTCCGGTTCTCTTCTTCCTCCTTACAGTGCTCCTTTCCTTTTTCCCATTTTTCGATTGGGAAACATTCCAATGTGAGTAAGGTGAAAATGTCGATATATTCTCTTTTCCAGATTTTTTCCCTAATGTCCTGCTTAAGATGATCACCCGGGGAACCCTCATAACAGACATAGGAGTGCCCCTTCCCCGAATCTGAAATTGGGACAGGCTTATCAGGCAGCTTAACAGTACCTAGTGCAGTGGTATCAATCGCCAATGTGGAGGACACCATAGCCGCCAGCACCCTGACCTAATGAGAAACCACTGCAGATGAAATCCCTACTGCAAGCATTGTGGATAAGGGAACCTGCAGTTATGAACTGCGCCACGACGAATCCCAGACCACGTTAGGGTTCGCAGGCTAGCCGGCAGACTCGGCCTCCAAATTCTCCAGCAAAGCCCTGATACCTTGCACAAACCTGTGAATGGATGTACAAGCAATGGAGTGTGAGAGTTTACCTGTGGGAGGTGCAGGCACTTCACTCCCCCCGACCAGACGAATGGAATTTGGCCCATCAGTGCCCAATGATCCCAAGGCCACCACCATGCCACTCTGGAAGTCCATCGAAGAAGCCACGGAGGTGTAGACTGGAGCTCGTTGCAAATCCCACCTCACTGTGGTACCTGTGAAGATAAAGCAGAGGGCAGAACAACTGGGAGAGATGCAGAACCCCCCCAAGTTGGCCACCCCAAGTGATCAGAGGGAAGGAGGGGGTGGGGGAGCCAACCTGCCATCAGGGACCTGTGAGGAAGGGGAGAGAAAGGGCTGGAGGACAGGAAGCAGGAGAGAGCTGGGCTGTGTAGGCAGACAGCAGTAGATAGCAGCTGCTGTTCCATAACCAGCCACAAGAGGGATCCAATGGGAAAAACGGGAGATGACTGAGACAGAGTGGAGGAAATAGGAGGCAAGGGCAGGACATTAGAAGCACTCAACTGTGGACCTGCAGGGGTTAAGATGGCAGGATCTGGTGTGGCTCTCTTCTCTCCCAATAGCCTGTGACGATCAGGGGGAGAAGTCTGGATGCCCGAGCACGGCACTAACAGGGTGGGAGCTCTACCCCCTGTAACTCTGGCCCACTCCACATGCACAGAAGACCCAGCAGCAGGATCCCCATGGCCAGGGGGGGATTGCTGAGCAGCAACAGCTCTCCTCTGATGCCCAATACCAGGGCGGGGCTCCTACTGCCTAAACGCTGCACAGCCTGAAGAGGGATTGGACTGAGGTGAGAATCAGGGCAACCGATACGGCGTGGCCGGACCTCAGGAGCCGGTTGAGGGAGTCCATCGACCGGACTCCGCAGCCAGTCTTCTCCACGCTGTTCAGCTGCCAGGCAGACATGAGCGAGGAATTGCTCCATGCCAATGTAGGAGAGGGAATGGGATGAGATGAGGGGGGGGGGGGGGGCAGAAGTGCAAAAAAGCTGAGCGAGGGGGACTTCTTTTTTCATGGAAGGACGCCAACTGAGTGACCAGTATGTCATGGGATTTAACATGATGCAGGAATCCCCTCCTTTTTCTTCTTCATACCGATAATCTGCCATCATAATCCAAATCACCTCACCTTCACCATCCTGCCATCGCTTAACCCCTTTATCACCCTACAGACTAGTCCAAAGGGACCGTCCTCAGTCATGATGCCTTCTGTGTTTATAACACAGGGCATTACTTGAACAATGTACATGAAACCCTTTTTGTGGTGTGCATTTATCTGTGTATTAAAAATGTTTTATGCATTTTTAATGATAAGCATATGTGTTATCCTACGCACTGTTGTGCATAGGCCCTAAAAGTGCCTACAGACTTTAGAAAATTATTTATAGGAAATGTTTGTATGATTGTACATAAGCCTGCATTTTTCTGGCCAGTCAGTAGTGTTTACCTTACTTGGGCCAACACCTGAAGTCCTCACCATCCCAACCTCCAAAGGCACAGCAAAGATACAAGTGTGCCCTATGTAAATTTGCTTGTTAGTAGATTTTACCATTAGTAAACTTTTCCATAGAAAGACTGTTTAGTGGCCAGGTCATGTATGAACAGCTGGCTGATAACAAATGTTTGTAGGCAGCTTTCATCTAGCCAAGAAGTTCCATTTTTGCCAAGGTCGTAGAGTGTACATGTTAATTCCTAAATGATAGTGAGTGTGATTTTTTTTTTTTGTTTTTTATAAAGTACTTGTTAAAAACAGTATTTGTGTTTTATATATGTATCACCCTCTTAGGTCAGTTGCTAGGATGTATTTAATTTAGTTTAGCATAGTGTGGTCTCCTGCTTAACAGGAGACTGATAGACAAAGCATAGCAGCTTTTCTGCTTAACAGAAAAGGCAGTATTGTTTAGTGAGTTTATCCTGTGTGGCTAACAGTGCTGCTGCTGTGATTGACTCCTCTGTATCCATGTGATTTTGGAAGTTTCTGGGTGAACAGGAATGACCCACGCAGATCAGCATAATGAATATGAATACCATCTCAGCCCATTACATGGAGTTGTGCCCCTTTGCATGCTGGGTGCTGGCATTTATTTTTAGTGAGCACATGGGATCTGGGTTCTTCTGCCGTTCCCTCTTCCTTTGAGAAGGGAGTTTCAGCAAGGGAGGCAACTGCTTCCTCTGGATCATGCTGCCAGGAGGCCTCGGTTGGGCAACCTGAGGGTCAGAATGCTGAAACCAGTAGTGTATTTAGATTTTGTGCTGCCCAAGGCAACACCAAAATATTGCTCCCTCCTGCCCCTCTCCCCAATGAGAGAGCGAGAGAGTTCAATAAGTGTGTGTATGTACAGTATATATGATTCTCTCTCCCTTTCTCCCTTTCTTTCTCTTCTCTCTCTCTCCCCCCTCTCTTCCCTCTCTTTTCCATCCCTCTCTCTTTCTCTCCCTCTCCCTTCCCCCTTCTCTCTCTTCCCCCCCTCTCTCTTCCTCCCTCTCTTCCTCTCTTTCTATCTCTCTTCCTCCCTCTCTCTCTCTTCCTCCCTCTCTCTCTTCCTCCCTCCCTCTCCCCCCTCTAACTCTAACTCTCTTCCTCTCTCTTCCTCCCTCTCTCTCTGTCTCGTTCTCTCCCTTTCTCCCTCTCTTCCCCCTCTCTCTTCCTCCCTCTCCCTCTCTCTCTCTTACTCCCTCTCTCGTTTTCTCCCTCTCTCCCTTCCTCCCTCTCTCCCCTTCTCCCTCTCTCCCCTTCTCCCTCTCTCCCTCTCTCCCCTTCTCCCTCTCTCCCTTCCTCCCTCTCTTTCTTTCTCCCTCTCCTCCTTCCTCTCCCTCTTCCCCCCTCTCTCTCTTCACTCTCTCTTCCCTCTCTGTTCTCTTTCTCCCTTTCTCCCTCTCTCTCTTTCTCCCCCTCTCTCTCCCCTCTCTCTATTCCCTCTTCCCCCCTCTCTCTCTTCCCTCTCTCTTTTCATTCTCTCTCTCTCTCTCTCTCTCGTCCCCCCCCTTTCTCTCTCTTCCCTGTCTCCCCTCCCCCCTCTCTTCTCTCTCTTGTTTCCCCCTCTCTCTCCCCCCGCCCCCCCTCTCTCCTCCCTCTCTCTTCCCTTTCTCTCTCTTCCCTCCTCCTCCTCTCTCTTCCCTCGCTCTTCCCTCTTTCTATCTCTCTTCCCTCTCCCCCTCTCTTCCCCTTCTCTCTCTTCCCCTCTCTCTCTTTCTCTCTCTCCCCCCCCTCTCCCCCCCCTCCCATGCTCTCTCTCTCTTCCATTCTCTCTCTCTCTTCCACCCCCCTCTCTGCCTGCCCTCCCCCCTCTCTCTATTCCTCCCTCTCTCTCTCTCTTCCTCCCTCCCCCCTTTCTCTCTCCGCTCCCCCCCTCCCTTCCGACTCTCTCTCCCCCTCTCTCTTTCTCCCTCTTTCCCTTCCTCCCTTTTCTCTCTCTCTCTTTCTTTCTCCCTCTCTTTCTTTCTCCCTCTCTTCCTCTCTCTCTTCCCCCCTCTCTACCTCCTCTCTCGCTTCCCCCTCTCTTTCCCACTCTCTCTTCCCTCTCTCTATTCCCTCTCTCTCTTTCCCCCCTCTCCCTTTCTCCCGCTCTCTCCCCCTCTCTCTCTTCCCCTCTCTCTCTTCCCTCTCACCTCTCCCCTCTCTCGCTTCCCTCTCCCTCTCTTCCCTCTCTCTTTTCCCTCTCTCTCTTTTCCATCTCTCCCCCCTTTCTCACTCTTCCCTGTCTGTCTCCCCTTTCTCTCTTGTCCCTCTCTCTCTCCCCTCTCTCTCTCCCCCCCTCTCTCTTTCCTCTCCCCCTCTCTTTTCCCTTTCTCTCTCTTTCCTTTTCCCCCCTCTCTCTCTTTCTCTGTCTCTCTCTTTTCCCTCTCTCTCTTCCCTTTCTCTCTTCCCTTTCTCCCCCCCCTCTCTTCTCTCTCCCTATCTCTCTTCCCTTTCACCCCCCCTATTTCTCTTCTCTCTCTCGTCCCTCTCCCTCTCTCTTCCCTCTCTCTTTTCCATCTCCCCCCCCCCTTTCTCTCTCTTCCCTCTCTACCCCCTCCCTCTCTCTTTCTCCCCTCTCTCTTCCCTCTCACCTCTCCCCTCTCTTTCTTCCCTCTCCCTTTCTTCCCCATCTTCCCCTTCTCTCTCTTTCCCCCATCCTCCTCTCTCTCTTTCTCTGTCTCTCTCTTTTCCCCATCTCTCTTCCCTTTCTCTTCCCTTTCTCTCTCTCTCCCTCCCCCCTCTCTCAACCCTCTCCCCCTCTCTCCCCTTTATCTCTCTTTCCTCCCCCTCCCTCTCTCTCTCTTCTATCTCTCTTCCCTTTCTCTCTCTCTCCCCCTCGCTCCCTTGCCTTTCTTTCTCTCCATCTCCCCCCTCTCTCTCTTCAATCTCCCTCTTCCCTCTCTCTTCCCCCCCCTCTTCCCTTTCTCTCCTATCTCTCCTATCTCTTCCTCTTCTCTCGCTTGTCCCTTCTCTCGCTTGTCCCTTCCCTCTCTCTTCCCTCCCCCTCTCTCTCTCTCTTCCTCCCTCTCTATACCCCCCTCTCTCTCTTCCTCCCTCTCTATATCTCTTCCTCCCTCTCTCTCTTTCCCCCTCTCTCCCCCTCTCAGTCTCTCTCTTCCCTCTCTATTTCCCCTCTCTTCCCTCTCTCTATTCTCTCTCTCTCTCTCTCTCTCTCTCTCTCTCTTTCCCCCCTCCCCCTTTCCCCATCTCTTTCTTTCTCCCCCTCTCTCCCCTCTCTCTTCCTTCTCTCTCTCTCTCTTCCCTCTCGCCTCTCCCCTCTCTCTTTTCCCGCTCTCTCTTCCCTCCCTCTCTTCCCTCCCCTTTCTCTCTCTCCCCTCTCTCTCTCTTTTCCCTCCCTCTCTTCCCTCTCCCCCTCTCTGTTCCCTTTCTCTCTCTTTACCCCACCCCCTCTCTCTCTCTTTTCTCTGTCTCTCTCTCTTTTCCCCCTCTCTCTCTCTTCCCTTTCCCCTCTCTTCCCTTTCTCTCGCTCTCTCTCTCCTCCCCTTTTCTCTCTCTCTTCCCTTTCTCCCTCTCTTTCCCTTTCTCTCTCTCTTCCCTTTCTCTCTCTCTTCTCCCTCTCTCTCTCTCTCTCTCTCTTCCCTTTCTCTCTCTCTTCTCCCTCCCTCTCTCTCTTCTCCCTCCCTCCCTCCCTCCCCCTCTCTCTCTCTCTCTTCTCTTTCTCTCTCTTCCCTATCCCTCTCTCTTCCCTCTACCCCCCTCTCTTCCTCCTCTACCCCCCTCTCTTCCCTCACACCTCTCCCCCTCTCTCTTCCCTCTCCCCCCCTCTCTCTCCCCCTCCCCTTTCTTCCCTCTTTCTCTCTCTCTCTTTCTCTTCCCTTCTCTCTTCCTCTTCCCCTCTCTCTCTTCCCTCTCTCTCTCTCCTCCCCTTCTCCCCCTCTTCCCTTCTCTCTCCCCCCCCCTCCTCCCCCCTTCTCTCTTCCTTTCTCCCCCCCTCTCTCTCTCTTCCTCTCCCCCCCTCTATCTCTTCCCTCTCACCTCTCCCCTCTCTCTCTTCCCTCTCTCTCTCCCCTCTCTCCCTCTCTCTCTTCCCTCCCCCCTCTCCCCCTCTTCCTGTCTCTCTCTCTTCCCTCCCCCCCTCTCTCTTCTATCTCTTCCTCTCTTCCTCTTCTCTCACTCGTCCCTTCTCTCTCTTCCCTCCCCCTTCTCTCTCTCTTTCCTCCCTCTCTATACCCCCCTCTCTCTCTTCCTCCCTCTCTATATCTCTTCCTCCCTCTCTCTCTTTCCCCCTCTCTCCCCCTCTTACTTTCTCTCTTCCCTCTCTATTCCCCCCTCTCTCTACCCTCTCTCTAATCTCTCTCTCTCCCCCCTTCCCCATCTCTTTCTTTCTCCCTCTCTCTCTCCCTCTCTCTCTTCCTGCTCTCTCTCTCTCTCTCTCTCTTCCCTCTCGCCTTCCCTCTCTCTTTTCCCTCTCTCTCTTCCCTCTCTCTCTTCCCTCCCCCCTTCTCTCTCTTCCCCCCATCTCTCTTTTCCCTCCCTCTCTCCCATCCCCCCCCCCTCTGTTCCCTTTCTCTCTCTTTCCTCGCCCCTCTCTCTCTCTTTTCCCTCTCTCTCTTCCATTTCCCTCTCTCTCTTCCCCTTTTCTCTCTCTTCCCCTTTTCTCTCTCTCTTCCCCCTTTCTCTCTATCTCTCTTCCCTGTCTCTCTCTTCCCTTTCTCTCTCTTCCCTATCCTTCTCTCTTCCCTCTCCCCCCCTCTCTCTTCCTCCTCTACCCCCCCTCTCTTCCCTCTCACCTCTCCCCCTTCCCCCTTCCCTCTCTCTCTTCCCCCCTCTCTTTCTCCCCCCTCTCTCTCTCTCTCTCCCCCTTCTCTTTCTCTTCCCTTCTCTCTTCCTCTTCCCCTCTCTCTCTTCCCCCCCTCTCTCTTCCCCTTCTCCCTCTCTTCCCTTCTCTCTCTCCTCTCCCCCCTCTCTCCCTTCCCCTTCTCTCTTCCTTTCCCCCCTCTCTCTCCCTCTCTCTTTTCCTCTCTCCCCCCTCTATCTCTTCCCTCTCACCTCTCCCTCTCTCTCTTCCCTCTCCCCCTCTCTTCCCCTTCTCTCTCTTCCTTTTTCTCTCTCTCTCTCTCTTCCCTCTTTCCTTCTCTCTCTTCCCTCTTTCCTTCTCTCTCTTCCATTCTCTCTCTCTCTTCCCTTTCTCTCTCTCTCCCTCTCCCCCCCCCTCTTCCTCAGATCGTATGGGACCACACACAAACACACACCTCTCCAAGGGCTGCTGATCTCCTGGCAGCAGGAGGGGGGGAGTTGCCCACAGAAGACACCACAGCTCACCTCCTTCGGGCTCTTTCATCTCTGACACTTCTCCTCTCCTGCTCCAGGCTGTCCCCTGGTCCTGGCTTGTCAGCTGCTGAAGGGAGAGGTACACGATTGTCGCTCTGCAACTGCCCTCCACCACGCCCACCACATCAATCTTCCTGCTGTCCGCCGCTGCTTGAAAGGTCCCTTTTTCTGAGGGTCGGTGCTGCTCCCCTACAAATTGCCGCCCTAGGCAGACCTCTTGTTTGTCTTGTAGTAGATATGCCCCTGGCTGAAACCCAGGCTGCTTTGAGAGCTGGCTGAGGGGGAAGTCTACAGATCCTGTCTGGTATCACAGAGGAAGGCAACCTGTGGCAAGGGGCTTGTGAGTACAGACTGTTCTAAAGGGATACTGGGACTTGTGCTGTTTAACCCCCTTGGGACCTACATAGTTAGCTGTTGGGTGTAAGCTAGAGGGGACTCCGGCTGGTGTCCAGAAGAGCAACTGTCCACTAAGTTCTGCACTTCTACAGAGGGACTTTGCTCCATTCTTTGTATAGTTTGCTACACAGATCCACTAAGGAAACCCACAGATCCACTTGGAGAACACTGTCCTCAATTGTGCATAGTTCAATTATGAGTATCCCACTTAATCCATTCCCTTTCCAAGTTCTAAAAAAAATAAAAACAACAAAAAAAAAAACTACAGCCCATAGACTTATCATTCAAGTAACATGCAGAAGTTGTGTGCACCTCACTATAGGAAATGCTGTGTACTTGGCTGCAGGAGAAGATCTAAGGGAAAGCCTGGGCAAGATACAAGCGGCTCCTATGGGGGTAGTGCTGCATACACGTCACTTTTTGTTTTTAATTAATAAGTAGGGGTACTGGAGGTTTGATTGGAAACCCATGCCTTTTTCTTTTGTTGACTTTTGTATGGGGTTCCCACCTGAAGGGTCTGGTATAGAATTTGGAAGGAAGAACCATACATTTTTTTTTTTTTTGCTTTGTGTTGGGTCCCCCTTAAAATTCGTACCAGGCATGAAGGGTGTTGAGAAAATTATGGGGGGAATTCCACACCTTTTTTTAATTAAACTATACTGGACAATTTGTTTACCTGGCTGGCTATATTCCAGACCAGTAAATGAATGGGGTCTGATGATGCTATAGTGATGGGACTCCCATACACATGTGTGGGAGTGACGTCATTGCGGCCCAGCCATTCAAGTGGCTTAAGAAAAAGAACCCAGAAGGAGATGGGCAAAGATGGAAGCACCAGGGACCAACAAGAGCAGTGATAGTGCAGCATTGGAGGGCTTAGTTTGACAGGTAAATCTGTTTTAATGTGCAGTGCATACTAGCACATTATGACATAAACCTACAGAAGGGCCATTTTTTTTAATTGTGGCATTTAATACCACTTTAACAGCAACCTTGAACCTTGACTGCAGAAGGAAGCTGTCCTATATGGTAGCAAGAAAAAAATCTACCACTTATGAAGTTCAAAACCAAAGATACAGTCAGAAATCCATGAAATGAACAGCATACAGTATAAGGTCTTTATTGAGTGCTACAGGTTAAAAGGTTCCAAGATACAAGATACAAGAAAAATACTTACGTGTTTCTGCGCCTGGGGGCCACTATATTGCCATAAGTATTGGAACAGCCCTCCAAATCATTGGATTCGGTTGTTCCAATCACCTCCATGGCCACAGGTGTATAAAATCAAGCACCTAGGCATGTATACTGCTTCTACAAACATTTATGAAAGAATGGGTCGCACTGAGGAGCTCAGTGAGTTCAAGCATGGTACTGTGATAGGTTGCCACCTGTGCAAATCCATCTGTGAAATTTTCTTGCTACTAAATATTTCACGGTCAACTGTTAGTGGTATTATAACAACGTAGAAACAACTGGGCACAACAGCAACTCAGCCACAAAGTGGTAGGCCATGTTAAATGACAGAGCAGGGTCAGCGCAGAAGTGTACAGTGCGCAGAAGTCACCAACTGTATGCAGTCAATAGCTAAAGACAACAACAGTGCATAGAGAGCTTGCTGCATCCAAGCCTTACATCACCAAGAGCAATGCAAAGCATGGGATGCAAAGGTGTAAAGCACACCACCACTGGACCCTAGAGCAGTGGAGATTTGTTCTCTAGAGGGATGAATCACTCTTCTCTGTCTGACAATCCGATGGACATGTCTGGGTTTGGCAGTTGCCGGAAGAACGCTACTTGCCTGTCTGAATTGTACCAAGTGTAAAGTTTGGTGAAGGGGGATTAAGGTGTGGGGTTGTTTTTCACGGGTTGGGCTTGGCCCCTTAGTTCTAGTGAAGGGAACTCTTAAGGTGTCAGCATACCAAGATATTTTGGTTTCATGCTCCCAACGTTGTGGGAACAGTTTGGGGATGGCCCCTTCCTGTTCCAACATGACTACACACCAGTGCACAAAGCAAGGTCCGTAAACACATGGATGAGTGAGTTTGGGGTGGAGGAACTTGACTGGCTTGCACAGAATCTTGACCTCAACCTGATAGAACACCTTTGGGATGAATTAGAGCAGAGACTGCAAGCCAGGCCTTCTCATACTTCATCAGTGCCTGTCCTCACAAATGCGCTTTTGGAAGAATGGTCAAACATTCCCATAGACACACTCCTAGACCTTGTGGACATCCTTCCCAGAAGAGTTGAAGCTGTTATAGTTGCAAAGGGTGGGCAACTCAATATTGAACCCTACGGACTAAAACTGGGATGCCATTAAAGTTCATGTGAGTGTAAAGGCAGGCGTCCCACTACTATTGGTAATATAGTTTAGCTATGACTATATCAGCTATGACTAAAGCCCCCAGGGGCAGAAATATGTCCCCCGGGGGGCCTTAGTCATAGCTGACATGGTCATAACTGTGACTAAGGCCAGCGTGGAAGAAACGCACCAGTGTTTTCCCTGGTATCTTGGAACCTTTAACCCCTGGTACTTAATAAAGGACTTTTACGCTGCTCATTTACCAGATTGTAAACTGTATCTTCGGTTTTGGTCATTTTTGCAGACAGCTTGTAGAGGCAGAAGTCAGGCACTGGATTTGTGGTATCCTCTTCAACGTTGGATGTAAGTGTAAGAGCACCTGACATGCAGTTTTGATGACTTACGCAGTTCAGCTACCATCAAACAGCTGAAAGTCTGGTGTTTGGACTAACATCTGAACAAGCAAAGTTTCTGCCCTCAAACAGAGGTACAGTGCAGAACAAGAAATGGTAAGTCAACAATAGGAAAAACATCAGCTGCAAGGAGCCTACAGGCAAATCTAGTGTCTAGTCATTTTCTGGACAAGACTTCCATTGTACAGGTCCCCTTTAAGCAGGACAATCAAATGGGGTTGATCTTCTAAGGGCAAAAAGCTTGTTCAAAGAAAGACTATGTAGTATAAATGTTTGCTGAATTTATCCACCTTGGTTTGCATTAGGACATGTTCCACTGCTTGAGGTATATCCACCTGGTGAATAAAGTTAATCTAAAGGATTTCCTTTTTGGGACTAAAACGTTCCCAATCTTAGGCAAACAATTGCAAGACAGGATGTTCTATGGTTCTAGCATACACTGCCTTCCTTTGAGCCTACAGTATAATCTACACATTGCACTAGGTTACAATGCTGCTGAAAGTAGCTGCAATTTATTACATATGCCATAGAGAAAATTGAATGAACGTTTTCACTTAAGCGTAATTATGATGCTTCCTGGATAGAATTAGCAGATCCCTGTTAAAACGCAGACTTATTATGTTGATTAACATTTACATATGCAATGATTTTCTTTCATGTAGCTGTACTTAGATGGATGACAATGAACCAAGCCTTATTTTACTAAACTGAATGCCTAGATTCCCTAGAACATCATAGTAAGGAGAAAATTGATAAGAACACAAAGACCATGTGTGCATGCTTGACATCCCCTATTTACTTTTCCAATCACAAGGAGAAAAACTGGCTCGCTCAAGGCCAAAGGGAAATGTCACAGGTCGTTCTACTGATAGATCACATGAGCTGTATATTACTAGTAGCCTTGATCCTCGGTTACCGCTAACCTTTTTTGGATTAAAGAAGAAGTAGCTGCATGTCAACATAATTTTTTTATTCAATATAATATGCAGGTGTGACTGCCTACTTTAAAGCACAAATTATTTATTGCATGGTAAACTTTTATTTAGTTACAGAACTTACATCATATAATATTTCATTGCTGAAAATATTTTAGTAAAAATAGTAAGTGGCAAAACAAAGGATAAATGAACATTATAGTGCATGTGACGTGTGAATATGATTGAGGTTTTGTGCAGATAAATGATGAATTCTCTTTAAAATTGGTCAGTCCACCCAAAACTGATATTACACATTTGGGACATGTTGCAGAATAAATCATCTGATGGTACATTTCATAAATTG
Organism: Staurois parvus; assembly: GCF_062004578.1. Classification (NCBI taxonomy): domain Eukaryota; kingdom Metazoa; phylum Chordata; class Amphibia; order Anura; family Ranidae; genus Staurois; species Staurois parvus. The sequence goes on along the minus strand of NW_028318078.1, from coordinate 11,327,181 downwards.
CACTGCTACATTCTGTATGCCATGCTCTATAATTTTGCTGCTACATGCCCTGCTGTACCTTATATACTCCAGACTGCTCCACTATACATGTTGTGTTGTACATTACATAATCTGCACCCTGTATTTTATGCTTTATGTTACACACTCTGAACTTCATTATGTATACAATTCTATACATTAAATATTTGAAACCACTTTCCCCTGTATACAGTACTATAAATGGAATACTGTGTACTGCTGCACTCTGTACACCATGTTGTACAGCATACATTAAATACTCTACCATTGTACTCTGTACACTTTGCTATATATTAAATACTCTGGGTTTCTGCACAAAGTATACTGTGCTAACGGTTGCACACTGTGGACTGCTGCCCCCGTACACTGAACTACTGTATATGTGAAAAACTCTGGGCCTTGCACTTTTGTACACCAGGTTATATGTTATATACTACGGACTACTGAACCCTATACACTGTGTTGTATGTGAATTACTTTAGGCCCTGCACTCTGTACACCATGCTACGTGTTACATTTTGGGCCATTGTACTCTCTACATTCTGGAACTTTGGAAATTGAGAAAGAGTGATACTTTTGAATACTAAAGATATGCAGTGTGCCAATAACACTGAACATTATGCATTGTTTAAAGGAGCATAGTTAAAGAGAGTCTACATACTGTATATACAATACACAGTTTGCAGCCCTTCTATCACCAAAATTCTCCATAATAATGTAGCACCCTCCTTGTTAGCTAGGGGAGCTAGATAATTTTTTTTTTAGTTAGAGGCTGAGTAATCAGAGAGTCAAAATTTGGTCAGGGCTGAAAGGCTCTGCAGATCAGCTTTATGAAACCTCCCCTGATTTAGAGACTTGGAGAAGTCTCTAGAACTCAGTGGATGGAGGTGAGGAGGAGCTGGTCTGCACACTTATGGGATCCTGGCCAATCCCAAAGCAGGAGGCTTGGCATGGGGCCAGGACAGTCCTTAAGAGTGACTGAGCCTGCTCAGTAGCAGGGCAGATTGGGTGGAAAATGGAGTGAGCAGGATGTAGTATGGAGCCTCGGAGAGGAGCCTACCTTCAGGTGGAGGAACTGGAAGGGTGGACTCTCAGCCTCATCGTCCCCTGAGAGAGGACAGCCTGGGAAGCAGGGAAGCAGCCAGCCCAGCATAAGGCCTGAAGGCAGCCACCAACCCACAAGCTTGCAGGAGAAACTGGGGGAGTAATCCCACACCCCCTGGCCAGACAAGGAGAAAGGGCATTCGGGTCGGCAACCTGATTAGTCCCCATCTGGGACTGCTGATCTTAAAGTAACAGATTCTGTGTCCTCTTGCCCAGTGATTCTCTCAGGCAGCCGGGTGAAGAGCAGAATTCATCTTGGGCCTGAGTTGGTACCCCAGGAGAGGCTAGACAGCTCTCCAAGAAGAGAAAACCCTTCTGAGCACTTGTACATTAGTTATAGGAAGTTGTCCTCAGTTCAACAGTTTTTTGGGCATCCCATGTATCCCTCATCCCCATCCAAGTTTAAATCCCCTAATTAATTAATTAAATAAATAAACAAGTTCAAGGACTGTTTACTGTCTCTGGAGTGCAAGGCAGGAAGGAAATGTGTGTTGCCTGGCTGTACAGGACTATATAGAGACCCAAATCTCTAGTGGCTCCTAAGGGGGTAGTGCTACAATTATAATTATATAGTGAGAGTTTAACATAAGCCTAAAGGATTAAAAAAATAATATACACAGAGTAATATCACTTTGTCTGAGCCTACCTTAAAGAAGAACTTCATTAGCTGCAAACTACTGTACACAGCAACAAAAAACTGTTGTTCAAATTCTGGGACAGTCCCACGGTATTCAGGACTGTTGGGAGGTATGACTGTGCTATACATAAAATACTCTGAGCCACTTCACTCTGTACAACATGTTATTCCATACTTTCTCCAAACTGCTGTATGCTCTGTTATATGTTACATTCTACTTATTCCTGCATATACTGTGCTGTATGTTGTATACTCTGAACGGCTTCACTCTGTACATTGTGCTGCACTTGCATCTTGCATTGTATGTTGCATTTAGAAGACCATTGCCTCTGTATACAAAGTCAGTTATGTTACGTTGTCTGCACTTTTTATTTCTGTATGCTGTGCTGTTTGCCATACTCCACAGTATGCAATAATCTGTTTGCTATGCTATGCAATATGTACACCAAAATGCTGCATTATGTACATTGTGCTATATATGTATATTCATACCAATAGATGTTACTTTTGAAATCAGGCATCTAAGTCCTTTCCATGAATGGGGAAAATTTTTGCTACATTTATATCATAAAGAATAAATATTGAAATACAAAAAGGTAGGTGGAAACAACTAAGATTCCCAAGTGGACAGAAAGTGGCAAGGACATTTTACTGCTGGAATATCCAAGACATATGACTTAGCTCACTAGACTCCTCCCATAACTAAATATTACATTTGAGTGGACTGACCCTTTAAATGTAAGCATTTTTTGGCACGTTAGTTTTTAAGCTGCAGCATGACATACTAAACAATGCATTTAGCAGTGAGTTCTGATTTTAGTTTCTCCACGGCTGGAAAGGAAAAGACTAGGACATCTTTATGATAAATATTATTACAGTACTTGATTATGTTATTTAAGTTGCAGTTCTTTGGCTCATTGAAGCTCTGGCCTGCAGAGGTTACAATCTAAGACAGTCATCGTGCCTAGGTAACTTTCATCTTTTCAAATCAGATGATCTGTCACTCAAAACCTTAGCTGTGGTAATTACAAGTCTGAAGTGTTATTAAAATAAGTGATAAATATTTTTGACCAACTCCTTTCAATATTTTTTCCATAAAACTACCTATATACAGTTCTTTCAGAAGCTTTTGTCAAAGTCAAGGGAAACTGAAGTTCTTTGTTTTAAAAAAAAAGCTAACATATATTCCAGAAAACAGGTCCCACAGAATCAAATAGACAAGGCATTTTATAATGGATAGTGAAAAGTGATTTTCATTTCTTATTTAGAATGAAATGTTTTTCCTCAGAGTTTTTTTCATGCTATAAATAGCTTATGCCTAGCATATTTTCTTTTTCAGATGCTCCAAGCTCCTCCGGTAGAGCATTTTGTGATGATGGTCCAACTTCCTGCTGCAGAGATTCTTCAGCTCCAGCTCTCTGTCCATTTTCATCCACTCTGTCCACTCTTGGACTTCTTCTGTCTTGGGAAATGCCACTAACTCTGCTGAGCTCTCCTTGCGCTGTTTCATTGGGTCCATTCATTCCTCCATCAGCCACTCTAACAGATGTCCTACAGAGAACACGTCTCAAGCCCCTTTGAAATGGACGAGCTAGAAGAGCATAAATAATAGGATTCAAGCAGCTGTTAGCATAGGAGAGAGCTACCACAAAGGAGTAAAGTCCATACAGCCTTGGACCTGCAGGCAGAGGCCACAACAGATTGATAATGTTCAAGGCATAAAAAGGCAGCCAACACAGGATGAAGGCAGTCACTGCAAGGGCCACCATCTTAGTTACCTTGCGCTCAGGACCCTGTCGTCGGGTTGGAGCCACCCTAACCCGATTTCCAGATGTTCTTAGCTCAGCCACAATAAGTATATGGCATATGCAGATTACAAGCAATGGGCAGAAGAACCCAAGTGCAGCAGTATACAAGATAAAACCAGTCCTCCAGGCCTGCTGTGGTTCAGGCCAAGCAATATGACATGTTCCTGAATCCTTTGGAACACCAGCAAAGAAAACTACTGGTAGTACAACCAAGAAAGAAGCAATCCAAACAGTTACATTCACAATTTTAGCCACTTTGGGTCTTCTCCATTTTACGGACTTGATGGGACGAACCACAGCTAAATATCTGTCTATGCTGAGTACAGTTAAGCAGAAAATGCTTGTGAATTGATTGACAGCATCTAGAGTCATTACTATTGTGCATACTGGTGATCCAAATGGCCAGTAGGACAAAGCACTCTGGGCAGCAAGAAAGGGCAAACCCAACATGAAAAGGTCATCAGCCATTGCCAAGTTCAGAATGTAGAGAGCAGTGACAGAGTTTTGTCCAGCAGGACTTCGCCATGCTAAGTAGATAACCAAGGTGTTACCCCATAATCCTACTGCACATACAACTAGGTATATCAGTGGAATGAGGAGCCCTGGGGCAGCCACATTTGGAGTAGATGAAACATTGGCAAATAGAGTTGTGTTAATGTCTGCATAAGAACTTGGAAGAAGGCTAGTCGGAGATGTTGGTGTCATTTTTGAAAACACGTCAGAACATGGTTGTTTTTGGTGATTATTATTTTTTTCATGAATAATGTCTTTCCTTATTTGTAAACCTTTTTTTTATTAATAATAATAGCAATATTCTATTTTTGTCTTTTGAAAAAAATAGGTATACGATTGTGCATCCTACAAAATTAAATAATGCCAGCTTTCAGTAGATCCTGAACAATTTCTCTTGGATTCACAACTGTTCTTTCCAAATCCGCTTGGTTGGCCCTTGTCATCTGTTTTAAATTTTAATATATTGACTTTGTGTTGTTGCAAATCTAACTGTAGTGAGGAACAATGTGGATAACTGTTTTTTTTAGTGTATTTCTTGACTGAACAGCATGCTAAAACATGCATCAATAAGTTTTATTTCTTCTGAGCAGTATACTGCCATAGGGGTCTGTGGCTGTGCAGGTTGTCCATTTTATGTCATGTCTTCTTCACAGAAGGTGAATGATTCTCTTCAAATAGGCTGCATCACCAGTAGGCCAAGAATTTAGCTGTCGATATTCTGACAAGACAATGAAAGCAAATCATGTTATTGCAAACCTATCACATAATAATAAAACCATTACAATTTATTTTTACCAAAAAAGTAGAAACTGTTCTCCGAGCAAAGTCATTGTTCACAGAATAAAGCAAAGACCTGTGTACTTCATTTACCCAACTATGTGCATGTGCAAACAAAAGTCAAGTTTTTATTTATAGATAAATATGTTTTTTTTCACTTGCACATGATTGGGTATCTAAAATGTACACAGTTTCTCCTTACTTAATTAAGTGAATATTTATGTTCTGGATTAACCAGCCTCTACTCCTTTAATAAATCAGTAGACTAAACATTAATTATAGAATTACCGTATTTTCCGGCGTATATGGCGACTGGGTGTATAAGACGACCCACTAATTTTCCAGTTAAAACATAGGTTTTGGGCTATACTCGCCGTATAAGACTAACCCCCTTCCGAGGCAACACCATTTAAAAACATCAGATTTTTTAATTGAAATGGTTATGACTTACTGGCACCTAAAATCCTTCAAAATCCTCATGTTCATCCTCTGACATCATAAGTTCATGAATGACATCTTGTGATACATTTTTAAGACAGTCATCATATGGATCAAATTCCAAATCAGATGGTTACCGCTGGATGTGCAGTAATACGGTAGCTTCGGCTACATACAGTATATATACAGACCACTGGATGTGCGGTAATATGGTAGCTTTGGCTACATACAGTATATATACAGCCCGCTGGATGTGCAATAATGTACATATAGTATACCGCGCTGAGCCAAGCTGGCTCAAAACAAATGTCCCTATGACAGATTAATCTGTCAGCCCGCTGGATGTGTAGTATATACAGTATACTGAGCCAAGCTGTTTCAAAACGTACGGTAATCAGACCGCTGGATGTGTGTATGTACAGTAGCTGAGGCTACATACAGTATACGCTGGGCCAATCATGGTGAGCGATGTATTCTACTAATGAATACAAAGCCTGTTCGGATTGGCTGAGGTTGTGACATCATCAGCCCACCTCTCTGACTCAGCCAATCCGAGCAGGCTTTGTATTCATTAGTAGAATACATCACTCGCCGTGATTGGCCCAGTGTATACTGTATGTAGCTGCAGCTACCGTACATACACGCATCCAGCGGGCTGATTACAGTAGGGACGTACCGGTACGTTTTGAAACCGCTTGGCTCAGCGCAGTATACTGTATATACCACACATCCAGCGGGCTGACAGATTAATCTGTCATAGGGACATGTGTTTTGAGCCAGCTTGGCTCAGCACGGTAAACTGTATGTACAGTATTACCCCACATCCAGCCAGCTTGACCCAAACAAACTCAAGGTTCACATTTTATACCCGCGTAAAAGACGACCCCCAATTTTTGGGGTATATTTTTAAGTATAAAAAGTACTCTTATATGCCAGAAAATACTGTATATTCTATAATTAATATTGCTATAACTTTGATAAAATTATTCTTCAGCAAATGTTTTCACAATATCATTGTAAGAAGTATTACACTAATCTGCATGACTGCTCATTGTCAATCAGGAGTTTCTGTTGTAACTTGAGACACTTCTTTAGGTCCTTAGATGCACAGCAAGCATGCTTTATACCAGACTTGTCACAGATCAACAGAAGGTTCTGTACTAGCCATGAGAAAAACCACGTTAAAATAAACCTATTGGATGTAAGTACAAAGATTGTTTCATTCAAGTGGAGTAAGGCACTCTGTACCAGGATATTAACTTACAACCTTATCATGAGTATTTGCTTATATTTTTATCTGCCAATACAATCAGTAGTGTTTAATTATATGTGATGTGTTCTCAGACTTGGTGCAGTTGGGATAACAGGTTCCACTAAAACTCATTGCCCTACCTTGATATGCCTCCTCATGAACTGTGAAATATAAGCCTGCACTCATTTGATTAAAGCTATCAGTTAAATACACAAAGCATGTTTTTTTACTTCTTGGTGTGTTTAGATCACAAGTTAGGTTCAAGATCAAGAGCAGGTTTTGGGTTTTAGTGTGTAAATTAGACCCATGCGTAATGCTTGTATAAAATTAAAATCAGAACTTTTAGACTATATGAACTATATTTTTTTTCAGTTATATTATGCCAATATCAAAGTTTACCTTTACAACCTGAATAGAATAGAGACTAATTCAGGTGGCCTTCATTTCAGAGCACTGCAAGAGCCCCAAATTCTTGGGAGCTCTGTTATGCACACCAATTTCAGCCACAGATCCAAATGTTTTTCCTGCCCTCCATGCATCCATATTGGCACATTAGTGTGATGGGTGGCATGGCCAACCAAGAGTGATGCACAGCAAGAGGAAAGAGGCAGGCCAAAATTTGCAATCTGCTTTTCTATACAAGAACCTGTTTGCTAGGGTTAACTTGATACAGTTACATTTTCATTGCTATATTTACAGAAAATCCATGTTATAATAAACATTTATGCAACTATGAAACAATATTTGCAGATCATACTGGGTTTTCTAATAGCAAAGTCCATAACTGCCTTTGCATGTGTTTGTTGCTCCTACAAATTACAATTCCATATAATGTAGGTACCTCCTTGGCTTGCAGAGAGGAAAAGATGTATCTTTCCTCTGAGTCTTTGACCTGCATATGTAAATTCTGATTTCCTGGTATTTAGAACTATTTACAGCAAAGTAATACACAGATCTTCTAAAAGCCTAGATTAATGGCCTCACGTTTGTCCCCTGCGGGATGCAAGTAAGGAATATGCAATATTTATATATCTGGCTAAAAGGAATTTTTTTTAAGTCAACATATATGGAAAACACAACACATTTATTTTAAAATGTACTTGTAGCAATTGCAGCCTTTGTAAATGTGCACATTAATGCAATAACGTGTGCTTCCAGGTCTATACCCTTAGCTTCAGATTTTTTGCTACTGTCCCAGGAGTCCCAAACTGTTCTGTTTCTCTGGTGTACCATTGCTGTGATTGGCAATGTCAATATTGGGTAATCAGGCATGTGAGGCTGATATGCAAGTTAGACTATATGCAATCTAATGGGTGAAGGTATAAATCCACAATAAAGGTTTCTAAAATCCTTGCAATGTATATACAGTAGTTCTGTAGCAGATTGCCCATTTTCTCACCATGCTCAGATGAGGGCCCTTTCGTCCTCTTTTCCTACAACTACCTGGGTTCCTGGATATGTCCAGAGAAGATAGGTTTCTCTGCCTTACTCCCTCAACAGCTCAGGGAGGCCACACTGGATGAGGCAGAGGTAGCTGGGCAAATGATCTACAACCAAGTGAGGGGCTCTCCACTGACAGAACTGGCATACCAGCAGCTGGGCAGAAGCCTAATAGATACAGCTTCTCCAAAAGACCAAGCTACTGTGGAAAGCATCTCCCCAAAGAGTACCGCAATTCCAGTAGGGTGTCACTTTTTTCTTTGGGCCTTGGATTTCAGATGTTCAACAGTGTTATTGAAACTATCATGGACTTTTCTATGAGGGACACTGTCTATAAGGACAATTACATATAGCAGCTTGAGTCCAGACTGGTTTTACTGAAGTAGTGATTCTCGGCTTGCCTTTCTGTTGTTATAGAGCCTTATAGAGACTTTGCTATGCAGCTGCATTACCCTGATTGAGTCATAGAGATATTGCTGTAAAAAGTCCATGTTTGTTTGTCTTTCATTATTCTACAGTTTATGCATTTTTGACACCTTGCACCTTTTGACACTTTGCACCTTGTTTGACCATTAGCTGATTACTGCATTATGTTAAAGTTCACCTGTAGTGAATTTCTTACCCCTAAAAAGGTCAATGGAAGTTCAGATGTCTACAATGTTAGGGTAAGGGATGCAGAAATATAAAGCTCCCCAATTTGACCATGAACCACCAAATAATTTCTTTAATCTGAAAAGCACCTCCTTAGTTTTGTTGAGAAAAGAAAATTCCTAAAGGGCAATTATTTACATTATAGGTATTTTACAAAAATCATTATATTTTTGTACCTTTCATTCTTCTGAAAAAAAATGGTTAGCTCATCATGTTATTTCCAAAATGGTTCATGTCCATGTTCGTGTTTGGATGCATAGCCGGGCAGATCTGAATCATGCTACATGTCCTCCAACTGCATAGTCTAAAAGTATGTTCCTATTCCATGACTGGGCAGTGGGGCAAATGCTATATGAAGGCTTGAATGTCATGCTAGGAAAAAGAACACCATATGCAACTCATTAACCATAGAAGAGTTTTACCCTGGCCATATATGTGACAAGGTTAGCTGCCACCGCTATGGCACATTTAATAACAAGTAATTGCCAAAAACTAAAAAATCTACCATGCACAGGTTTGATTTACTACCAGAATTCAATCAATTGTAAAATCCTAACTGAGTAAGATAGTTTGAAACTTTATTACAGTTATTGAAAAATTATATTCAGAGGGAAGTGAAAAAGTGAAAACCAACAGCAATTTGATAAAAAATAGTCAGATTTCGTATTCCGTTTGCATAACAAAATCGAAGTGTGTGTGGTTGCCATTAGGCAACAATTGGACTTTAAAGTTTCAAAGACTATCTAAAACTTGGTCAGAATGGATCTTTTTGTTAACCTTTTTTTTCTTTTCTTTTTGCTTGCTTTGTTCAACGCTTTTTCCCACAGTAAGGTTTCTTTTTATTAACTTTATTTATACTATCCTTACCTGTACCAGTTAGCCATGCCTTGCAGTTTTAAATAGTAATGGGTCATTTTAAAACCTTTACCTTTCCTGATATTAGTTTAACATTTCAGGCATTACCACTGAATGTAAAACACAGCTCACCCTTATAATTAAAGACATTCGATGGCTCAGTGGGGCAAGATCTGACACCTCAAATATGGCTTCATTCTGGGGCTTTGGACGTTGCCATAGTGATGATGTTAGTTGTTGAACTGAGGCCTCGTGTATTTCAACAGTAAATAATTAAAAAGATAAGTGTTGCAAACGCAATAGCTTTGGCTGAGGAAACGGCTGCCAACTGTTCCCAAACCGCTTTCTTTAATGATAATGATGCGGGTTCTATTTTCCGTAATATTTTTAGCAGCTTCTACTGCTGTTGAACAAATATGAGAAAATAGAATTGGTTATAACTTAATGACATCAGCTATAAGCATACTTAGTATGAAGTGCTCCATGAAAGTCATACTGATAATATAATGCAATCTCTGGTGCTGCAAAGGAGGTATTGCGCTATGTTTTCAACTGCAGATATAATTTCAGAGAGCCTTACATTGTGTAGCTGCTTTTTAGATGTATCAGACTGTAGGAAAAGCTTAACTTCTTAGGGCTCTTGCACGCAGGCACCATAAAAGTCATATTTTCAGGCATTCTGGCATTTTCTTTTTACTGATCTGAATGCAGCCCATTGCTTTTAAAGGGCCTGTACATGCAGGTGTCTAAATAGTAGTAAACTACTAGTAAAATAAAAAGCTGCGTTACTGGTCAGTATTTTTTGTGCGTACACATGTAAATCATACCTTCCCCCTTCAATAGTAGATTATAATAATTGACAATTTGGCATTGTGGGAGCTAGATGAATTTTTTTTCGCAAATATAGGTGTATATACACATTTAAACATGTACCATATGGCCCATACTCATTTTTTCCATAGCAACTTTCTGCCAGGAAGTTCTGGTGTTCATACATCAATACTGTGTGCAAGGACCCTTAGTGAAACAAGCTCAGGAGTTGAGAATTTTCACAGGATAAATTGTGTGAATATTCACCCTAAAGTAGTATTATACCCAAAAGCAAACATTTTATATGGCAGTTTACCAATTCTTTTCTTTAGGCTTCCTTTACTTTATTTTCACCTGGTGATCTGATCTGTTTTTCATCAGACCAAGCTGTTCTGCAGATGTAGCTGTTGGAAACCTGAGACAAACCATTGGCCACTGACAGGGGTGCTTATGGTGATGTTTAAGACAATTATTACACGTTTTGGCTGTATTATATACAGGAATAGTTGGCCAGTCATAAGCAGCATTACCTTCTAGGGAAGATAGCACATTTTGGTAAGTTTACATTAACATTCCAATAGCATTAGGTTATCTAAAGCAACCAGGCTTATAATTCATTCTTAGATATTGTGAGTCAATAATACTAAGGAAATATGAAATGTCCCCGACAAATGGTCAGCTTTTATTTATGTAAAACCTTTACTCTAAAAGAAAAAAAAACTGTTTTCTGTAACTACTTATAAAGTGTTAGCTGGCGTTTGCCTTTAATTTGTTAATGTATCGAAATCTAGTCAGTCTAACTGCCCTCCTTTCAGACTGACAGTACTGCTGACCAAAAGTGCCCCTGCGCTCATGCATCCAGAGTGGGGGCACTCTAATGCAGAAGGTGTGTTACTGGCCAGATCACCAGGTGAAAACAGGGGGGAAAAAAGCCTAAAAAGAAAATTAATGCAGCCATCACATCTAATGATTAATAAACTGCAATATATTACATTCTAGGTTTTGGGTTTAATACCACTTTTATTTTCATGTCATGCAAAACACATTTCTGCTTATTATTTCATTTGCATGTGACTGGGTAATTGAAGCAAATAGTCATACAATTTATTGTGTGAAAATTCTCAACTTTTTGTGTTAGGTTTGCTTGACATAGCAAACAATAAACCTGCAAAATATGTAAGCGCAGTATTTCACGGCAACCAGTCACATTTTAGTCACTTGACACATCGGTGACGCATGAACTCTAATTGCTCCAGTTATTGCACTTTGTGCATTGGACTATTCTAAATTGAACAACACTGAATTATTGGGTTTTGGCACACAGAATTAGGTGCAGGGTTTTTAGCACCTACATTTGATGCTTGGTAAGTAAGTGGCAAAGCTTTCATTGCTTTTCTGGTGTTATAAACTCATTTTATAGGTGTGTTAGATTAAATTAGAACTCCAAGCGAACAGCTGACTGCATGTCTGCTGTTTTCTCTGATTTTGGATAGTCTTCCTTGTGATTCAAACACCTCAAATGGTTGGGAAGGTCTCTTTGCTACTTCCTGGATTACCATCAGGCATTGTACACATGGACATAAAGGGTTAAGGTGCATTTCCACTTTTGCAGGTAAATGTGAGAAAAAACTATTACAGGTGCATCTCAATAAATTAGAATATCTTCAAAAAGTTCATTTATTTCAGTAATTCAATTCAAAAACTGAAACTCATATATTATATAGATTCATTAAAAACAGAATGATATATTTCAAGCATTTCTGTTTTTTAATTTTGATGGTTATGGCTTACAGCTATTGAAAATCCAAAATTCTGTATCTCAGAAATTAGAATATTGTGAAAAAGTTCAATATTGTAGACTTGTTGTGTCACACTCTAATCAGTTAATTAACTCAAAACACCTGCAAAGGTTTCCTGAGCCTTTAAATGGTCTCTCAGTCTGGTTTAGTAGGTTGCACAATCATGGGGAAGACTGCTGACTTGACAGTTGTCCAGAAGACGGTCATGACACCCTCCACAAGGAAAGTAAGTCACAAAAGGTCATTGCTAAAGAAGCTGGCTGTTCAGAGATTGCTGTATTCAAGCATATTAATGGAAAGTTGAGTGAAAGTGTGGTAGAAAAAGGTGCACAAGCATCAGGTAAAACCGCAGCCTTGAGAGGATTGCGAGGCCATTCAAGAATGTGGGGGAGATTCAGATGGAGTGGACTACAACTGGTGTCAGTGCTTCAAGAGCCACCACACAGACGTATCCAGAACATGGGCTACAACTGTCATATTCCTTGTGTCAAGCCACTCCTGAACCAGAGACAATGTCAGAAGCGTCTTACCTGGGCTAAGGAGAAAAAGGACTGAACTGTTGCTCAGTTTGCATATCGTTTGGAAATCAAGGTCCCAAAGTCTGGAGGAAGAGTGGAGAGGTACAGAATCCAAGTTGCAGTCCAGTGTGAAGTTTCCACAGTTAGTGGACCAACACCAACAGATGACATGGCTCCCCAAAATACTCACTGTGTTTTATCAAGTCCAAAGTCAGTGCAGCCCTCTACCAAAATATTCTAGAGCACTTCATGCTTCCCTTTGCTGACTAGCTTTATGGAGATGCTGACTTCATATGCCAAAAGTACCAATACCTGGTTTAATGATCATGGTATCACTGTGCTTGATTTGCCAGCAAACTCGCCTGACCTAAACCCCATAGAGAATCTAAGGAGTATTGTCAAGGAAGTTGAGAGACACCAGACCCAACAATGCAGATGAGCTGAAGGCTGCTATTAAAGAAACCTGGGCTTCCATAACACCTTAGCAGTGCCACAGGCTGATTGCTTCCATGCCACGCCACCTTGATGTAATAATTCATGCAAAAGGAGCCCTGACCAAGTATTGAGTGCATATTACACTGTACATGGACATACTTTTCAGTAAGCCAACATTTCTATATTAAAAACCCTTTATTTATTGGCCTTATGTAATATTCTAATTTTCTGAGATACCGAATTTTGGGTTTTCACTAGCTGTAAGCCATAATCATCAAAATTAAAAGAAAGAAATGTTTGAGATATATCACTCTGTGTGGAATGAATCTAAATAATATATGAGTTTCACTTTTTCAATTGAAGATGTTATTCCAATTTGGCAGGTAATGTGGAAGTACACATTAAGCCAAATTTGTGCATACTAGCAACAAGACAGGATGAGCTGATGGCTAACTGGGAATTTTTTAAGCCAGGTAGACATGTGTGGTTCGTTTTGTTCCGAATAGAAAGAGAAAAGAAAATAACAGAAGAGAAAGAATTTAACCATCTTCCAAAATTCGAATTTCAAAATGAATAGAATAAAACATAATGGAATAGAAAGAGGTAGAGTACAGCAGAGCAGGATAGAATAGAATACAAAAGATTAGGATGGAAAGGAATAGAAAAAATAGACTAGATTAAAATAGAATAGAACAAAGTAGAAAGAATATAACCATCTTCTGAAATTCGAATTTCAGATAGAATTGAACCAGCTACTCTTCACAATGAACCGCATATCATATGTACTCTCCAGCGCGTCAGGAAATGCACAGCCAAAAGGGAAGCCAAGGGAATCAGGACAGCGACAACCAAAGGAAATGCTTCAGGGGTGCAGCCCCCCTCAGACGGGGAGATCAGCCACTAGATAGAGAATAAACAGGTGGCACACACACCTAGTGCATTATCCAAGGTTTATTGAAAGGTATAAAAGGTAAAAACATACTCACAGACGAAGCATGTATCTAAAAAGCATTTGCATAATGATGATGGCCTCTGTTGCAGATGTGTAGTGGATGGATGATGGGAGCCTTGCTGGTGAATGTGGCATCACCAGCAAGGCTCCCATCATCCATCCACTACACATCTGCACCAGAGGCTGGTCAGTAGCTCTGAGGAAAGGGATTTGTCCCCGAAACGCGTCAGCCATTTGACCGCACTGACAGTTGGAACACGTTGCTTGCCATTGTGGCCATCATCATTATGCAAATGCTTTTTAGATACATGCTTCTTCTGTGAGTATGTTTTTACCTTTGATACCTTTCAATAAACCTTGGATAATGCACTAGGCGTGTGCACCACCTATTTATTCTCTCACTCTTCACAATGACTTTGGATCAATATTGGATATTTTTGAATATTTAGAATTCAACTCAAATACATTGAATCCATTGAAAAAATCCAAATCCGGTCAAAAACTAATAAAATTAAACAAATTAAATCTTGTTGCGAATGCAGCAAAAAGAACTTAGTAACTTAAATAGATCCGAAGCAAAACAAATTCACTCTGCAGAAACTGAGCGGTCATGGATGGGTCATCGGACTGCTCTGCTCTAATCATCAGGGGATCCTACATATCAATATAATGCTGGTTAGAATCCCCTTCCGTCTCCACCCTCGGAGTTTTTGACAAAGTCTATGGGGATGAACCATATTTGGTGGAGGTTCAAGAGATGCAAGTGGTTTGTGAAATTTTTGTAAGATTTTAAATAAATATACCACAACAGAGAAGGTGTTTTTGGTTTTCTCACTGTTGTTGTATTGGTTCGTATATGTTCGCTTGCTGTTGTCATATTGGTGCAGTGTTTAAGAAATGGAGAAGAATGTGCTTCTAACCAGTGGGATACCCATACAAAGAACGAGCTGCACAAAAAAGGAGTGTTGAAGCATCAACGGATCCCCATATACTGTATATGTATGAGCAGGGCCAAATTTACCATTTGATACAATAGTATGCCTATAGGATCAGTGAAAGAAAGGCAGCGTTTACCTGTATAGTTATCTGCCATACATTTTTCCCATCTTCAGTAGACACACTTTTAATTGATACCAAATTATTTAAAGCTATGTTCCAGGTATGGCAATTTTTACAGTTGCATTGGTCCAGTTCATATCAATGTAAATATGTATTTGCCATACCTGTGAGATCCCCCTGGAAGCCATTTATCACTGTAAGAGGCACTACTGCAGTGATCTCCACTAGACTCTGGGTCCCACACTGAGAGATTGCCCTACTCCACTGGACACTCGTTCAGCATGGGAGCTCTTCAGAGAACACTTTTCAAACCTCTAAATGAATTCAAAGCATTATCTGACTGGACGAGGTGGATGTTGATGACATTGCATGGTGATGTCTCAATCTCCAATCAGAGAACACCTTGCATTCAGTCAGAAAATGCAACATTTTCTCTGAATGGTGCCAGTGCAACTAATACAGCAGGGCGTCTACATGGCATATGACCTGGGAATCTAGTGCAGATTACTGTGGTAGAGATACCTGTTAAAGTGATTTCCAGCTTCCACGGGGATTTCACAGGTAAGGCACATACAGTGGGGCAAAAAAGTATTTAGTCAGTTCTCCCACTTAAAAAGATGAGAGAGGCCTGTAATTGGCATCATAGGTAGACCTCAACTATGAGAGACAAAATGAGAAAAAAAAATCCAGACAATCGCATTGGCTGATTTAGAAAGAATTTATTTGCAAATTATGGTGGAAAATAAGTATTTGGTCACCTACAAACAAGCAAGATTTCTGGCTCTCACAGACCTGTACCTTCTTCTTTAAGAGGCTCCTCTGTCCTGCACTCATTACCTGTATCAATGGCACCTGTTTGAATTTGTTATCAGTATAAAAGACACCTGTCCACAACCTCAAACAGTCACACTCCAAACTCCACTATGGTGGAGACCAAAGAGCTGTCGAAGGATACCAGAAACAAAATTGTAGACCTGCACCAGGCTGGGAAGACTGAATCTGCAATAGGCAAGCAGCTTGGTGTGAACAAATCAACTGTGGGAGCAATAATTAGAAAATGGAAGACATACAAGACCGCTGATAATCTCCCTCGATCTTGGGCTCCATGCACGATCTCACCGTGTGGGGTCAAAATGATCACAAGAACGGTAAGCAAAAATCCCAGGACCACACGGGGGACCTAGTGAATGACCTGCAGAGAGCTGGGACCAACGTAACAAAGGCTACCATCAGTAACACACTACGCTGCCAGGGACTCAGATCCTGCAGTGCCAGACGTGTCCCCCTGCTTAAGCCAGTACATGTCCTGGCCTGTCTGAAGTTTGCTAGAGAGCATTTGGATGATCCAGAAGAGGATTGGGAGAATGTCATATGGTCAGATGAAACCAAAATAGAACTGTTTGCTAGAAACACAACTCGTCGTGTTTGGAGGAGAGAGAATGCTGAGTTGCATCCAAAGAACACCATACCTACTGTGAAGCATGGGGGTGGCAACATCATGCTTTGGGGCTGTTTCTCTGCAAAGGGACCAGGACGACTGATCCATGTACAGGACAGAATGAATGGGGCCATGTATCGTGAGATTTTGAGTGCAAACCTCCTTCCATCAGCAAGGGCATTGAAGATGAAACGTGTCTGGGTCTTCCAACATGACAATGATCCCAAACATACCGCCCGGGCAACGAAGGAGTGGCTTCGTAAGAAGCATTTCAAGGTCCTGGAGTGGCCTAGCCAGTCTCCAGATCTCAACCCCATAGAAAACCTTTGGAGGGAGTTGAAAGTCCCTGTTGCCCAGCGACAGCCCCAAAACATCACTGCTCTAGAGGAGATCTGCATGGAGGAATGGACCAATATACCAGCAACAGTGTGTGCCAACCCTGTGAAGACTTACAGGAAGGTTTGACCTCTGTCATTGCCAACAAAGGATATATAACAAAGTATTGAGATGAACTTTTGATATTGACCAAATACTTATTTTCCACCATAATTTGCGAATTAATTCTTTCCAAATCAGCCAATGTGATTGTCTGGATTTTTTTTCTCATTTTGTCTCTCATAGTTGAGGTCTAGCTATGATGCCAATTACAGGCCTCTCTCATCTTTTTAAGTGGGAGAACTTGCACAATTGGTGGCTGACTAAATACTTTTTTGCCCCACTGTACATACCTTTATTGGTCCAAACTGCCATACCTGGAATTTAACTTTAACTATCGTTACTATATAGTATTCTAGCCTTGGACAAATAAAACAAATAGACCCCCACATTAAAAGAGATCTCTGTAACAGAGGAGTTAATCTCCTAGCACCAAAGGTTGTGTGCCGACAGCTTATGTTGATGGAAATCGGCTTTGTGTTGGGGGTCAACACCATCTAGCGCATGGATTGGCAACCCATCGATTGCGGACAAGTTATAGGTAGATCTCATTCCTTGGTAGTTGACCCAAGAACGTGGAACTGATGGGCTGTATTTTTTTTCCTCCAGCAGTTGAATGTCAGCAATTCCTCCATGCAGCAGGGAGGAAAATACAACCCATTGGTTTTACTAAATGCCATTCCTGCCACCCCTTCTCTCTAGGTTCCTCTTCTTTGTGTTGCCCAGTGACCGTGTACTACGTTGGACCAACCCAGCACCGCTGCCAGGCTCTGCAGGGGATGTTTCAGGGTGAAGAGCAGGGAAGGGGTCAGTAAATATGTAATTTACCGACCCTTTCTTATTCTGAATGAATGCAGTCAGTGAATGGTACCGATCGCTACTGTGTCCAATCATATATGTAGCATAGTAATCTGTGTTTACTATGCTTCATTTTGTGAATGAATGGGAGGCTGCTCAGTACAGAGCATTTCCCATTCATTCAACGTCCATTGCAGCTGAGGCTACAGAGAAAGAGACTGAGGAATCTCCTCAATCCCCTTATCTGTCCCAAAAGAAAGAAATCAAGGATCTGTTTAGACCCCCCCTCAAAAAAAATAATAATAATATTGGAAAAAATAATTTTAAACATTGAAAAGAATAATAATAATATTTTCACAAAATTACAAAAAAAAAAACACTGACACCTTCCAGTGCCCTATTGACACCAACCTCTTATATATAGTCCTCTGATCTACTGACAATATCCACTGTCCTACCAACACCATCCACACACCATCAACTGCCCTTCTGACACCATCCTCAGTCCACGGACACTGTCCACTGCCCTAATGACACTGTCCACTGATACTGTCCACTGCCCTACTGACACTGTCCACACACCATCCACTGCCCCACTGACTGACACTGTCCACTTTAAAGGTACGCTAAATTTATATTTTTACAGTGACATTTGTGTTATTATAGTTTTTTTCCTTACTATTTAGTTAGGCCTTGCTAGTTAAAGTGATACTAAAAGTTCAGATTTAAAAAACAAACAAACATGTCATACTTACCTACTCTGTGGTTTTGCATAGAGCAGCTCCTATTCTCCTCTTCTTAGGTCCACTGCTGGCACTCCTGGCTCTTCTCCCCTGCTGAGTGCCCCAAGAGCAAGCTGTTTGCTCTGGGGGCACTTGTGCATATTCACTCCTGAGCCAGCTCTTTGTTTCTATAAGACACACAGAGTATGGCTTGGCCCAGCCTCCCACTCCCTCCCCACCAGCTGTAATTGACAGCAGTGGGAGCCAATGGGTTTCCGCTGCTGTGTTTCAGTCAACACTCTCTGCTGCCTCTATTCATCCAAATACAATGCTACTTGAAATTTTGAAAATGGGTCACCCGTGAGTTTGTTTTTAGTACATATTTTTACAACTTAATAATTCTGATGATTGCAGTCTTAAAAGCTTCTAACAATGATCATTCTGCCTTGAGAGACTTTGCAGTCAGCAGATTTTAATTACTGGAATCCAGAATTGATCTTGTAGAGTCCTGAAATTTAGTTGTCTTGAGAAACCTTTATACAATTAATCACATGTATAGACCTAAATGGGTTTGGTGATTAATTACTCATTCAGGAGATAAATAGACATTTTCCCCTTTGCTTTGCACCACCTCCTTGACATTGGCTTAGATCAAACACCAGGCATACTTGGCTGGGCATAGACATAAAGTTGTACTTGTCAGTCTACTGAAGGATCTTTCATACCAACAAAAGTGCTGAAAATATTAAGGCTTATCTAAACCAAAGAACAAAAAAATTATATATTGAAGTTTACAATCCTTAGCTGTGGTAACTGCAATTATTTTCATTTAAATAATTTTTTGCTTTATATTCACCTGGTGATCCTACCAAAGCGGACAATTGAAGGGCACTTGCAGCATACAACTCTCTTTATGCAAATTTTTAAAAACATGTAGGCAGGTGCCTATTGTAGGGGCACACTTTACCGTTTGCTGTTATATTGTATTGTGTATGTGCTAGTAAGTCCTCTGTATAGTAGGCTGCCTTGGAGATTACGTAGGGGTTAAGGCTGCTAAGGGGTTAAGGCTGCTAAGGTGTTCATGGCTCTGCCTCATTGTGGTGGGCTATAACTACTGTACAAGGGGAGGCAGTTGGGCTTTTTGAGCCTTTCACATGGGAACTGACAGGAAGCGGTGCAGCAAGATGTAAATTTGCAAGGAGCATATGTCCTCCCTATTGGGGTACCCAGCCAGGTGCCTAAAACAGAATATGGACCTTATAAAAGGGGATCTTCTTCTCAGAGGTATGACATGGACAGCCTAAGTTAGAATGAACTGGAACTGTGTATGTAAGGAACTGTGACAGACTGTGCCATATTAACTCAGTATTTTCAAAAAGCTCACATAAATGTTCTTAAAAGTGACAAAGGTCTGGTCTAAAGTTCCTACAAAGAGGTGTATACAGGGCTTATAAAACAACAGGGCTTACAACAGGGGATGCACACTACCAAGGGCTAAAGCATGGTGGATGCTGCAAAGACAGATCATTGTAAAAGTCCTATGAGTAACCAGAGGAGTGTTTGGTGCTAAAGCCGCCAGCTGGAAGTACACATTGTGACTTGACAGATATGATGTAGTGCTCTGGTAGTGAGGGGATTTCTAAGCACAACCCACCTCCCTGGAGACTACAGCTCTATACCGGGGACTGGAACCACGGCATGGAGCCCCTATATATCTAGCCCGTATGTCACAGTGAAGATAATGAGAGATGATCCTCAGAAGTACAAAGCTCAGCAAGCTTATGTTTCATGCTAATGAAAAGTCCCAAGTATGTCACTGGGAGTGAGATGATATCAAAGCTAGGCTGGAGAGCAGGGATACAGGCTCTGCAGTATTCTCTCAGAGAGTGCTGTACCACGTAAGGAAGTTTGTGCATAGTTATTCAAGTGTACCAACACCGTGAAGTGAATGAGACATGAAGAGCTAATTGTGCTATGAAGTTGTGCTTGCTTCTAAGTTGGAGTGCCACCTAAATGTAGATTTCGCATGACTGCGGCTCCACCTGCTTAGTTGGGTATTAGTGAGCGAAGATCTCTGAGCTCCCCTTTAGGGCCCCTTAAGCCCAGCCCACAAGTGGCAAAAATTAAAACATTTAAAAACTGGCCGGACACTATTTAAATTTCAATAAAGATAGTGGTATGCTGTGATGGCCTTTGAAGTATCTTGTGTTGGATTACAATGAAGACAAATATTGGAGCAAGTAAAGTACCGAGACCCATGTTGCATTCTGCAGTGACAACACAGTGGGATCACTCACTGAAACCTCCCTGAGCACTAATCTGTATCACTCTTAGAAGAAACAATGCTGAGTAGTAGTGCCACATTTCTATTTTGATCCTACAAATAACACGTCTTATTGAAGGGGGACAAAGCACACCATACCTATTCAATGGAGAAACAGCTTTCTCAACCTAGGGCAGGAAATCTATTACTGTCAAAATCACCAGGAGAGGAGGTGTTCTGCAGCCTACTAGCCAGCCTACAGCTGGGAAAAATACTAACTGATAACAATCAACTCACGCAGAGCGTACAGAAACTTGCTAACTCACTTAGATTTCGGGATTAACAGATTTCTTTTGAATTTTTCAGATATAACAAAATGCTTTTAAAGCTTTTTTAACAGATCAAAAAGGAAGCAAATAAGAGTTCATTATTAGGGTTTACATATACCTTAATGACCTTCTGTACTAAAAAGTATGCATACATTCCCTAATTAGATACAAAACAGTGCCAGATATTAGTGAAACCATGCTTCCAGGTATAGAAGTTAAACATGAGTAATGCCTACAACTCTTTAGTCATATTAAAATGGAAAAATAACATAACATACAAAATTGATCACCAGTGAAAAATTGGCTAAAATCCAATTTAAAGATTGATTTTCTAGGCAGGTATCATCTACATAAGATGATATGCTGAACCACCCTTCTTATCCTTGTATGAACTTATCAAACCAATGGTACAAGAAACCAGTCTTTCACTATTTCAGATAAATCAAGCAAATATCAATTATTACACTGTTCAACAAATTTTTATTTTTTGCCAGTTTTGGAAACAAAAGGATCCATTTCTTAATGAATTTCACATTCTGAGTTCAAATATAACAATGAAATTTGTCAATTGGCTCTAGTTTTTCTGTAAACGGAAAGTTTTCTACTATAGGCGTAATGACTACATAATGCACAATAATTATATAGATAGATGTCTTTCCACAAATATAAAGCAAGTGATATTGACTACATAACAAAGCCTAAATGGCATAATATATTGCATAGGATTACCAAGAAAAATTATAGCCATAAGCTAAGTTGAATCATTTTAATACTTAGGATTCTCACTAGTTTTGTCTTCAGTTTGTGTCGGTTTTGCTTCTCTTGGCTTTTCTCTTGTATTCGAGGAAAGGGCTATCTCTTACAACTGCACGTGACTACACGCTTCAGGTTCTTCCTCACTTGACTCAACCACGAAGGATTCTGGTGCTTTAGGAATTGGTAGCCCCTCTCCATGAGGAACTGGACGTATTGCCGATGGAATATTTGGATAGTGCACAGATCACTTTTTCTTCTTATTTAGCCCTTTTACAATTGGAGGCACCATACAAAAGTAACAATTACTAACATGATCTGTTGGCTCTCTCCAAATCATTGGCACAGCGAAAGGCATAGATGCCTTTTTTCCATTCAACCATTGCTCCAGTGCCATCCCACAAGAATTGCAGCATATATGTGGTGCCCAGCTCTTGTCCTGGTCTCCTATCTTGCAGCCAAAATACAAGTTGTAGGCTTTCTTAATCATTCCTGTTATCCTCCTTTTTTGTGAGATAAAAGTTATTTCACCGCAGATATAGCAGAAATTATCTGCTTTATTCACACAAGTTCGAGGCATTACTGAGTAGCCTATATAAGCATAAAACGAAATGTAAAGACGCTGTCGAACTACAATCAGCTACAGATACTGCAGCTTTTATGCAGTGAAGTGATGCAATTAAAGGCTAATATTGCATCATCTCAGTATACATGCAATTTTCTATTGGTCACCAATATCAATTGCGCAATATGCAGCTGAAGTTGCATCATAATTTTGAATGGCTTACGTCATTAGATGGGTGAATATATCATGGAAACTAGAGCCAATCAACATTTTTTAGGGTCATTTTCGTTTTCAGCACCCCAAAATTATGTAAGATTAGCTAATTTTATGCCCAAAACTTTTTACCTGTTGAACAGTGTTATTAATATCAAGCTATTTTTTCCCTCTAGGTAATTTTTTTCTGTTTAGGAGATCATTTATCCCAGTATAATTTTGATCAATTTCCACTCAACAGAAACATCATTTGTGCAATTTCTGGTCAAACATATATTTTAATCAAAACACAAAATCTGCTTCACAGGAACAAAACCTGGTTTTTCAATTGGCTTTCATTATTAAAATGTTCAGATTGAGCAATTATTCACTGCAACGGATCACTTAATGGTTAAATCAAATAGTCAACTGGATAAAAAAAAATGATGAGTGTATAATCAGCATTAGATATATGTTTCTTCACACAAATGGGAATGTTCAAAGCTGTTCTAAAACAACTAGAGAAATTGAAATGCATATGCGTCATTTCTAAACAACTATTTGATAGGTGTAGTTTACTAGCAGAGGTTGAAAAATGTAACCATTAATCTGGTTAGTTGGTATAGACAAGACTATCTGTAAGGGAATTCCCATGAGACGACTGGTTAATAGACGTGCGCATGTGCACAGAAATGCATGATCACGCACACGCACAGTGAAGATTGGCGGACTATTTAAAAGGTGCCTCTGCCTGTGCTGAGTGCTGACTGGTCTTCAGCTGTTCCCCGTTTCCTGCTCGTTCCTGTGTGATTTCCTTGTTGCTGACCCAGCTTGTTCCTGACCTGACTCTGATTACTCTCCTGCTTGATACTTGTTCCTGACTTCGGCTCTGCTCCTGACTTTGGCTTGCTTATGATTTGGTACCTCGCTGTCCACCCATTTATTCCTTTGACACTGCTCCTGTCTCCCATCCCTGCTTCCTGCCTTGCTCTGGTGCACACCTGGCGATCTACCATACCAGCTCTTCATATTACTACTGTGCCTGAATCGGAGGTTCATCAGTCTTCCAAAGTCTCCAACTGCA
The DNA here is from genome assembly GCF_062004578.1 of Staurois parvus. Taxonomy (NCBI): domain Eukaryota; kingdom Metazoa; phylum Chordata; class Amphibia; order Anura; family Ranidae; genus Staurois; species Staurois parvus. Next base: position 11,303,536 of record NW_028318078.1, on the reverse strand, counting down.
AGAGCTGCAAACAACATCTGCTGGCGCTCTTGTCCCCCTGGACCCTAGACACCCTCTGTTCCACTTCCAGTGGGGTCAGGGCTGGTGACACAAGTGAGGCCGACTTCGTCATTTCAGTCTCCAATCAGGTACGTGACACTATCACTGTTGCTATTTTAGGATTCTTCTACGTTTTAGGATTTTTCTACAACCTATGCTTGACAAAAGAAAAACAGTCTTCAAAATTAAAACACCAGGCCAAATCTTCAAGAGGGTAGAATTAAGTCTACTGAAGGTCAAATGTTCTTAATACTAGTGTAATTCTACCCCCGTAGGAGCCACTAGATAGAATAGGTCCCTTGTTCCTTGCCTTGACCTCCTCAGGAACCGCAGACATGCTAGATTATATGTATAAACATACTGTACAATAACACAGAAAATCACTGAAAATAGCACTTAGCACTCAGCAGTAATACCTTGTCAAAAAAGCAGGCACTAAGCAAGTTAGTAAAAGCAGACTTGGTATATTGTCACAAAACAATCTTGGTAACAAAGAAAGCAGTAACTTGAACCAACAATGGTAGTAACACCTTTTAGTATACAGAATGACGAGTTGAAAGGACTAAGCATACTAACAGGGGCGGACTGACCATTTGAGCACTTGGGCACTGCCCGAGGGCCCGGGGTCAGTGGGGGGCCCCATGAAATGTCCCTGGTACCATTTTTACAGGTTTTTGTGAGTGTGGGCAAGGACACAGGGGTCCCATGATCCCCTATTGCCCGGGAGCCTCATGAGTTTTCAGTCCGCCCCTGCATACTAAGATGTTTGGTGTCCAGAGCAGCATAAACAGTAACAAGGCCAGCAGTGAGCAGTAATAAATCTTAAGCTATCAAATACAGGAACTATACTTCCAGAGTGCATTAATGGCGGTATGCTAGGCCTGGACTGACTAGTATGCACTGTCCATGAGAAAATGGTAGAAAGGGACAAGGGGAACATAAAGGTGCTGGTGGGATTATTTAACAGGAGGGTCAGCCCTTTAACCCATTCTTCTGCTGGCTATCATTGGGCCCTTTAAGAAGCATTGGTGCAATTATCATTCATCCTAACCAATCAGCCAACATACAGTACAGGGTGGTAATGGTGTAAAAGTATATGGCACAGATGCCTTGCCTCAATGTCTTACCTCCAATAACTTAGTTCCTGCTAACAGTGCGAATAATTAGCAATGAGTCCTCTCATCAACCCTTGCAATGTGGTGGTGAGCTTTGCTGAAGAATGAGGCACCCCTCTATCTTGCTCGAAAATGCCTTCAGAATCCAGTGGTGCTAAGCAGTGAGTGAGACGACACTACGGTCACCTTGTGGCAATGGTGTTGTGCGAGCACTGGGGTTGGTGATGTGCAGCAAGGGCATCTCTCTTCCTGGGCCTCCGATCCATCTCCACCCTTCCCCCCCTCCCTGGGTTTCCCTTGCTACAGTCTTTCAGCTGTTGCAGGTATGCATTCCCTGAGTCCATGACATTATGAGAGCACTGTTTTCCTAGGCAGTTCAAAAAAGCCATCTCACCACTTCACCTGCTTCCAGGGCCTCCTGAGAATTGTGGAGCCCATTGGTCCCATTGTATGGGTACCGTCACAAACTAAAACCATGATTCACAGAGCTCTGCATAGAAGTTTATGGGCTGGCTTGACTATGGCTCTCCACCTGCTGGTTGGAGGGGATATAAAGAATAACAACAGCATTACAGTAAAAAGTAGAGTAACAGAGGACATTGTCTCCTTCTTCATGTTGCTGTAGCCCAGCACTTGGCTGCACTAGAGAAAATGTAGCACTTCAGAACTTTACATTAAAAACTGCAACTTGCCATATTTAATTCTAGAGAAATGAACCATAAACAATTTCTTGATGTATTTAGCTGCACAATATGTGTAAGGAAGTGTCATTTATTAAATTTAAAACAGCTGGAATGCATTCTTCTTTATGTTTAAGCCACTGAGGACCTCAAGAAGGAGCAAGAGGGCCAAACGCAGTACATAAGACAACAGTTTGGCTTGCCTGGACTAAAGCCGGCTATACTGTGAGATGGGGAAACAGCTCTCATTGTTTGAACACTGTTTGTGTTTAAGTAAATGAATGTTTTGACTGACATTCTGCGGTTTAGCCACAAGATGTCACTGTTTTTCTAACACAGCCTCAGACTGCATAGATGTTTGTATATTCATGAAGAGGTGGGGTTTTGCACTCAGAGTTGGAGAGAACAGGAAGGAGGGAGAGAAGCCATGTTTTAGAGCATGGTGAATAAGGGGCCCTGTGAGCTGAGAATCTGATGACATCCAGGTATGGAGGCGTCCCTCCGTGGCCAGAGCTGCAGCTGGGTGAAGCTGATGAGATTGCTGCTCGGAAGCTGATGAGACTGCTGCCAGGAATGCTGATGAGATTGCTGCCAGGAAGGCTGATGAGAGCAGAGGAACTAAGCAACATATACGGCGAGACCGCATGCTTGTTGGAGAGACATTTGTTCTGTTCAGAGTCACCAGTGGATGAAAAGCAGACCCGGGTCGGTAAGATCGTGCACGCACCCCATTTCAGTGTTGGTGCCATGAGACTGAGTCCTGGCCTACAGTTAGTTAGGGTCTCTGTTTGTGTCAGGCCACAAGTGTTGTTACTGATCATTGGAAGGACTCCACAACTTAAAGTGACATTTCACATTGGAGAGCTGATAAAATCCTACAAACTCAAGCCAGACTGGCGTTTTGCTCAGAAGGAATACTCAGGCATGTGCTACAGGACCAGTTATGGGAGAGGGAATACTGTACATTTGTGTAAGATTGTAAGCTGTTGTGCTGCACTGCAGGCTAGCCCATACCATACACCCATACACTGATTCCTGCTCTTTTAGGGTAATAACAGGTAAGGTGTGGCAGCTTAGTTGTGCCCGCCAGTAGGTAAATGACTTCACTGTCAACCTTCATCCATCAGAAGGCGCCGTGCTGTGCAGCACAAGGGTCTCAGCCTTTGGGCTGGGTGTATGTAAATTTATTGTATGTTCCCAGCATTTGTGGTTGTGTTTATTTGCCACATCTAAGTAAAATTCTGTTGTGGCAAAAGCTGGTGTTGGGGTTGCTTTCCTCATTCGTGACTTCACTGTATCCTGGGGAGCCCACAATACTATATTTTTTTGTTCAGCCTGCAGAATTCCTCTGCTGGGCTATTTTATGCTGGCAGTCTCTGATAGCGGCTTTTAGAATACTTGAACAGGGACAGCATCTAATTTGATGCAGCCGATTTGCAGCAAACAGTTCTCCGCTTGGCTTTTTTGATTTTTCAATCAAAGAGTGTTGTGCCGAAGGGGACCAACAGGGGGACCCACTAAGCAAAATCTGAACGATGTATGTCCACACTATAGCAATCATGTTAGTGGTGGTTGGTCTAGCACCTCTATGAAATTAAGGGCAGTAATCTTAAAAGAGAAGTATGGACTTTATGAAAAAAAAAATTATACTCATCTAGGTGGATGCAGCATCGATCCAATGCTGCATCTGCCCCCCGCCAGATCCGCATTGAGAACTGAAAGATCAAACACTGCTGATCACTCATTTCTCCCCTCTGTCCTGAGCAGAGAGCCATGACTGTTAGTCTCCAGCTCTCTGCTCTGCCCCTCCAGTGCTCACTGGATCACTGGGCTGTGGAGGGGGTGGGAGGGGATGGTTCAGGCTTGTTGAGAAGCTGAGCCAGGTGTTCGTCCAGGCTTCTGGGTGGATCTTTACCATATGGTCCAGATTATTTCAGAGCCTGTACCAGCTCTTTCTCCTTTAGGAAAATAAATAGGTGTAATTTCAGTGTTCTGACTGAATAAATGTGAAATTGAAAGCTTTGGAATAGCATACTTGTCTTTGGTGTTTTTACTGCATCCTTAATATGTATGTAGTATACAAAAATTTACTTTTTAGCTCAGTTTAGCTAAAAGTGGAACTTTAGTCAGAAAATTAAGTTCAGCTAGAGCACTTCACGCTGGCCCCTACTGCACATATAGTTATGTAAAAAATAAAAAATAAATGCCTGTACTGTTTAAAATCCAGTAATACACTGTCTCACCCTACTCTGCACATGCTCAGTTGCTCTCTATTTTTCAGCACTGTGCCCAATTTGTAGAGGTTGATCTGTTGACAGTCTTAAGATTTACTGCTGTTCAGGGGCTCCAGGCTTCAGCAAAATGGAAGCCTCCAGCAATAAGAAACAGGAGCAAAGCTGGAGGCAATATAAAGCACACATTAATTTTAGTAGCAATGTGGAATGTATTTTTCTTGCCAAAAAAACATAAATTTTTTATCAAGCTGTTATGGATAACGTTCTACTTTAAAGCGATTCTAAAGGTTTTTTTTTTTTTTTTTAAATAACAAACATGTTATACTGTCCTGCTCTGTGCAGTGGTTTTGCACAGTGCAGCCTTGATCCTCTTCTTCTAGGGGCCCTGGTCTGCACTCCTGCTTTCTGTTGGGTGCCCCCATAGCAAGCTGCTTGCTATGGGGGCACCCAACAGAAAGCAGGAGTGCTGTTCCCAGGCCTCTGCTTTGTGTGTCCATTCACACACAGAGCCACAGCTTGGCCCCACCCCCTCTCTCTCCTCATTGGCTGTGATTGATAGCAGCGGGAGCCAATGGCTCCTGCTTGCTGTCTCAGCCAATGAGGAGGCAGAGACCTGGAACAGCTGAGGCTGTTGTGCACATTGATAAATCACGATGGGGCTCAAGTAAGTAATGAGGGGGCTGTGGGCACTGCTGCACACAGAAAGTTTTTACCTTCATGCATATAATGCATGAAGGTAAAAAACCTTGAGCCTTTACAACCACTTTAAGCTGGCCATACACTGTTCGAATGTTGCTTAGTGGATAACCCTATCAATTGAAAAATCAAAGGAGCTGAGTGGACATATGTCTGCTGAACAGTGGCTGCATCCAATGTGGTATTCTTACAGCCACTTCCAGCATAAAATAGCCCATGAGGGCAATGGTCTATCTTTTGGATGAATTCTGCAGACTGAACAAAAAAAATAATAGTGTATAGCCAGCTTTAGGCCAGGCATGCCAAACTGGAGTTTTATGGGCTACATTTGGTCATCTTCCTCTTTCTTTACAGCCTTCGGGGGTTTAAACATAAAATAGAATGCACCCCAGCTGTTCTTTAGTTAAAGAATTACACTTCCATGAATTTTGCAGCTAAATACATCAGTAAATGTTTCATGGCTCTTTTCTCTCTGGAATTAGAGTATATGTGAACCTTCATTTTGTAAAACAACCCGTTCAGTTTATAATAAAAAAGCAAAGCAAAACATGTATGTGTGTGTGTGTGTGTGTGTGTGTGTATATATATATATATTTATATAAAATATAAATTATAAATATTTTTTGTTTCCTTTTTTTATGTAATCACATAATCACTGTTCTCAGCTGCATAAAGTCCTTGGTGGGGTGAAGAAAAAAACGTACACTGATTTTCCAGTGAATGGCTGTGTGGGAAGGGGAGGGGGGGGGGGGGTGTCAGCAAAAATCTTGGCCATTGGAGGACAGGCAGGCTGTGCACCCAATACAACCAGAAAACTGACAATGCTGGGAAGGATCTGCTTCTATGTCTAGTGTGGTCAGTTTGAAATAGGAAAGCATGGGGACTGGAAGGAACACCAGGAATTTCACACAAAGAAACCAATACAAAGAGAACAGGATACTTTTTAGCACAAGTACATGGTACAAGATACACATATCATGAATATGAAATGTTGGGGTAACACATTTAAATATGGTAAGTTGCAGTCTTTACTTATGTTAAATTCTGGTAAAAGTGCCACAATTTTTTTTCCATAGAATTAAAGAAGAATTATAGCCTAAACCTAACTAATCTTACAAACATTTATGCTGACTAACCTGTGTAAAAAAAGAAATATATATGGTTACCTATGTTCAGCCTGCTCCAGTCCGGTCATGTGTCAGACAGCAGGGACTAGGAGAGAGAGCTCGACAATGGCTGCAGTTTCTGGGAGCGGTGATGTCCCTCCTCTCCTCTGCAGCTGCTACTGGCTTAAACAGGGGAGCTGGATCACATGACTGGATCAGAGTGGGCTGAAAATAGGTGAGCATATATAAGTATTGGAGGAGGGGGGCATTTTGAATACTAGTTAGGTTTAGGCTGAAATTCTAGTTTAGGTTTGTCCCACTGTAGTTGGCCTGGTGCTTCACATGCCTGCTTTAGACAAAGGAAGTCCCATTAATGAATGAATTAATTAATTAATTTTAAATACCTGTTTGCAAGACCCCTTTTCTTTTAACATGCATTATTTTTTTAAAGCATGTCAAAAGATTTCCCCAACTGCCAAAAGTGGTTCTGAAATTTTTCTACACAGTGAGTAGGGAACAATGGAGAACTTAAAGTGGTTGTAAACTCTTACATATACCCAGTGAAGTGGTCTTATGTGATACACAGAGATGAAACAAATCCTCCTACATAAGTTGTACCTGTTTATCTATAGCCATCTGTCCCCTACATCCAAAGTGCAGAATGTATACCAGATCTCTTAGCTATTAAAAGCAGGGGATGGAGAACTGAAGTTACACCAGTGAGGAGAGCTTTCAGAGCTGATTGGAGGGAAGGGCCACCCCCCCCCCCCCCCATTAAACAGCACACAGGAACAGAGGTGAAGCAGTCAAACACAGGCTGTGCCCTCTCCTGTCACCATTTTTTTCTTGGTGTAATCAAAATTCATCAGATGTGACTCAATGTAAATAGCAGAGGAATGAGGCAGTGGACAGAAATGACACTTAGTGCTCTGGATTGAGACACTAGTCTACACAGAAATGCTTTGTTCATATTTCATGTCTAAGGTTTACAACCACTTTAAAAGATGGTCCAAATCTGATGCAGCTCTTTCGTATATGATGGCAGTCACTCAAGAATCTCCATTACGGCTCTTTGTAGTGTAAAACTGCATAACTAAAAGAAAGAATCAAAGTCCTTGTATGTGTAACTCAGTCTGGTCTAATCAATGCTAATTATTTTTTGTCAGCATGACATACCATAGGTAACAAAAACAAAAGTTTAATCTCATCAATTGTAGCTGTGGACTGGCATTTCAAGGGTTATTTTTTTCTTCCCAATCTTTATCAGTCATTTCACATGTATGTGTGCCCCATGGTTTGTGTCACTGTGTGACCGGACACTGATAATTAACTTCCTGACTGCTTTTAACTCTAACACAACTAGATTAGATGTAAAAGTACCTAATGTACTCATAGAGGCATAGGAAAATTCACAAGGAAGGCAATCCAATGTCATACAAAGGGACATAGGCAGGTTAATAAAATGTACAATATTACATAAAAAAGGCAAAAGAGATATTTATATACCAAAGAAGACTCAAGGACGGTGACACATTCAGTGACGCAGGCTGAACAAGCAATGTATGCAAAGGCACAAAGTGGCATAGGATGAATGTACAAAAGCACATACAGTATTGTAATGATAAAAGGCAGAAAGTACATGCCGTTCCCTATGACAACTATCAGAAGAAAATAAGTGTCCATATAATAAGATTAACCGCTACAGAAAAATCAAAGTCTTATACAGAGTAAAGGGATGGAATGCTACAATAAAGACCTAAATGGGGAGTATATGTTCATATATACAGGATTATTAAATATACAGTAAAGAACAGTACAAAAAGTACCTTCATCCCAACAAAATGGTCATCAATAATATTTTAATGAGCTTCCTAAAATCTGATGGGTTGCTAATGGTTACACCAGCATCATCCCTGCTTTTTGCACTGCCTTACAAAGTCTGATATAATATAAAAAGTCATGAGAGATATTTATGCGGTGAATCATAGCACATATAAGAAAAACAGGGTCACTTAAATCATATGGGTCAAAGTGCAGCACTCTAAGCGCCCCCAATCTCATTCTATGAGCAGGCTGCAGATACAAGATGCAGCCACAGATTAATATCTCATATATTCAACTTGACTTTTCAATGCAGATGCAGAAGTGTGTTGCCTGACAAATACAAGGATAGACCAAAACAAACGCTTACAAATCGTGGAAATCATAGGAATACAACGATTATTTAAAGACTGGCTAATATAGTAACTGATGTATCTAATGACGTGCAGTAACCCAAGGCAACCAATCCCTGATCAGCTCAATGAACTTAATTGCTGCAAGCTTATGAGCTTAATTATACTCTGTTTTATAAAGGATCCTAAATATTTAAGTACAGGCAAGTGCATCAATATAGTGTGAGAATTTTATATATGACTTCCACATACCTGTGCAAGGTCTCTCCTATATCAGATGTGGCTCACTAATTAAGAATAAAAACAGTTGGGTGCCTCTTGCAAGTAGGCAGAGGTGTTCCTTGAAGCCCCTGATGACTTGTTTGGGTCAGTCTCACCTGTACAGGTGCATCACCCAGGTGCCTCTACTGGCTCTCCTTCTCCTTTACAATTTCACGCTCCTTCTTTCTGTGCTTTTAACCTGTTCGCTCTGTTTCAGTCTCCCTGTGTCTCTATCTCCCCGTATCAAGGATTTGTCTGACAGTGGCACACAGGTTGCAAACCAATCAGGGGCTGAGAAGGTGGAGAGAGGGGGAGTGAGTGGGAGTGAGGGAGAGAAAGCTATAAATACATAGGGAGAGAGAGGGATGGACACAAAGAAAGAGTGAACATTTAAAAAAAGGAAATTGAGAAAAAGGTGAAGAATGAAGAAGAGAAATGCATGAACTCTTTCCCTGGCTGTGCAGTATATTGTGTACATCCCTGCACTGATGCCATCAGTGGATACATCATGTATTATTTCAAATCATTCATTATTGAGACAGGGGAAATGTTATTTCCCCAAAGGGACCAGGGGCATTGGAAAAAAAAATTCCGTCTGTAACCCTTTCCACTGCAGCACTAAGCAGTTAATGCAAAGAGAGGTTCCCTGTTAAGTGGCAGATAGTGAGTTAATGGGAGTCATGGAGTGACCTCCCCCACTTCACTGCGTCATTCCTCACACTCATTCTCCCCCTCTCTACCTCATTCATTTTTCCGCATGCATCCATCCTGCCCCATTCATATCTCTCTCCTCTGCTAACCTCTGCTCACTGAGACACATACACATACCAACGCACCCATAGCTTGTACTTACGCAGCAGCCATCTAGGGGGGAGATACAGACATATCATCCTATATAATTAATTACATATCTATTACATGGTCCAACAAACACTTGCTGCATAAAATGCTGCAAGCCTTTGTCTTTCCAAAAATAGCCTATAATATATACATGTGCATCCAGAAAAGTCATACAAAGTATTTTAGATTAGCAGCCGCACAGTAATTAAAAAATATTTATTTATATTCCAAACCGTATACAGGCTTAAAAAAGAACAATAGATTTTTTTTTTTCCAACTCGACAGCGAGGATAGCAATGAAAAATGTTAAGCAACTAGGAATATGGTAAATCCAGGAAGTCAGATATCCCTAGGTGACGGAAAGAACAATATCGTGGTTGAGGAACGGGTTGGTGGCAGAGGGCTTGCGAGTGTCTGCGGTAGCAGGCTGGGGATTCCTCATTCAAGATCCTGTATAAAACAAAAGACAGACAATCAGGCACAGGAAGAATAGAAACAGTGAGACGCTGTACTGTACACAGCAGTATCCAAGCCCCTTTCACCTCTTGTCAAACTAGAAATGATGCCATGACATGCATTCTAAGCCATTTGCATATTGACAGTCTTTTGTTAGCGTTTTTGAATAATGTGATGAAAGGAATAGAAGAGATGGTTTTAATAGAAAAAAAGCTAGAAAAGACTTACGGATGTGTGATTAAAAGGAATTTGTCACTGAACATATCCAGGACTACCGTTTCTCCTCAGAATGCAGCTTATTTTTATTAGGAACCAGGAATATTATTGAACAGAACTTGCACACACAAAAAATTCATCATATGCAATACTGATGTTTCAGGGACACGAGAATTGTCAAATTGATCCTAAATAGGATGATGAGTAACTGGGTTAGAAATCAGTTATATCCCTGTGGTCATTTTGCCACAGTTGAGAGTTTTATCGCAACTGTAAGCCACGATAGTCTGCTGTGTGACTAGATGGAGGCAGTAGTTAGATCTCTTTAAGGGTGAGTGGAATGCTGTCAAAGTTGGAGGGGTGATTGTATAATCATCATTATACCAACAGACAAGAGAGAGCTTTCACTGTATTGGATAATAATGTATACCTTACTTAGACAGATTGTTATCTTTCCGATATATAAAAAATCAGTGTAGGACATTGCTAATGACATGCATATATGTAAGGATTGCAGTGGATAATGGATGGATAACCAGTGAAACAAACAATTTTTTCTTGCATTCAATACCCTATGTCACGAAATATTTATGGCACCCCAAAGTTTATATCACATTACATTGCTGGAATAACCAACTGTGCAGTATGTGGACCTTCTCCAACATGTTTCATCTTTGTAATGTTTTATTCCTGACAATGGGCTCAGTGCCATAAAATGTGTTTTCACAGCTTGGAATGGTCAGGTTCAGAGACCAGAAGCTATAGCAGTACAGAATCCCACCGATACGTATACCAGCACGTCACCATGGCAGACAACGTGGACTCATCCATGGTACGGGGTCTAGGTACTAACCAATATTCACCAGAGCTCCTAATGGTGGAGATGGTTTTGCTGCATGTTGGTATCAGGTCGCTGTCCTCAGGATCACCCCACCAGGAGGTGAACAAGCAAGGGTCCAGTAGTGGATAAATAATAGATAGAAATCAAACAAGCATAGTTAGTAAACAAGCCAAAGGTTGACAACAAGTAGTTGCAGGTTGGGATCAAGCAGAAGCGTAGTCTAGGAACAAGCCAAAGGTCCATTAACGAGTGGCAGAGAAGATACAGATGGCAGCAGCAGTGACAAGAGCAAGATATTGGCTAGATAGAGCACAATAATCTGGCAAACAGGGAGTGCAAAGGCATGGCTTTAATAGGAAGTTCATAGGAGCAAAGGATTCAAGGTTCAAGAACAAGACACAAGGCCAGGTTCTCTTAAGAGATTAGACAGGGTCCAGCATCTCAGGTAGCTCTGCAAGATAAGACATTGCCAGACATAGCAGAGGTTGCAGGTTCAGACCCAGGCCCTGACATTTTGCCCAGTATTTCTCCACTACTTTACATTTACATTATTTTGTCTCTATCTCTGTGAACAGATAAATCCACTCTGGTAACCAGAACTACTCCAACTGCTAAGGGGACAAAAATGGGCCAGCTGACTGTCCTGTTATATGCAACTCCATTGCGGGTGAAGGATTCATCTACATGGATGCCACACGTGTTTAGGTGGATGCACTGTATTGATGATGCACTGTATTGATCACATTTTCATTATTTGGAAAGCTACACAGCTCCCTCTGAGAATTGCATCTGCATATTTAATGGTATATTTTCCTCTACTGTATTTAGAGGCATAATTGGTGCTGACTGGAGTTCAAAGATTTAGAAGGTTGAGTTTTCTGCACGTGTAATTAGAAGGTAGAAGCCTGAGTGTTCCTCTTCCAGCTGACCCTAAATATTAGTATGAACATCCACTCTATGTCTATCTTCAAATAATGTACCAGATGATATCAAGAATGTTACAGAATTTAATGTCTGCTTCTATAAATGCAATTGCTCATATTATGTATTGCTAAACACAATGCAGTTATCAAAATGACACATCAAATGTATTGCCTATAGCATCTATAGCCTTTTTATTATATTTTTTTAGATAAAAGTGTGGGTTCGGTGCAGCAGTGTGGCAGCAGACTGAGGGCCAGAATGCAGAAACCAGTGTGATAAAGAACTTGCAAAACAGTGCGACAGCCTGGCGGGGAGGTCATCCATCTGGGAACTCACAGTCAATGCAGTGAGAGTCAGCGGTAGTAGGCCCAAGCTGAAGACAGCACTTGCTGAGGGAGGTGGAGTGAGGCGTGGCCAGTTCAACCCAAGAGGAAGCTTGTGGATGGGGTGGACTGACCATTTGGAAACTCGGGCACTGCCCAAGGGCCTGGGGTCAGTAGGGGGCCCCATGAGATGCCCCTGGTACCTTTTTCATAGGCTTTTTTTGAGTTTTGGCAAGGACAAAGGGGCCCCAGGATCCCCTATTGCCCGGGGGCCCCATGAGTTGTTAGTCCGCTCCTGCTTGTAGAAGCATAGACTTAGTGTCTGAGCTTTCCCTACTCCTCCAAAACCTCTCTTTACCGCTAATGCTATTCCTGACAGACGGGTAAACTCTCTCTACACTTCGTAAATGCGTGCAAAAACCCAGGGCAGGAACATAAAAAGACTCAGTGTAGCCAACCAGAACAGTGCTCCAGGGGATCAAAGGAACCATAAAGAAACCAAGTTTCTCTTGACTTCTCCCCAGCTGCAGTACCACTCCAGTCGAGTGCCACCTACAGTGGAGAAAACAGACTGCACTTGCCTACATACATTTGAATGTAATGCTGACTAGTGATTGTGACTTGCTGTTCCTCTCTCAATTAAGGTTATCAGTCTGATCAGATACTTTCTGTGGTTAGCTGCTCTTGTGTCTGTACTCCTTCAGCTGGGATGCTAATTGTATTAATTGATACATGAGTAGCTACAGTGTTTCTCAACCAGGGTTCTGTGGAACCCCAGGGTTCCTTCTGGAGTTCCAGTGGTTCCCTGAGTTTAGAGCAATAGTGGATTGATCTCCCACCTTCACTGATCACAGATGCAAAGGGGTAATTTTCCACTACTTCTAAACTGACCACTAATCTTCTAGATTGTAAGCTCGAAAGAGCAGGGCCCTTGAACCCCTCGTGTATCACATTGTATTGGTATTGTTCTGTCACATGTTCTGTCCCCCTTTGTAATGTACAGCGCTGAGTGAACTATTGGCGCTTTATAAATACTGTATAATAATAATAATATTAGAGCGGAGACCACATCACTTACTCTTATTTTTAAACTTCTCTTTGATGTATTAATCATTATTTTTAAACTTTTCTTTGATGTATTAATCATGCTAACGTCCTTTCTGAGGAAGTCTGGGAATGGACAATACACAAGGGGGGGGGGGGCAATGGCGTCATCATGATAGCTAAGTGCCACTGGGAGTCAAGGAGAGCTGTGAGCTATATATTGTATGACTGAGAAGCTGAAAGATTGGCTTTTTGATTCTTTTTTTTGCAATGTCCTTGATTACATGTGAGTGTTTATAACCCTTCCTTTACTGAAAGAAAGCAATAGTGAGCTATGTCAAACTTATATATTTTGTATGTACTGCACATGACTCATATCCATCTCTGAGTGTTGAATGGTTCTGGAAGATCGTTGAGAAGGCTGCATTGGTTTCCTTGTTTTCTCTTAAGGGGACACAAGCCCATCTGACCTCTCCTACAGTTTAAGGTCTGGACAGAAGGTGAGCGATCAGTTTTAGCACTTGGGTGAATGAACAAGGGTGTATGCACAAGGAGGAGGTTTGCTATTATCACACCAGAAGGACTACTCACCGTAATGTTTTTATGTTTTTTTCTATAAGTGCACAATGTTGGTGTTGATCGCAGACTTTTATGACACTGTTGGACTGTAATATTGGATGCACTTTAGCTGAAGTTTTATTATTGGATGCACTTATGTATAGACTTTATTTACACTATTTTCCTTTTTCTGGCAATTATTGTATTTTATATGAGCATATTTCACTATTGATATTTGGTCATTGATGCTATTTATTATCAGTTATATTGTGTTTTCTTGGTAGCGCTGCACTATTTGGGTTATTTGTTTAAGGTAGTATGAGATCACCTTTTTTGTGCTACCATCGGCCTATCACATATATTTGTTTTGATTGAAGGGTGGTGTGCAAGTGTATTTTAGGGTTTTTTTTAATAATGCTAATGTATCATGAGCTGTAGACATAATCCTTTTTTAACAGGGGTTCCCCGAGAGCCTGAAAATTATCAAAGGTTCCTTAGGGGTAAAAGAGCTGAGAAAGGCTGTGCAAGAGGGAGAGTCTTCAAACCTGTTCATTATTTATTTATTTCAGGGACTTATATAGCGCTGTCAATTTACACAGCACTTTACATATATATACAGTACATTCACATCAGTACCTAACCCTCAAGAGGCATGCTATCTAAGGTTCCTAACTTACATTCATTTAAACAGAATCCAATTAACCTACCAGCACGTCTTTGGAGTGTGGGAGGAAACTGGAGTACCTAGAGGAAACCCACGCAGGCACAGGGAGAACATGCAAACTCCAGGCAGGTGGTGCCATTGTTAGGATTTGAACCAATGACCCTAGTACTGCCAGGTGGAAGTGCTAACCATTTATTATTATTATACAGGATTTATATAGCGCCAACCATTTGCGCAGCGCTTTACAAAATGAAGGTAGACATTTCAGTTACAATACAATTTGGTAGAAGAGGAAACAGAGGGCCCTGCTCGTTAGAGCTTACAATCTGTGCTGTGCTGCCCCATTGCAATACAGTTGTCAAATTGAGGAATAGCAAACAAGTAATAATGTGAATATTATGTCAAATTACAGGTAAATGTTACAATAATGACTCAAAAAATGTGCTCTCTAACAATATGCTATATTTTTCTCTTCTTAAAATCATATCATAAAAATGATTAAAATGGCTCTATAAACATGTTTGCACTCCAATGGCATACAAGACTGAAATACATATATGGGATCTGTTTGACTTGACCTTTCTATACTGCAGTTAAGCAATACAGCTTGGTCACATACCTGTCCCCAGCCTTGGATTTTGACAGTAGTGGAGCAGCAGAAGATTACTGAGTTTACCTCCCCTTCTGTCAGCATGCTACTTGTCAGCACATGTACATTGCAATTTTTATTAGACACGTAACTGCAATAATTGGTGTCTTCCTCTGTCTACCTGGAGACAGATCAGAATTAAAAGGAACCTGTAAGATCAGAAACATGGGTACCAGCATGCAGTAGGAAGCTTTGGGTCTGTCATTCTTATCTTTGTTTTACTACTTTCTACATAATAGAACTGGAACAAGCATGTACATGCCACCACTATTTTTATTGAATGGAAGCTGGAGGTAACTTTCAAAATGTCAAAAAGATAGTATAGTCCAGCATAATTAAATGTCAGAATTTTTTAACGGTTTCATAAATACATCCAATAGCTTTATAAAACAGGTGTCAATGTAAATGAAGAAAAAGAGTCAAAATAGCTTTGAATTGTGACCTATACATCCTTCCAAAATATTTAACCATGGTTGGACAGCAGGGTGCACAAGTTGTGAAAAAGACATTTTAACTTTGAAGGCAGTTAGGTACACCTGTGAGGAGTGAATAGTTCTGCCACATTTGAGATCCATGGTGAACTGACCTAAATCACAGCCAGATGATATCTACAAATATCTCATGATTCACCAGCAAGGCTGTTTTTTTCAATTTTTATAATCTTTATAATAATATGAAGGTAACAAGGTACAGCGCTAAGCAAACTATTGGCGCTTTATAAATACTGTATAATAATAATAATAATAACCAGCACATCAGACATACAGGATAAACATGTCAGAGCTTTGGCTGCCAATACAGCCCTGCATTTAGCTGTAAAAGGAAGGTTGTAGATTCTGCTGCAGGTATGCAGTAGGTTTATACTTGCAGCAGGTTTTTTCTTGACAGGGTCAAACAACAGTGCAGGGACTAAAGCATGGAAATCACCATTAAGGACACTAATTGCATGGAGTTTGTAAATTAACTTTGTGCCTACTTAGGTTTCAGTTGAGAATTCTGGCCTCCTGGCACTATCCAGAAAGGTAGTGGGTAGTAAGGGTACATGTGTATGACTTTATAGTGTGAGCTCCTCTGGAGTGTATTGTTTTCCCTAAGGTACAGTATAGTAGGAGTAAAATAATATACAAACACTGTGCTCCAGTTTTATTTAATGAATCTCTGTCTAACCCAGCAATGGGCAAACTACGGCCCGCGGGCCGTATACGGCCCGGCGGACCTTTTAATCTGTCCCGCGGAGCTAGGCTCCCGCTAGGCTCCTCTCACAGTCCGCCCTGAAGACCGGTGTAGCATGAAAATCTGTCTCCTATGAGGATCTGTCCCCCCTCGACGTATCTGCGCATGTGTCGGGGATCGTCGATCGGCTGCTAATGCCTGAAACTGGCACATGCGCAGATACGTCGAGGGGGACAGATCCTCATAGGAGACAGATTTTCATGCTACACCGGAACGGCGAGGGAACACGGCGAGAGGAACGCGCAGAGCAAAGGTAAGTGAATTGACACAGGGGGGACTGGGGACTTAATATGGGGGATGAATTAATATGGGGGATGAATTACTATGGGGGATGAATTACTATATGGGGGATGAATTACTATATGGGGGATGATATACTATGGGGGATGATATACTATGGGGGATGATATACTAAGGGGGATGAATTACTATGGGGGATGAATTACTATATGGGGGATGAATTACTATATGGGGGATGAATTACTATATGGGGGATGAATTACTATATGGGGGATTAATTACTATGCTTACTATGGGGGAATATTACTATACTTACTATGGATGACACATACACATCATTCATCTACTCTTGGTCCGGCCCCCGGGTCCAATATATGAACCCATTGCGGCCCTCAAGTCAAAAATTAAAAATTATCCAGTAAAAAAATTTAAAAAACAAATTTCATCATACATTTAGACCGAAATGTATTCCATGACATGTCTTTGCTTAAAAAAATCCCAAAAATGTATAAATTAATTGGTTTACGTGAATAGCATTTACAAATGGTGGTATATATACTGGGATTTTGAAATTTTTTTTTCTAATTTTTACTAGTAATGGTGGTGATCAGCGACTTATATAACAATAAACAAACAGAGGGCACACTGGCCTAGTGCATTATCCTTTAAGGTATTTAATGTGTAAAAAGGTAAGTATCATACTCACAAAGTAATTAAAAGTACAAGTTCATCTCATGAGTACAGCGCAAACAGTCCGCAAAAAACAAAATGTAACAGAATGATGGAACATCCACAGGCTGATGTGTTTCCAGCGTTCTGTTACATCTTGATGTTTGCGGACTGTATGCACTGTACTCATGAGATGAACTTGTACTTTTAATTACTTTGTGAGTATAATGCTTACCTTTTTACAAATTAAATACTTTAAAGGATAATGCACTAGGCCAGTTTGTTTATTGTTATTGCAGTGCTTCTAGACGCCCCCAGTCTTGTGAAGGCAGCATGGTGCTCCCTTGTGCACCCCATGAAGGCCAAGTTTTGACTGCAGCCTATTAACTCTTCTTGGGCCAACTCCCCAAGCACAGGAGGATTTCAGTTTTCCAGTTCTTGATCAGCAACTTATAGCAGGACTGCAGCGGGCATTCTGACACTGGGGGGAACTGACTTGGTGTCACTGACATCCCCAGTGACACCACTACAGTGATCAGTGCTAATAAAAAGCGCTGACACTGTACTAATAGCACTGGGCAGGGAGGGGTTAACATGTGGAGTCATGCAATGCAGGAGCTGACAGGGGAGAGAACTGTATTGTTTACATACAGTTCTTTCCTTCTGTCAGCAATGCTACTCAATCACTACTACCGGGACCCGGTGATTGACAGCTGAAGCCGCGCGTACCCCTTACCCAGAAATGCAAAATCACGTATATATACATGACTTCTCCATCACATCCAACAACGCCAATATCAAACCCGCCCTGCAGGCCAGAGTACTTGGTGTCATTCTGGACTCCAACCTATCCTTCCAGCCCCAAGTCCAATCTTTAACAAACTCGTGCAGACTCCACCTCCGCAACATCGCCAAAATCCGCACGTTCCTAACCCCAGAAACCACTAAACAGCTCATCCACTCCCTCATCGTATCACGACTTGACTACTGCAACTCCCTCCTCACTGGCCTGCCTCGCCGCTGGCTATCCCCGCTTCAGTCGATCCTGAATATGGCTGCCAGACTCATTCACCTTTCCAACCGCTCCGTTTCCGCCACCCCCCTCTGCCAATCCCTCCACTGGCTTCCGATTGCGCAAGGGATCAAATTCAAAATCCTAACATTGACGTACAAAGCCATCCACCATACTGCCCCGTACTACATCACTGACCTAATATCCAAGTACCGCCCAGCATGCACACTCCCCTCCTCACAAGACCTCCTTCTCTCTAGTTCCCTGGTCTCCTCCTCCCATGCCCGCCTCCAGGACTTCTCCAGGGTTTCACCCATCCTCTGGAACTCCCTGCCCCAACCCATCAGATTATAACCTCCTCTCCTCTCCTTTAGGCGCACCCTGAAAACCCATCTCTTCAGGGAAGCCTACCCTACCCCCTGCTAACTTGACCGACCTCCTCCACTCTTCCTACCACTCCATCCCCCACAGCTATCTCCTCCTGTACCCCTATCCCCTCCCTCCTAGATTGTAAGCTCCAAAGAGCAGGGCCCTCAATCCCCTCATGTTTTGCATTGTATTGGTATTGTTCTGTCACATGTTCTGTCCCCCTTTGTAATGTACAGCGCTGAGCGAACTATTAGCGCTTTATAAATACTGTATAATAATAATAATAATATTGTGCACCCCTGCCGCCCTGTAGCAGTATATCTGCTATAGGGAGGCGGGAAATCCGTTAATGGGTAACTGTTATTGGATCACCAGATTTAAAGGGGAAACTTACCACTGCTGCAGGAAGAAAGATTGCACAGACTCTCCCTTACCTCATTCCTGCAATGCCTTTCTGGGTGGGGGGAGGGCATCAAAAGAGTGGTATCTTTCAACGCTTCGCAGATTGGTGTTGTGAGACAGAAGCCCCATTTGTAAGTCTGTACTTAAGCATTGTTCTGATTCTGAAAAGTAGTTGAGCTGATTTCAGCATAGAATGGGGCCAAAACTTTCATAGCTTATTGATATGAAGATACCTCTGTGCCTGCAGGCTGGGTTCATCATTTTCACCTAGGAGGAGTTTTATACTTTAATGATCATTTTTGGAAAATAACCTTTATGAATTACTGGTGGATTAGCATGTGAATACCTAAGCATGTTTTAAGAAGTTACTCATCTTTACAAAAAGGTAAATCTTTCTAAGCTATCGATATATCTATCGATCGACTTGTGTATAACCAACCTGTCGGGTTGTTCCCAAACAATTAGTGCCACTGGCTATAACTGGGAATACTAATCATTGTGTTCTGCCGGCACCGAGGGCTTCTGCCATACTAATCATTGTGTTCTGCCAGCAGAACACAATAGCGATGCAGGAGGGTTTCCCCTCATCGACACTGACTATGTTGATGGGGGCATCAAGCAATATCCTTAGGTGGAAGGAAAAAAAAGTGTATAATCTGTGGCCTGCCTAAGTTGTTAAAACATGAAAGCTGCAGTATGAATCCCTCTTACCCATATCATGGCTCTGAAAGACCACATTTTTAGCTTTATGCTAGGTTGTAGTGACATTTTTCCTCCTCAATTCATGTTTCACGTGTTTTCATGTGGTCCTATGGAAAATCTACTACAATCCAGGTAAAATAGGAGTTGAGATCTTCCAGAGTTCTTTTAGACTATCAAACCTTGCCTAGTCCATCAAGAAAGGAATAGGTTTTACAGTAGTTCTTATTTGGCTCAAAAGCATATTACCATTGTGGTGAGGTAACTGGTGGCCTAAAACTGGTCCAACCATGTTACAGGTGTGACTGTGCATAAGAAAATTATTGCTATAGTATATTATAAGTTGCTCTTCAAGCTGTTCACTGATGTGAAGGGTTTATATTCTCTGTTAAGCACAGGAGAATATGTTCATGTTATATAAATGAGCAAAATTAAATAGACAACTATAGCCTACACCTTTTTTTCAGATAGAGTATGGAAAGGCCATAAAATCTGGAATTTCCAGGTCATGGATATAGATACAATTTAAAGTTAGGTTCTTGTTCCATTTTTACATTTGACATAATATTATGGTGAACAGCAGCACAGTGATAATGTATCTATGGCTCTTACACTTTTGAAAAAAAAACAAAACAAAAAAACCTGTATCTTTCTATGCTTGTTAACGTGTTCTTCATTTTTTATGAGCTGGACCAGCAAAACACCAGCCAGATGGAAACTCTAAATGCCAGGCTGTCCACAGATTTAACTGAATTAACCACTTCCTGTCCAGGCCAATTTTCAGCTTTCGGCGCTCTCACATTGTGAATGACAATTACTCAGGCATACAACACTGTATCTAAATGAAATTATTATCATTTTTTTCAAACAAATAGAGCTTTAATTTGGTGGTATTTAATCATTACTGGGGTTTTTATTCTTTGCTAGAAAAATGAAAAAAGACTGAAAATTTTGAAAAAAAACATGTTTTTCTTAGTATTTGATAATAAATTTTGCAAATAAATATACTTTCTTCATAAATTTAGGCCAAAATCCATTGTGCTACATTTTGTTGGTAGACATAACCCAAATCAGTGTGTATTATTTAGTCTTTGTGAAAGTTATAGAGTCCACAGACCACGGTATATATATTTGATATATTTGAAAATGTATCAATCCTGATGCACGGACTACCTATATAATTTCTTGGGGTCCTAAAATGCCAGGACAGTACAAATACCCCCCAAACGACCCCTTTTAGGAAAGTAGACAGTCTGAGGTATTTAATGAGAGGCATGGGGAGTTTTTTGAAGTTGTCATTTTTTGCCAATTTTTTAAGGAAATGATGAAAGTAAAAAAAATTTTATTTTTTTTTCCCACAAAGTTGTCATTTAACAAGTTCTTTCTCTCACACGGCATAGGCATACTTGCAATTACACCCCAAAACACATTCTGCTACTCATCCTGAGTATGGCGATACCACATGTGTAAAACTTTTTCACAGCCTAACCACATAGAAGGGCCCCACATCCAATAAGCACCCTTAGGCGTTCTAGGGGCAAAAATTACACATCTAATTTCTTGACTGTCTATCACAGTTTTGGAGGTCCTGGAGCACCAGGACAATTGAATTACCCACAAAATGACCCCATTTTCGAAAGAAAACACCTCAAGGTATGTTTTAAGAGGCATGGGGAGTCCTCTGAAGACTTCATTTTTTGCCACATGTTTTTGGAAAATGTGAAAAGAAAATGAAAATGTATTTTTTTTTACGCAAAGTTGTCAATCTATGAGATATTTCTATTACACAGCATAGGCATACTTAAAATGATACCTCAAAACGCATTCTTTAACTCCTGCTGAATATGGCGATACCAAATGTGTGAGACTTTTTCACAGTCTGGCCACATAGAGGGGTTCCACATCCAATAAGCACCTGTTAGCGTTCTAAGGGCAAAAATTACACATCTAATTTCTTGACTACCTATTGCCGTTTTGGAGGTCCTGGAGCATCAGGGCAATGGAATTATCCACAAAATGACCCCATTTTGGAAAGCAAACACCCCAAGGTATGTTTTAAGAGGCATGCAGAGTCTTCTGAAGACTTCATTTTTTGCCACAAGTTTTTGGAAAATGCGAAAAGAAAATGAAAATGTATTTTTTTCTACACAAAGTTGTCAATCTATGAGATATTTCTAATACACTGCATAGGCATACTTAAAATTACACCCCAAAACACATTCTCTAACTCTTCCTGAATATGGTGATACCAAATGTGTGAGACTTTTTCACAGTCTGGCCACATAGAGGGGTTCCACATCCAATAAGCACCTGTTAGCGTTCTAAGGGCAAAGATCGCACATCTAATTTCTTAACTACCTATTGCTGTTTTGGAGGTCCTGGAGTATCAGGACAATGGAATTATCCACAAAAAGACCCCATTTTGGAAAGCAAACACCCCAAGGTATGTTTTAAGTTCTCCGTCACTCTCATCTGTCATACTCAGAATTTGAAATGCCTCCTCGCTTGTATATGATCTTTTGGCCATATTTTTGACACTGATCAGGACCCACTGGTATGGCAGTGATCAGGATGGTGTTGCAGTGAGGGACAGATATCTGGCTGCAGTTGGTTCACACTAGTCACTGTTGGGCAAAAATCAGAGATACAGTGAGGTGGCTGGCAATGTTTTGTGAGTGTGTGTAAACTCTGTGCAAAGGCTGAAAATTACTCACAGTTAGCTGTACTGGATCTCTCTCCTCACAGACGATGGCAGTGAACAGGATCCACTGGTGTGGCAGAGATCAGGGACACTTTATGAACAGGCACACTGTAAGGTGATCAGGGACACTGATTGGGCCACTGTATGGTGATCAGGGACACTGCTGGGCCACTGCAGTGATCAGGGACACTGCTGGGCCACTTGTGTGGCAATCAGGGACACTGTGGCGATCAGGGACACTGCTGGACCACTTGTGCGGCGACCATGGACACTGCTGGGCCACTGAGATGATTAGGACACTGCTGGGCCACTTGTGTGGCGATCAGAAACACTGCTGGGCAACTGCGGTGATCAGGGACACTGCGGTGATCAGGGGCACTGCTGGACCACTTGTCCGGCAATCAGGGACACTGCTGGCCACTTGTGTGGTGATCAGGGACACTGCTGGGCCACTTGTGTGGTGATCTGGGCCACTGCAGCAATCAGGGACACTGCGGTGATCAGGGACACTGCTGGACCACTTATGCAGCAATCGGGGACACTGCGGTGATCAGGGACACTGCTGGACCACTTCTGCGATGATCAGGGACACTGCTGGGCCACTGCGATGATCAGGACACTGCTGGGCCACTTGTGTGGCAATCAGAAACACTGCTGGACTACTGCGGTGATCAGGGACACTTCGGTGATCAGGGGCACTGCTGGACCACTTATCCGGCGATCAGGGACACTGCTGGGCCACTTGTGTGGTGATCAGGAACACTGCTGGGCCAATGTGGGGATCAGGGACACTGCTGGGCCAATTGTGTGGTGATCAGGAACACTGCTGGGCAAATGCGGTGATCAGGGACACTGATGGGCCACTTGTGTGGTGATCAGGAACACTGCTGGGCCAATGCGGTGATCAGGGACACTGCTGGGCCACTTGTGTGGTGGTCAGGGACACTGCTGGGCCATTGCGGCAATCACGGCCACTGCGGCGATCAGGGACACTGCTGGACCACTTGTGCGGCAATCAGGGACACTGCGGTGATCAGGGACACTGCTGGACCACTTATGCGGCAATCGGGGACAATGCTGAGTTACTTGTGCGGCGATCAGGGACACTGCTGGGCCACTTGTGTGGCGATCAGGGACACTGCTGGGCCACTGCGGCAACCAGGGACACTGCTGGACCACTTGTGCGGCAATCAGGGACACTGTGGCGATCAGGAACACTGCTGGACCACTTGTGCGGCAATCAGGGACACTGCGGTGATCAGGGACACTGCTGGGCCACTGCGGCGATCAGGGACACTGCTGGACCACTTGTGCAGCAATCAGGGACACTGCGGTGATCAGGGACACTGCTGGGCCACTGCGGCAATCAGGGACACTTCTGGGCCACTTGTGTGGCAATCAGGGACACTGCTTGGCCACTGCGGCGATACTGCTGGGCCACTTGTGTGATGATCAGGGACACTGCTTGGCCACTGCGGCGATCAGGGACACTGTGACGATCAGGGACACTGTGGCGATCAGGAACACTGCTGGGCCACTATGTGGTGATCAGGGACACTGACAATCAGGGACACTGCTGGGCCACTTGTTGGGCGATCAGGGCCACTTGTGGGCAATCAGGGCCACTTGTGGGCGATCAGGACCACTTGTGGGCGATCAGGGCCACTTGGGGCAATCAGGGACACTTGGGGCAATCAGGGACACTTGGGGCAATCAGGGACACTTGTGGGGGCGATCAGGGCCACTTGTTGGGGCAATCAGGGCCACTTATTGAGGTGATCAGGGACACGTGGGGCAATCAGGGCCACTTTAGGGGCGATCAGGGACACTTTAGGGGCGATCAGGTGTCACTGACGTGGAGGGCAGTTAGCTACAGCCCTTTTCTTCGCTGTTTCTCCTCTCACAGACAACTCCGTGAGAGGAGAAGGAGGCGGAAGCCGCACCATGCGGCTTTTGTTTACACTTAAGCTGTGTCCTTATTGGACACAGCTGATCACATGGTATGGGACCGATTTCATTGGTCCCATACCATGTCACGTAATCCACCGTGTCCGTCGGACTCGGCGATCATCGGGCTCGCGGGTGCGCGCTCTAGGAGCCGCGCACGAGCCTCAGATGCAAGATGCCGTTTAGAGACGGCAACCCGCTCCTGTAGGTGTCCCGTCCTGCCGTTTATAAACAGCGGCCGGACGGGAAGTGGTTAAAGAATTAAACTGTAGCTGAGCACTACAAACTGAAAACGCTATTTAATTCATTTTTAAT
This sequence comes from Staurois parvus, assembly GCF_062004578.1. NCBI lineage: Eukaryota > Metazoa > Chordata > Amphibia > Anura > Ranidae > Staurois > Staurois parvus. Next base: position 11,279,129 of record NW_028318078.1, on the reverse strand, counting down.
ACTCAAGGCAAACTCACCCATCCATTTGTGTCTCCATGCTTTATTTTGTTGAGAAATCACTTTGAAAAACACACCCCTAGCATTTCTAGCTGCCAGCTTCTTGAGTAAGGACAGATGATTTGTGCAGCATTTACATCCTGAAATCAGGCAGGACTCAGGGAGGAGTAAGTGCTTAGCTGAGAAAGCACCTCTCCAGATGAAAAAAAAATGCCCATGAAGACTCATAGGATGTATGGCATCATTTTGGGCTAGGCCAAAAACCAGGAAGCAACTGAAGAAATATAAAAAAGGTTTAAAACAAGTAAATATAATATACTTTCCTATCTACTTACTGAGGTTAGCAGCATAAGGATTAAAATAGTCAAAGTTGATTGAGAGAGCTTAGTTCTGTTTAAATGAGATGTAAATAGCCACTCGCCTATCCCTGCCTATCTGCTATTATACTGTAGTTATAAGAACTGTAGAGAGGAGCCTGTGAGTGGAGATTTATTTTTCGGTAAAGATAAAACGCCAACAATAAGTGTCCTGGTCCACAATGCATGTCAGAAATGGCACTTCTGACTGTGCTGATCTAGCCTTTAAGCTGAATATGATTCTCTTACATCTAGGAGGATGCATGCTCATTATTATAAAAACTACTTTATCTTCACTGTAAAAAACAGAAAGTGTGTTATTTCCAGCATTACCAGGTGAAGGAAGAAAAGTTCTAAGAAAGAAAACTAGTGTAGCCACCACATATAGGCATTGTTATGCTGTAACATATTAAATGATTTTGTGGGGTTTAGATATGTTTTAAAGTGTAAACAGTACTGAGCAGGGTGAATACACATTGAGGGTATGCAGTGTTGTGCAACAAAAAAATAAATAAACATAAATTATGCAGCGCTAAGAGTTAAATATTAAGATAGATGATAAAATGTACATAATATACATGTGCAAAAAAGGCAAAATTACTTGGTGCTAAAATCGGTAATGTGTAGCTATAACCAAAGTCCTGAAGATAAGGTGCATATAGTGACAATGGTGCCAAAGTCAGTCTAGCCCGTGGTGTCAGACAATATTAAAAAACAATCTGTGACATCTGTGGCTGGAAAAGTAAATGTTGATTGCACTAACCAGATAGCGCAATTTATTGCGCATTGGAGTAAATAGGACCTACTCCTGGTCGTCTGGATCTGGAACACTGCAACGTGAATGATCACCAGGTCAACAGCATCCAGGTACTATGCATCCAATGATAGAGAGCTCGTCTCCAGGTATTCCATCGTCAGCCATCAGAGGGATGTTATATGCTCTCATATGCCAGGAATCACTTTAAGGGAGGGGCTCACAGGACAAAACAACCCCAGAAGAGGAGTCTCCGATAGTGTAGTATTTTATTAAAATGTAATATAAAGACAGGTAAACAACTTACATAAAATTCCAAGATGGCCACCGGTCAGTCAAAGGGACCATGCGGGCTAAGGTCACTGTGTAGGAGCACCTCCCTAACGAGTTTCGTGTGAATACACTTTTTCAAAGGGAGTGTGCCTACTACTGAAGCCTCCTATTTATAGTGAGTGGTGCTCCTAGTCTGTATGAGGTGTTGGCGTCATTTAAATCTTACTGCGCATGCGCGGAATGCTGTATGATGCTTTCGTGTCATTTAGATGCTACTGCGCATGCGCAGGATGAATACTGCACCGTGTGATGTTCCCGCGTTATCGCTGGCCTCTCGCGCATGGGCAGTATGTGCACGCCAGCCATTTTGCCGAAGTCCGTCCACCGCTAGCATGGATAGAGGACATCTCGAGGAGAAGGTTCCATTTAGGATATACTTAATGAGAAGCAATCCCCAATCAACATTGAATATTCAATAATGTATATATGCTGTATGAATCTAGCGATCCAGAGGATAAATAAGAGCTGTGAAGTAATAGAAGTTGGAATGAACAACTAAAGCTAAAGTGTAAGAACTAGTACCAGAGGGGTTTAAGCTGGATTTTCTTGTGGATCTACAGGTGAAAAAGGAACCTCTCGCCAGATGGCTCTATACTGCTGCGTAAAAGGTGGAAATAGGTACAATCAATATATAAAACTGAAAACAGATATACAGAGATCTGCCTATAAATAATAATAATATCTATTTAAATCATAAAATATATAGATAACTATAGGCAACGATATAGGAGATAAGATATGCAGATGGTGAGATATAATACAAAAGAAGTGCCATAACCATTCCAATTGGGTCACATAATTTCAAATTAATCGACCCAATAAAAATAAAAATTAGAACATTAGTACATAAGCATGTAGAAATATGGAAAATATATAAAATATATATGGCTAGTGCCTAAAAAATGAATATTAAAAGAGGCATCCTAAAATACATTTTTCCAATATAGTCTGAGCGATGGTGCCAAGATATAGCAGCGTGTAAAAATAAAAAATAATAGATAATAAAACCTGAGCGGTTGTATCAAAAACATCAGAATAATATAAATATCCATATTAACCTTATGTCATACATTAGAAAGGAAAAACATCCCTTATAAGGTTAAGATGGGGGATGTTCGATCATAAGCGTAATTCCATGAGGGGGTGTGATAAATATGTTGAAAGTTGTATATAAAAATAAAAATAAAAAGAGATAACTAAAATGTGCAACCTAAAAACAAAGAAGAGATCAGCTAGTATCTATAAAGCAGTTAATGTCCAAATCTATGTTTAGCCCTTGTGGGGAAAGTGTTTGTAATATAAATATCCATTTTGTTTCCAACATAGAGACAGCTCTCCGTTTATATGTTCCTCTCCAATGTTTCTTTATTATATTAATACCCGTGAACCTTAGGGAATGTGTGTTTGGCAAAAATGCATAGACAGAAAATGTTCCCTGAAACCCTTTTTTATGTTAAGTGTTCGCGTAGTCGATCTCTAAGTCTCCTGGTTGTTCTACCAATACACTGTTTGCCGCACAAACATTCCAACAGGTAGACCACATGTGTGCTATTGCATGTGATAGTAGACTGTATATCATAAAACCTGCCTGTTATATTAGAACGGAAAGTCATAACTGGGCTCTTGTGAATGCTGTTACATACACATAGCATGCATCTGTTACATGGAAAGAATCCCTTGCGGTTAAAGAAGAATGATATTTGCTTCGGAGGGTTAACTATATTGGGAGCCAGTTTGTTTCTCAAGGAAGGTGCTTTACAGTAAGTGATTTCAGGGGAGTCAGGTAAAAAACTGCCTAGAACTGGATCATTTTTTAAAATAATCCAGTTCTTCTTGATAATTTTAGCTATGTCTTTATGCTGGGTTGAGAAATTAGTGATAAATGGACAGCATCTCTCCGTTTGGACTCTTTTTTTGGGAATGAGAAGATCTGCTCTGTTGATACTACCAACTCTTTTAATCTCAGTTTCAAGGATGGTCGCATCATACCCTTTTTCAATGAACCTCTGTTTAAGGATGTTGGATTGGAACACATAATCCTCCTTCTTGTCACAGTTCCTGTATGTATATAAAAATTGGCCTCTCGGAATGTTATCCAACCAACTAGGGTGGTGACAACTATCTTTCGGGATAAAGCTACTTCTATCAGTTGTCTTAAAATAGCTTTTGGTTAAAATTCTGGAACCGTCACTATAAAGTGTTAGGTCCAAAAAGTTAATTTCATAATGATCGTACTGGAAGGTAAGTTTGATGTTGAGGTTGTTGTAATTCAGAGTAGTAAAAAAATGTTTAAATATAAGCTCATCTCCCTTCCAAAAAAGCAAAATATCATCGATGTATCGACGATAAAATGGTAGGTGTGGCAAATCCCAAGAGTATATTAAGTCCTACCTCCCAACGTGCCATGAATAGGTTAGCTAGACTGGGTGCAAACTTGGCTCCCATGGCGACGCCAGTGATCTGTAAATAATACTTTTTGCTAAACCAAAAATAATTATGATTCATGGCAAAATTTAATAATTCCAATATGAAGTTTTTTTGTAGATTAGGTAGATCCTCAGCAGTATTGAGGTAATATGCAGTGGTGGCCAATCCATCAGCATGATTGATGTTACTGTATAGAGCAGCAACATCTGCTGTAACTAGAAAAGTAGGGTGTCTTAGTTTAACTTCTCTTATGTCCGTCAAGACTTGTTTAGTGTCTTTGAGGAAAGATGGGGTAGTGCAAACTAGGGGTTGGAGGAAAAAATCTATATATTCCCCCACACGGGAGCAGAGAGAGCCTATACCGCTTACTATTGGGCGGCCTGGGGGGTTGACAGGGTCTTTATGGGCTTTGGGCAAACAGTAGTGTATAGGTAACTTAGGAACCATAGGGCAGAGATAGTCCTTCTCCTTTTTATTAAGAATACCAGTGTCAAACCCTCTTTTCAATATTGCCTTTAGGTCGGATTACCAAATCATTATTTTCTAATAAATTCTTTACCATTATGTCAGTCTGTTTTTGATTGTAATGCTGATTATATCTAGTCTTGATTTTAATATTGTCAGGAATGGACTCGCCAATGGTGGTGGGACTCACCTGCCTTGTGGGCTGCAGTACCAAGGCTGGCCAGCAGGTGCTCTCAGCAGCCAGAATCTCACTCCTGCAATCAGGCCATCACCTGAGGCTGATTGCTGGAGGTGTATTTAAGCAGGACCAGGCCTGTGATCAGTGCCTTGGTGTATGTTTCCCATGAGCCCCTGTACCTGCATTCTGTCTGCTTCCTGATTCTGCTTTGATCCTGACTCTGAACGAACTCCGCCTGTCCTGACCTCGGCTATTCCTGACCACTCTTCCGCTCGCTCCTGGTACCCTCTTTGCCCGTTTGCTACCGACCCGGCCTGCCCGACTACGTTTGATTGTATATATGGTTATCTGTTGAAGGTTGGGTTGTTTGCACTGTGTTATGTTTACCTTGTACTGCGTTTGTGTTGTTTAGTCTTTTAATAAATTGTCTTGTTTACTCTATACCTGAAGCCTGCATTTCCCTGTGTCAGTCCACACACCTCTGGTCATACCCGGAGCCCTGACAAATATTCTCGAAATCTTTGAGGACCATATTTTTAAAAATGTTAATATGGGAATGTGCTGGAGGGTTGAAGAGCGAGGCATTTTTTAAATTCGAGGTCTTAAACCCACCTAGGTTAGGGTTAATTTCGTGGGCCGGGGGTTATTCAAGAAGTACCTCTTAAAGGATAACCTTCTTGTAAACCTGTGAACATCAATAAAGGTATTGAACTTATTAAGTTTGGCTGGTGGAGCAAACTACAAACCTTTATTTAGTAGATTTAATTCTGGATCTGTTAGTGTTTTACTATTCAAATTGAAAATTCCTGTATTGTTTACATCTTTCTTCTTTTGTCTGTTGATCCATATTCCTCCTCTCTTTCCTCTTGTCTTATGCCTCGTTTTATCCCTGGGCCTTTTCCTAAAAAAGGATTGGGTTCAGCATGTTTATGAGATCTAGATGAGTTATTGTTACTTGGATCTCTGTAGTTCTGATTAGTGTTCCTATTATAAGGATAGGGGGGGTTTTGCTATTGTGGGTACCTCGTATCAGGACGTGTACTTCTTTGTTGTATATTGTTGTGATAACCATTCCTTGAGGGGGTTTGGTGGTAAGGCCTGTTGTGAAAATCCTGTGGACGATAGTCATAATGTTGATTAGGGAAACCATTCTGTTCCCTGGGATCTCTCCATCTATTGTTCCTGGATGATGATCTAGGTCTAAAATTTAGTCTATGGGATTTGAAATGGTAGGGCCTGGATGATCTCTCAATCCTGTAATATTGTCTATATTCAGATTGGGGGTGGTTATTCCTATCATCCTTATAGGGACTATATCCATCTTCTAACGCCCCAAACCTGTTATAGGTGGGTATATGAAAATCCGGTTTGGGTGTGGCGTATGAGAATTTCCTATGTTTATCAACAGGGGTATTTAGAGGTTTAAATCCTCTTCTCGGTAAAATACCGTTACTTGTATTGTTAGTGGGTGGGTGTGCGTTATTAACTTCCAAATTGGCTGTAGAGACAAAATCATAATTCTTAGCTTCCCACTTGAAAACAGATTTTTCCTTATAATCATTAAAATCTCTAGTATATTTCTTCTTTTTCTTAAATTTTTGTCCTTTTTCTGTTTTCTCAACAAGTAATTTGAGTTTATCTGATTCTTGTTTATATTCATCCTTGTCCATGAAAGGATCAAGTGTTTCCCTTGTTTTATTAATTTCTTTATCTAAACGGGCAAGCTTTTGCTTTTTTCTGAGGATAAGAAATTTTAATAGTTCCAACCCCATGTTGTTAAAAAATAGATACCATTCAGTTTCACTATTGGTATCATCTGTTTCTGGTGGTACCTCCCACCTTACTGATCTGGGTACCATCCCCTCTTTGATGTATTTCTCTAAGAAAGAGATATCCCATAGGGTGCGAATCTCAGAGGTGATGTGATTCGATAGATGTGCAAAAAGACCATGGAGATTATTAGGTTCTTTTTCATAGATAAATACATCGTCAGATATTGCAGACCTTTTAGATCTATATTCAAAGATATCCATGGTGTATCAAGGTTTAAACCTTTGTGGATATAAATGTATCAATAATGTTGAGGACTTGTGTAAAATGGTAGAGAGCACCCTATGACGGAATACCTGGATACGAGCTCTCTATCATTGGACGCATAGTACCTGGATGCTGTTGACCTGGTGATCATTCACGTTGCAGTGTTCCAGATCCAGACAACCAGGAGTAGGTCCTATTTACTCCAATGCGCAATAAATTGCGCTATCTGGTTAGTGCAATCAGCATTTACTTTTCCAGCCACAGATGTCACGGATTGTTTTTTAATATTGTCTGACACCATGGGCTAGACTGACTTTGACACCATTGTCACTATATGCACCTTATCTTCAGGACTTTGGTTATAGCTACACATTACCGGTTTTAGCACCAAGTAATTTTGTCTTTTTTGCACATGTATATTATGTACATTTTATCATCTATCTTAATATTTAACCCTTAGCGCTGCATATTTTACGTTTATATATTTAGGAGGAGGTTTTTGAGGTATTGCCTTTTATGCTAGCAGCTTCTTATCATTTACCATCATTTGCTCTACCCAGCGCTCGTTCACAATTTTTATTCAACACAAAAAATAAATATGAGACATCCGCAGCACCTTCAGTAAATCTGCATCTACTGCTTCAGTCTTCAGTAACAGCAGCAGATCAAAGTGAGAGGAGGTCCCCTTCTTTGCTTTGCCCATCACTCTCCTTCCCTACTCTGGACTTACCCTCAGTCTAAGCTCCTGCTGTATATGATCTCCTAATTAATAAGTTTAGAGAGGGGGAAAGTTTGTTCTGAAAATTATGTATCTGTAGGGTTATCTGATTCTGTACTGAGGTTTCTGTGTGTGTGTGTGTGTGTGTGTGTGTGGGGGGGGGTTGTCTGTACTAAGGGTTGTGTATTTGGTGGGAGGGTGTCTGTACTGAGGGTTGTGTACCTGCAGGAGATGGGAATGTCTGTACTGGGGATGGGGGCATGAATTAATGTACTTAGGAATCTGTATTGGGGAGTAGGGTGTCTGTATTGAGCGGTCTTTCCCACTGTTAACGCAATTTGACCACATCCATAATTTGCCGTGGCATGCTGATCATGCCGTTTTATATTTTCAGGCCATGTTTTTTGAGGGAGGACGTAAAAAAATGACTGGTCCCAGGCTCCAGATATGCTAGGTACTCCACTGACCGTAGGTTCACCTTTTAGAAAAAAAAAGGTGTACTTACCTCTGTGTGTGATAAGCTGTCAATGCCCATGAACTCTGTTGCCATCCACTAATTTAAGGGGAGAGTTGCTGCCCCTGTGTGATGTCATGGCTCTAGTTGTCTCTGGGTAATAACAATTTATGGAGGGGCTCCTAAGAAATTTAAATATACACTTTCCTAGATGGTCAAGCTGCTTCTCAATACAATCACACTAGAAAATAACTATTACTATTGTAGCGCTTACTCCCGTAGGAGCCACTGTAAATTTGCCCAGGTTTTTTCCCAGTGAATTGCCCCACAGCCAGGCACATGAACCAAGTCACTCTTTTCCACAATTACCAGTCTAGGAGTGTTGTTTTTGTTGTTTTTTTTTTTTTGGAGAACTTGGATAGAGATGAGGGAATGGAGTAGGATACTCCAAAAACAGAAACTATGCACAAATTGAGGACAGCAAACTCCTTTCTGTAAGGTTGAAGCAGAACTCCTTGCATATAGCTAACTGTGCTTTTGGCTTGTAGTAGTACAGTAAAAGCACACATGCTTCCTTCTTTAGAGCAACAAGATCCGTAACAGCACACAGATTTCTTTCTTGAGAGCAAACAAGAGCAGAGTCCCTTCACAGTGAACTAGGCAGATTAAGCTCTTCAGACACCAGCCTATGGCATCTGTAGCAAACGCACAGCTGACTCTCTAGCACCAGAGGGGTATAGGGTAGTAGCAGCCCAAGAGTCTCTAAGATCTCTCAGCAGTCTGTACTCACAAGAGGTCCAGGGACAGCTGGTTGCCTCCTTCCAACTTCGAAGTGACACTTTCCTCCAGTGATACCAGACTAGATCTTCAGTGGACATCCCCTCAATCAGTTCTCACCAGATTCATCATCTAGGCCCTTAGGTTGCCCACCTGAGACCTTCCGAACAGTAAGAACATGGCAGGATAGCCCAAGGCAGCAAGCAGCCCCCCTTAGGCTGTGTTCCTCTCCTACAGGAAAAGACCCAGAGCTTAGTTTGCTCAGAGAATATATACAGATACCCTGCATCCCTCCAGGGATTGGCCAGGGCTGTATAGATATTCATGATGCCCTCCGCTTAGCTCCACACCTATAATCCAGAAAGTTCTACTGATTTCTGGAAAGCAGAGGGAGCTACCAGACTGATAGCAGCAGAGAACACTGAACAGACCTAACTAATCAACTACATTCCCACTGAGTACAGTAAGGCAAGCTAAATTTACCTGACAAAAATACACACAGCTCCACACAGCTGAACACAGTGAGCCAGCACTAAATTTAACTAATTCTAGCACCTACCTAGGAGGGTGCTACATTGTAAAACAATAACACCCCAGTATTCAACCCAAAGTAGCAGGCTCCACTACCACTGCTCACTTTTTCAACAGTCTTGGTTGACTGGTGACACTTAAAGGTAAATTGCCAGTTTCACAAAACTAATCCACCATGTATAAAGATATAAGTAGAAGGCAAAATCCACAGAAAGTCCTCAAAGTAACTATGCCTTAAAATGTATAGGAATAGGACTGAACGGAGCAAAGTTTTTAAGATCGGAAGATTCATAGGTTCACAGTAAGAATTTTTTTTGTTAAAAAAGAAGTAATCAAAACCACAAATAAAATAGAAAGATTAGTAATAAATAAAGAATAAATAAGTAAGTAAAAGAAGGAAAGGGGGGATTAAAAGGCGAAGAAAAGGAAGGGGGAAGAAGGAGGTAATATACCTAGAAGAAGTAAATGTGGAAATAAAAATGGAAAACATACCTATTCAAAGCTCTAGGGCATGATTCACAACACTTTTCTCTCCTAGCAAGCAGAGAGACGTGGGCCCCATCCCTCACTGGGGTATAAATATGTTTTATGATCTGAACTTGAAGTGTGTCAACTCTGGAATTATGTTCATACACACACGCCTGCCTTTACACACACATGAACTTTAATGGCATCCTAGTCTTAGTCCATAGGGTTCCATATTGAGTTGGCCCACCTTTGCAGCTATAACAGCTTCCATTCTTCTGGGAAGGCTAGCCACAAGGTTTAGGAGTGTGTCTATAGGAATGTTTGACCATTCTTCCAGAAGTGCATTTGCGAAGCCTGGCTCGCAGTCTCTGCTGTAATTCATCCCAAATGTGTTCTATCGGGTTGAGGTCAGGACACTGTGCAGGCCAGTCAAGTTCTTCCACCCCAAACTCGCTCATCCATGTCTCTAAGGACCTTGCTTTGTGCACTAGTATGCAGTCATGTTGGAACAGGAAGAGGCCACTGTTGCTGTGCAAATCTGAAGGCCACATGAAGTTTCAAGGTCTTTAGCTATTGATTCTGCAGACAGTTGGAGACTTCTGCGCACCGTGCGCTTCAGCATGCACTGACCCCGCTCTGTTATTTTACGTAGCCTTTATGTTTTATCTGTGTTGCATGATGTCATTCAATGGGGATCTCTTAAAATGACAACTTGGACACCTAATAGCCTCACATTTAAAGACCCTCCTGTACTATGCTAGGTAGTCTTATTGGTCCTAGATTCAAGTAAGCTGGGTAATAAATAGATCCCTAAAGTAGTTTCGTTTTCAAAACGCCATTCCATTCTCTATGTAGCTTGATAGCAAGCATCCTTACCCAATATAAAAATGTATCTTCTTATAATCCCTTTATTAGTTTAATCTTGGCCATGTGTTTGATAGAAAATACATTTTCATGTTTTAGTTTAAATTTTTTCTTTATATGTATTTTTTGAAAATGTATTTGTATTACATTCAAAATGAATAAAAATATATTAAATATACAACATTTTATTCATTTTTTTAATAATTACATCATCCCTGCCTCTCCCAAAACTCAATAGATCCTCCAATTGTTTTTTTTTTAGCATGTTGATATGTGTATTTTACATGGTCATTGTTGTAACCACTATCCAAAAATTGTAAGGTCCTAAAATATGTACAATTCTGTCTTATGCTTATAAATTGTCACTGTGGTATGGCCCTAATTCCATTTTTAGGTGGCAACACCTGGCATGCAATAATGAATTCCCAGCTATAGGTTTCCCATATTTCTCCACAACTACCCTCTTCTCATCTGCCCACCTTATCATAGTCATCTTCAAAAAAATGTAACTCTTCTTTCTCTTCATTTGTTGAAATTCATATATTGCACCAATTAAGAGCATTGGGATTCCCCATCAACTATGAACCCCAACACACAAATTATTAATTATATTTGCAATATAAGTGAAATGGTATTATGCAGCAAAACATTACTTGGATCCATACAGCTATGTTAGAGCCCTTGAATCATTTCTGAATCTTAATCAAATTATTCTACTGAAATCTTCAATGTACTGCATTCTCTTGTGGATTTATCTGGAAAAAAAAGTCTTTAGAATAATATGTAGTTTATGATATGACAATGAATAGTTAATCAGCCTAGAAACTCCACTTTAAATACAGTATTTGTAATTGCTGTCCTATAAGAAGGGTGTACTGAGAAGACGATAGCTCATTTACGGCCTTTTCTAGGTCATCTCACCAGGCTTAAGCAGGTGATAAAATGTGCTGGGATGATGCTTCATATACTAGCTTTAAATTATTCCCCATGTATTCTCTCATTATTAATAAGTTATTCTTATGTGCCAAATTAAAAAGCTTCCCAAACATCACAAACAATATCCCACCAAAAAGAATATTAGCGGGTTTGATTTCTCTTTTCATAAATCTGCCTGGAAGATATTCTTATAAAAGGAAAGAAGATCAAGCTCAGAAAGAAAGCGAATGCATAGACTCCACTGCGGATGAGGGAAGGAGATGGCGACTTTTTAATTCTGACGATTCTATATTTGGTCAAGAAAAAAGATTAAGGATCAGAAATTCCTTGAGAGTAGGGAATGATTGTAGTCGCTGCTTCAGGTATATCTTCACAAGAAAAGAATATATTATATTGCGACACCAATGCAATTCTGGCTCACTGTAAAAAAATACTGTTGTCCATAGCAACCACTCTTGTCATGCTCGCTTATCCCAATTGGAAAAATAAAGCATGAAATATTACTTGTTGCTTTGACGCAATTTTTTAACAGCATCAGTGAATGGAATTATTTTTTTTCCATGATACTATGTTATTTTGCCACTAAAGGGCAATATGGGTATAAAAAATAACTGCCTTTAGCAAGACATAGCATAACACATTGCAATTACATCCACTGCTATTTCTCTTCCTGAATACTTAACACCTAATCCAACACATAACATACAGTAGGCCCCTAACACTTAACTTTACCAAGATTAAACACTTAGCCCTAATACTTGAAGTGAACCCTTAAAGACCAACTCCAAGATTTATTTAAAAATAACATTTATAATATAAATAATAAAAATGCTGATTTTTGCTGCCATACTCACCCTTTCTCTAGCACTGTTCTTGCAGATTCTCTGTTCCATAGTCCAGCACCATTCCTGATAATTATTGTTGGTTGAACTAGGTGGACTTTTTTCAACCAGACTAACAATGTAACCATGTACAATGACCAAGGTATCTATACTGAAAATGTTGGGAAAAAATACTGTGGAGGTTGCTTTGGAATTTAACACTAGCCTGCCCTCAACATTCAACTCTTAAAGTGGCTCCTACAAGCTAATCCTAATACCAATATAACTTAACTCTTTTTTTAAAGACCTTACACTAATCAATTCCTATTCTGCATACTCACCCTATCTGGCAACCTTCTTGACAAATAATTACTGTATATGCATAATATATTTCAATGTACAGTGTGCTAAATAAATGATGAGATGGTATTTCTGTCTATTTTATCTCTCCATAGGAATCTATGGAGATACCACTTAGTTGAAAGACAACAGTATCTTGGCTTTTCATGATAGCAAATAGGCTAGGGTGACAAATAAACTCTCCTCCACTTCAAACTAGATTGAGATATACTGTATGTCATTGACTTGCGTGGAACCATATTCCCAAAGACACTTACAGTAGAGTACCATTTACATTTTTTTTGGGCTCACTGCCCACATGGAAGAAAAATATATTTGAAATATATTTTTAAAATATTCTTCCCAAATATATTGTCATATATATGAAATGCTACAATTTTGGTCATATGCAATACATTTCAAAATATATTTATATATATATATATATATATATATATATTTATATATATATATATATATATATATATATATATATATATACATATATATACAGTTGCAAGAAAAAGTATGTGAACCCCTTGGGATTACGTGGAGTTTTGCATGAATTGGGCATAAAATGTGCTCTGAACATCATCTAAGTCACAACAATAGAAGAACACAGTCTGCTGAACATAATACTACACAAACATTAGATGTTGCCATGGTTTAATTGCACATAACATGTAAACAGTCACAGTGCAGGGAGGAAAAAGTATGTGAACCTTTGGACTTAATAACTGGTTGACCCTCCTTTGGCAGCAATAACCTCAACCAAACGTTTCCTGTAGTTGCAGATCAGACCTGCACAACGATCTGGAGTCATTTTGGACCACTCCTCTTCACAAAACTGTTTCAGTGTAGCAATATTCTTGGGATGTCTTGTGTAAATCGCTCTCTTAAGGTCATGCCACAGCATTTCAATCGGGTTGAGGTCAGGACTCTGACTGGGCCACTCCAGAAGGCGTATTCTGTGCTGTTGCAGCCATTGTTTTGTTGAATTACTTGCATGCTTTGGGTCATTGTCCTGTTGCATCACCCATCCTCTGCTGAGCTTCAGTTGGCGGACAGATGGTTGTATGTTTTCCTGCAAAATGTCTTGATAAACTCTGGAATTCATTTTCCCATCAATGACAACAATCCGTCCAGGCCCTGAGGCAGCAAAGCAGCCCCAAACCATGATGCTCCCTCCGCCATGTTTTACAGTGGGGATGAGGTTTTGATGTTGGTGTGCTGTTTTCTTTTTCTCCACACAGTGTTGTGTGTTTTTCCCAAACAACTCAATCTTGGTTTCATCTGTCCATAGTATATTTTGCCAGTAGTGCTGTGGAACATCCAGGTGCTTTTTGCAAACTTAAAATGTGCTGCAATATTCTTTTTGGACAGCAATGGCTTCCTTCGTGGTGTCCTCCCATGTACTCCATTCTTGTTTAATGTTTTCCTTATTGTAGATGTGTCAACAAAAATGTTAGCATGTGCCAGAGATTTCTGTAGGTCTTTAGCTGGCACTCTGAGATTCTTCTTTACCTCATGCAGCATTCTGCGCTGTGCTCTTGCAGTCATTTTTACGGGACGTCCACGCCTAGGGAGAGTAGCAACAGTGCTAAACTTTCTCCATTTGTAGACAGTCTGTCTTACTGTGGACAGATGAACATCAAGGCTTTTGGAGATACTTTTGTAACCCTTTCCAGCTTCATGCAAGTCAACAATTCTTGATCGTAGGTCTTCTGAGAGCTCTTTTCTGCGAGGCATGGTTCACATTAGACAGTGCTTCTTGAAACCAGTAAACCCAAAACAGGTGTGTGTTTTTTAAGGGCAGGACAGCTGTCAGCAACACATCCAATATCATCACACTGATTGGAGTCAAGGTTGGCTCACTCCTGGCTCCAATTAGCTCTGGGAGAAGTCATTAAGCTAGGGCCTCACATACTTTTTCCTCCCTGCAATGTGAATGTTTACATGTTATGTGCAATTAAACCATGGCAACATCTAATGTTTGTGTAGTATTATGTTCAGCAGACTGTGTTCTTCGATTGTTGTGACTTAGATGACGTTCAGAGCACATTTTATGCCCAATTCATGCAAAACTCCACGTAATCCCAAGGGGTTCACATACTTTTTCTTGCAACTGTATATATATATATATATATGTATTGAAATATATTTTGAAATATATTGCATATGACCAAAATTGTAGCATTGTAGCATTTCATATATATGACAATACATTTGGGAAGAATATTTTAAAAATATATTTTTCTTCCATGTGGGCAGTGAGCCCAAGAGGACGTAAATGGTACTCTACTGTAAGTGTCTTTGGGAATATGGCTATATATATATACTGCATGTTGAAATGTGTTTTTATTACAAAATATATGAAAAATATTTTTAAAAATATATTTCAAATATACTGTATGCCTAAAAATACAAATTTACATTTTTGGAATGCATTTATAAATATATGTAAAAATATATGTTAAAATGACTTAATTTTTCTTTTAAAAAACAATCTGAAGAATATATAAAAAAACACATTTTAACATGCAATATATATATATATATATATATATATATATATATATATATTGAAATATATTTTAAAATCTATTGAATATGGCCAAAATTGTAGCATTTCAAATATATGGCATATATTTGGGAAGAATATTTTAAAAATATATTTCAAATATATTTTTTTTCCACATGAGTGCAAAGAGCCCAACACTAAAGGTTTCTTTCCCTAGTATGTATATGGTGATGGAGGCCATGACTGTCAAGCTTAGGTAAGCTGCTGATAGGTGTTGTTAGAGGGCTAGAGAAAATGGACTAGTGTACCTTTATGGCCAGAGAGATACAGACATCCAACAATACTTGGAAGTGTCAGATACTGGTGATTCTGCCTGATTTCTTAGCTCTTAAACAGAGTAAGCCATCCAATAGGCAATTGAACAAGTAAGGATAACCACTATTCATTTACATGGAGATAATTAAAAACATTTTCGAATAGGGATAAAATAATAAAACTTACTATATATAAAAGAGAAAAAACAACCATATAGGTTTATTTAAGTGCAAGTGTATGCAATATCAAAACTCAGAAACTACTTCTCCCTCTTGATGTCTCACAACAATATGAAACTTTGCCCATAAGTAAATTTGCTAAACAATCATGCATATTTTCTTCTAATCTCAATGCCTGTTAAAGTATGAATGGGATTTAGTAGGCTAAATCACTGTATCACAAACTATTTTAATTTTTTTAAAATAAAATACTCTTTTTCACCTTCAATATGCATTTATTGGCAATCCAGGCAAATTCCTTGTGAGGGCAACAGTGGGCCATGCTTGCATAGTGTTTGTTTAAATGGCCACTTGTAATCCTCATTGGAAGCCCATGTGACATGGTGGCAAACCAGGGGCACAATTAGGAGAAAACAATAGAGCACTGGCTCCACCAATAACAGGAAGTGCCCGAATAAGGACATTCATGGCAGGATCACCAGGTAATATTTTAATGAAAGCTCTAGATCTAAAAATAATGAAAATTAACCTGACATGTTAAGGCTTAGATGAGATTTTAGTGATTAGGCTCACATATGAATTAAATAATCTAGATAACACACCTCGAACAAGAATAATTGAGCAGAAAGGTCAAACAAAAAATAAAGGCAGCAACAGAGCAGACATTCCATGTAAAATGCAATCTATAGCTCACCTTTTACACCAAGACACACTTGGGGCTTTTGGTCCGGGTGGGTGGTGGACATAGTACAGCTCTAATTGCCTCATCAAACACTGTCTTTAGTCCACGTTGTGTGAGAGCTGAACACTCTAAATACTTCACAGCCTCTGCAGAGACAGGGAAAAAATGTTAATAAAAGAGCAGCAAAGCTGTTGGATCATGAATAGAAAGCTGGGAGACAATACAAAAGACAAAAACAGAAAGCGATACAAGGAGGGTGTCAAGAAAGAAAGAAGCAGATACGTGATCAGGATAGAAGCAGTCTGGTTGCTTTCAGTCATTTATTATGGAAGCAGGGTTGTTTGTTGGCGTATTTGTATTCAATCCTTGTCTTTACTGAACCCAAAATAAGATCATTAACCATTCTTCTCAGCAACATCATTGCTCTCTCAATTTCTAATGTTCACAATAGGTTTTCTGTCACCTTTCTTGCTTGTCCTTGATGTTAGCTAACGATTGAATACATGTAACAAATAAACAATATTATCTCCTTGATATCCTTATTGTTTCAATTTTAGGTTAACACTAGATGTCCTAAACTGTATGTGTAAAAGCTCAGCCCTCAGTTGATATTCCATTTACAGGTGGACTCAGGTCCTCTCAATATAGATGTTTATGCAGCCACGAGATATCCCACCACACATCTTGACTTTTTCTGCTTTTCTAGTTGGGGAATTGATGACATTTCAGAATACAATATCACCTTTACTTATGTTTCAGGTTAATACAGAAAAGTTTACACTGCATGCCTTTAAGCAGAACTATACTGTATATCAGCACCACAAAGCAAAATTGCTATTTAATTTATTTTTAATATTCAAAGTACAGTCCCCCATCCATCCTTGTCTTCATGGTTTATTTTGCTAAGTAATCACTTTGAAAACACCCCCTAGTATTTCTGTCTATAGCCATCTTGAGTAAGGGCAGATGATTCATGTAGCATTGACTTCCTGGAATCCATCTGCCCTTAGTTCAGGCATACAAGCAGGAGGGTGTGCTTAGCTGAGAAAACCCCTCCATAAGACTCCTGGTATATATGACATCATTTGCTTAGGCAAGAAACCAGGAAGAAACTGAAGAAACATACAAAAATAGTTTAAAACAAGTAAAAATTATATAGTTTCCTAACTATTTACGAATGCTAGCAGCATAAGGATTAAAAATATAAAAGTTGTTCATACAGGCAAGCCTACTGTATATTAAGGCTTACCTGTAGGAAAAGTGAATATCTCCTAAACTTGCACCGTTTAAGAGATTTTCACAAAGCATGCAGCCGCTGATGTCACCAACACATGCGTTCTGAAGGGACAGCACAGTGGCTCTGGGCATTCATACTGCCAGAGCCCGTTAACCTGGAAGGAAGACCAGGTGAAGATGGAGGCGCTGGGGAGCTGTGACAGTGCAGTGCTGGAAGGCTCGGTGTACAGGTAAGTCTGTCATAATGTACTAGTATACAGTGTGTGCATTATCACCTAAACCTGCAGGGGGTCCAATATTTTGTCCTTTGTCCAGGGGTTTACCACCATTTTAAACGCTCAATCTACCCAAACAGCTGTTACAATTGTGACTATTTTGTAGCTCTTGGAGACTCCGGCAGTGAGTTTTTATCCCCATCGTTTCTTTCCCTAACACATTTGAAGTTGATGCCATTTCAGAATACAATATTACCTTCAGTTATGTTTCAGGTTAATACAGTAGGGATGAAACTGTATGCTTAACCACTTCAGCTCCAGAAGATTTTACCCCCTTCATGACCAGGCCATTTTTTGCTATATGGCACTGTACTACTTTAAATGTCAATTGCGCAGTCATGCAACACTATACCCAAACAAATAGAGCTTTCTTTTTGTGGTATTTGATCACCACTATTTTTTTTTTATTTTTTGAAGTAAAGTTTTTTACTTTCTGCTATAAAACATATCCAATTAAAAAAAGTGTCTTCATAAATTTTGGCCAAAATGTATTCTGCTGCATGTCTTTGATTAAAAAAAATCTCAATAAGTATATAATGAATGGTTTGTCTGAGAGTTATAACGCATACAAACTATGGGATATACAGTATACTGGCATTTTTTTTATTACTACTAATGGCGGCAATCAGCAATTTTTAATGGGGCTGTGGGAATGTGGCAGGAGTGTAGCGAGTTAAATGTGTGCTTAAGTATGTGTAATGTGTGGAAAGTGTGATGCTTTTACTACTAGATCAATCAGTTTTTCATCCCTGTTTAGCAGGGATGAGAAACTGACAGATCTCTCCCTGTGTACAGAGCTCTGTGTTAAATTTCAGCAGAGAGCTCTGGGCTGTGATCGTACAGAGCCAATCAGCAGATCCTGGGCATGAATCATTGGTCGGGACTTGCTGACAGACACAGACTGTGCACAATCACAGCCGGTGCCAGTGGGGGGGGCTAGCGCATCTGAAACCCAGAAGTAGACGGTAAAGTACCCATATGCCACTTTGCCTACAGCGGCCGCCTTTCCACAGTACAATGCGGGCAGGTGGTCATGAAGAGGTATACCCAAAACAGCTGTTAGAATTATTACCTTTTTGTAGCTCTTGGGGGCTCCAGCAGTGGGTTTTTACCCATCATTTATTTCCCCAACACCTTTGGAGTTTCTTCGGAGCTGCTGCATTTTCCATTATCTACAGTTTATGAAAATCTATCAGGTGCCGGGATCTCTCTCTCTTTCTGCATTTTTCCACCTTCTGTCCCCCGAGACCCTAACTATAATTATTTATTACAGGTATTTATATAGCACCATCCATTTACACAGCACTTTACATATATATTCTACAATACAATGCCCCTAACTCATATTCATTCATAAACATACTAGGGCCAGTGTAGACAGAAGCCATGTACCTACCAGCATGTCTTTGGAGTGTGGGAGGAAACAGACACAGGGAGAACATGCATATTCCAGGCAGATGGTGCCGTGGTTGGGATTATGAACCTATGACCCAAGTGCCAGGTGGAAGGGCAAACCACTTAGCCACTGTGCCACCCCAGGCAATAACAGGCAATTATTGGGTTCTCATGCTTTGCAGTATTACAAGCATATCTAGCCAACCACGCTGTGCCTTCATCAGTTGGGGAGCTGATAGGGCACGCTGGCAATGACAGTTCCACAGCAGCTGAAAATTCACATGATGCCTGTCTTTACCTTTACAGATATAACAAGGCAGGTAGTGGACTAACTTATTACAGATAAAACAGAAGCATCACATGTGGTTAAAATATTTGACTGAATGATGCATAAAAAGATGAGCCATAATAGAACTAACAGCAGGACATGTTTTAAATACAATGAAAGGGATCCCTTACACCAGTAAGGACCATCTGGTCATGCAGTTGCTGCATCTAGCCCCCATGCGCTACCTCCTGGACTTTCCTGTGTTACAGAAGCATACTGCAAATATTAATGAATTTTGTTAATATTGATTTTCTTCTCTACCTACACCCACAGAATTCTGCAAGAGTGGAAAATGGAGTCAGAACCTAAAGCAGCTCTGCAATGTACTTGATACTGTAATGTGGTACATTGCCATTTATCAATATTCTTTACCTTATGAATGTGCCGCGGTGTTCTCGGCTAATAGTCACCTTGGCTAATGTGTGTATGATGCGCTGTGTTAATTCATGTGTTATAGCAACATAATAAAATACAGTAGATATGTGTGATTGGTGCCTTATATAAAATATCTTGGAAAGCTCAACTGGAGAAATAACCAGTATGACTTTTTAAATATTTTAAATAGTCATATTGTTTTAGAGAGGCTTCCATTCAATGACAAACTGTAAAGCATTATACTCGCTGTAATTATTATTTTGTTTACTTATACATTATTAAAGATGTGGATGGGTGATAATCATCTCCTGACATGTATCTTAATCTCTAGCATTTGCTTATGAATCTGCATGGGGAGAGTAACACCATCATTTGACTTTGTTTGGACTGTGTCAGCTGTGCAGAACTTCACACCTATCTATTTTGTTATTTCCTGTAACACCTGAATTAACATAATGCACCATACATGCATTAGTACTGCCATGACGTTCATTTTCATTGCCAACCCAATGCACTAAGGCAATGCATTTCCGATTGACATGGTTTGCAACGCATCATAACACATGGTAATATATTAGAAAAAATATTTGTCTGATTTTTGGTAGGTCAATAAATTAATTAAAACACAACACAAAATAAAATGCATAGGCACATTGGTCTTTCTGACCTCTGGAAATACTTCTTAGTGTGCCAGTTAAAAGAGGACTGTAGATTGGAAAGTTCATAGCAGGCTGAAAGTGTGGGGTTCTACACTCTGGCGGAGCTTCCTTAGCTTCCCTTTCACTGGCTGGATAAATCGATTCTAACCAGGGATGGACTGACTATTTGGAAACACGGGCACTGCCCGAGGGCCCGGGGTCAGTAGGGGGCCCCATAAGATGCCCCTGGTTCCTTTTTCATAGGCTTTTTTGAGTTTGGGCAAGGACACAGGGGCCCCATGATCCCCTATTGCCCGGGGCCCCATGAGTTGTCAGTCCGCCCCTAATTCTAACGCATCCCCTTTTAGGGTCTACTCTCCAAATTTTCCATACAGCCTGCAAACTAACCTCCCTTTCCTTGTCACCTAGCCCTTTAACTTTCATCCGGTTAAACCCTGACTTTATTTCCAGAATGTCAAGCTTATTTCTAACAACTGTTTGGCCTCATGCAGAAGTGTACGCATCCCAATTCTTCTCCAAAGACAAATTGTTAAGTCTTGGGGCCTCTAACACCCTCTCAACGTCTGGTTCAAACATCCAACTCAAACACTTTCTTTCATATTACCCTTCAGACAGCATGTGGGCGAGACCCCCTATGACTTTTGATTCGGTATGTAGAAAAACAAAACCCCAGTGCCATTTTGTTTCAACTATCTATTCTTTTTTGCTTCATGAAAACCAGTCCACCCTGGATTCACCACAACAAGCATGGCCTGTCTGACGATGATTGGGCCACCTTCAATGAGTACGCTCATAAAGGCTCAATCAATGTAGTCATCCAATAGCAATAAAATAAAGACCTGGTGGTATTGTACCTCATTCTTGCTACACACATTTGCCCCTACTGTGCCAGACACATGCTGGAGATGCGGTCAGAGGGAAGGCACATTGCTACACATCTGTCATGTGAATTGCTCCAGCTCTTTTGAAAAGAAGTTCACCAGCTTACCACCGAGGTTTCCACACTGGTCTTGGATTATACACCAGCTCAATATCTTCTACACTGCTCTCTTATCCAGGAAATCCTAGTATGAGTCCTTAGACATGGTGAACGCCACCAGACTTTGCATCCCTGTACACTGGCGCTCCACACACCCTCCAACAGTAGGGGAATGATTTAAAAGACTTATTAATATGAAGAAATGGTAGAACGTATTCATATCTTGCAAGACCGTCTCACCAAATTTGTTGATACATGGGCCTACTGGACCCACTTCAAAACTACCGAGCAGTACAAAGCCTACCTTTAATTTGGTAGTTGTGGCAGGTATTGAAGTGTAACTGAGCTCTAACATGCTCTTCTTTCTGCAGGCAGAGTAGAATGATCGGACTCGTTCCCGCTTACTTTGCTGGGGGGGGTGGTGGAAAAGGTGGGGAGACTGGAGCTATTGCCTACCCTTCCCTCCCTATTTGGTACTTTTGAGTTTTCCGCTGTCATTCTGTGCTTCTCCTCCCTTTTCCCTTCCTACCTACCTTGCCTTCCCCCTTTCACGCCTACCCCACACCTTTTTTTTTTTTGCTCCTTTCTGTGCCTGCTACATTGTCATGCTCCCTTTTTTCCCACTTCTTTTTCTTATATCATAGTTTACAGTAAGTACAATCCCTCCTTCACTCCCCTACACCTCCCAACTTTCTGTGATGGGAAAGAGGGACACCTTTTAGCACAAAGTACTGAAGCAAATGATACACTGCTGCCATACCCCCAATTATGAAGTTCAGAAAAAAGTAAAGTGGTTGTAAAAGCAAGACATTTTTTACCTTAATGCATTCCTTGCATAAGGGTAAAAATGTCCCAGTATTTGTATTCCCCTCCTCGAGTGCTCACTCGATCCAGCGCTGTGCTCATCTCTGCTGGCTCTCTTCTCTCTCCCTGCAATCAAAGAACATAGATTCAACAGTGGGAGCCATTGGCTTCTGCTGTCATCAATCAAACCCTGTCATAAAGGAGTGGGGGGTGGAGTTGCACAGTGTGTGTTTATGAACGCGACATGTGCCCCCATAGCAGGTGGCTTGCTATGGTGGTGCACACAAAAGAAAAGGAGCCTAGACCACCACTTTTCCTTTATAATTTTCAAAACAACTGTAATAGTTTATAGGTTAGATCAAAGGTTTACTGTAATGTACCACTACCCCTTTAAGGGTTGCTTAGTAATTTTTGGCTTTCCTGTCAATCTGGACCTCCTTGAAAACCCAACCTTTGCTGACACCACCGTACTCTTGTGACCCATATAAACCACAACTGTAAAATGGACTCACACAGAAGGTAGTATAAACCAGTATGAAGGTTATATTGGCATTGAATGTGACTTGGTCATAAAGAGCAGAATAATATGGGTATATGTAGCAAAGATAATCACTCTTATCAATTTTAAGTAAAGTTAACAGCATTAGCAGTGAAATACCCATAACTGATAGCAGGCCTGCTTTCAGAAATAATGCAATGCCTCCAACATGAAGAGACTACTGAATCCCCAGTGAGCAAGAACAACTATCAAAACAAGTAAGCTCGCTGTGCGTCCTCAGAACCTGATGGAAATGATTAGATATGAAGTGTAAAGAGCTCTCGTTTATAATTCACCAATGTCTCTTTAAGAATACTATGGGTCTTCTGCATGCTTGTTGGGGCCCACTTGGTATGAAGTTGAACTTAGGTGTAGATGATAGTTCCTCAGGATGATAACACAAAGGATAATGAGGGAAAAGGGAAAGATTTGTTACTTCTTCATTTGATCGTAGTGAATTAATACAAGGTCCTCTTTAAGGCACTAAATAAAGGCAGATTTTAAATAGCGAGGTGTAACAACTGGCATAAGTGTCTATGTAGCAAGAACAACTCTCTCTGGGTGTCAAGAGCCAAAGGCAACAGTAGTAGAAATCCCATACTGCTGGGAAGGGTAAATGGTTGTTTCAGTTGGCACTTCTGTAATCTGGTGTGCAGCTGTGTGTCCTGCGATCAGCTTAGATGATGAAACTGTACCGCAGATGTATCCCAACGATGGCGGCTGCAAGAACTAGGCTGCAAACTGGGGCAACTATATGTAATGTCCACAACAATGTGCAGATAGATAGCTGATGTGATGAAACTGTCAGTGTTCACTTAGTCAGTGGGTGTGTGGGACTTTCTCACTGATCAATGATGTCCAGCAGATCATAGCGATTCATCTTTCTCTGCAGATGGGGGCCCCCACAGACTCTCCAGTCCTGATATGGCATCCCATCTGGTCTTCTGCTAACAGATTGGCTCGCTGCACAGCGTGGCAAGACTGAGGATCTGCAGGCTCTTTTTCGTTCTTCCCCCAGCTCTCCATCTCTGGCTCCATGCCCTGGTTCAGCACTCCAGCCGTCAGCACACTTCCTTTTCTCTTGATCTCTCCCCTCACACTTCCTTCTCATTCTCCCAGGTTTTGATATTTATATGCCCCTGCCCACATGCAAGCTCCTCTGGGAGATGTAGTTTCCCAATGCACTGTTCAATTCAGCATACAAGTTCCACATGGCTATTCTTCAACATGTGGCTGTTTCTCTTCTACAGAACTCTGCCATCTTGTGTTGGCTTCAACATCCTGCCTTAGACATTTATAGCAGGGTGTTACAGTAATATAACACTTTTAGTAGTTATATAATACATTTTTCTGAGGTATACGCACTAGACTTAAAAGAGAGACAACTGAGGAAGAGAGAGAAATGAAGGAATTTGGTTCCAAAAGAGAGACAGTCCCTCCAATGAGGGATACTTGGGAGCTATCCTAGGTGTAAATGGGCCCTAAAGAACTCTGTGTGCATATGTAATTGAATGTGCTAGTAACCATAAAAACTGAAAATCTCTATTGATGAAAACGGCAGTTTTAGTTGAAGATGGTCTTTGTTTTTTTTTTGTTTTGGCCACAAAGCTAAAGATAAATGGTTAAGGATCCACCACTGACTATGCAAGGGATCAAAGGAAACAGAACAGAAATATGTAATGTATAGCTTTATAAGGTTGGAGACAGGCCATAGTAAGTTAGTTTCTGTACTTGTGGATTCCCAGCCCTGTAAAAACGTTCTAAAACAACCTAGCACTAAAGGAAGTCAGCCACCTTGACAGAAAAGCCTTTGAAAAAAAAGCTGCTGTTTTAGATTCACTGTGACTGTCACAAGACTGATACATGGCCCATGGGTGAGAGAGGGTTGCTTCAGTCAGAGGCTTCTCTACTATACTATAATGCTGATTCTTCCTTTACAGTAGCAAAAGAAAAGGTAAGCATTTTCATTTTCAGTATAAATTCTATTTGCAAGACAACCAGGCTGTTAATGCCCTTTGTCATGTTGAATAAGGCATGGAAATTAGGGATGAGCTCCCAGTTCAGTCCAAACACAGGTTCAGACCAAACTTTTCTTGTTTGGGCATTTCTTCAAAATGCCAAATTCTCAGCCTGTTTGGCAGGAGCCAAACATCATATGAAACAGTGGGTGTTTCTCCTACTACTATAAATGACAGCATCCTTCTTCCACTGTCAAGGTCGTTAAGGAAGTGGCTGGTGCCAGCACCAGCCATGTCATTAACCAGTGATGTCATCAAGCCCCATTCATTTACTGACAGGGCCAGTGAATAAATGTTTGGATTTTTGAGGAGACCCCACACATTTTTCTTTGATGTTTCTGTGACTTTTCTATTTAAAATCCATTCACATGGGTAGAACACCAAATTTTATTTTTCTTGTTTCTTTTGTGTGGGGCCCCTTTAAAGCATAGCATATCTGAAGGCTTTGGTATAAATCATTGAGGGAACCCATGCCTTTTTTTTTTATTGTGGGGTCCTCAATTAGCACTATGCCAGAAGTTAGCTAGGATAAGGTCTTGGTTTAGATCAAGGGAATATTATAATTATTATTATACAGTATTTATATAGCGCTAAAAGGTTTGCTCGGCGCTGTACATTATAGTGGGGGACAGAACATGAGACAATACAGTAACAAAACAAAACACGAGGGGGTCAAGGGCCCTGTTCCAGCCATTTGTTTCCAAACAGAACTAAAGTGTCAGTTTTAGCAGTATTTTTTTTTTGTTCACATCCTTTCCCTTTCAACAATATTAAAATTGCTGCTCTCTGCCAAATGGAATTTTTTTAAAACTTTTTTTTGTTTTGATACATGTCCCCCCCAATGCATAACCCAGACCCTGTCATTTGTTTAACATGTTTGGCCTATTAGCATAGAAAATGACCAGAACTAATTTTTACCATTCAGCTCCCATTGGCTTTAACCCCTGAACCTCTGCAGTGTTTGCTCAATCCAGCTGAAACCAACCCCAGGTAATAAGAGGGTACTCCAGTAGCCTCCTCTTTTGTGACTGTATTCCTTTAACTGAAACTCAATACACAGAGATGGGAGGACATGAGGTAGAGCTCCGGCTATTGAGCTCTGTAAACAACTGTGTACATTAAAACTCCTGCTATGCACTTTAAATGCATGGCACTTTATTACTGTGAGGTGTGCTGCAAACTGCTCCTAAGATGCATCCTGCTTTTTTTAAAAAAAAAATTTGCATTGTGATAAAACAGATGTGTGTAATGTAGCCATGCTAAATAAGCTGTAGCTCACGCAGCAGAGGATCAACTCACGACTTCCTTTGGAATTATTCTCACACTGCCCCAACGAGAAATATGTCACTCTCTAGCTACTGAGTTTTGCTGCACAAGTTTTATTTTAGGCTGCCTGTGACTTTCACTAGTGAGAACTGAATTTCTGTGATTTAGCTGCTGCTGAAATGTCAATAACAAAAGAAACAACTTTATGACATGATGCGTAGACCATAGGGACCTTCCCTGGCACTAGATACCTGAGAACAATCAGACAGGACCAGTCATGCCAAGCAGGCTAGCTCTACCTCTTTTCAATATATACAGCAGTATTTCTCAACCTTTTTTCACTCAAGGCACCCTTTAACATTATGCACAATCTTGAGGCACCGCACACAGCAACATCCACAGACGTAGGACACCCAATGTTAGAGGTGTTATGCAGAAGCCCGATGTTCTCTTTATGAACTGATGATGTCATTGGTTGTTAGGACGCTGGCGGCTACAAGGTCGTAATGGTGCACAATGAAAACCTGTGGCTTTCTGTAACTAAAAGGCAAGCTTGATCTACCCGCAAGCTTGCGTGTAGTGTTTTACAATTTTAACCCTTTTGCCAAGTCACCCTGCAGAAACTTTAAGGCACCCCAGGGTGTCTGGGCACCCTGGTTGAAAAAGGCTGATATGGAGCATATAGTATATACAGAGCAGGACTTTAAAGGGTATGGATTTCACAGTCAACTTAAGTCTCTCTAAAATATGTGCCTGATGGAAGAGAAAATATTCCTTTTAACAAAGTATCATAGGTAACTTAAAGTGATTATAAAGGATCTTTTTTTAAAAATAACAAACACCTTAGACCAGGGGCAGACTGACCATTTGGAAATTCGGGAACTGCCCGAGGGCCCGGGGTCAGTAGGGGGCCCCATGAGATGCCCCTGGTACCTTTTTCATAGGCTTTTTTGAGTTTGGGCAAGGACAAAATCTGTTAAATGTTAAAATCTGTTAAAATGTCACATAGAGGATGGCTGGCATTTTCCATGTGGACTTTTCAGCTGCTATTATAATAGAGTGCTTTTTGTATTTGCAATTCTTACGTGACTTTTATTAACAACTCCATAGCAAATTAAGATCCATGGTCTTTCTCATTGGTTTAGCAGCATCTTTTAATAAAATACACATTAGAATAAACTCATTTGGACAAAAACATGTATGAATCAATATTTTAAAATAAATATTAATAGTAGTGTTTGTTTGTTGTATAAGCTACATGTCATTTTATATTGCAGCTGCTGAGTAATGCATAAATAGAAAAAAATATGTATTTTGTAGGTCAGGATAGGCAGTCTGGCAATCCTGATAATTTCCTGAAAAACAGTTGAAGCGGAGCTCCACCCAATAGAGGAATCTCCGCTGTTTGCACCCTCCACTGCTACATTTGGCACTTTTTTGGGGGAGTGGGTACCTGGTTTTGATTTTGAGTTTGGTCCCCCTCCTCTCCCCAACTTCACAGGTTCCAGAAGACTGTGGGACCAATCACAAGGTGCAGCAACGACTTGTGCATGTGCAGTAGGAAACTGGCTTTGAAGCTGCAAGGCTACATTATTTGTACCTGCTGATTTCTCATTTTTTGGGGGGAGCCTGGAGCTCCTCTTTAATTATAAACACTGTAGTGGATTTATCTAAGTGTTCATGGGCTGCTTGGGCCCTGTCATTCTTGCAGTCCATATGCATATTTGGCTACTTTTACAGCAGGTAATTCCATGCTGTCACAATCTCTGCAGATGTAGCAATCACTATACTGCTATGAAGGTTGTCAAATATATGGTCTGGTACTCTTTTTGGAGATGCTATCATTTTAATCTATCTATCTATCTATCTATCTATTCTGTTCTCCAATTTAATTTGCAGATTATGCTAAACTGAATGCTTTTACTTGATAAACATTTCCCTAATTCACTTATCCATGGCAGGTCAGCACTTTCTAAGGTGTATCTTCCCTTTAATGCCATCCCAATGCTCATAGTAAATCCTGTGGCACCACTTGTAGGTCAGTAGGTGTTACTACAACTCAAGATATTGCTAATCAAGCATTTATGTGAACACATCCAATAGTAGATCTGCCTTCTGTGACAGTAGACAGAATGTTTATATCAATGGCAGACATCAAGCTTTTATGATGTTCCTATCTGTATTTGCTAATTCATGCAGCTCACAGGATATTTACCTTGTTAGGCTCCTCTTACCAAAGAGCTGAAATTTAGATATCTTTTGGTCTGGGCACATTAATTTCTGAACAATCACAAACATTTACAACATAGATACTTAAGCTGGTCATACATTATATGCTTTTCTTATTCAATTTCCTTGAGGTTCCATTCACACCAAGTTTTTCTGGAACCTTTCTTGGGCATTGCGTGTCCCACCATTTTTTTTGGCGATTGCAGTGCGTTTGGCGAGCAGAAAAATTGCTGCAAAAATGCCCTGCGTTTTCAGATGTCATTGAAATTAAAGTGTGCATTTTCACACTTTTACAGTGCATTTTCAAATCGCGGGAAGAATCACTGCGATTCCACCCTCTGTTTGAAAAAAACCTAGTGTGAATGGAGCCTTAGATTTACCTTCAGCTATGTAGTGCAAGGGCCTGCCTGCATGCATACAAATTGAAATTGTTTAGGTTTGACCTCATATTATATGGTTTTGGTAAATCTAAAGGATAATTGTATGGTTAATATGTAATGTAATGTATGGCTAGCCTTAGGGGACTATTTAGAAGAAAAACAATGCACAGCTATTCAGCCAACTACATGTACATTTGTTCTGTGTGATTTAACCAGCATTTGCTCATTCATTTTGGGGATTTTTCACAGCTTGTATAAAGCTGTGGCTGTTCTGCGAATGGGGCAAACAAATGTAATTAGGCTATTACCTCTTCTGATCTTGAATGTTCTTAAGCTATTTTCTGTTAGGATCAAATGTTCCTAGGTTATTTTCTTTTCTGATTGAAAGTTCCTAGGTTATACTCTGTTCTAACTGAATGCTCTTAGGATATTTTCTCTTATTGAAAGATTAGAATTGAGTGGTCTTAGGGTATTTTCTTTTCTAATCAAATAGGCTTAGGCTACAGTATGTTTCCTTGGGATCAAAAGGAACATTTTCTCTTAGGAGAGAATGTTCTTAGAATATGCTGCATCTTGTACTGCTTATATTCAACTGAAAAATCCATACAATAACAGGTATAATAGATAACACATTCTAATTACATTTGATTTGAAAACATTGGATCAAACAGAATTCAACAATTGAATGTCATAATCGCCTTGCGAAAGATAATATAAATATCAGAAAACAATGTTTCGCACATGTTAAAAAGGGATAGGATGATGCACATACATAGTACATTTTTATAAATGGACCACTTGGTGTGATAGCCTATGATACATGACAATAAAAAAATAAACCAAACAGTGGACTTGTTCTGACCTTACTAAACTCCTAAGAGCTAAAAATCAATGGATCTTTTTGCTATGCAGACCTTTGTAAAGACTGTAGACACTGATCCATTGGTGTAGACACCTAGTGCCCAACCTGTGATCCATTGGTACTTTTTGTGTGGCCCTTGGGGCCCCTGCAGAAACTAATCTGTATTTTCCTGTTGCCCTGTTAAAGTAGTGATTTCTAGCACCCTCATGCAATATGTCTCCAGTGTATGACTGTCTCCTAAAGCAATTTCTGCAACAACTCCTATAGCATGTTCACAGTCTCTGACAGTCTATTGCAGCACGTCCGCAGTCTTTGACCATGTATTATGTCTATAAACTCTGACCATCTCTTGTATTATGTCTGCCATCTCTGACCATTTCTTGTATTACATGTCTACAGTCTCTGACCATCTTTTGTATTGCAGTATATCCTTAGTCTCTGACTCTCTTATATCATGTCTGCAATCTCTAACCATCTTTTTTTTATATCCACAGTCTCCAACCATCTCTGGTGTCATGTCCACAGTCTTTGACTCTGATAACGAATATTCACTGAGTGTTATGTGCGGCCCTATGGTGATGGCCGCATTTGAGGCCCCACATATCAAGAAAGATGGTAACCACTGGTGTAGACATTGAACCAACTGCAATCTATCTATTGCTTTTCTACTTATCTTGCAAAGGAAGAAATAAAACTCAATGTCTTATTAAAATAGTTTTGGCAGATTTTAATTTTACTACATGGGCATTTGTAAAAGTTAAATCATATTACTTTTTCTGTAATGGTTTTCAATTAGTCATTTTCTCATCTAAAAATGATCTAGTATTTTATATGTAATTCTCTAAGTATAACTCAGCCAAGCTGTCTAAGGACAAATACTCCATGAATGTGTTTATAAATGTCATACAAAATGATTAAGTATGGTAATTGTACTTAATATCTATCTGGCTTTCATTTTAGGGAAATCAAGCCCATATTTATTAGAATGTGAACAATTTACAGAATAAGATCTTTTTAACAATAGATTTATAGCTTTTTTAGCTGATTAAATCTACCACATAACTGTCTATTTTTAATCTATGCTGATCAATTAATTGACAGATCTATTGTTACTGTCCTTTCCTTACTAAACACAGTGATTACAATGACCGATTAAGAGAGTAAGGGCAGTGTATGCTATGGATGCCATGTTGCAACTTCTCAGTAAGTACTGATTATCTGATTATACGTTGTAATGAAGGGGTCAGCAGCTTGTGTCCCCAGTTCTCCCTCTTTTGAACAATGAACCAGCAAACACAAATGCTCCTGCGCTTGGGGATGGACTCAATGCAGGCTACAACCACATTAAGAATATCTTGGAACATGCACACCTTGCTGCCCTCAAATGGACCGGGGAATCCAAATATACTGAATGAGGAAAGAACAAAGAGAGTGCGCACAGGCCTAGTGCATTACCATAAAAAATGTTTAATAAGAAATAAAATAGGTGTTGTACTCACAAACGAGAATAAAGTCAAGGCACATCATAAAAGAACAGCTGGGTCAACACCGCGCTGAGTCACAGTCCGCAATGGGGAGTGTAGACATCCAATAGGCTGACGCGTTTCGAGGACTTGAAGAGGCAAGTCCTCGAAACGCGTCAGATATTGGATGTCTACACTCCCCATTGCGGACTGTGACTCAGTGCGGTGTTGACCTAGCTGTTCTTTTATGATGTGCCTTGACTTTATTCTGGTTTGTGAGTACAACACCTATTTTATTTCTTATTAAACATTTTTTATGGCAATGCACTAGGCCTGTGCGCCCTCTCTTTGTTCTTTCCTCCCTCTTTTGAAGGTTCATCTATACCCTTATGTCCTGCTGTCTGCATATGTCACAGCTTTGGAGGTTGGTTATTATGTATCTTTCAAAGTCCTGCTGAGTTTATTTTTGAAAATGGTTTGTAATTCTAATCCCTGGGATGGCAGTCCCATGGTTTTGCCTAAGGGGTAGATAGACAAGATTTTTCTTTATTTCTGCTTCATGAAACTGCACGCTTATCCTCCCATGCATATATTAATTAATCTGTTGATTCAAGTAGATATTTATTCCAGGTTATGTCTTCTTATTTTATGAATTTACAGACCCTCAGGCAATCATGATATATATATTTTATAAGGGGTTTAATAACTGGTTGTCCCTATAACTATCTTGAAGTCATAAGCTCAAAGAACATTTATTTAGCTTCTTTAATCTTTCAAAGCCTGCATAGCAAATTATATACATGTTTATGTGTGGCTTTATGTGTTTTTAGGCTAGTGTATTACTATTATTACTGAGGACACTTGCTTGCGAAAAATAGGCACTCTTATGTTTTAATCCAATACTCCAATTGCTCCTATCAAAAATTGGCCTATGTGAGCACTTTTCAATTGCTTTCAAGCAATGCTCTCGAGGTTTAAATAATTTTAAAAAAAAAGCAAATGATCAGACATGATGGAAAATGTTTAGTTTCCTATGAGGTAGCATGTGCAATACTTAATTACACAGTAAAAAAAAAAACAAAAAAACAAAGAACTGTAGAGCCACACACACCTCTGAATATCAACATTTATTGCTACAGACACAGAGATATGCCAAATGTACCTTATCTCTGATATATTGTACCCTGCTGGGTCTTAAACTTGGATTAAGCTGCAGAAGGGAGCAAATGGATGGAGTGTCTCTACTACTTGCAAAAATAAAGTTATGCAAGCGAAAGGAAAAAGGCCCAAGGTTTGACTGCTGCCTATGGTTAGAGTGTGTCATGAAGCTTAGAATGGTAAATAGGATTGCAAAGTTTTTTTGAAAATCATCCTATTTTAGATCCTAACTCTGTCCACAGTTTGGGTCAAACCTAACCAAATGCAAACATGCGTGCTTCATATTGGAAGAAATGGCTTTCAAATATGATCAAAAATACAATTACAAATTTGTAACATTTGATGTAAAACTGATATGTATGGTTGCCCCAATTGATTGAGTGCTTAGTGTGCTTCTAATGTTTCTGAACTGCTGGGCATGGTAAGACTGATGAGAGTAATTCAATTCTATCTGTACACAAAGCAGACAATCAGGCAGTATGTACGAGGCTAGCAGACTTATCTAATAAGGCAGTCCACAGAGCAATGATTATGTGAATTTCAAAGGCACATGTCACTTTCATCAGTTTGGGGTCGCCTGGAGAATGAAAGATGATGGATAATTGTTTTCTGTGGAGTACTGCTTTTTACTTGTTTCTCCTTTGCCTATTAAAAAGAGCACTGCTGTAATCACTAGATGTAATAGAGTATTGACACTTTTACTATCTACCTTGCACTGGCATAGAAGTTCATATGCAACCCAGACCCTTAAAGTGGTTGTAACCCCTTACTATACCCACTGAAGTGAGAGATGAAACAAATCTTCCTGCAAACGTTTTCTCTATTTATCTACAGCCCAATCTTCTCTACATCTGTTTAAAGTCCAGAATTTACACAGCTTCTCTGACCTTCCAGAGGCAGAGGGCAAGGACTTGATGTCACACACTGCACAGCTCATAGAGGAAAGCTGAGTGTAATCTGAGACCTGAGTGAAGGGAAAGAACACACCTCCTCTACATAGTATTATAGGAAAATATGCACAGCTGTCTATCACAGGCTGTGTGCTGGAGCGCCCTTCCTTGTCCTGCTCAATCCCTTGGATTCAGCACCAGCTGTCACAAATGACAGATGTTATGAATGCAGATAACAGATGAACCACACTACAGACAGAAATGACACTCAGAGCTTTGGATTGAGGCCAGTACACACTATTAAAGGATATACTTTCTATGTTTTTCAAGTCAGAGGTTTACAACCACTGTTAACCTTAACACTGTGTCTATGCCTACCCCTTCACTAGATGGTGCTGATTGGAAACACGGCTTACATAGACCAAACAAAATTGAAGGAACAGTTCTGCTGTATCATAATTTTTTCCGCTATGACTTTAGAAGAAACAGAGTGTCACATTTTTCCACATTCTTCTACATTGCTATTTTCTGGAAATTTCAATAAGCTTTTAATCACAAAAACAATAAAGAAAGTTAAACCTACTAATAACAGTTTAGATTGCTTCATACTTTTAAAAGAAACAATTGGTGATAGGTTGCCTTGATTCATATACTCATGGTTGGAAGTGGTTGAAATGGAGTTACAATGAGATATATTAGTGACATATTATGCAGGAGTCTGACCATATAACAGCAGCATATACATAATAAAGCAGCCTTCAAATGATCTTACCTTCCATATCAGCCATTTGATATCCAATCAGACATCTTTTGTGCTCAAAAACTGATGGCAATCAGTAGGCTTATTAATAACAAAGAAGGTTTAAGACACTCTCTGTACAAATTGTCCACTTATATGGACAATCTACTGCATGTTTTGAATATAGTAGAAATGGATTTTTATTGCTTGGTTATGTTTCTGTTGGTGAGAATTATCCTTCTTTTTTATCCTGGCAACATGCCAGGAAAAGATAGGAAACACTCTTTAAGGTCAACTATTATAAAGACAGGAAGTGAAGAGTAATCTTTCCAATGGGAACACAAAAGCTAAGGTTCAAACAATTCCACATTATAATCAGACTAAAATGTTTGCCTATAATTCTACATATAGCTGAAATTGCATTAGGGTTAGGCGACCAGTTTAAGGTGGAACTAAACCCTTCTATTCTTTTCAGTCAAGAAAGCTGCCATCTTAGCCTCTGTTTGATCTGCAGCTGCCATTGTGCAGCACATGTGATCAGTTATGACACCAGCAATTGACAGTTTGGTTAAGAACACAAACAAACGTGAGTTAGCATGCCTGGCATTCCGAGAATTTAACTTTTTTTTGCATTTATTTGTTGAGTGCATACTAACAAATACTGTAATGGCCTTTGGGTATTCACTCTGGTAATTAAACAATATTTTAGTACCCATACTCACCAATCTCTTTGGCCAATGCCAGACCCTGGGGGTAAGAAATTGGTGCCAACTTCTTCTCTTTAAGCTTCTCAATGGTTTCCTTGTCATCACGCAAGTCCAACTTGGTGCCCACAAGAATTATAGGGGTGCTGGGACAATGGTGCCTCACCTCTGGGAACCACTAACAAACAAAATATGAATACAAATTATATAAGTTTACTGAAAAATCCTCACAGAAATCCTTTTACTAAAATTTTATTATCATTCAATGGTGCCTCACCTCTGGGAACCACTAACAAACAAAATATGAATACAAATTATATAAGTTTACTGAAAAATCCTCACAGAAATCCTTTTACTAAAATTTTATTATCATTCAGTTATACAGACAGAGCCATAGGTAAGAATGTTACGAAACAGGTTAGGTAAGTACAAAGTGAAAAAAATGCACAGGTGAACAAGGTTTAAGACCATACGGTCTTTAAATAGCCTTTTGAGAAAAAGTGGAATCAATTAGTGATCTGTTGAGGCTAGCCGGGAAAGATCGCAACTACGCTAAAGACAGTGTAGTACAACTTCAATGTAATCCACTGCAGTCAAATTCCAAAATTCTCAACTCATCAATTAGGATTTATTTACACTAGTGCCCATCATTACCACCCCTCTGAAAAGTGATCTGTGGTGGATAGCTTTTAAGGGGCATTTCACAGGAGATTTAGAGGTGATATGACCTTTGAAAGACTACAGCAGTGCACCTCCACTGCATGTATTACTAGAACAGGTTGCATTTTCTAGTGAACTGCCTGCTGTATGCATTCTGTGGTCTAATTTGTGCCATGCCACTCCACACCACAACTGTGGCAATATAAACTAACATAGCCAGTGGCTATGTTACCTTGTAGCTGTACAGTCAAGGGGCAATAAACCATGGCTCAACTGTATATTTTTATCACCCCTCAGCCACCTTTGTCAAGAAGACTTAAACTTGTGCCGTGTAACTTTCTCTGCTTGGTGTATTGCCTACCAAGGGAGATTCAAATCTGACTAGTAGCTACGAAAACATCTTAACACTCGTAACACTCTTACACTGCAGTGGTTGTGTTGGGGACTATTTCTCTTGCATTATCTCAAAAAAGTATCTCTTATTTAGAAGCATTGGGGTAGACTGAAGCACTACATCAATGGCTGAAGGAAAAATAACTTAAAATGTATGCATATAGCACTCCATTGTTAGTGCCAGTGTAAGGAATAGTGCCTTGCAGCAGTGAAAGGAACAGTGCCCCAAGGGCTGGGTAAAGGTAAGCAAAGGGCCACATCTGGCCCACAGGCCGCAGTTTGGAGACCTCTGTTCTATGCATCTCCACCTCCATCTAAAAGGTGTCTGATCTAGAGTCATTATTGTAAAAGAATGCACCAAACAGGTATTTTAATTGAAGGCTGGTTCATTAATTCCTGGATGTCCATTCTTACCTTTGCTCGAACATTTTCATAGGATGCTGGGCTCACCAAGGAAAAGCAAATCAGGAAAACATCCTGAAAGGGAAAAAAACATTTGCTGTAATTCTGCAATAATCATTTTGTCCAAAGTAAAGATGGAAAAGACAGCTTCAGAAATCAGGACATCTTAATACAGGTTATGACAAATTGGAACCTTTCATGTGGGTCCACTGAAGCTGCTTATAGACTTGGGAGTGCTCTGCACATGTATACACAATGTGAACAACTGCAGGCATCAGTATTAGTGCACCCTTAAACGCAAACATTTGGCTCGGCAAAATTAAGATGGTCTTTCAGCCGGGATATACGTTGCACAACAATATAATAGCCTTGAGATATGGTGGTTGCATCTGTCAAAGTTGGTAATTCATAAATCAGTTATAGAGAAAAACAACTGAGAGAGAAAAAAATATGCTGCCACATTCCTACTGTTCCTACACATTTCTTTCTAGTAGCTTGTTTTAACCTCACACGTAAAGAAAAAAAAAACTGGGTATCATCTTGCCATATCTGATCATTTGGAGCAGATTCAGTATCCTGTATAAAATTATCTTAGAGTTAGATTTGCGTTTATTTATTAGCAAAAGTGTGCCCATCAGTGAATGTGCTGAATATGGAACAGCATGTCACTTCAGGGGGGTCAGCTGCGGTGGTGATAGCCGTGGAGCAGGTGTGAAGTGAGGGCATGGTGGTGGAGAGTTGGGGGGCACAGACATAGTGGTGATAGGGGGGCTGGGGGGTACTGCCGCAGTAGTGGTGAGAGAGGTAGTTGCAGGCGCAGTGGTGATGGTGCCTCTGAGAGGAGCAAAAAAATTAAACTGTAAAGTTGATTTCTTGATTTTAAGATTGATGTAGAAGGTCTTTTTCTAAATGGGGTCCTAGAAAAAGTGATTTAATAATGTGCACATAGGTACTACATTATTTTGTGGATTTTCTTCTGTAAGTAAAGGTCACTATAATGTTGAGGTTTAGCTAGTATAATGGATGTTGGGGGGTCCCATTCAAAATGGGGCCTGCAACAAGTGATTCAGTACAATACATACTTTGCACATGCAGCTAGCAGTGATCAAGAAAGTTTAGCACCTGTATATGATTCAACCTTTGTGAACAGTGGACCTCCTTGGACGATCACCAGCATGGACTCTTCACATAAAATATAAGAAATGTCCCTTGTTTATTTTTTAATAGACATGTGTAGCACTACCCCCCAGGGAATGCTGATGAGTCCCTATAGTCCTGCACAACCAGTCAATTAGCATTTGTCACACAAGCTTTCATCTGTAGACAGAAATCAGGCCTTGAGCATTGGTTTTGTGATTTAATTGCAGGGATTAAACTTGGATGGGGTAAAGGGTATATAGAATGCCCAAGGGAACTGAAATCCGAGGACAACTTCCTTAATTATTCACAGCTTATCTTCTCTGACACAGTCTCTGTTGGAGTGCTAACAGGCAGTTCTAGCTGTTCTACCCCAGACCCTAGATGAACTCTTCTTCACCTAGCTACCTGGAGACTTTTTTCCTGAGCAGGGGATCTGGCTCCTGTTCCTTTAAATGGGTAACAGTCACTAGCAGGGGGTTAATCTGGTTTCCAATCAGAGTGCTCTTTCCCTTATCCGCCCAGGGGATGCAGGTGTACTCACTCAAATCCTCTCCTGTACCGCTTGCGGAATGGCTACTGCTACCAAGCCTATCAGTTGGGCTGCTCCTTCCCTGCTATACAGGTGGTCCTCTCTCAGGGAACCAGTGAGTCCTGAGTTTCCTCCTTTACAGCTCCAGGTTCGACGACAGGCCCCATCCCACTAGGCCTCCTGGCAGCCTTCCTCCTCCAACCTCACATCTTCCTGTTTCTCACTCTTCTCCTACCACCACACTCCTGCTACTGAGCAAGCTCTTATACTTTTTAAGAGAGTCCAGCCCCTTGCCAAGCCCCCTGCTGGGGATTGGCTGAGGTCCCTCAAAAGTACAGTCAACCACTCCTCAGATCCACCCACTGCATAAAAGGCCCTCCTCCAAAGCCTCAGAGCAGGGGGAAATTCCAGAAGGGCTAGCCTGCAGAGTCTCTCTGTCCTGACCAGAATTTGACCCTTCTGGCTAGCTCATCTGAACAGCAGCCTGCGATGGTGGGCACTCAGCAGGGAAGAGAAGCCAGGAGCACTGGCAGGGTACCCGAGAAAAGGAAGATCAGGACTGCTCTGTGCAAAACCATTGCACAGAGCAGGCAAGTATGACATGTTTTTTAATTAAAAAAAAGGAAGTGCTGACAAACTGGTACGCTACCCCTGCAAATCTGAAATTGTGGTACACACTGTCTTCCAATCTCTACTAGTGATGTGAGCAGGCTCTTGAAAACATGCTGCACATTTGGAGGGAGCATTCATTGATAGCTCCCTTTTGGCACAAAATATGTGAGCTAATTGTCCATTTTACTGAAACAAAAAATACCACTTACTCCGGCCTGTTGTCTACTGCACATATCCAATTGTTCCATGACAAGGTATAAACAGTCTCTGACTAGACACTTTTTAAATGCTGCCAAAAATGAGAGCTAGACACTGGAAGCCTACCCGAACTCCGACAATTACTGAATGGCTACATTTGGTAGAAGACATTTATGACATGGAAAAAACTATTGCCAAAGAATCTACTGAAAAATTGCACAAAATGTGGACCCCCGTGGCTTATTTTTTAGATATTTGAACACAGCTGAGCACATTATACAAAGTTGACAACAGGTTGATGCCCCATCGATTTTCTATTGTTACTTTTTATAACATAAGAGTATATCCATAGATTGATTTGCCTCTTGTGTACCATGTGATTCAGGTTGATCTGTACCCTGACTTACTACATATCATAATCTAGAAGCCCACCTTAAAACTGAACCACCAATTTATATGATATGCTTTCCTTTGCCTCTGCCTCTTTCTACATTTTATTCCATCTTTACTAATTTATTATCCATTTTATTTGTCTTGTTTACAAAAAATTAATGAATTAATGTGATCCACTATGTCAGAAACTGTCTTTCGGAGATCTATGTGGCTTGCCGGTTTTAAGTCTGACCACTTGATGTCAAAACTTGGTTTAAATACTGGTAACTGCAAACAAGTTGACACTAGGAACCAGAACTGATGTGATTGATCTCAATTATCATATATTATTTGTAGATCTTATGCAGAGATTTGTCGGATGCTGTATTTTTGGATATTATTATTATTATTATTATTATACAGTATTTATATAGCGCCAAAGGGTATGCTCAGCGCTGTACAGGATATGTTTGAACATGTGTTCCTGAATCTCAGAATGCTGTACTTACCAATTTCTCAATAAAAATGTTTTTGATTAAAAAAAAAAAAGAAATGTTTAGAATCACTTTAATTATCACAAACACAGCTCCCTTGCACCCTCATAAACAAAGAGAACTAAGTAGGATTTTTCAGTGTTTCCAGAAAAGAGCATCTAAAAAGCTAAGCTGTGATTTTTTTTGTTTGTTTTTTTAAGTTATGCTATGTGAATGGGAATTCGTAACAAATATAAAGAAGGTGTAATCCCAATTAGGCTGCAAAAGTAGAAATATGCTTTAAATAAATGCTGTAGGCAGCTATGACAAATGAGGGAGAAAAAAGAAGACTGCTTTAGCACCAATCTGTGTTACGCAGAAGTGTGCAGTGATGTGCCACAAAGGGCAGCTTTGCCTGTTTAGGCAAAAAGTTTAAAACCAGGGCAACCTTTTTGGAAGAACAGACAGCCTTTTCCCATTAGTTGTTCTTGTTCATCTTTGCTACAGGACGGTGGTTTCAGGCGCCATCAAGAAATGCAGCAGAGGTGCTTTATCACTCTATCACTCTTTATCTCGGAGTGTGGGACGTTGTGCTCCCTCTAGGGTGGTAGTTTGATAGATCTCCATAAAATTATTTTCTTCAGTCAGGGAGGGGTAAAACGTTACACTTGAAGCTGCCTCAGATTTCCTCCTCCTCACTGCACTGCAAACCCTCCTCCCTCCTCTTCACTGGTAGCACCACAACCATACTCCTCCTTACCAGCAGTACCTACTCTTGCAAATCCTAGTCCTCCTGTGCTTCCTGCTGCCTCTGCCACTCATTAATGGAGGGAATAGGCAAGGGATCTTGGTCCTGAAGCAGCAGGAAGCTTTCTCTTTTCTAATACTGCTGTGCCTTGAGTGCCTAGTCTATTACACCATGCAATGTGTTCTCCAGCAAAGACATCAGTGTCACCAATCCCCACCTCATCGAGGCTAACCATTTTGGTTGCCTTTTCAAATGGTGACACAATGTTACACAAATCCTGAATAATGAGCCACATGTGTGGTGAAGGACCAATGCTGCTGATAGAGCTGATGCAGTATGACCAGCATAAAGGTATGCCACATGAGTGTATTGTATATCAGGCGGTTGCAAGACAGCTTATGGTGATATGGTGCATTTTCGGCAGAAGAACATTTGATGTCTATGACTTTCTAATGTGGCTGCACACACAATCTGTCCTGGCACAAGCTGGCTAGATTGCGTGTTAGAGCTAGCCACCTCTCAGCTTGCCCATATCTAAAGAGCCTCCAGAGTCTATGACCCAGTGTTGCACCTGTCCCCCAGGAATAGACAGCATAGAAGCTTTTTGCCTAAGATCTTGTATAGACTTTGGGGTGCTCAAGAACCTTGTCCAGATGATGGGAACAGGCCTTTTGCTGCCTATTTCTCTTATTAAAGTGCTTCTCGCACACAATCATGTAATTGAAATGATTGAATGGAAAGGTCCCATAAAAAGGAAGACCCGCGACCCACTGAACCCACTGTTTGACATTTCTGAAATTAACAATGAGTTCAACAAGAGGCCTGCATATTGAACCCAAGCGCATTCGCTCATCACTGAGTGACGGTTTCATTACCACCACTTAAGTACAGCTACCAGCCCTCTGACTTGTTTCACATTATAAGAAAGCCAACATTATTGCCTTGACCAAATATTTGATCAATGGTGTCACCATGTTCCCTAGTGCTGTGTTGACAATCCAGCAATGCCCAAGATCTTTCTGACAGCAACAGGAGAAAATCAGTGGGTCAACAGGTTATCAGAGCATCACTCATGGTGATTTACAATGGATTTACATTCCTGGGCAACATGATTGATGATGGGTTTACATTGTGAGGCTTTTATCTCTACAGTGTTTTTAATGTGTGTTTATTTGCTATTGTTTGTGAATGTGAAACATGAGGTACTATGTACATGCTGTTGGTCAAATAAAGTTCAATCAAGGAAGTGATATTGTTGTACGACCCTTTATTTTAATACATGGTGTGTACATGGAGGGGGAACAGAATTCGGAGACCAGCATCAGCATGCCTTTAGCAAAGGGACATCTGTCTGAAGCTTGGGCTCATTTCAGATATGTCAAGCTTTGTACAGTATATGTATATTTTTCTATGCATTTAGCTGTTTGCCTGGAGTTCACAGTAACTGCAGAAAGAGCTCCACCCAATAGATAATCCTTGTATCTCTATACATTTAATACAAAAGCAAAAATATGGCAGAGTAGGTTTGAAGAAATGTGAAAATCACAATAAAAATACATTTAAGATAGCATTGCTACTTTTCCTTTAATAGTTGCTGAACATGGAGCAGCATGTTAATGAATTTTATAC
Organism: Staurois parvus; assembly: GCF_062004578.1. NCBI lineage: Eukaryota > Metazoa > Chordata > Amphibia > Anura > Ranidae > Staurois > Staurois parvus. Next base: position 11,237,523 of record NW_028318078.1, on the reverse strand, counting down.
TATTTCAAACCTCTTTGTAAAACCACTGATTACGAACAGTAAAAGGTTCTATAATCTATTCATACAGAATAAGATACATGAGCCTTATTCAAAAAAGTGCTTAATTTAGCATATGCAGCAAAACCGAGTCATTGAACCATGTTCTAAACTAGCCTCTTTGCTCTTACTTTATTATCTGCACCTCCTTTTATTATCTTGGCTCCAAACAGAATCTCATTTTACTGATTAAGGCATGTAACCAAGTACATGTGATAGTGACAATAGTTATGTGTAAGGGAGTTTCTTAACAACAGGCTGGCTAGCCATTATAAAGAATAATAAATTGCTCCTACACGAATTACAATCTCTCATTGTGCAAATCAATGCAAAGGGTTTAAACCAGGCACAGCGGGCACATAAGCAGTGGGGTGAATTATCAACTAGGAAAAGAGACAATTACTGAATGCAGAAAGCGACAACTCAAATTATTAATGACTACCTGCACAATCTAATTAAAAATATGCATTTTTTTCTGAACTCGACGACTGAAAAGCTCAATTAAATTTAGCTGTTCACATCATTAAAATGAAACCTTCAGGATATTTCCCAGCTGAAAGATACAACAGTGGGAAACCCTCTTAGCAATATCTGGTTACATTTAGCATCTAGATAAAAGTTTATTCCCAGCATTGTAGTATTTTTTAGATGATACAAAATATACTGTTATCTATTAAAAATGTATCAACATATGCATTGTGTTGCTTGTGTTGCTTTTCCTGCTATATGCAGGAATGTTCTAAGAGACTTTTTAAAAACTAGAATTTATTGTTATTAGTTTCCCGATGGTAACCTGTTTTGCAATAAGTGGACATTTGGCATAGCCCTACTTCCCAGCAGTTCTAAATCTGATTCCCAGAATAGGTGGGATTCTTAACCACTTGAGCTCCTGAGGATTTACCCCCCTTAATGACCAGGCCTCTTTTTGCTACTCGGCGCTGCACTACTTCAACTGATAATTGCGCAGTCATGCAATGCTGCACCTAAATGAAATTTATGTCCTTTTTTCACACAAATAGAGCTTTCTTTCGGTGGTATTTGATCACCTGTGTGCTTTTTATTTTTCACGCTATAAACAAAAAAAGACCAAATATTTTTTACTTTCAGCTATAAAAAATATATAGTAAACTCAAAGTTAGTTATAAATTTAGGCCAAAATGTATTCTGCTACATGATTTTGGTAAAAAAAATCCCAATAAGTGTATATTGATTGCTTTGTGTGAAAGTTATAGTGTCTACAAACTATGGTATAGATACTGCAATTTACGACATTTTTACTGGAAAATTGCGCGGTCATGCAATATGGTACATAAATGAAATTTATGTCCTTTCTTTTAACACAAATAGAGCATTCTTTTTGTGGTATTTGATTACCTGTGCACGTTTTATTTTTGGCGCTATAACCAGAAAAAGTTTTGAAGAAAAAAATTTTTTTTTGAAAAAAAAACAATATTTTCTCATTTTGGTCATAAAAAATATCTAAAAAAACTAAAATTTCGTCATAAATTTAGGCCGAATTATGTATTCTGCTACATGTTTTTGGTTAAAAAAATCCCAATAAGTGTATATTGATTGCTTTTTGTGAAAGTTATAGCATCTACAAACTATGGTATAGATAATGGAATTTTACTTTTACTTTCTGACTGCCCATCACATTTCTTGAGGTGCTAAAATACCAGAATAGTACAAACACCCCCAAATTACCCCTTTTCGGAAAGTAGACACCCTAAGCTATCTGCTGAGAGGCATATTAAGTCCATGGAAGATTTATTTTTTTTCCACAAGTTTCTGGAAAATGACAAAAACGTTTTTTTTTTTTTTTACAGGAAGTTGTCATTTAAATTATTTATTTCTCGCACAAGCCATGGGTATATGTGGAATTACACCCCAAAATACATTCTGCTACTTCTACTGAGTATGGGGATACCACATGTGTGAGACTTTTTGGGAGCCTAGCCAAATACAGGAGCCTGAAATCCAATGACCACTTTGAAAGCCTGAAGGTGCGTAACTTCCTCATTACACTTCCTCACTACCTATCACAGTTTCGAAGGCCCTGACATGCCAGGATAGCCCCAAACCCCCCCAAATGACCCCTTTCTAGAAAGTAGATACCCCAAGGAATTTAAAAAGAGGCATGGGGAGTATTTTGCAGATCTCATTTTTTCTCACAAGGTTTTGAAATATAAAAAAAATAGAAAAAATATGTTTTTGTTTTTTTTCTTCATTTTCCAAAAACTTGTGGCAACAAATGAGATCTGAAAAATACTTACCGTGCTTTTTATCAAATTCCTTGGGGCGTCTACTTTCCAAAAAGGGGTAATTTGGGGGGGGGGGGTTAGGTGCTATCCTGGCATTTCAGGGCCTCCGAAACTGTGATAGGTAGTCTGGAAGTGTAATGAGGAAATAAAGCCCTTCAAAAGCCTGAAGGTGCTTATTGGATTTTGGGGTCCTGTACTTGGCTAGACTGCCAAAAAGTCTCTCACATGTGGTACCCCCATACTCGGGAGAAGTAGCAAAATGTATTTTGGGGAGTAATTCCACATATAACCATGGCATGTGTGAGCAGTAAATCATTTAAGTGACAATTTTGTGTAAAAAAATATATATATATTTATTTTTGTCATTTTCCAAAAACATGTGGTAAAAAAATAAATTCTTCTATTGATTCAACATGCCTCTCAGCAAATAGTTTGGGGTGACTACTTTCCAAAAAGGGGTAATTTTGGGGGGGTGGGGGCGTTTTATGCAAAAGCATGAGAAGTTTATGCCACACATCATTCACTCTTCTAACCACCTGAAGACCAAGCCTTTTTGTTCACATGAAAGAAATCAGTATTTTTTTGCTAGGAAATTAATTTAAACCCCCAAACATTATATGTTTTTTTAAAGCAGACACCCTAGTGAATAAAATGGTGGGTACAACAATTTTTTATGGCACATAGTACTCGCGCAGCGATTTTTCAAAAGCAATTTTTTTAAAAAAAATACACTTTTTTTACTTTTAATGCACAAAACCACAATATATTGGCCAATTGTTTGGTAAAATATGAAAGATAATGGTATGCCGAGTAAATAGATACCAAACATGACATGCTTTAAAACTGAGCATTGCCCCGTTCAATGGCGACAAACTGCAAACATTTTTAATATCCATAGGCAGCACTTTAAACGCCACCATTTTAGATTTACAGAGGAGGTCTAGTGTTAGAATTACTGCCCTTGATCTGACGTTCATGGCAATACCTCACATGCATGGTGCAACCGCTGTTTACATAACATCACAGGGTCAAGGCTTGTGCACACAGGTGTGCGCGTATGGGAGAGGCAATTTTTTTTTTTTTGATTTTTTTTTTAATTATTTTTACATTGTACATTTCATTTTTTTTTTATCACTTTTAATGCTATAACAGGGAATGCAAATAGCCCCTATAACTTCAATGGGCGTTGTCATATATTCTTTTTTGAGAAATCTGGGGTCTATCAGGCTCTAGATATCTCCTCTGCCCTTACATTATCTAATCAAACCAAAATCGGTGTGATCAAATGCTTTCCCAATTTACAAATGGCGCTGTTTATATCCTCCGAAACTGAAGTGATGAAATGCTTGTAGCTTCCGAATTCTTAGACTATAGAGATGATTGGCACCATTCTGGTCTCCAATCAGCTCTATAGTCAGCTGGCAGAAACACTGGCTGCATTCTCAGGTTCCCCTGATGGCACGGGACTGCCTGAGAAGGCCGTGGAAGGCAGCGGGGGAGGGGGGACATCATCTCCCACTGCTTGTAAAAGAAATCTTGCAGCTAATTAGCCACTAGGATTACTTTTACATGAAAGCCAATCACTGGCTGAAAAAAACGACACCAGGATGATGCCTGCAGCTGTAGGCATCATCCTGGTATAACCATTCAAATCCAGTGATGTACTAGTACATCGCTGGTCTTGTTGTTATATATGCTATGTTCTTTTTTTTTTTTGTATGCAGCCTGTGGACTGAATGAAAAAATGAGAAGAAATCTCTGCCAGAAAAAGTGTGTGGTATGCCCACCATTAGAATATACCGTCCTGCATCCACCCACTTCTAATGGTGGGCACACATTAGGTCACACTTTGCCACAAGTGCCAGTTCCAAGATTGAATAAATGTCTAAATAGTGGCACGCTTCAATAAAAATTGTCCACGTATAAGTGGTACCCCATATGGAGAAATGATAACACCAAGTCCCAAACTATCTTGCCACTGCTCCCCATGTAGTCTGGGCATCCGGGCGGGCTCTACGTGACTATCTTTTCCCTCGCAAATCCGAAACTTATAAGTAAAGCCTGTTGTCCTCTCACAGGTATTCTACAGATTGACCCCATATCTGGCACGCTTGCTGGGGAGAAATTGTTTGAATGCAAGGCGGCCAGAAAAATTAATCAGGGACTCATCAACGCAGATGTTTTGCTGGGCAGTATAGACATCTGCAAATTTTAGGTTAAGGTGATTTGCGAGGGGCTGAATTTTGTGGAGCGGGTCAAATTCAGGGTTACCCCGAGGATGACAGAGTGTATTGTCGCTGAAATGCATAAAACACATTATACTCTCATATCTATGCCTGGCCATGGCAGCAGAGAACACGGGCATATGATGAATCGGGTCTGCGGACCAATACAACCTCAATTCATTTCTTTTAGTAATGCCCATGTTGAGGGTTAGGCCCCAAAAAAATGTAAATTTGAAAACCGTAATGAGTTTCCATGCGAATGGTCTGGCAAAGTTTGAATTTGGGTTGGCGGCAATAAACTGTTGTGCATATAAACTGCTTTGATCCACAATACAGATATTTCGTGAAAAACAGCTCCAAAAATCAAGGAGGTATGTGAAAGACCAAGATGTACTAGACTGCTGGTACTCGCCAGTTCACCAAAAGGTAGAGCAGCACTAGTACTGGCACTCTGCTGCATATGAGAGTCATCAAAATTTATCGGCAAGTGCTAACAGAGATCAGGCCTGATTCTGCGAACACTGCGGTTTTGTGTGCAATGTATCAAGTGACAGTGACCTACTGACACTGCACTTGCTGGGGGAGAAGGTAGGGTAAGCGTAGGCCCTAAACACAGGTGTTGGCAGGTGTCAGGGCTGATCCCACTAACGCTGCGTTTTTGGGGACACTATACTAATGTGAACGCTGGTATAGTGCTGATCTGATCAAAGATATTGACCCGTTCAGAAACTATACTAGCAATGGAGGTTTATTGTACATGAGCGTGCTCCTGGCAATCAAGGGGTTAAATGTGATGACTGGTGTACTGACGGGCAATCTGACGCTATCTGGGAGGGGCGTGAAAACCACGGGAGTGCGAATCACGTATATATATATATATATATATGTGATTTTGCATACCCATGCCGCCCTGTAGCAGTATTTCTGCTGTAGGGTGGTCAGGAAGCGGTTACAGAAGAGGTTTGTGTTACGTTGCTGCGTTACTTTAACTGACAATTGCGCGGTCATGCAACACTGCACCCAAATGAAATTTACATCCTTTTTTTTCCCACAAATTGAGCTTTCTTTTGGTGGTATTTGATCGCCTGTGCGTTTTTAATTTTTTGCGCTATAAAAAAAAAGCTGACAATTTTGAGAAAAAAAACAATATTTTGGACTTTTTGCTATAAAACATGTCCAGTAAAAAAAATTAAAAAATCTAATTTTGGCACAAATTTCATCCAAAATGCATTCTGCGACATGTCTTTGCAAAAAAAAATCCCAATACGTGTAAATTAATTGGTTTACATGAAAGTTATAGTGTTTCCAAATGGCGGGAAAGATACTGGGATTTTTAATTTTTATTTATACTAATAATGGTGGCAATCAGCGACATATTGCAGCGATCAGCAACATATGGCGGCGATCAGCGACTTATGGCAGGACTGCGGGACTGCGACGGACATTTTGACACTGGGGGGGAACTGACTTGGGGTCACAGACATCCCCAGTGACACCAATACAGTGATCAGTAAAAAAAAAAATCACTGACACTGTACTAATGGCATTGGGGAGGAAGGGGTTAACATTTTTAGAGTTTAGTGTGTGAGGGGAGTGTTTTACTAGGGGGCGGGGGTGTGTGCTGGACGGGGGGGGGGGGGGGAGGCTGATCGAGGGAGAGAAACTCTTCTCTCCCTCTTCAGCTTTCATGAGCTGTCAGAGAACTGACACAGACCAGGGCTGTGTGTAAACAATGCAGCCCTGCTCTGTGTCAGCGATCACCGGTCATCGCGGGAAAACGCCGGTAAAGACCGGCCGTGACCCGGCAGCGGAGACCCGCTGCTGACACCCGTGGGACAGGTAGGGGGGGCGCGCGTGAGGCGCGCGCCCCCTACCTGTTTTGCAAAACCACGTTTTAAAACGTGGTTTTGCCTGCCCGTGCCGCCCTGCCACCGTTTTAATGCGGTGGCTGGGCGGCAAGTGGTTAAAAATGACTTGCCCAGAATTGTGTGCCCAGAACTTATTTATTTATTTATCGAGTTTATATAGCGCCAAAGGGTTTGCTCAGCGCTGTACAATAGAGGGGGGGACAATACATGAAACAGAACAGTAACATCAAACAGTACACAAGGGGTAAGAGGGCCCTACTCTTTCGAGCTTACAATCTAGGAGGGAGGGGGTAGAGGCACAGGAGGAAACGGCTGTGGGGGATGGAGTGGTAGGAGGAGGGAAGGGCAGCGGCTGTTAGGTGAGGGTGGGGTAGGCTTCCCTGAAGAGGTGGGTTTTCAGGGAGCGCCTGAAGGTGAGGAGGGAAGGTGACAGTCTGATGGATTGGGGTAGTGCGTTCCAGAGGATGGGGGAGGACCTGGAGAAGTCTTGCAGTCGTGCGTGGGAGGAGGAGACCAGGGAGCAAGATAGAAGGAGGTCCTGTGAAGAGCGAAGGGTACGGGTAGGGTGGTACCTGGGAATCAGGTCGGTGAGGTAGTTAGGGGCAATGTTGTGAATGGCCTTATAGGTCAGGGTGAGCAATTTGAATTTAATGCGTTGGGCAATGGGGAGCCAGTGGAGGGAGAGGCAGAGAGGGGTGGCAGAGGTGGAGCGGCTGGTGAGGTGGATGAGTCTGGCCGCTGAGTTCAGGATGGTCTGGAGCGGGGAGAGTTTGCACTGGGGTAGGCCGGTGAGGAGGGAGTTGCAGTAGTCAAGGCGTGAGATAATCAGGGAGTGTACGAGTAGTTTAGTGGTGTCTGGGGTAAGGAAGGAGCGTATCTTGGCGATGTTCCGGAGGTGGAGCCTGCATGTGTTTGTAAGTGATTTGATATGAGGTTGAAAGGAAAGGTTTGAGTCCAGAATGACGCCAAGGACCTTGGCTTGCTGGGCGGGATTGATGGTGGTGTTGTTGGTAGTGATGGAAAGGATGGGAGGGGGGGCACGGGCTGGGGGGAAGACGAGAAGCTCGGTTTTGGAGAGGTTGAGCTTGAGGAAATGGAGCAACATCCAGTCAGAGATGTCGTTTAGGAGGTGAGTGATGCGAGCGGAGAATGTGGGGGTGAGGTGAGGGGTGGATAGGTAGATTTGAGTATCATCAGCGTAGAGGTGGTAATTGAAGCCGTGGGAGTGTATGAGTTTGCCAAGGGAGGAGGTGTAGATGGAGAAGAGAAGGGGTCCAAGGACAGAGCCCTGGGGGACCCCAACAGAGAGGGGGAGGGAAGAGGAGGTGGCATCATTGTAGGAAACGCTGAAGGAGCGTTGGGATAGATAGGACGAGAACCAAGAGAGAGCGGTGTCTCTGATGCCAAGGGAACTTGTCCAGAAGTGTGACTTGTCAAAGCTGGTTAAGTTCTGACCCCACCAAAGTGGGGTCAGAACTTAACCAGAGGACTTCAATAAATACGTCACAACACTTTTCTGGCAGTATGGCCCTTTAAAATAGCCTCTGCGTAATTCATGAATATCTTATGTGGACTCATTCACAAAATACAAAGGCTTATGCAAATAAATAGCAGAGGGGAGGGGTGGCCAAAGCTGCTGATTTACATGCATTCCACGTGTTGTGTTTAGATACGTTTGTCACCCAAAAAAAGCTCCTGCTCATTTTTGGGTCACAGGTTTAGCGCAATTTTTAAACGCACTTTTCCACAATTGCCATATGATTCTGACACATGATAATCAGAGTGGAATTGCACTGTTTTTGGGATGCCAAGAAGAATAATGCCATCCAAACCTACATTGCACATTGTCGAAATGTGGAATCGCAGACAGAATTGTGGCAATTCAGCCTGTAATTCCAAATCACCTAATGTGAATGAGGCCTCAAAGTCCTGGAATGGAGTGATAGCTATCCTCCCAGAGCTCCATAAAACTGTGAGATGTAAATAAAAAAGATAAGCGCTGGCATGCATCTCACTGGACTTAACCCATAGTAAGCCTGCACATTTTAGTGCACATTCTAATTAAAGAATATGTTACCCCAATATTTCATATTCATGATATGTGCCTGTTGTGCCATGTACTTATGTTAAAGGTATTCTGTTCTCTTTGCATTGCTTCCTTATGCAGCTGACAACAGAGATTATGTGACATCAATATTTATTTTTTATAGCTGTACACAATTGTTTAGCTTTTAATTCTATTTTAAGGGTTCACATATACTTTAATCACGAGACAGTGCTGGGCCAATACATGAAGTCCATAGGCCTGTGTAAACTACAACCCTAATGATTTATAGCTTACACTGGATTTTCCTTTCACTCTTGGCAGCTGAGTGGAGATGTGCAAAGACAGTGCACAGGTTCATTTTACGTCACCAGATAACCCAACTATGGTACATCTTGTCAAGCTGCTATTGCTTAGACTGAACCAAAACATCCAGTAAATCATAACCCTGTTAATTAATCTTGATACTACTTATCTAATACATACAGTCTGTGGGTAGGAAAGTGGTCTCAGACGGTCATAGTCCTCCTGTCCAGCTGTATCCCATAATCCTAGGTTCACAGGTTTACTGTCCACCATCACATTAGCCGAATAGTTATCAAATCTGAAAAATACATAGATTGTACAATGTTGTAATAACAATGATGTCCACAAAAAAAATTCTTACATTTTATACCTGTCATACTGTATGTTTAGGTTGTCCATGAAAACCTTCCAAAGAAAAAGAAATTCAGGGAAGGCCTTTCTTCTAGGCCCTGCCCTGGTCTATAAAAAAAGACAATCAGCTAACTGCTGCTGACAGTGTGATCCACCGAGGATCGGGGGTCAGCAGCTAGACCCATGTAAAAGTGACCTAAGAAGGCTCCTCGTTGTTTAAGAAAATTGAAATCGTCTCTCCTATTGTTTGTACAGTTTAAATGTAGCTGTGAATATAATGCAGACAGTATGCTGCCTCCAACAGCATAATCTACTCTTAGTTTTTGCTATTATTATATGACACACGGGATGCAGGTTTAAAAAAAAAGGTGTCACCAATCAGGTATTTCTAGGGCAGCATGATGTCTAACTATGGCCCTTACCACAAGCAGAGTTCTCCAGAGGAAACATTAAATACATGCCCACTAGGCCACTTTATTTGTGCCACCTGTAATCCCAGACCTCTTTGGTTACATCATTTTGTAATTTTTAGATTATATAAACATTTTCCATAAATGGCGAAATATTAATTTTAAGTACTGTCACCATGAACATGTACATAAAAAGCCATATGAAAAGTTGTTTGAATGGAAAAGAAAAAAAGGTAGCAGAGAGTATGTAAAACCCACTGGATCAAAATATGGATCAGGGTCACCAGTAGAAAGAATTTTTAAAATTCAAACATGGTGTTGCATATCTAGATAGAGTCTGGTGAGCTGGGTCATCTGTTGGTTTAATTAATTTTCTTTAGGACTCCAGCAATGGAATCTTCCTGTCATTGTCAGGGCTCTGTTCCTGCCCACCTTGGAGCTGTAAGTGTTTCCTCCCACCTTGGAGTAATTCCACTCTTCTATTTGATTTTCTTTGTTTTACAATATAAAATGAATAAAAACCCTAAGGCAAAGAATTTGCCCCCTCGTGCCTGCTGCAGAAGTGCATACCCAAGAAACCAACACAGAGATTTTGCTCTGAAATATTAAAAAAATAAAGCCCAACTACGCTCTAAAATATAAACAGTGTGTTTTGCTTATGATGGAAAAACAAATATGCCCTCCACTCATAAAAAAGGAACTGTGCAGTTCCTCCAGTGTGGAGATTAAAACAAAGTACTGGTCATACAGTATCACAAGACACCAAAAGAAATACTACGAGGGTTCTTCAAAAAGTTTCCATACTTTTTTTAAGGTATTAATTTTATATATGTATGCAGAAACTTATTGAAAGCCCTTCGTACCTCCTGTGACAGAAATATTTTTCAGAACTTCAATTACTTTTAATATTTCGGCAAGACTTAAAAAAAAAAAAAACAACCTTTTAACAAATTTGCTAGTTCTGGTCTGTTTTGAAGGTAATACATTAAAAATTGGTGTGTTGCCCTTGGTAATCAGATGCAGTTGTTATAAATCAAACAAATAACTAATATCCAATTACAGGATCACTAATGCAAACAACAAAAGAGAGTATACAATTTGGGTCTGCTTTGATTTGCATAAAAACATGAATAGGAAAACATAAAAATATTCCTTTATTAGACCAGAGAAATAATAAGATTGATAATAAAAGCACCTATTACCTACAGTATATGACTATACCACTACCAAGTTTAAAAACGGAGACTAACACAATGACAGAGCATTATCTTGTTTATCAATACCTGGATTAGTTTATCATCTCATTAGTGGTATACAGGTGTATTTATTACTGACTTTATTGTTTTTTTATTTTCTTATATTTTGTATTATTATATATAATAAAGGTAAACTTTTATAATGCATTTTTATTTTATGTTTTTATGCACGTTGTAGCAGCCCCAATTGTTTTTCTTTTTCTTTCTATTGTTGTTTGCATAGGTTATATACCCAGGGACATCTAACATTTTGGGTCTAGAAATCACAATTCATTTTGTTTTTTACAGGATCAATACTTTTCCTTTAGACTTTTAGGTCTCGTGCACAATGGGCATAAAAAATGCTGCCTTAAGAGGCATTTAGCATTTTTTTTTCTGCTAAACGCCCCTCCATGTTGGCCTAGGTGTCCATGCACACATAGGTGTTTATAGGTGTATTTGAAGAGGAGAGTTTAGAGGCCAAAAAAAAAACCAGCAACGCATTCAGGAGAAAAGCATTTAAGTAGAAAAAGGTCAGGCGCATTTAAACATGTGTAACAAGGCTAAACGCTAGGTGCTTTTAGCGCTTGAGCACTCATTAATTGCAATGGACAGAATAAACTATTATTCTGGCCAATGAAATTATTGAACACTATAATGCTTGATGCCTTAAATGCGCCTAAACACAATTACAAAATGAGGCTTTAGGTGTTTTTTTTTAAGCTGGTTTTCTCCTGCCAGGGGAAAAGGCATTCAGAAAAGCTGGCCAAACGCTCAGTGTGCATGAGGCCTTAAAATAATCAGGGACCAAACCTAACATTTAAGAAAAGAGGAATAAAAGAATTGGGGTTAGAGGTCACATGTCCGCCTGAGGCTCCGAACCACAGCAGGAGAAAACCTCATTGCTGCTGCTCCCGGCTCACCCCAGCCTCACTAACGCCTCCGCAACATAAGCAGCACCCCGGGAACCGGCCACAATGGTCCGGGGAGCCACAAAACACCAGCCACAGGTGTAGCCCATAAAGGAAGCCCTGGCTCGTGCCTCCTCCAAAATGGCGCCGGCTCCAGCTCCAAAAAGCAGGCACGCTCCCTCTCCCTCTCAGCTCTGCAGCCTGATCCAGACCACAGCATCATGGAGTGTGAGTCTAACGATGACACTGACCAGGAGACACCTAACGCTCCACCTACTGCTGACCCCACTAATCTTGTACCTCATGACCTTCTCAAACAATTTGAGAAAACGCTGCATAGAGCCCTAAAGCAGACCTCCGACCATATCACGGACAAATTATCTAAAAAAATCCGTGACCTAGGGGTCCGCGCATCTGGGCTAGAACATAAGGTGGACAACCTGGATGCAGCTGTTCACACATACTCAGATGAACTTGAGGCGTTGCGTGATGAAAACCTAACGCTCCACTCCCACCTTGAGTATTTTGAAAACAGGGCCCGCCACTCAAACATTCGCATCCGCAGACTTCCTGAAAACATCACTGACGTCCTCTCCATGACTACTGCGCTACTCCAAGAACTCTCTGATGCTATCCCGATTGAACGCCTAGAGCTGGATAGGGTGCACCGTGCCTTAGCCCCACCCAGACTGAACGGCCCTCCCCGCGACATCATTGTTAAATTCCACTATTTCTACACCAAGGAACAGATCCTTCAAGCGGCTCGAAACGCAGGCACCCTAACCTTCCAGGGACATACCTACAAATTATTTCAAGATCTATGCCCCGCCACCATTGCCAAACGCAGGGCCATGAAACCCCACCTGCAAATCCTTCAACAACACGGAATTACGTATCATTTGAACTTTCCATTTGCTGTTCGTTTCTCCCACCAATCCCGCAATTATATTTGTAGATCTACCGAGGAACTACTGGACACTCTCCATCACCTCCAGCTCCACCTTCCCCCAGACATCCCTGAGGGATCACGGAGAAGGTCTGCTTCCTGCTCGCCCCAGAAAGCCCACCACTCCGCTTCAGCAACAGGTCCATCCAATACCCACAAACGCAGGCATTATATTTCTCCGGCACCTGCCCCACAGGATTCCATGGACTGAACCCTGCTCCAGTCACCTTCATCCTTCTCCAGCCTCGCCTGGCTCATTGTTGGTTTCCGTGACTTGATCACATCAGCCTTCTTCACTATACTCCACCATGGACCCCCACCTCCTCCGTGTACACTGTCTGAGATCCCTACCTCTGGCCCTCCCCCTCCTGGGGGCCATCTCTACGACCACCTTCCTGCTGTTTGGCCCTCCAGGCCCTCTTTCTTTCTAGTACCTCTTTACTCCGTTGGTCTCCCGGTCCAACCCACCTCCCCCTGTTGGGGCCTACCCTTGAGCCTGAGCCTTTAATTTTGCATTTGTTGTTGCTAAGGTCATTTTGTCCTTCAACCTATAGTTACCCTTACCATGTTATGTATTATCTATTACCGTTGTTACCTCCCCTCTCAGGTCACTTGATATTGGAGGCTTTGCTTATTGTAGCCCCTTTTAGCCAGCTGACAGTCTTGAGCCTGATCACATTTGTTTTATCTTTTCATCCTTGCATCCTTTTTTCCGTCTGGTGTTTTCTCCACTGGTTCGATCACAATTGGTCTTCTTTTCCACTGGCGTGGTTGGATAGAATTGCAGTAGTGAAAATGTCCATCTTACCTAAGATCCTCTATCTTTTCAGGGTTCTCCCCATACCTGTCCCGGCTTATTATCCCTGAGTGCTCCAGCACCGGGCCCACACATACATCTGGGGTCCTGTTCGTCCTAGAGTCCCCCGTACTACCATCCACATGCCAAAGTTAAAGGGAGGTCTGGGTCTCCCGGATTTAGCAAAATATTACCTAGCAGCCCACTTAGCGCAACTCCCAAAGTATCATGCATCTCATGAGATTCCGCAATTAGTGATTTTAGAGTCAGTTAATATTGACCCCCTCTCCTTAGCTAACGTACTTTGGCTTCATCCTTCTGACCGTCGTGCAATCCAGAACCCAGTCACCTCCCACTTTGTAGTGCTTTGGGATAGACTCAAATCCCGATACCCCCTTCAATCCCCCCACAACCCCCTTCTCTCTCACTTTCGCAACCCGGATTTCCCCCCTGCCTGGCTTTCTCCACGCTCTTTCGCACTTTGGTCCTCAGCTAACCTCCTTAGAGCCCATCGTTTCTTGACTAACTCCGGTGTCAAATCCTTCCCATCTCTTCGAGAATCCCACTCCCTTCCTGCTTCAGAAATCTTTCGTTACCTCCAACTAACACACTTTTATTCCCTCCTCTGCGCTACTTCATGCTCCATTAGGTCTATGACCTCCTTTGAAAGCGCCTGCACAGACGTTGCCTTATCTCTATCTTCTCTATCTTCTACGCCCTACTCTCGACATCTGAGTCCTCCCCTGGCCCCTCATAGGTCTCCAAGTGGGAGAGGGATCTAGGCCCCCAGCTGAACCCAGAGGATTGGGACCACATATGACAAGCAACTAAATCCTCCTCACAGAATGTAGTAGCGGTTGAGACGAATTACAAGGTCCTCTCCCGGTGGTACTTGGTTCCGGCTAGGGTTGCTAAATATACTCCGGGGTTTTCTCCAGACTGTTTTTGAGGCTGTGCGATGAGGGGCACATACCTTCACACTTGGTGGTCCTGCCCAGTAGCCCACACCTTCTGGGTTGGTATCTTCCACATGCTATCTACCCTTCTCAAAAAAACCGCTAGCGCCAACTCTGGACATCGCCTTACTCAATTTACGACCCCCCTCGATTCCTAAACTCCAGTTTAAGCTCCTCTTGCAGGTCACAACCTACGCTAAGCAAATTATAGCAAAATCCTGGAAAACCCCTTCTCTTAGCATATTGGCGGTTCGGAATAAGGTGACACAGGCTATGATACATGCCAAAGTGAAAGCTACCATCACAGACACAGTCCTCAAATTTTTGTCAATCTGGTCTCCCTGGGTCGATCACTTCCTCCCTCAAGGTTTTGATGAATCGCTGCTTCTTCCCTAATACCTTCCCCCTTGGAAGACACTCTGGAGCACTGGTCCGGCCCCGCACCCTCCTCCCTACCCTGGAAGTCACACACCTTACCTACCTCCTCCTCCCCTCCCCCCTTTCTTTTTTTTTCTCTCTCTCCTCTTTCTTCCTCCCCCCCTCTTTACACTGGTTGCTCTATTAAGTTTGCATTAATCATATTGTTGCTATAAGGCCTTGGGCCATATGTTCTCATCTGCCTTATACCCTTATAACCCAATAAAATGTTTGAACAAGAAAAGAATTGGGGTTCATAATAGAGACACTAGATGGCTTTATACTCACACAGTCGGGATATATTCCCCTGGAAAGGCATTAGTTGTGTAACTGATCAGCAGACATGTCTTACCAACAGCTCTGTTAAAGACAAAAAAAAAGAAAACAATATTAGGTATATTTGTACCTTGGACCTCCAGTAAAGTTGGGCTTAGCATGTTTTTGAGGTTTAAAGGGAATCTTTATAAAGGAAAAATTTATATACACATATAAAAGTGATCACATGGATGCAAATTATCTTTTCAGTGTTGATTTACATATTAAACATCTTATTTTTATGTACAGTGTGTAAATATATATGAACACAAGTGCAGCCATATTTAGTTATCGTATACTCTATGTGGGCTCTGCTTCTTGCTTCTCAATTCTACACAAGGGTCTACTAGTCCATTGAAAACAATGCATGCAACGGATGTGGTTGATATCTTATCTCAACATTTTTTAAGCAAGGAGAAGGGCCTTAGTCAATACTAAATCCAGCAACAGACATTACAATTTTATGGTGGTTGAAGGAAAGAAAACCACTCAATTCCCCCATCAACACAACACACAACACATCAACAGTCAGTGTTGATGGGGAATCTTTCCTGTAGAGGCATTGTGTTCTCCCAGCAGGAGGGCGGGGGGAGCCAGGAGAACACTATATTAGAACACATATAGGAGAACACTATAATAGCCACTAGCAATAAACACATGTAAAACCCGGCAAGATGGTTGTACCCAAATTGATTGATCAACTTGGTACATTCAGCCTGCCCATACATGGTTTGAATCGTCTATGGCCAGCTTAAAGCTAGGTATGCAATAGGAAGAAGGGTCAGCCGCACACTGGAGGATAGATGAATATAGTGTGTATTTATTAATCCAAAGGACACACAAAACACCAGGATATGAATACAGGACCTGTTAACGCATTTCACACGATCGTTATGATTAAGCATGATATTGTGTGAAACGCGTTAACAGGTCCTGTATTCATGTCCTGGTGTTTTGTGTGTCCTTTGGATTAATAAATACACACTATATTCATCTATCCTCCAGTGTGTGGCTGACCGTTCTTCCTATTGCATCGTGTGTGGTGGCGAGCCAGAGCCTGCACCTGTTGTGGATTGATCTGGATTGTTTGCCTGCATGGTATACCTTTGTTCTTTGGATTAAAGCTAGGTATACAATAGTAGAACTTCATTATAAGAATGTTGTTAGAAAGTTAATTCATTATTCTATTCTTTAGTGGGGTCAAATCGACATTCATTTTCAACCGCAATGCCAAGAAAATTTGAACTAGCATGGTGGAAAATGTTTATCAAATGTATGCATTCTTAAAGCTGGCCAAGCATGGTTCAGTTTATTTTTGCATTCAGCCAGCCATCCACCCAACCATTTGCATTACCAATGCACACAAGGGCTCATGGAACTTGTAGTCCTGCCTCTAGGCATTAGAGAGAACCTTTGTACACACTCCCCACTTAGAGGTAAATTAAAGCGACATTAACCTCCCTAGTGGTCTCATTATGTCAGTATTTCTATGCTCAAAGCAGTACTTTTTTTTACATGGAAATATGTTGTTTTGTTATTGTAGGCCTGTAATTCTTAGGAATAATACACTGAAATCTGTCTGAACAAGAGTCTAGTAAACAATAAAATTTGAAACACGAAATCATAAATTATAATATAATAAATAATCATAAATATTCATAAAAAATAATTATTTAATAATAATAAATTTCATTCAATAATGTAATCAAACCAAAAACACTGAAATTTGAAATAGAGCGCCAAGTTCGCACATCACTGAGCTTAGTTGCAAAATTGTTTTCAGTGTTTGATGACGAATTTCCCCACAAATCATTATCATTCAATTCTGCAAGTGGTTCTAACTTACTACCGCAGTTCTCTAGCTGGTCTAAAACCACTTTTGACATAAAGGGACGCTTTTTGGATGCCATGGACGTTTCTCAGTTTCTAGGCGGAAAGAACAGTAAAAATGCAGGCAGGGCACTGGACAAAAAACTAGGGACAAAATGTATGTTAAATGCTTTGATACAGTAATGTAATATTATCAGATTTTAGTGTATTGAGTGAATGTCAAATTTTTACATTTTTGAATTTCCCGCCAGTTCTGTCCCCAGTTTGTCCCGACGCTCACAGGGAACA
Source organism: Staurois parvus (assembly GCF_062004578.1). Classification (NCBI taxonomy): domain Eukaryota; kingdom Metazoa; phylum Chordata; class Amphibia; order Anura; family Ranidae; genus Staurois; species Staurois parvus. The sequence continues at coordinate 11,220,328 of NW_028318078.1, read as the reverse complement.
GAACCCGGAAGACGGATGCCGACATCGGCTGGAGGACATGGTAAGTGCTGAAGGGATCCCAGAGCAACGCTGCAGTGTAATCCCGAGTGTAGCTCGGGGTTACCGCTTCTGGTACTGAAAGTTAACCCCGAGCTACACTCGGGAATACTGCCAGGGGGTTAAACTATATTCTTCTTCAAAATAATTCATACACATCCACTACTTAGTGGCCCTGTAATCTATTTTTCTTGAAATTGTTTCTCAGAGTTCATTGGCCATAGTCCCTGGTCCATCTTGGAAGTAGGTAAGAGAGGGTGGCTACATTCCTACATACAGAGAGACCATGGGGCATAACCCAGCAAAAAAGGGACTGAAAGCAATGGAACGTTCTTGAAGTGAAGCATACATACATGAGTACATTTTTTAACCAGAGTTTAGCGACACTTTAAGTATAATAACCAAAAATAAGGAAGAACAAGCATGTAAAAAAAAAAAAATTAGTACAAAAAAATGAGTCTGTATTAAAGGGAGTGATGTCACCATTCTTTTGACTGAACCCTGAGCACCCCAATATTCCCAACATTGAGATATGGGATACTAAGCATTTTCTAGGATTTTGCCAGAAGAATGATACTGATATCATTCTTACAGTGTAACTAAAAGCAATTTTTTCTAACAGTTTATTCACAACTGATAACAGTGATGAATCATTGATATATTTACAGCTCATAACGGCAATGAGTCATTTATATGATATTTACAGGAGTAAATTAACAAGGAGTAGGAATATTAGAAATGAGGGCAAAGGGCAATATAGAAATAAAACATTATTATTGTTATTAGTATTACCATTATTATGACTATTATTATTAATATTATCCACAATTGGCCTTATTTTCAATTTGTAACTTTTGTTTAAAAATTTCTGTTTCAATAGTTTTTATTAATGTTTTTTGAAAAGTAGTTGTACAGCCATCAAAGAAATGGTATATTTCACAAAGGCTTACATATGAATCACAGTGCACAGGGTATTTGTGAGTTTACATCAAAGATGAACATTAACCACTTGCCCTCCAGAGGATTTACCGCCCTTTCTGACTAGACCATTTTTGTAACTTTTTGCTATAAAACATATCCAGTAAAAAATAGTCTTTACTAAAAAAAAAATCCCAATACATGCAAGTTAATTGGTTTATGTGAAAGTTTTAGCACCCACAAATGGCGGCCCGAAAATGCCCTCTTCCCGAAGATGAACATCCAGCTCAAAGATCACCCTTTTGACATAATTGCGGAGATGCAGCGATTTTGCCCAGTTTCACGCAGAATTTCACATTTGCTTTTCGTTCTAAATTGCAGTCCATGATTAAATAGCAGATGTGGTAATGCACGTGGTCAGAATAGCACCAGTTGTACAGCTCCCGATGTACACAGGACAATGTCTTTTGGCATACTGACTTATGAAGGTTGCTGCTCCTTGACTGTGCATGCAGCCTTGTGCTGCCATCTGTTGGCGTGTTACAAAACTAGTTTTTAAACTTTTTGATACCACCTCGTAAATAAGACAACATGCTACTGTAGGATATGTTTTTACTAAAATGTTTTCATGTCACAAGTCAAATCTACAAAAGAAATTATTATTATTATACAAGATGTATATAGCACAAACAGTTTGTGCAATGCTTTACAACATGATGGCAGACAGTACAGTTACAGTACAATTCAATACAGAAGGCCCTGCTCATTAGAACTTGCAATCTAAAAGGAAGGGTCAAATGATACAAAAGGTAATAACTGTGGGGGATGAGCTAAAGGAGAAAATAAAAGTACAGTTGTAAGGTGGGGGCAGGACAGGCTTCTCTTAAGAGAAGGATTTTTAGGGATCGTCAAAAAAGTGGACAGAGTATGAGGTCTGACAGATTAAGGTAGGGAGTTCCATAGGATGGGAGAGGCTTGGGAGAACTCCAGGAATTGAGCATGGGTGGAGTTGACAAGGGAGCTAGAGAGCAGGAGGTCTTGGGAGGAATCGGAAGAATGATTTGGTTTGTATTTTGAGAGTAGGTTATTGATGTACAGTAGCTGGGGGGCGAATTGTGGATGGGTTGTTAGTATTTTAAATTTAATGCATTGGGTGTGATATAAATGTGACTAGTGCAGCTTGATGTCTGAATACAACCCTGGATGTGTGTTGTTCTTATTTTATTTCAGCACCTTATTGAGAATAAAAAATTACATTCGTTTTTGCCACAAAAAAGTATACAGTGTAGTGTCTCTAGGTTACAGTAACGTAGACATACAGTAAACTATGGGCAACACCAACATGCTTATGGATTGTAAAGAAAATTGGGATACCTAGAGCAGTCTTTCTAAGGCTTGGTTCACACCTATGCATTTTTTAGTGCTTTTTGCAGAAAAGCACTACAGTCCATTTAACATGGTTTCCTACGGAACATGCTCACGTCTGTGCTTTTTTCAGCTGCTGCATTTTTTGAAAGGGTCAGGGACTTTTTAAAATGCAAAATGGTGCATTTTTTTGGTTGGACTTCAAAGAAGATGGTGCAGAAAAGCATGCAGTGCATTTTTTCTGCATTTTTGATACAATTTGGGTTTTTTAATCTTCCCAAATTGGCCAAAAAAAGCATAACAAAAGCATGAAAATTGTGTCAAAAACACATGTACAAAAATACAAAATGCACTGCAGAAACAGCTCAAAAGCAAACTGCAGAGATGTGAACCAAGCCTTAACCAGGTTTCTATAAAATTCCAGGGTTCCTCCAGACCTTCCTAGTGGATAATTAGCTATGGGCACCAATTATGCTACTGTATGTTTGCCACATCATTTATTCTTTTATTATTAATCCTACCACTTACTGATCATTCAAACATACCATGTGCTATATGTATAATAATTTTTGCTAGAGTTCCCTGAGAAATAGTTTCAAGGAGAAACCTCCATGATAAAAATCTTGGCAGACACAAACACATGGTGAATGGGATCAAACCCAGAGCCACATTACAGAAAGACACGAGCTCTAATATTTAGCCACTATGCTGCTGCACAAAGTTGGCATTAAACTGAATGTGTGATAAAAGATGGCAGTTGGTCTCACATGGAAGTTCTAACAAACAAAGAACACGTGGATGAGATATAAAGATATGACATTTCCTCTATTTTAGATAAGATAGTTGTGAAATGAATGGTTATTTACAAGCTTTAAAGGGGAAGCATGGTGTATTTCAGTTCTTGCTTGGAATTAATTAATAATACAGAGTTAAGCAAACATGTTTTTATACTGTACTTTATTCTACCATTATAATAATTTTTGCTAGAGTTCCCTGAGAAATAGTTTCAAGGAGAAGAAGATGTGAGCCACCTCAGACCAGACCAGAAGAAGATGTGAGCCACCTCTTCTAGTGAGTCTGGAAACTGAAGGGTGAATGCAAGTTCATTATGCATGTGGGCAGGACCTACTCACCCTGTAGATGGGGAACACTTTATGCACACGGTTACTAGTGCCCGGGACCAGGTGGGGCTGTGGTAATGCAAAGATCAGCATTAATGCGGCACCCCATACTTAAAAGTGAGCCGTTCACCTTACACAGTTACACATTAAACTTGAAGCTCCTTGTTGTAAGACACTCTTCTCCTGTGACAGTGTACCCCTTAAAACCAAATGCAGCATTTTGAGGGGGACACCACAGAGCATGTATCCTGCTCTACCAGCCCAGCTATCCTACCACCTCACGACCAGTGGGCAGTTTGAGATCCCGCCATGCACTGAGCATGGATCTCTACACGTGTACAAGTTAACTCTTTGACTGTCCCATGCCTGCAGCTAGGTCCATAGGGTCTCCATGCCACAGACTCAGTTCCAATTGTTGTGGGGCACCGACTGCTAGGAAGAGAGTCAGAGCACCGACCCCCTCACTATTCAGAGGTCCTGTCATCTATGCCCAGTACCATTCTCCCGCTGGTTGGCTGCTATAGCATTCCCACCAGTCTTGGTTACCCATAGCAACCATTTGTTAGACACGACTTCTCATCAACTTCCCCGTATAGTTAACCCTTATTTGGTGGCCCTCTTCATCCCCAGGTGTGTTTTACAGGTCCTGTTCTTTTGATATGCTGTAATATCTTATTGCACCCCTTTAGAAGAACTTCAGACCAGGCACTTTACAGTTAACTTGGAACCTTTACTAAGCATTCAGTTGATATAACACAGTCCCTATACAATTGATTCTTTCTCTCTCTCTATCTCTCTCTCTCTATTCCCACTCAGGCCGCCATCTCATTCCTCAAATAGAGCAAAGTCCATAAGTTCTTTAGTTCTCTTCAGTACTCCAACCTGGATACTCTTTCAAGGGGGAGATGGACACCACTCAGTAGAGCTCACATCTTACAGCACCTCTCCTAAATGTGGAAGAGTTTCTCTCAGCAGGTTACTTCCTCTTGTATTTATGGGCCCGGGTAAAGGGGCAGGACCATGAACAAAATGAGCAACCTTAACCCCTTCCTTTGAGCAGCCTGTTAATGGACTACACATTGCATACAACAATCCCCATGGCATGAATAGATTTAACACGGGTAACTCAAAGGCATAAAAACTTCGTTTTATGCCCAAACCCCTGTAATCAACTGCTTACATGCAGATAGCATGTGTCATCCAGAAGGGTTGAAGCTTCAGCATCCCCACTCAGAGAACCCCTGAGTGCTGCATGTGAGCTTGACCACACTGAGTTGTATGGCCCTGGAGATTCCTGGTGATGGTAGCTAGCAAAGTTCTTTAGGTCTGTAGCCTAAAGAGAAAGTGTAGTCACTGTGATAATTGTGCGCACAGATATGGACAATGACAACCATAATTTGGATCATGCGCTGCAAATGTCATTCTTACTCCAAATCAGTGCCCCTCCCTTTTTTTTGACTGGCATGTGGTGTGTGTATGCTGGGGTCACAAGGGCATCGGGCACAGCTGGATACACTTCATGGTTGTAAACCCAATTAGCTGGTTCCATGATGTCTGTCAGAAGCTTGCCTTGGCCTGGTCGTAAAGCTATAAATCTGTCAGTCACTGTACATGAAAGTATTCCAGAGTGGCAGTAAAACATACATCCCACTTGAAACCACTTTTTCATACAATTTCATAAATCCCGGCAGGAACAAGGTACATTAAAACAAAGCATATATTCAGATAGGTCAGTTTAAATGTGAGTCACCTGATACCTTACACCCCTAGATAACATCTACCAGAGAGTAGAAAGGGATATTTTGTTATCCGTCACAGCCGGATATATCATATTTGGTGTCTGGAAGTTCAAAGTATCATTTTGCATATTAACCTGCCAGTGGCTAGGATGCTGCATGCACCTATGGAAGGTTATTGACCATGGTATAAACTTGGGAGGGATTTGGGTCACAGCCTGGGTCTCCGCCTAACCCCCCCCATCCCCAAATTAGACGATTGGCCCTTTGCTTTAGTAGACACCCCCTGCTGGGACACTAGAAAAGCTGTCATGCCTGGAGAGAGAGGGATGAAGAGATTCTCCCTTTTAACATCAGGAACCAACATTCGGGAGAAAGGTACCCTTTTGTTCAGGACACTTGAACTCTGCTAAAACCAAGACTTCTGCAAGTATTCTACCTTCTTAACCACCTACTGCCCGCCATATAGTAATATGATGTGCGCAAGGTGGCTCTCTTGTTCTGGGAGGACGTCATATGACGTCCTCCCATTCTCACTGCACATGCGCGGCTCAGGAAGCGCGCAGCGCGGCGATCGACGGCGTGCTGTGTCCCTCGGACACAGCGGATCACCAATCGTGGAAAGAGCCGAAGATGGCGGCTCGGTCATGTGATCAGCTGTGTCCAATCACAGCTGATCACATGTAAACAGGGAAATGCCGGTTATCGGCATTTCTCTCCTCTTGAGCTGTCACGCTGACAGCTCAGGAGGAGAGGAGAGCCGATGATCAGCTTTCCACGGAGGGGACATGTACACTGATCATCAGGGCACTGATGATCAGTGTGCCCTGATGATCAGTGTGGCCCCAGAAGTGCGACCTGTCAGTGTCCATCAGTGCCAGCAGTCAGTGCTCATCAGTGCCTCGTGCCAGTGCCCATCAGTGCCTACCAGTGAACATCAATGCCACATATCAGTGCCCATCTGAGCTGCCTTTCAGTGTCACCCATCAGTGCCAGTCAGTGCCACCTATCAATGCCAATCAGTGCCACCTATCAGTGCTGCCAATCAGTGCCACCTATCAGTGCCAGTCAGTGCCACCTATCAGTGCCAGTCAGTGCTGCATATCAGTGCACATCAGTGCCGCCTATCAGTGCCAGTCAGTGCTGCCTAACAGTGCCAGTCAGTGCCGCCTAACAGTGCCAGTCAGTGCCACCTAACGGTGCCAGTCAGTGCCGCCTATCAGTGCCATGTATCAGTGCTGCCTTTCAGTGCCCATCAGTGATGCCTGTCAATGCCTATCAGTGCCCATCTGTGCCACTTATCAGTGTCCATCAGTGCAGCCTATCAGTGCCCATCACTGCAGCCTCATTAGCGCTCATCAGTGAAGGAGAAAAATCACTTATTTACAAAATATTATAACAAAAACTAAGAAAAAACATTTTTTTTTCAAAATTTTTAGTGGTTTTGGGTTTGTTTAAGAAAAAATAAAAAACCCAGAGGTGATTAAATACCACCACAATAAAGCTCTATCTGTCACAAAAAAATTATAAAAATTTCATATAGGTACAGTGTTGCATGACTGCGCAATTGTCATTCAAAGTGCAACAGCGCTGAAAGCTGGAAATTGGGCTGGGCAGGAAGGGGGTATAAGTGCCCAGTAGGCAAGTGGTTAAACTTCTTTCTTTTATCTCTCTGTTGTGTTATTGCTCTCTCTCTCTATATATATATATATTGGTTACATCTTTTTTGTAAATATTTTTATTGTAACATTTTGACCTTTTTAGTAATAAATCCTATCCTGAAAAGTGTTGAATTGTTTCTTAAACTCTTTAATGCCAAATAAGAATCCCTGTCTCTGAAGAGTGCTACTGTGTGTTTTAAAACCTCTGGATACATCTGTCTGCGGTGACAGTATGTATACAGACGCTTATTCAAACATCATAGTGTTACTGCTAAGATTTGTGAGTTTCCTCCTTCTCTGTAAAAAGGTGGTGGTGGCAGTGTGAAGGGTTAATTGCGTAATTAACCTGACCCAGTAACAATCGCTCTCAGGCTGTTGGCACCTAGATTGGGGTCCAGTGAGCTGGAAAATCTTTGTGCATGGTGCAGCTGAGAGCGGCATTGTTTCGCAAGTGGCAGGGCGGTTTTAGATTTGCTAGTGCTTCGATCACAAGTTGGTGAGAAGGCTGGGGTTCTGACACCATGCCCGTCACAGTCACCACCACTTTTGTGGTTGAAAAAAGGTGCTGGAAGAGATCAGCAGCACTGAAATAAAAAAAAAAAAGGATGAAAAAAAGGTGAAAATAGTATTTTATTTAAAAAATGGTAGTTGTTAAAAGAATACACAATTCTTAATCAAACAACGTCATTTAAATATGATTGAGATTTACTTTAACCTCTTGCTGCCCACGTAATGCATATATGTGGCAAAAAAGAGGGTGGTCTTTAATGCCCATACACCATTCATATGTGCTATGGGCAGCAGTGGTTTCTGTGCTGAAAGTACACTTGCAGCGTGCTCCCAGAGAATGAACTATCAAAACGGCTCTTTGTCCATACTAATGATTGTGAAACAGCAGGACTGGCTCCAAATCAGGAGTCCACTGTGACAGCCAATCACAGTGGTCACATAATTAGGCAGACCTTCCTGCTCCTCAGGCTTAATAACCCTAAGGTGAGCTGGAAGGTTTTAAAGTGGACCTTCAACCCAAAAAACAAGTTATTTTCACCTGTGCCTGTGGTGCCTCAAAAGCGTATGTTTGCTGCCAGAGTCTGTGCATGTGCAGATGCGCTGAAGGGCTCTGCCAGACCTATACGACCCAGCGGGGACTTTCTGTACACCTTCCCATGCGTGAAAGTTCCTGGATCTCAGATTGCCTACACATGCATGAAGAAACTCAGTGCATGTGCAGATCTGCCACAGGTCTCTGCCAAGTCCTGAAGGCAGAATCCGTTGGCACATTTGCGCATGGATCTTCAAAGATGGTGGTGCCAGTGAGGGAGTTGGGGCCTGCATTACAGTGAAGTTCATTGAATTCTTACAAAAGAATGGGAGGCTTTCTATAATCTTATTGTCAAGAAGTATTACTGAAAAACTAGTGCAAACCTTAAAATAGCGTCCAAATGCAATTTCATGCAAATTTATCACTAAGTGTTGTCATTATAGCTGCTCTCTCTATTTTATCCCATCACTTTTATGCAGGTATATAAAGCACATTCCACAAAGACAATCTGTCACAGCATAATTTATTTTATCTCCGCTTTTATGATCACTATAATTAGGTGTACATTGTCTTCATTCTGTGCCAAATTGTGACCAGACAGACACAACATGGTAATGGCATCAGTGTCAAAACTGATGCAAACAGTATAAACAATACAAAAATCCACCTACATATATGTAATTTGCATAAAAATGAAGCTTTTGCATTATTTACATTATGTTCATACTGCAAAGCTGAGGTGTGTGAAATATGTCTTTTTACTAATGGTGGTAGAATGGAAGATAGGCAGACTTCTCTAATAAAACATCATTAGCTTGTAGTAATTGTAGTGATGGTCTGCTAGTCATTCACAGAACATTGATTGCTTTCATAATCACTGCCATCATTACAATGCACAAGCCAAAATTATACATATCTAAAATGCAAAACCTGCTAGTGCTTTTAAATGTTCTATATTTGTAAGGAATCCCCTACCTACTGACACAGGTAGTATATTTCCTGCTCATTGATGGCACAATGTTATGACGTTGCTGCTGCCCCATATCAATTATGCCTTCAGATTCCATATAGCTTTAAGGAATATTCTGAGAGATGCTTGGGAACACTTGCTGTATGCATGGGGAACCCACATGCTGATGACATATTAAAATTTCTGTTGTCAAAGTATTAGCATGTTGGTATTACTTTCTGCATTAGTGCCCCTCATGGCAAGAGGCAAAAATTACTTCACGGGGTCCCATACCTGAAGGATAAAGTCTTTTTCAGTTGTCAGTGACATCTGTCCCAAAACGGATTACAGAGACATTTTGAGAAATACCGTGTTGAGTGCAGATTATCTTCACCAGCTCATTTACACAAGTTACACAATCACTTTACTTGTTCAGCCACAAAGGGAAGCTGCTGTATACTTTTGGAGACATTGCTCACCTGTGGTCCAGGTCTAGTCCTTAGGAGAGTTCTCTTATGCAGCGGGCCCTAACCTAGGGACCTTGCTGCTTAGAAGAGCAGATCATACAGGCACCAATCTATCCCTCCGATAGAACCTAGGTCACCAACCGCCACCATCTCCTTTCCTGAGCTGGCTGCTCCTTCTTCCCTTTTCTTCTTACTCTTCATCACCCAGATGGTTAACATGAAGGTTTACATTTAGTTCCCATTCACTGTATGAGTGTACTCTAATTCTCTATTCCTAAAGTAGTTCAGACAAGACAATTCACTTAACCAGCAATTTCTTTTACTGTAGGATTAGTTGTCATATATTCCTAGTAAATTTAATAAAGTTGCACAGTAAAGTACAAGCTCCAACTTACAGTGCAATTCCAATTTCCTTCTCATTCAGTGTTATATTTGGGCTGTGCTGCAGTACTCATACCTTTAGGTTGTGTTAGTTTTCAATCAGTAGTAGTTTGGATTCAACTTAGTCCCATCTCAGGGTCCCCTCGCTCTTGGTGCAACTCTTCATCTCCACATGTATGGCCATAGAATATGCTGATATGTTTTGTTTGCAGGTTGAAATTTGGAACATAAAATGTGCTTACTGACAATTTTTGAAACTCAGTCCTCATGCACACTTGACGTTTTGATAACGCTGGTAACGTTAGCTGTGTAAAATCACGTTAAAAACGTGAGTTTTCAGCTTTATTAGCATTTCTGCACTAGCGTTTAGCAGCGTTTTTCTGTGTTTAGCCGTGTTTTTACGCATTTGCGTTTTTCAGCATTTTTTTAACCAAAAAAATAAAATTTTTTGGTCAAAAAAACATCTAAAAACACCAGTGTTTTACCACGTTTTGACACGTTTTTCAGCATTAGAGCAGTTTTACAGCTAAAAAACTCCTCTAGAAACCCACTAGTCCTGAGTTTTTTTTTCAGCCAAAAAACATTCATTACAGTCTATGGACACATAGGGTAACATGTTGGGTAGTTTACTAGCTGGAGAAAAAAACGTCAAAAGCCAAAAACAGCCGATGTAAAAACTTCAAGTGTGCATGAGGACGTAAGGGAAATTCAAGCACAGATAATGGATGCCAAGAAGAAAATGAGAGGCATTCAGCAGGTAGGTTGCCAGACAGAACATTTTTGAGTTTAGCCAGAATTTACTTTTAAATTATCATTAAATATGCTGCAATCTTATTCAGGGAACTAGATAACCTAATTTGAAAATCTTTCTACGTCTCAATCTCTTAAGTGGTTATCAGGATTAACTCTGAAACATTTTGGTTTTCTAATAATCAACTAATAACATTTTTTAGTGTTGGACAAAGTAGGGAAGTGCTGGAAATTCTGTCTTGATCTGTAAGTGTTTGTGTCCCTTTCAGTCTTGTCAGTGACTAACAGAGATATCCTATTGGATAGTCTTAATTCACTAAGCTGTAATTTGCCTTAACATCTGTTATTTTCAGCAGTGAGAGAAAATGAGAGCTGAAAATAACAATTAAGTGGCTGAAAATAGCTATAGCTATGGCAAATAACACTTCATAGCTTAATGAACTGAAGCATGTGCTTTCCTAGGTTGAAACCATATATACTGTATGTCTAAGCAGGTGTCCCTTGTGATACTCTCACTGTAAAATGATAAGCTTCTTGAGATTTTTCATATCTGTCTTCAATTAAGACCTAGGCTCCTGTCTGGTTAAAACACATACTGTAAATGCTTACTGTATACATAACACACAGTAAAACAACATAGCAAAAAAAACCCCACAACAACAAAAAGGTTTTGTACTTACTGAACGATCTTTTTAAGGGAAACAGGATTCAGACATTGGGGTATATTGCTGGTTACAGGAGGATTCGGACACTGGCAAGCAAAAACCTGTTGGCCAGCCAGGTTTAATCCCTCCGAATTCTAGCATGCTTCAATTTTGCAGACAAAATCAATAGTAGAAGTGGATCACAAACAGAGGGTTGAGACCCTAATGAAATCCAAGAAAGATTTTACGGCGATTACAAAAGTCCTGCTTTCTTTCTTGTTCATTATGGGACACAAGATTCATACATTCAGAGACAATTGAGATGTCCAAAGTCAGTCCAATTAAGCAGTGTGCAATAGTAATAAAACATTAACAAGCCTTCATAACATATACAGTAAAACGGGTAGCCTGCAGCTCAGAGCTGCATGAAGGACCTAATGCCTGAAGCTGGCATCAGATAAGGCCTCAACCCAGCTAGTATCATTTAGAGAACGTGTAAACAGAAGACCAAGTGGCAGCCTCGCAAATCTATTTGAGAAACAGTTGGCTAATGTAGAAAAGCCAAAGAAGGACTCACAGATTTAGTAGAGTGTTATTTGACAGGAAGAGGAGGAACTTTGACCCTAAGATTATAAACTTGTATAATGGTCTGTCTGAGCCACTGAGAAATGGTGAATCTGAGAAACTGGTTCCCCTTTAGGCAAAGCAGGGAACAGTATGTAGGGGCAGGGCAGGGCAGTGAGCAGCATGCAATCATAGTGCAGTGAGCAGTATGTAGTGGCAGGGCATTGAGCAGTATGTAGTGGCAGAAAAGTGAACAATATATAGTTGAGGAGCAGGGCAGTGAGCAGTATGCAGTGGCAGGGCAATGAGCAATATGTAGTGGCAAAGCAGTGAGCAGTATGCAGTGACAGGGCAATAAGCAGTATGTAGCAGCAGAGAAGTGAGCAGTATGTAATGGCAAAGTGGTGCAGTGGGGAGCAGCAGGGCAGAATGTAGTGGCAGTGCATTGATCACTATGCAGTGACAGGGTAGGAGAGTGAGCAATATATATTGGTAGGGCAGTGAGCTGTATACAGTGGCAGGGCAGTGAGCAGTATGTAGTGGCAGGGTGAAAAAGGGAGCAGTATGTAATGGAAGGGCAGTGAGCAGCATGTAGTAGCAGAGTGGGGCAGTAGGAAGCGGCGGGGCAGAATGTAATGGCAGGACATTGAGCAATATGCAGTAGCAAGGCAGTGAACAGTATACAGTGGCAGAGCGGTGAGCAGTATATAGTGGCAGGGCAATGAGCAGTATGTAGTGACAGGGTGAAATAGTGAGCAGTATGCAGTAGCAAGGCAGTGAACAATTTTCAGTGGCAGGTCAGTAACAGTATGTACTAAGAGAGGAGAGATCAGTATGTATTAGCATGGCGGTGAAGTAAGCAGTATGTAATCACATGGCTGTGAGCAGTATGTAGTGGCAAGGCAGGGCAGTGAACAGTATGTAATGGCAGGACAGGGAAGTGAGCAGCATGCATTGGTAGGGCATGACCAGTATAATGGCAGGGCAGTGATCTGTATGCAGTATGTTGTGTCAGGGCAGGGCAGTGAGCAGTATGTAATAGCAGAGAGGTGAGCAGTATGTAGTGGCAGAGCAGGGCAGTAAGCAATATAGTGACAGGGAAGGGAGCAGTATGTAGTGGCAAGGCAGTGAGCGGTTTACAGAGGCAGTGCATTGAGCAGTATATAGTGGCAAGGCAGTGAGCGGTATACAGTGGCAGGGCATTGAGCAGTATGTAGTGGCAGGGAAGTGAGCAGTATGTAGTGGCAAGGCAGTGAACAGTATGTAGTGGCAGGGAAGTGAGCAGTATGTAGTGGCAGGGCAGTAAGCAGTATACAGCGGCAGGACAGTGAGCAGTATGCAGTGGCAGGAAAGTGAGTAGTATGTAGTGGCAGGAAAGTGAGCAGTGTATAGTGGTAGGGCAGTGAGTAGTATGTAGTGGCAGAAAAGAGCAATGAGCAGTATGTAGTGGCAAGGCAGTGAACAGTATGTAGTGGCTGGGAAGTGAGCAGTATGTAGTTGCAGGACAGTGAGTGATATACAGTGGCATAACAGTGAGCAGTAGGTAGTGGCAGGGAAGTGAGCAGTATGTAGTGGTAGGAAGGTGAGCAGTATGCAGTGGCAGGGCTGTAATGGCAGGGCAGTGAGCAGTATGTAGAGGCAGGGAAGTGAGCAGTATACAGTGACAGGGTAGTGAGTAGTATGTAGTGGCAGGGCAGTGAGCTGTATACAGTGGCAGGGCAGTGAGCAGTATGTAGTGGCAGGGCAGTAACAGTATGTAGTTACAGGGAATTGAGCAGCATGTAGTTGCAGGGCAGCACAGTGAGCAGTATATAGTGGCAGGGCGGAGCAGTGAACAGTATTTAGTGGCAGGGAAGTGAACAGTATACAGTGGCTGGGCAAGGTAGTGAGCAGTATCTAGTGGCAGGGCAGAACAGGGAACAGTATTTAGTAGCAGGGCAGTGAACAATATACAGTGGCAGGGCAATGAGCAGTATGTAGTGGCAGGGCAGAGCAGTGAACAGTATTTAGTGGCAAAGCAGTGAACAGTATGCAGTGGCATGGCAGTGAACAGTATACAGTGGCAGGGCAATGAACAGTATGTACTGCAGGGCAGAGCAGTGAACACTATTTAATGGCAAGGCATTGAACAGTATGTAGTGGTAGGGAAGGGAGTAGTATGTAGTGGCTGGGCAGTGAGCGGTATACAGTGGAAGGGTATTAGTAAGCAGTATATAGTGGCAGGGCAGTGAGCAGTATGTAGTGGCAGGGAAGTGAGCAGTATACAGTAGCAGGGCAGTGAGCAGTATACAGTAGCAGGGCAGTGAGCAGTATGTAGTGGCAGTGTAGCGAGCAGTATGTAGTGGCAGAGCAGTGAGAAGTATACAGTAACAGGGCAGTGAGCAGTAGGTAGTGGCAGGGCAATGAGTAGTATACAGTGGCATGGCAGTCAGCAGTATACAGTGGCAGGGCAGTGAGCAGTATGCAGTGGCAGGGCAATGAGTAGTATACAGTGGCATGCAGTCAGTAGTATACAGTGGCAGGGCAGTGAGCAGTATGCAGTGGCAGGGCAGTGAGCAGTATGTAGTGGCAGGGCAGTAATAGTATGTAGTTACGGGGAAGTGAGCAGTACATAGTGGTAGGGCAGAGGGGTGAACAGTATTTAGTGGCAGAGCAGTGAACAGTATACAGTGGCCGGGGAATGAGCAATATGTAGTAGTAGGACAGTGAGCAGAATGTAGTGGCAGGGCAGTGAGCAGTATACAGTGGATAGGCAATGAGCAGTATGTAGTGGCAGGGCAGTGAACAGTATGTAGTGGCAGGGCAGTGAACAGTATGTAGTGGCAAGGAAGTGAGCAGTATATAGTGGCAGAGCAGAGCAGTGAACAGTATGTAGTGGCAGGGCAGTGAACAGTATGTAGTGGCAGGGCAGTGAACAGTATGCAGTGGCAGGGCAATGATTAGTATGTAGTGGCAGGGCAATGAGAAATATGTACTGGAAGGGCAAAGAGCAGTGTGTAGTGACAGGGCAACAATATTCCTGCAGGGGGAAACCTCTTTTTCCTTTTTAGCCTCCTACTGCATGGCTGGAGGTGGAACACTTGCCGGGCTGTGATCTTTGTTTTTCTTCACTGTCACCCAATCTTCAAAGTAAAGCAGCCACCTTTATGAGGAGAGAGGAGATGGTCACAAATCCAACCTGACCTACCACATCTGCCCACTGAAGGAGAGGATACTGAGATCTGAGAAAGTGCTTACTGGCTCCAAGCCCCAGGCAGATCTGCACGGGGCACTGACAAGGAGGATATACTGTATACAGGAGACTGAGGCGAGACACTTTACACTGGAGAGAGGAGAGAGCTACAGGAGGCCCCTGCTGGTACCAGCTGCTTACTCTATGGAGTCCAAGCCCAGTAAGAGAGGACCACCTGTGCCCCCTTCCCCATTGGTGGCACTGTGTACACCTCTGTTGTGGCATCGTCTAACTGAATTTGGATCGGAGACCATCAAGTCACGTTGTCCAGCATCAAGTGGACAACTAAATCGCTTGGAGCAATAGAATGTAGGAAGACAGGATTCCTACTTCATCCAATTCCCCTGCACCAACAAGATGTCTAGGACCCCTCTCCAGCCCCTCAGGATGGCATTCATTGTTAGGATTTTCCAAGACAGTGGGAGAAAGGATTTCCAGAGCCGAATTCCTGAGCCACCAGCCCAGAGACAATCTGGTGTTTGGTGGCAGGCGAATTTGTCTAGACACTCAATCAATTTGTTCCAGAATGACAGAATGTTGTTCTTTAGCGATCTGAAGTAGACCTGAGCAAATGGAACTGACTTGAAAGAGGCTTCCATTAAGCCCATTAAGCCCAGAAATTTCAGGAAGGATTGCAGAGTTGGACAAGCACTATACTGTAGATTCCAAATCTGAGATCAAAGAATTAGACATTTTTCTTGGGGAAGAAAATTTATTCTTGAATCTAGTCTATTCACTATGAATGGTTGTATTTATTCTCACTAAGCATTTTTCATTATGTTATGTCTGCTTTTATTACAACATGGGTTTTGGATCGAAGAGATTTCCCCCACTAAGACTCCCAGCACCAGTACAGCACCCCTCAAAATATTGTCTGGAGCCTCCGCTGGAGTCATAAACAGTAAAAATATTAAACACTGCAGATATATATACAGCTCAGAGATACAGCAAAACAGTCTCAGATATAAGTGTTGTTCTGCATACGATCTATATATAAAAATTGGATTTTTTTAATGATTTTTATCATTGTACAATAAAGATTGTGAATATTTTATCTCTATGTATGGGTAGGACCTCCAAGTGGCACATTTAGGCCCCTTTCACACTAGGGCATGTTAAAATTGTGGGCAGAATCACCCTGTTTCTGCCTGCAATTTCAAAACACTTTTCTATAATGACAAATCGCTGAGCTGTGTATTCAGGTGCCACTGTTTTTAATTCTGCCCACAATTCAAAACAACCTAGTGTGAATGGGGCCTCAGCTGTTAACAAGGTTTACAATAGATTTTTACTTGTTGAGCATTCTTGAGCTTGGAATGGGGCCTCAGCTGTGAACAAGGTTTACAATAGGTTTTTGCTTGTTGAGCATTCTTGAGCTTCCAGCTTCGTGGCCTCAGGGCACATGCACAATGGACTCTAACAGCTGCTCTAAACATTTTTCTTCTGATGTGTGTACCAGGTTTACCTGTGTTTACACACCTTTACTCTCATCAAGTGCTTGGGTGTCTATTCATATAATTGGCCAGAATAAATAAGTTATTCTGGCCATTGTAATGAAAAAATGCCTAAATGCCAAACATACCAAGCATTAACGCAGGTTTACATGCGTTTTTGCTGCATTTGCCGTTTTGCTGTCAAAACACTCCTCTCCTGAACGCGAATCTTCCAATAAATCATGATATAGCACATCATGCGAAGCTTGTTGTATAAAAAGGATCGGGAGCTTCTTTTGGGCTTTAAGCTTCACTCGATGTGGTTTGCTGCGATTTATCACACCACAATCACAGCAGAACCACACCACGTTTAGGTGCCATTGAAAATGAATGCCACCCGAACACGTGTGGTGCGTTTTGCCACAACTGCAGTGCGATTTGGGATTTGGGATCGATTCTGCCCAAGATCCCAACAGCTAACACCAGATGTTTTGTAAAGAATGCAAAGGAGTAAGCAAACCCATGGAAATAGCTTACATAAAGATCTTCTACCTAACAATGAACAATCAGTGGCAGCCACTACATGTTCAAATATACGAGCTGCCATGTCACTTCATTCCAGTTGGGTAAGTACACCCTACAAGGTGGCCCAGTACTCAAAAATAAGATGGAATTTATATGAAAAGTAGTTGCTGAGTGGGGGTCTTAGCATGCTGTTTATATAAACATAGGTGTGAAGACCATTTTCATATATGATACAATTAATTAGTGGTTCTGCCTCTAGGTGGTGGTGTTTTGTTTGAATGAATCTTCTTTCTTGTGAAACTACATGGGGTATGATGTCTTTTCCTGTCTCTCTGTGTTCCTGTTGTTTTCCCATAAACAAGAAAGGTTCAGCCTTGTGTTTAGTAAGATCTTGACTTTTAACAGTCATATCTGCAGCAGCCTTCCAACAGGGGGAGAACTACAAAGGTACAGTTGTGTTCAAAATAATAGCAGTGTGTTGAAAAAAGTGAATAAAGCTCAAAATCCTTCTAATAGCTTTTATTTCCATACACACAAATGCATTGGGAACACTGCACATTCTATTCCAAATCAAAACATGAAGAAAAATATATCAAATGTGTGTTGTTCCTCTAAAAAAAAAATGAAGTAAAGTTAATATTAGACTGTTCAAAAAAAATAGCAGTGTTTGTATTCTTCTTTACAAGCTCAAACATTCACTATATAAACTGAAAAATGTTTGAAGATTTTGCTTTCCTTTGAATCACTTAATTAATATTTAGTTGTATAAGCACTATTTCTGAGAACTGCTGGACATCTGTGTTGCATGGAGTCAACCAACTTTTGGCACCTGTGAACAGGTATTCCAGCTCAGGATGATTGGACTACATTCCACAGTTCTTCTCTATTTCTTGGTTTTACCTCAGAAACTGCATTTTTTTATGTCACCCCACAAGTTTTCTATTGGATTAAGATCCGGGAATTGGGCTGGCTACTCCATAATGTCAATCTTGTTGGTCTGGAACCAAGATGTTGCACGTTTACTGGTGTGTTTGGGGTCGTTGTCTTGTTGGAACACCCATTTCAAGGGCATTTCCTCTTTAGCATAAGGCAACATGACCTCTTCAAGTATTCTGATGTATTCAAACTGATCCATGATCCCTGGTATGCGATAAATAGGCCCAACACTGTAGTATGAGAAACATCCCCATATCATGATGCTTGCACCACCATGCTTCACTGTCTTCACAGTGTACTGTGGCTTGAATTCAGTGTTTGGGGGTCATCTGACAAACTGTCTCCGGCCACTAGACCCAAAAAGAACAATCTTACTTTCATCAGTCCACAAAATGTTGCGCCATTTCTCTTTAGGCCAGTTAATGTGCTCTTTGGCAAATTGTAACCTCTTCAGCATGTCTTTTTTTCAACAGTGGGACTTTGCGGGGGCTTCTTGCAGATATCTTGGCTTCACATAGGCGTCTTCTAATTGTAACAGTAATCACAGGGAACTTTAGACCTTCTTTGATCTTCCTGGAGCTGATTGTTGGCTGAGTCCTTGCCATTTTGGCTATTCTTCTATCCATTCGAATGGTAGTATTTCGCTTTCTTCCACGTCTTTCAGGTTTTGGTTGCCATTTTAAAGCATTTGCGATCATTTTATCTGAGCAGCCTATCATTTTCTGCACTTCTTTATATGTTTTCCCCTCTCCAATCAACTTTTTAATCAAGGTACGCTGTTCTTCTGAACAATGTCTGGAACGACCCATTTTCCTCAGAATTTCAGAGAGAAATGCACTGTAACCAGCATGTACATCATTTGCTGCCTTCCTTCCTTAAATAAGGGCAATAATTGCCACCTGTTTTTCAAAGAATGAATGGCCACAGTAATAGAACTCCACACTGCTATTATTTTGAACATGCTCCTTTCAATTAGTGATTCAATTACACAGAATCAGCAGCATTCATGTCATGACTGTTGGGTCTGTTGGATTTCTATTACTCTACTACACTTGCTAGTAAATTATTTGCCATGTAGAAATATTATTTCTACCAAAAACAGTGATTGATCAGGTTAGTGATGTCTGACTGCTATTATTTTGAACACAACTGTAAGTGTAAAGTGGTTGGGGTTTGGGCTTTAAAGCTTTTACATAGGCAAGATGACAGGGTCTCTTAAATGCAAATTAAATCATGCTGCACTTGTGCATCTCCACAAGGACCTAATTAGACTGCAAGACTTTGTAAAGGGAAATTCCAGTTACTAGTCAAATGCAGAACTGGAACAATTGAGGGACATGAAAAGTTTAACTTATCAATTCTAAACACATCTTTAGTCAATAGCCATGAAGGAGCTGCATGCTCTCTAAACAATTGTTTTGCATCTAGCAACACCTCCACTTCCCCTTTTTTTCAGTGAATTATTCTATTGTAAGTTATACTGCAGGGAAATTTATCACTAATGTAACACCCTCCTAGAAAGCTAGGGGAAGCTAGTGTTCAATTGTTAGTCAGAGGCTGAGTAGCAGCCTGTGGTGATAATCAGAGGGAGATTGAATTTGGGTCAGAGCTGAGAGGCTCTGCAGGCCAGTTCCCTGATACCTCCCCCAGCTTTAGAATCTTGGAGAAGATTCTAGAAGCAGTGGGCGGGGGTGAGGAGGGACTGTGACAGAGCCTGCTCTGCAGCAGAAGAGTTCAGGTGGAAGATGCAGTGAGAGGCTCGAGAGCAGGAGCCTTGGAGGGCTCAGATGGAATGAGGCCCACATACAGGCAGAGGAACTGGGAAGGAGTAAAGCTCATGACCTTATCGGTCTTCAGAGCGAGGACCATCTGTGGAGCAGGGAAGGAGCTGCCCAGCAAAAGGCCTGAGAGCAGCCACCAACCCATCAGCTCACAGGCAGAGGACTGACTGAGTAGACCAACACCCCCTGGGCCAGAAAGGGGAAGGAGCACTCTAGTGGGAAACTGGGTTAACTTGCTACCTGAAACTGTCTTCTATTTAACGTTTAAGAGACTGGATCCCCTGCCCAGGGATTCACCCAGTACATCTGGATAAAGGAGTATCTGGAATGGTACACCAGGAGATACTGGCTAGCTCTCCAAAAGAGAATTTTGCTGTCTAAAGAGACAGTCTCATAGTTCCAGGAATATTGTCCTGAGTTGGCGTTCCCTCTTGCCTAATAAAATCCCCCAAAATCTAGCTCAAAAACTGCTTACTGTCTCCTGGATGTAAGGCTGTATATGGAAACTGCATGTTGCCTGGCTGTGCAAGACTATGGGGGGACCCAAAACTCAGCAACTCCTATGCTGGTAGTGCTACACTAAAATCACACCAGTTGTGTCTGTTAACGTGTCAAAGGTTTGTTTATGATTAATCCTAATTAAGTCCAACAGCACTGGTGTGTATGAGCCCTTTATCAGACAAAAGTGATACCAATTACTGTGGTTCACATTTCTCAATAAAAGAGAAGTGATCTTTTTTTCTTTTAAATCATACTTACTTAGGTGGATGCAGCATCGATCCGATGCTGCATCTGTTCTCCGCTGGCTCTAAGGGTGAGAACTGAGCGATCAGATTCCACTGACTGTTTAATTCTCCCTGCTGCTCTGAGTAGAGAGCGGTGAAGGTCGGTGACCGCTGTCTGCTTTGCCCCCTCCCCCCACGCTAACTGAGCGCTGAACTGTGGAGGAGGCTGGAGTGACTGGACCAGGCTCTCAGCGGCTCGCTGAAAGGCTGAGCCAGGTGCCTGTCCAGACATCTGGGTGGATCCCGACTTTAAAGTGACTTGACATCAGCCGACTTTAGAGTGACAAGAGCCAACAGCTGACAGCGAACGAGCTGCAATCCTATGATCCACAGGAGAATTACAGCTAAACAATCTTTGGATGTACTTTAATTATGCATTTGTTAAATGCTAACCCCTCTTTTTTACCATGTTACATGTTATAACCATATTTAGGGCGTAAGGTGTAATCTGATGCCTTTTCTGCTGCCATGTAGTTTAAAACACTTGTGACAAATGTGCAAAAACAGGCAGACATTTGCAAACTGGTCACAGGCCTTTACAAAACTGGAAGTGGAAAAATTACTCACATGCCTTTGTTAGGCAGGCCATGCATAATGTGATTTTCTTTCCTGCAACCACAGTTTGCAGGAAAGAAAATTGCTAGATTCCTACATCAACACAGACAGTTACCCCTGGCTCACATATCTGCGTTCCTGCGGTCCGCGTTTTGCGCGGGCACGAGAGCCCATTCATTTGAATGGACTCCCGTGCCCCGGGACATGCAGGGAAGAAGTCCCTGCACTTCTTCTGAAAACGCACCCTGCACAGGAACCTCGGTTCCCAGTACGGTTGCAATTTCCTTTGCGGGCGGCGTGCCATTAGAATTAATAGCACCCACCTGCGGCTCCACATTCTTCTGTGCGGGTGGTGCGGCTGCATAGATTTTTGTGCGGATCAGCAGCGGCACTACCTGCACATATGTGAACCTAGCCTTATAGTGTTCTCCCGGCGGTGAGGGGGGTGAGGGGAAACATCTACGACAGGAGAACACAGTAATTACTGCTAGCAGCTATAATCACTGCTGGAATTAATTGCATGAAAAAGACAGCAGGCTGGTTGTACCAAGTTGTAAAACAGTCGACTTGGGTGCAATCAGCCTGCCCATAAATGGTTAGAATCTCGGCTAGTCCCTGTTGAACTGGCCAAGATTCAAACCATCTATGGCCGGCTTTAATGTAAGAAGTCCAGAATTTATTTTATTTAGAATGTTCTAATCACATTTTCATGGTTCAAAAGGTCATAGTAATTGCCCCTTTTATGATACAAGAGTCAGAATAAAATTAAATCTGGACGTTTTGCTTTTGGTGCTTTTCTCCTTGCATACCCTGTCTCTACTCAAACAACAGCCAACCTTCAGCCACCATTCCTATGAGAGCTGCTTAAAGATAATCATTCCTTCCCAGGGTGGATAAAAATCAATGATTTTTTTTTAAAAATCAAAAAAATCTGATTTTTTTTAATTTAAATCGGATTTTTTTGATTAAAATGCTTTTTTAGGAAAATATATTACCATCCAAAGGTTATTCCATCATGAAATAAAGATTAGTTTTTTAATTATGTAGAATAAGGCTGTATATGTTGAATTTTTTTGGTAAATAAATTCCATTAATCCATTCACAATGTCATGCTCTTCCAGAGGTTTTTGTAAGATTATTGGGCAGTTTCTCTGCCTACAAGATATTATCACAGATGCTTGGTTTACTTTTGCAGTTCTCAAAACTGAATTTGACTCAGCGGAGATCACATGCCTCTTCACAGCAAAAATGTTATAACATGAACAGAGTTAAGAAAAAGACCTTAATCCTAACTTCTACAAACCTATGAATACAGAATCAACCCCTTCAGTGCTAAATTTCAAGAAGTTCAGTGAATAGAATAGAAACAATATTTTTCTGATTGTTTGGAGTGGAATAGATCTGCACAAGAAGAAAGTGAAACTAAGTGTGAGGAGGAAGGGGCTGACAGTCTAAGTTTCTTAAAATATATATATTTTGTTTAGCCAAATTAGTTAACAAACATGGATGTTTGTTTAAGCAAATAACATATGCTGTAATGTTATTGTTTCAGTTGAATAAATCTATTTAAATTGTTATTATTAAGGTAATGATTATTTTTCTCCTTCCTAAGTACAACAGAAAAGTTGTCCAAATATGAATGATTAACCTATTAAACTGGGGATAAAAAAAACTAATATGAAAAATTGTTATTCTAAAAATCTTCATCTACTTTCATATTAAAGTTATACCAGCAAGAATTAGTCTTTATGTAGAAAACTATGATTTAAATCAAGCCTTACTGACTAGTGATTAAAATCGTGATTTAAATCGTGATTTAAATCAGTTTGATTTAAATCAAATCCACCCTGTTCCTTCCATACTGCTTAAAGTGATTGTAAAGGCAATTTTTATTTAATTGTAATGCCCTCCTAGTTAGCTAGGGGGGCTAGACTCCAGTTGTTAGTTAGGGCTGAGTAACAGCCTGGGTGTGATAGATAGCAGGGGTCAACTTTTGGTCAGAGCTGAGAGGCTCTGCAGACCAACCCTCTGGAATTTTCCCCTGCTCTAGCACTTTGGAGACCGGCCTAGAAGCAGTGGGTGGAACTTAGGAGATGGTCTGTACTTTTAAATTATTCTGGCCAATCCCCAACAGGATGCTTGGCAAGGGGCCAGAACAACCTTTCAGAGTAACTGAGCCTGCTCAGAAGGAGGAGAGTTGGAGAGAGAGAGAGAGAGAGAGAGAGAGAGAGAGAGAGAGAGTCAGGTGGAAGATGTGAGAGAGGAAGCAATGGAGGTGCCTGTGAAGGGGGCCCAGATGGGAAGGGAGCTCATCTCCAGGCAGAGAGACCTTGGAAGGAGGAAAGCTTCAGACTTTGTCAGCCCCCTGAGAGAGGACCACCTGTGTGGCAGGGAAGGAGCGGCCCAGCTAGAAGGCCTAGTAGCAGCCACCGACCCACTGGCAACACAGGAGAAGGACCAAGTGAGTAGACCTGCACCCCCTGGGCCAGCAAGGGGAAAGAGGGACTCTGGTGGGAACTTGGATTATTTTTTTACATGTGAATGTTCACACTGTGATAGCAGGTACTGGATCCCCTGCTCAGGGATTCACCAGTACAGCTGGATGAGGAGGGGATTCTTTTGCGTTCTGGGGTGGTACTGTAGGAGATGCTGGATACCTCTCCAGAAGAATTTTTTGCTGTAAAGACTTGTACATAGTTGCTAAGGAGCTTTTCCTCTGTTGGCAATGTCCTTGGGCATCCCATACACCCCTCACCCCATCCAAGTTCTAATTCCCCTAAAACAAAGCTCAAGGGCTGGTTACTGTCTCCTGATGTAAGTCTGAAGGAAATGTGCATTGCATATAGTACAGGACTATAGGGGGACCCAAATACTCAACAACTCCTACGGGGGGAGTGCTACATAATTAAAATTAAAAAGGTTATACTTGCCTGCTCTGTGCAATGGTATTGCACAGAGCGGCCCCTTACCTCCTCTTCTGGAGCCCCCCGCCAGTGCTGTCTGCTCATCCATTCCTGTGGGTGCCCTCTCAGCAAGCCATGTGCTGAGGAGACCATCTTGTGAGCACGCTTCCAAGTTGGGCTATGTGCATCCATAGACACACTCAGAGCAGCTTGGCCACACCCCCACCTCCTCACAGGATTTGACAGACAGTAGCAGTAACCAGTGACTTCCGCTGCTCTCAGAGTCTTCTATGAGACCAGGAAATGAAGGGAGAAGAGCTGAATCCAGGACAGAGATGGATCGTGAGAGGACTCAGGTAAGTGTTTGGGGATGGGGGGACGGAATGAGTAGTGGAGAGTTTTTCACCTTAATGAAGAGAATGCACTGCTGTTAGCTGAGTGGTGGAAGCATTTTTAGTGAGCCCATGCCAGTCCTAACTGTGTTTTAGGGCTTGTCGGCCCACTTTTATTAAACAAAATCAAGGTTCAACAAAAAAACAGTTGGCCACGCAGGGAGTTTTCATCAAAAAGAGGCACAGTAAAAATAATACTAAGCCACATGGCTCTTCTCTACTGCTTAGGCCCATAACCTTGGCTTTTGATTGGTCCCTCAGACTGTCTCGCATAGAACCTCTGTGATCCTATGCCCCTTTCTGAGCTCACCCAGCTCCCCCTCGGTTCTCCAGGGTCTCCCAGTTTTTCTTTATTTGCAGCACCCTGCTGCTTGGGCCCAGTCATAGAACAGAGAACAGATCACTCCTAACTAACAAAGGAGCTTCCCCCCCCCCGTTAATTAGGAGCAGCATCTCCTCCATTTTTTTTTGTAGAAGAGTGGTACTTGCACCACTCTTTTTTAATGCCACTCATTGTATGTAAGCATATTGTATTGAGCATTTTATGTCACAGACAGCAGTGATGTGCAAAATTCAAGGGGTCACTGCACACAGAAGTTTTTTTACCTTCATGTATAGAATGCATGAAAGTAAAAAAACCTTGAGCCTTTAGAACGAGTTTAAAGGCGAATGACTGACAGCAGCTTAAATATTGATGGTTTGAGGAAGAAGCCGCAGGGCTTTGAAATTCATAGCAATGCCACTCTGCTTCCTGCTCCGCCCATGATTACATCACTTCTGTGCAGTGCCCCTGTGTGTTCATCCTACAGCAGCATCCCGACCATCCACCTTACGAGCCTACGGACAGAAGTGATCTATATCATGGAGCCATGCTTTGTTCTTACAGCTAAAAGTGAGTTACCAATTGCCTTTTAATAAACTGCTCTTGCTACTGCACTTAGACTGGCACCCTCTTCTGTTCCATTCTATAACAGGGCTTCACCCCCAGCCTTTTGTACTCAGAGAAACAGAGGACCAAAAGTAGCCACCTAACTCCAAATAAATCTGAAAAAAGTTATTTTTTTTAAGCAATTTTGAGAATAAAACTTTCATTGCATTGTAAAGAGTGGTTCTTGCTTGGCAATGTCTGAGTTTACAGCTGCTTTGAACTGTAAGTTCTTCCAAAAGTTTTTTTTCTAGCTTTGAATCGAGCAGAGAAGAGTTAGAACCCCCGTTCCAGTAACGTTAAGGCCATGAAAAATCTAGGACAGTGGCCCCATGAAAGGCCGTCTTTATAATTGATTGGACCCTAGGCAAAAAATTTCTTTGGGCCTCCCCATAAATTCCCAATCACACAAGACCCTCTACCCAATACTATGCTCAACATTACACAGGAACCGTCCGCCATACTGCCCCCATTATTACGCAGGTCCCCCTTCCCCCAAATTGCCCCCATTATTACACAGGTCTCCCCTCTCCCATACTACCACCATCATTACACAGGTCCCCCCTCCCCCATACTGCCCCCATTATTACACAGGTCCCCCCTCCCCCATACTACCACCATCATTACACAGTACCCCAGGGGTGGAGAGGCAGGGAAGGGAGTTATTGTTTAGGAAAACATATGGACCCTAACTAGAAAAGCTAATGGGGCTTTTTTATAGGCACCATACCAAAATGAAAATATAATCAAAAATGTAAAAAATACAACTTTATTGAACAAAATTAAAATCACAGTTGTGGTAATGATATTTGAGCAGGCACATAGCTTATCATAAAAAGCATGTATAGCTTGTAACAAACAGGCTTATTACGTAACATTACAAGGCATATCCTTGGATAGCATAAGAACCACAGTTGACATAATTGCTCCAAAATTTTGCTTCAATCATTTGCCAACGCGTTTCGCAGGACAATAGCCCACTTCCTCAGGGAGATAAAACATATGATTCTAAAATTAAATAAACAAAGCCAAAAATAAGCATACAACATACTGAAGAAGCTTAACGTCTATAGCGACTAAATATATTACATTTAGCTGGTGATGGCATCATAAAGTTTATAGAAAGCCAACAGGAACCATGATCATTGGATCCAAGAGGGGAGGGTCCCTCCATCAAAGATGCAAAGGTGAGCCAAGTGGACAAAACCACATATCCATATTTAAAGCTGAAAAAATCAAATCATCCAAATGTTTATTGTGTCACAAAAGATACAAGCTATGCCCCTGCTCCGCAAACTGGTTATACACACCCAGATTAATAATTTGGGACAACAGAAAAATATTCAATATTTAAAGAAAAATGTAGGCTGGGTAAATCAAATTGGTCATTCCCAAAGCTAATATGCGCCAAAGCATCATACATTTAATTCCAAACTTCCAAACAAGAGAAATTATATATATGTGTATTGATGTCAATAGCATACATACCATGACCAAAAGTAATCCCTAGCCAAAGAGTTCTAATTTAGGAAAATATGTTGGATAAAAGTAAAGGTGCTCTCCAGAGGCATAGCCATTAACTCACTGCCTCTACTAACAGCCTCATGCAGCAGACAAGGAGCGGCAAATGCCGGCATCCTGACCATAGGGTGCATCACGGCCGATGTCACAACGCCTGCAGTTTGGCAGTTCACATAGTGACGTGCTTCATGGAATTACCCATTGGCAACATATGTTTTTTGCCCTGGGAAATGTACTGGCAGTATACACATCCACCACAGATGAACTGTGTAGAGGCATGGTTCCGTCCTTCCTGTCCTAACAAAATGGTATGATCTTCCTGTATAAAGATCTCCACATCAAAAAATGGAATACGTTCAGAATCACACGTCATCTTGAAGGACAGATTGAATTAATTTGTCCTTGGATATGTAATGAAAGCATCCAGAAGTTCCTTAGTGCCGTCCCAAAGGATGAGTATGTCATCAATGCACCTATGCCAAGATAAAACATGGCACAGGTTGATAGAGACTCATCCCCAAATATTTGATGTTCCCAGCCCCCCAGGTACAGATTGGCATAGGATGGGGCACAACATGTCCCCATCACTACGCCCTGTACCTAAAGGAAGCGGGAACCATCAAAATTAAAATAGTTGTTCCTAAGTATGTATTCAAGATCTCAAGAACAAACATGTTGAATTCAGTCTGCTCACTACTTCTTTCCTGCAAGAACATATTGACCACATTTAGGCCCTTACTAAGCGGTATACTACTATACAGAGCTTCCACATCTAGTGCCACCAATAGGGTATTGACAGGGACTTGCATATCTTCAATTATTTGCAGCAGATGAATGGTATCTTTGGTATAAGATGGTAAATAAGTGACATGCAGTCTTAGATGCATGTCCATCATTGCATTTCTGTAAGCCCACCACACACTGATATAATAGGCCTACCTGGGGGTTTTGTTAGGTTTTTATGCACCTTAGGAAGGGCATAGAAAGTGGGGAGACGTGGCCTATCAATATTTAACCACTTGGCAAATGTGCTATAGCTGAATGACATCTACAGCGTGGTTGTCCAGTTCTGGGAGGGTGTGATATGACATCCTCCCAGAACGCACCCTCCTGCGTGCCCTCAGCAGCGCACACCCGGCGATCTCTGTGATGTGTCCTATGGACACAGCTGATCACGTGATGTCGTAAAAGGCCAATCACAGAGGCCTTTTACCACATGGTCAGCTGTGTCCAATAACACAGCAAATTACAGAGTAAATGCAGTTGCCGGTTATCGGCTGCAGGAAAGTCCTGCCGTGAACCGGCAATTGTCAGAAAACAGATCTGCACTGATCATCAGGGCACTGATGATCAGTGCCCAGCAGTGCCACCCACCTGTACCCTGTGTTATGTATTGCTATTTGATGTATTGTTATTTTTACTTTATTATTATGTACCATGATCATTTTATACTTTTGTTGTATGTGGTTTATATATGTATCTTTTACTTTGGATCCAAGCGGTTGGTGTTCTTTGGCTGCTGTGCTTTTTGGCCCCAGAGGTGGATGGTGTTGTTGGGCACTCTATTTTTCGTCCTTGATTGACCTTTTCAATATGGGCGCAGTAGCGTGACATCGAGCGTCATGACGTCAGACACCATGATGTCGGCTGGGATGACGTCGGACGTTGTGACGTCACGCATGTGTGCTGATGTTGCGCATGCACCCTACAGTTGCTACGCCATCATTTGGAGCTCCTTGTCTGCTATATAAGGCTATTAGTAGAGGCGGTGAGTTAATGGCTATGCCTCTGGAGAGCACCTTTACTTTTATCAATATGCAACATATTTACCTAGATTGGAACTCTTTGGCTGTGGATTACTTTTGGTCATAGTGTGTATACTATTGACATCTATATACATATATATAATTTCTCTTGTTGGGAAGTTGTAATTAAATGTACAGTGCTTTGGAGCAAATTAGCTTTGGAAATGACCAATTTTATATATATATATATATATATATATATATATATATATATATAATATTTTTCTTTTGTCCCTAATTATTAGTCTGGGTGTGTATAACCAGTTTGGGGAGTAGGGGTGTAGCTTGTATGCTAATGTTGTATGTTGTATGCTTATTTTTGGCCTTGTTTATATAATTTTAGAATTGTATGTTATATCTCCCTGCGGAAGCGGGCTATTGTCCTGCGAAATGTGTTGGCAAATGATTGAAGCACAATTTTGGAGCAATTATGTCAACTATGGTTCTTATGCTATCCAAGGATATGCCTTGTAATGTTACGTAATAAGCCTGTTTGTTACAAGCTATACATGCTTTTTTTGATGAGCTATGTGGCTGCTGTGCTTTTTGGCCCCAGAGGTGGATGGTGTTGTTGGGCGCTCTATTTTTCTTACTTGATTGACCTTTTCAATATGGGTGCAGTAGCGTGACATCGAGCGTCATGACAATGGGGCTTTTTTTTTTTTTTAGATGAGTACAATGATTACTGCTTCCAGATATAGCCAGCAACAGTAATCCTAAGAAAAAACTCAACAGGATAGTTGTACTGAAGTTGATGGATAGATTGACTTCAGTCCAACCAGCCTGGCCATAGATGGATTGAAATTCAGCTGGTTCCTGCTGAACTGGCTGAACTTCGAACTATCTATGGCCAGCTTAAGAATTACACAGGTGATTGGTACACCCTGCGATTTCCAGTGGCAGGATTCTGTGGATTTTTTTTATATATTTTCATTTTGATGTGGTGCCTATAAAAAAGCCCCATTAGCTTTTTCTAGTTAGGGTCCATATGTTTTTCAGTGTCTTGTTAATAAGGGGTGTGGCACCAGTAAAATCTGTTAACAAGGGGTGAGACCTTATCCTAGGCCTCCCTCTCCCCCCTCTTTCTTTAGTAATGCAGTTATTGTTTAGGGTGGAGAGGTGGATGTGTGTGTGTGGGGGGGTATTGTTGAGGGTGGAGAGGTGTGTGGAGGGGGTACTGTTGAGGGTGTACAGGTGGGAAGGGGGTTATTATTTAGGGTGAAGAGGTGGGGGGCAATGTTTAGAGTGGAGAGGTGGGGGTTATTGTTGAAGGTGGAGAGATGAGGGGAATTGTTGAGGGTGGAGAGATGGGAGGGGGCATTGTTAAGGGTGGAAAGGTGGGAGGGGGGTATTGTTGAGGGTGAAGATGTGGGAGGGGAAACTGTTGGGTTAGGGTGGAGAGGAGGGGGTATTATTTAGGTTGGAGATGTTGAGGGGTATTATTGAGGGTGGAGAGGTGGGAGGTGGGTATTGCTGAGGGTGGAGAGGTGGGAGGTGGGTATTGCTGAGGGTGGAGAGAGGCAGAAAGGGGGGTAATTGAGGGTAGAAAGATCACAATCGCTGCCCCGCACTACAACACCCAGCATCCCTGCCCCCTCTAAGACGTTCTGCAGCAGCTGAAGGAAAGGAAAGTTGTCAGAGGAGGTAGAGCCAGGCTCAGGGAAGGAAACAGTGTGTCATTGAGTGACACACACACAACTCACTTTGCAGAGTGGAGTTACCCGGCAGCAGGAGAGGAGAGGTGCCCGGGGAGGGGGTGCAGCACATCTCCGAGGAAGAGTGCACTCAGACTGAGCTAAGGAGGGAGGGTGGAGCCAGTCTGGGATGGGGTGGGGCTAGTAGAGGGCACACTGCATGGACACTTAACCCATGCTGGATACAAAGTTACCGGGAAGGGAAAACATCCAAATGCACTTGACTTATCATCGCAGGCTGAAGGGGCAGCTGCTTTGGGCTCACAACAATGACTGGGCCCTGGGAAGCTGCCCCTTTTGCCCCAAAGACGGCCCTGGCCCCATTAGATGGTCACCCCTATCACCCATTTGTTTTTAATTAATTAAAATATTTATAGGGAGCCATGGTGACTGTTAAGTCTTTCTAGGGTGGCTTCTCTGGCCCTTTCTGTTTTGTGTTTCAGGTACAAGCTATTTGCTGTTGCTAGGAGGATTTACCTCAACTGCTGGGCAGAGCTACAGTCAGCTGGGTACTGGATTGGTGACAAATCTTTTGGTGGGATAACAACTGGCTAATGGGTGTAACTTTTCACTTGTATATCCTCAACCTGTCCCTGGGCGGAGTCAGCAGGTACCTTAGATCTGTCCTCTGGACTCACCTCTGGATTATTTTCAGCCATTCTTTTGAATCTTATCACCTGCTCCCAACCCAGAATAGATCATCTTCTTCATGAACTACTTCAAAGGGCTAATTCTTCTGGAGGATGGAACAGTTCAAACATTTTTTAAATATTCTCCTCTCATTTTTCAGTGACAACAGCTGCACCTCCATTTACATCTGTGAGCCCTGTGTCTGTATTAGTGCTAGTGCCACTTTGTGTACCGAGTAGGAGCCTGAAGTCAGCCAGGGAACTTGTCTTCTTTCTCCAGCTTTCAGGAGCTGCAGAGAGACCTTCAGGAGCTGTATCTGTGTCCAGGGAGGATTGGGTCTTTGTGTTACTGTGTGTTCAAGATGTCCCCTCTGCACTGGCACATCGCTGTCTAAGTAACTTCCAGGCAGATGCAAAGGATTGTGAGACTGACCTAGAAGTGCCTGAACATAACATCACCACCAGGACCAGGCTGTCACCAGCAGTTCAGTACAATGATTACTGCTTCCAGATATAGCCAGCAACAGTAATCCTAAGAAAAAACTCAACAGGATAGTTGTACTGAAGTTGATGGATAGATTGACTTCAGTCCAACCAGCCTGGCCATAGATGGATTGAAATTCAGCTGGTTCCTGCTGAACTGGCTGAACTTCGAACTATCTATGGCCAGCTTAAGAATTACACAGGTGATTGGTACACCCTGCGATTTCCAGTGGCAGGATTCTGCGGATTGCTGCCTCTGAAATGACAGGTGTGTAAGAATAGAACCGCAAAACAATGACAGGCTGACAGCTATTTGTGACTGTTCATGCAGTCAGTGACTACCTGTAGTGACTGTGGCTGGATGCAGGTATGTAGGCAGGTGCCAAAATGATTAATCATATTTTGTACATAAAGAGTTAATATTTCCTTATGCTGGAGTGACCCCTCAGTGGAACCTTGGTATTTGCTTTCTCTTATTTCACCTAATGGAGTCATCCTTGCCATGAACAGCTTTGAGCACCACGGCATTCAACTGACAGAGGATTTATTGTGTTCTTTATTAAGGATGTTGCACCATTATGTAATTAGCTGCGGGCAGGAGGCCTTATTGAAAGCAATGGAAGGCTGGCAGCTCCCACAGCTATTTGCGGCCACTCACATGTACAGTGCATCCAGAAAGTATTCACAACGCATAACTTTTTCCACATTTTGTTATGTTACAGCCTTATTCCAAAATAGATTAAATTCATTTTTTTCCTCAACATTCTACAAACAATACCCCATAATGACAATGTGAAAGTAGTTAATTTTGAAATCTTTGCAATTTATTAAAAATATATAAAAGAAGGAAGCCCTGTACGCCCAGACGTTATACCGCCGGATCACGGAGGTCCGGCGGTCACCTTTTGGTACCAACTGGTCAGTGTTTTCTCAAGCAATTTTACTGCTATATCTACTGTGCACTATATGAACCATAGTGTATGTTTTACCTTTACTTTTATCTATACCATTAAAGTATTTATGATTTGAAATACTGCACTATGGGTATCCCCCTTTATTTTGCTCTGCACCGAGCACTTTAAATTTCCCAGCTATACCCTAATGACCATCCCAATATCTGGAAGAGGGTGACCCACGCATCTCCTTAAAGAGAACCCCGGCTGACTGCCCTTTCCTGTGACTAAATGGAGTGCTGACTACCCCCAGGCTGTATCCAGATCTGCTCAGTCAAGGGACACCAGATAAAGCAACCTGTATATGATACAGCACGCTTATTCTAAGTGTACCGGTGAGTGCGCATTTTATTCATTTCCTGCACCATCTGAGAATATCAAGTCCATTGGGAGTATTAGTGTCATCAGGAGACCTGTTTGATGAACTGTTTATTTATATGCTTATCAAAGTTTATTTTATGACATAAGCGCAGGTATAATTACGGTGTGTTTTGCCCAGAGGTTTTTATGAACTCTTAATTAAATTATCATTTATTGAGTATTACCATTTTTTAAGCTCTATATTTATGATACATATTCACGAATCTACATTTTTTAGCACTGCACCTTTTATTTGTATAATTTATTAAAAATAAAAAATGAAAAAAAAAAAAAAAAAAACCACGTACATAACTATTCACAGCCTTTGCTCAATACTTTGTTGAAGCACCTTTAGCACCAATTACAGCCTCAAGTCGTTTTGAGTATGATGCTACAAGCTTGGCACACCTATTTTTGGGCAATTTCTCCCATTCTTCTTTGCAGTACCTCTCAAGCTCCATCAGGTTGGATGAGGAGTGTCAGCGCACAGCCATTTTCAATTAATTTAATCCATTTTGAAATAAGGCTATAACATAACAAAATGTGGCAAAAGTTAAGCGCCGTGAATACTTTCTGGATGCACTGTAATTGCAGACAGTCTGTGCCCCGGGCTGATCATTCACAGATAATTGTTCCATGAGTAATTACATGAGTGGCTGCAAATAAATGCTTTCCAATACCTATTTGGTCTCCCATATCTAGTTGCAAACGATCCCATTCACAAGTGTTAATTGGGCTCTAGGGGAGATTGTGTAGCCATTCTCATACTTCATCCCAAATATATTTTGTGTTTCAGCAGGAGAAAGATTTACTGGTGAAGTACTGGAAGTGTCAGGACCTGACTCACCTGCTGGTGGCACTGGGCTTCCCTGGGTGAAAAGCTGCAGTTCTGGTGCCCACCAGCGTGTGTCTCCCAGCAGTCAGCAGGTTCCTGCAATCAGCTCCACCTGGCCCCAGCGGGGGGGGGGGGGGGGGGTACTTAAAGTGGAGCTCCAGTCAAATCTAAAAAAAATAAACATCAGCTACAAAAACTGTCGCTACTGGCTTTTAAAAAACAGCCACTTACCTGTCCCAGCCGGTTTCACATCCTAAGTGTGGCTTCACGGCCAGGTGCCCACTGTGCATGCGCGAGTAGCGCTGCACCTTATGATTGTTCCCAAACTCTTCTGGGACCTGTCACGTGCCCCAGAAGACTACAGGGAGGGAGGATAACTTTTGCTTCTGATTGCCTAGGCGGTCGCAGTGGAAGTGGGAGCAGGTACCTGCCAAAATTGCATACCCGCTCCCCAAAGGCGCCAATTCCTCATGGGGAGCAGGGGACCAGTACTTCTTTCCCTTTTTGGTGGAGCTCCGCTTTAAGCCTTTCTCTACTAACACACCTTGTGTCAGTGTTTTGATTGCCTTGCCTGCTCTTGAACTATCTTTGCATTTTGTTTCCTTACCACTGCTCCCCTTGTTCCTGTACCCAGTCCTCTTTTTTTTGCATTGCTCCTGTTATCCTTGCTTACTATATTGTATATATTTGTACATATTGTATACAGTTACTTTGCAAGATTTCTGTTACATTTTGGCATTTTTGGTTGTCAGTCACTTGTTTATGTTCACTATTTGCTGGTGTGTGCATGTCTTTTTGCTTATTGATAATAAATTTACTTCATTAGACATTGTTTGGTCCCAGTTTCTTTGTGTAACTACTTTTATCTGGTCATCTCCTGTAGTGACTCCTGATGTAACACTGACGCCCACTAAGTCCACATGCACACTGGATGTTTTTAAAACTGCTGTTTTTGGCTTTTGGCGTTTTTTTCTACAGCCAATAAACTTTAGCATGTTATCCTATGTACCTATGTGTCCATGCACACATAGACTGTAATCAGCGTTTTTTGGCAGGGGTGTTTTTTGGCTGGAGAAAAAACCCAGAACTAGTGGGTTTCTAGAGTTTTTTTAGCTGTAAAAACCCTCTAACGCTGAAAAATGTGGTAAAATGTGGAAACCAGTTGTTTTGGACTTTTTTTGGTAACAAAAACGCTAAACAAATGCAAACGTGACAAAACACGGCAAAACACTGCTAAACACTAATGCAAAAATGCTGGAAAACTCACATTTTTAACATGACTTTACACAACTAACGTTACCAGCGTTATTAAACCACCCAGTGTGCATGGAGCCTTATGATCAGATAAGCTGCACTTGGGAACTGGGAGCCATTTGCTCTGAGTATTTTGTCAAGATGCTTCTCGTAAAGATTATTTGTCATGTGAAGTTGGCAATGGAGAGTATAGATCTTTGCTGGCAGATTTTGAAAGAATACACCAGTGAAATGGTGTTGGAATACATTCAGGTAGCACATACTTTAGTTGATCATGGCAGTTTTTCATCTAGTGGTTCATATTTGTTCTGAATTATCTTCACCTACTACATCTCATGGCCATGATGTGTTTTTCTGCTAATATGCCTCAGGTTGAGTCTTTAGCATAGCTGTTGGAAAAATACACAGCTTACTTTGTAACATACTTTTCAACTTGTACACAACAAGTGCTGTTGAATTGTGTTGCTGCTGTGCACTTTTTTGTTCAGCAAAGGAAATGCAAACTGACCGAAGTTTAGCCTCTGCTCTAAGCCTAGTCAGAGATCCTATCCCCAGTGTTAGATGATTCACACAAAGTTAGATGTTCCACTAAATATCAAGAATCATTCCCTTGTTACCCTTAGCAACCACAGCTTCTACTGAGTGTTTTTAACCTCCTGCATACCAAATCCCTGCCATTATTAACCACAATTCCCCTGATTATAACCCTATTGAAGGCTCCCCCTGAAGTGTCTTTACCCATTGCAATCTCTCAGACTTCTTCCTCTGCTTCTGTTACCCTTTTGCTCTATGGTCCCCAGTACTGTCACTACTTTTCCATCACCAGTACACCCTAGTCAGCACCATGCAACTAATTGCAAGACTCCAGTCATCTAAACCAAAAAAAGAAAGACATTTTCTCCTGGTGATTCAATCCACTCCTCCTCCGTGCTGCCTGCTGATGAGATCTATTCCTCCTCCATGCTGCCTGCTGATGAGATCCATTCCTCCTCCATGCTGCCTGCTGATGAGATCCATTCCTCCTCCACGATGCATGCTAATGGAGTCCATTCCTCCTCCACGATGCATCCTAATGGGGTCCATTCCTCCTCCATGCTGCCTGCTGATGGGGTTCAGCCTGCCTCTATTCTTGCTGATGGGGTTGAGCCTGCCTCTGTTCTTGCAGATGGGGTTCAGCCTGCCTCTATGCCTGCCAATGGGGTTCAGCCTGCCTCTATGCCTGCTGATGGGGTTCCGCCTTCCACTGGTGCCCTGCTGTCAAGCCTGAAGCTGGTACCCCACTATCCACTGTCAAGTCTGCTGCTGGTGCCCACTCTCCTCTGCTCAGCGGGACTATGCGGATTCTCAAGTGGCTGCCCCCCCAGCTGAATAATGCTAATTCTTTACCTGCTGCCCAGCCAGACTATGCTGATTTCCAGGTGGCCGAGACCAAGCTGGAATATGCTGATTCTCTACCTTCTGCCCAGCCAGACTATACTGATTCACTGCTTGCTGCTCAGCTGGACTTTTTTGACTAGATTAAGCTCCTGCTTGCTGATGTGTTCGAGCCTTCTGGGTTTCCTTTGTCATATAGCTTGCTTGGGTTATCTATCTGTTCTACGATCCCTACTGTTGCCTGTCCGGAGTTTCTTTTGCAGCTCTGGGAGATCCAAATACCCACTTGGCATGTGAGAGCTGCACCCGCTATTACAGCCCCAGTAGTAGAGGTTTTCTAGGGAAGGACAGAGTTCCATTTGAACCTTGTCCTGACCTGGACGATATCTCTGTAATCCCAGGTGCATTCATGAACCCGAGGTGGGTAACAGTTAAAATGTGTGGCAGTCTCTAGCTACCTGAATGGGGAAGGTCCAGTAGTGATGGGACACCTTGGTGTCAGGGTACCTTTTTGGACCAAGGACTCCGGTGTTAAGTCTTCGGTTGTCTTCAGAATTCCAGCATTGGGATGTATGCTGCACTAATGAATTGTACATTTTCGGTGGTGTGCCTCCTCATGGATCTGACCAACAGGGAACCTAACCAGTTTTCAGACCCCGGCAGCGGGGTATTCAGCCAGCCTCCAGACCCCGGCAGACTGGTTCTCAATCAGCTTCCAAACTTCAGTAATGGGGCACGGTGGAGCATACAGAGGCTGCTCCTTAAGGTACTGGAACTGTCAGGACCTGGCTCACCTGCTGGTGGCACTCTGCTTCCCTGTGTGAAAAGCTTCAGTTCTGGTGCCCACCAGTGGGTGTCTCTTAGCAGCCAGTAGGTTCCTGCAATCAGCTCCACCTGGCCCCAGCTTCCCCCTGGGAGGGTATTTAAGCCTGTCTCTACTAACATACCTTGCATCAGTGTTTTGAATGTTCAGAAAGCTGAGCTGGGAATTTTTCTCTTTTGTTGTTTGGCATGCGTTGCCCTTCCATTTGCTCCTTGCTGTGAAGGCCAGTTATAGACTGGGGCAGTGGCCATTTTTTGTACTGTTGAATTGTTGGTGAAGGGGCGCACTGGACACCTTAGCTGCCATTGTACTACATGCTGGGTGTCCAGTGCACTGCTATACCTTTAACAAGGGGTGGACTCCCTCAGGACCACCTGCCCTTGGTCTATCCATTAAATATATGTGCCTCTACTATGGGGTCTCTCAAAATTTGTAGAGTTAGGAACTACAGAATATCTGGGTGCCATGACGAGGCTCTGTGGCTTACACATGTATTTGCAAATGTGTGCTAACTAAACCCCTGTTTTTAATGCATACTGTTAGACAGGTTAATTCAGTTTGTTTGCAGGCTGGTTGGCAATCTGAGATGGGAATTTTTCTCTTTTGTTGTTTGACATGCATCACCCTTCCATGTGCTCCTTGCTGTGAAGGCCAGTTATACACTGGAGCAATGGCCATTTTTTTGTACTTTTGATTGCCTTGCTTGCTGCCAGAGCCATCCTGCTCTTGAACTATCCTTGCATCCTGTTCCCTTACTGCTGCTCGCCTTGTTCATGTACCCAGTCCTGATTCCCCCTCTTTCTTGCATTGTCCCTGTTATCCTTGCTTCCGATATTGTCCCATATTGTATATATTTGTACATTTTGTATATAGTTTGAAAGGCTTCTGTTACTTAGGCATATTTGGTTGTAGATTGTTCATGTCAGAGGGGCAAACAAGGATACTGTACAGGCTCCAGACATCCTCCTAATCAACCGATCATGTAATTGGTGGTTAGAAAATCAGCGGCTGGATGTTTATAAAGGTGCACAATGAAAAAGCGGGCTTGATCCATCCACTGGCTTGTTTACAATATTTTTGCAAGTTTTCCAATACACCCCTGAAAAAACCTGAAGGCACCCAGGTTGAAAAGGCTACCTTAAACAACTAGCATTACCTATGCAACTGGGTATTTCTGCTGTTGGGTTTTGGTTATTATATGAAATATATCAAATTGGTTGTTTTCACACTCATTGTCAAAGCTGTTAACAAGAGTTTCTTGTTAGAAAAATACACAATCATCTTGCATAAATTTCTTACTTTTGGTTGAACAGTTCCTGAAAGGCCTTGTTTCCATATTACACATTGTTAATGGATTCCATATTACATTCAACATGTCATGTGTTATACTACTGATACAGAATCAATCTGTTATTCTGCATATGAAACACTTTATTCAAAACTGTCTTCCCACTCAGTTCATTTCAGTTTGTGGTAAGATATTAACTTGCTTAACGGAAGTGTTGGAAGGTTAAACTTGGATCAGCGAGGGAAAGCTTGGTATATACTAGTAGAATTTTGTTTGATATTTTTTTGTTTGTTTTAAGAACATTCATTTGGTTTTCTAATCGTTAAGAAAGTCAAATTGACGTTCGTTTTGACTGTGATGCTCAGAAAATTCAAAAGGAGCAGATGAAAGATTTTTTCTTGAACTGACATTTTTTACAGTGTATGTGGTTTTCATTTGGTAAAGTCCATTTGTTCCAAAATTGAATGTTGAAAGCAAATTACATTTAGTACCTTCCAGCAACATTCATCACGTCACTTAATGTACTGAGAATTTTTGTACGAATGTTCGTATGAACATTTACCAGTGTATGGCCAGCTTAATAACAGGTGGTTATAAATTTCTTGCCTTATGACATCTACATTGCCCAGTTGAGCTAATTGAGCAATTTTAACTATTTGTAAGGCTTTCCCTTCTTTTTCTGTCATGTTGATGGCTATTCTTTATCAGCATCCTAATTTAAATATGTCCTTAAAAAAAATCTTTGGCTCCTTTAGGGCTTAGCTCTGCAAAATAATACTTCTCATTCTTTTAAAATTGGTGCAACATATGCAGCTGCTAATTTGGAAATACATAAGGCCTGCAAACAGTGTTTGGGTAGTTGCAAGATTCAAGCTTTATATCCATCTTGCTCTTTGCAAATTGAAATTTTGGCTTTGATATTGAAAATATGACTGAGCATGCCAAAAAAACTGTCTTTTATTTAAGGATAGTGATCATATGAAGCCATTTATTATCACATAGTTTTTTGGCTTCTTTTTAAATCATATTGATAACAGAAACCACCCAAATAGCCCTTATCAAAAGTTTGCATAACCTGGAATGTTTGGCCTTGGTACAGGCACACAACTTGACACACATGGGTTAAAATAGCAATTAAACGTAATTTCCCACATCTGTGGATTTTAAATTGCAATTAGTGTCTGTGTATAAATAGTCAATGAGTTTGTTAGCTCTCATATGGATGCACTGAGCAGGCTGAGCCATGGGGAGCAGAAAAGAACCGTCAAAGTACTGTGTAACAAGGTAATGGAACTTTTAAAGATATAAAAGGTTATAAAAAAGATATCCAAAGCCTTCAGCATGCCAGTCAATACCATTCAATCACCTATTAAAAAAGTGGAACATTCGGGAATCTCTTGATACCAAACCACGGTCAGGTAAACCAAGAAAGATTGCAGCCACAACTGCCAGCAGAATTGTTTGAGATACAAAGAAAAACCCACAGGTAACCTCAGGAAAAATACAAGAAAAAGATGGCGTGGTTGTTTCAGGGAGCACAATATGATGATACTTAAGCAGAAATTAACTACATAGTCGAATTGCCAGAAAGAAGCCTTTGCTGTGCCAATGCCACAAAAAAGCGGGGTTACAATATGCCCAACTACACCTTGACACACCTCATAGCTTCTGGCACACTGTATTCTGGAGAGACAGGACCAAAATAGAGCTTTCTGGTCACAACCATAAGTGCTATGTTTGGAGCGACAAGAATAACATCCTCACTGTGAAGCAGGGGGGTGGCTCACTGATGGTTTGGGTGTGTGTGAGCACTAAATGCAAGGGGAATCCTGTAAAAATTGATGGCAAGATGAATGCAGCATGTTATCAGAAAATACTGGCAGACAATTTGCATTCTTCTGCATGAAAGCTGCACATGGGATGCTCTTGGACTTTCCAGCACAACAACGACCCTAAGCACAAGGCCAAGTTGACTCTCCAGTGGTTACAGCAGAAAAAGATGAAGGTTCTGGAGAGGACATCAGTCTCCTGACCTTAATATCATCGAGCTACTCTGGGGAGATCTCTAACGTGCAGTTCATGCAAGACAACTAAGACTGCATGACCTGGAGGCATTTTTCCAAGATGAATGGGCAGCTATACCACTTGCAAGAATTTGGGGCTTCATAGATAACTATTACAAAAGACTTTATTGATGCTAAAGGGGGCAATGCACCATAATAAGAACTAAGGGTATGCAGACTTGAACAGGGGTCATTTAATTTGTTTACCTGTTGCCAGGTTTTGTTTTATGATTGGGCCTTTCTGTTGTGACCTACAGCTGAATATGAATCACATAAGAAATAAAAGAAATGTGTTTTGCCTGCTCATTCATCTTTTATTTAAAAATGGTACATAAATTACAAAATCTCCAAGGGTATGCAGACGTTTGAGCACAACTGTATTACACACGTCAGAGGTTGTAAACCTCTGCCATGAAATATGAACAAAATGTATTCTTCTATTGTGTGTGCTTGTCTCAATCCAAAGCAGCGAGTGTGATTTCTCTCTTCTGCCTCTGCTATTTACATGAGTCTTTTATGACCAGTTTTCCTGACCCCAAGAGGTAAAAATGCAACAGGGGAGGGAGCTCCAACACACAACCCATGATTAACAGCCTCAGCTTTGTTTCTGTGTGCTGTGCGAAGGGGGGGGTGTTCCTTCCCTCCAATCAGCTCTCACTGAGCTCTGCAGAGTAACTTCAGCTCCCTGCCCCCTGCTTTCTGAAAGCTCAGACAAGCTGTATAAATTCTGAACTTTGTATGGCTGTAGAAAATACATGACTGCAGTTCAACAGGTATACATTTTGTTGGAGGATTTGTTTCATCTCTGTGTATCATCTGAGGCTAATTACTTCACTAGGTATATGCAAGGGTTTACAACCACTTTTATGGTTCAAAGAAAATAGTATGGGTACTCAGGCATTCATATATCTTCTTGGCAAAGCAAATCTGGGTTTTCATTCTGATTAAATTCAAGTTCCCTAGCATGGTTTATGTATTGGGAACAGATGGTTAATGTTATATCCTATTTGTTGCAAGTTGTGGGCTATGCCCATTATCCTTGTTCTTCACCTGGAAGGAAATGATTTGAACAGGTTCAAAACCTTGGACCTTATAAATACATTAAAACTGTTCTGTCCACAAATAAGCTGCAACTGCCACCAACGTCTATGTTTTCTCATAACTGGTGCCATAGTTTTTCTTGACTTGGCTGCAGTTCATGATTAGGTCACAATAAAATGTGAATTTAATGTGCTGATTTATGATGGCGAACAGGAGGATTTCATGAGAAGTCTCTTTAGCAGGGTTTTGGTACATTTTCTCAGAGATTGCATCAACAATTTCAGTTCTGGTTGTAAAAATGATTGCTTAGGCCATGATGGTGAGGTAGGGCTAGGTTGGAAGCTAGCTTTTACGTAATGTTGCACATTTTGTGGATGGGCAGTGGTTACTAAACTGCAATTTGTTTGGTGTAAGATATTGCTACTTGAGTCTTGTTGACCAAGCATATTGGTCTGTTAATGGTTAAGGAAGAAGTCAAGCAAAAGCTCTTTTGGCCCTACTTTTCCTGTGGGTCACAGGAGTGAACTTCAATCTGCATTCCTGTGATCCATTTTCAGCCAACAGCAGGCTAAAGTCCACTCTTGGCTTACATCACTGAGCCAGTACAAGCTCTGCAGAGATCCTGACCTTAATGTCAGGGTCCACCCAGGTGCCTGGACCAGCAGCCAGCTGAGCCTCTCAGTGTGTGGGTGAGAGCCTGAGCTAGCTACTCCAGTCCCCTCCACAGCCCAGTGCTCCAGTGAGCTCTGGAGGGGCAGAGCAGAGAGCAAGTGACTGATGATCCCAGGCTCTGCAGACTGAAGACCAAGAATTGAGCAATCAGTCTTTGATCACTCAGTTCTTGGTAAAGAGGCAGCGGAGGACCAATGCTCCATCCATCTAGGTGAGTATGATAGTTTTTTTTTTTAATTTTGCACTTCTCTTTAAACAGTTGTGCTGTTTGGTAATAAAGTTTAACATTTACATCATAGCTAAAATGTATTTAACCATTTGACGCCCGGCCTATGGCCGAATGGCGTCCGGAAAAATGTACTAGCTACCGGGAGGCCACCATATGGCGTCCTCCCGCACATGTGCAGTTTGTTCGCTTGCAGAGCCACGCAGCGGCGCAATCTGTCACCGGCCGTGTACCTCGGACACGGCCGATGACAGATTTGAGTACCGGCCCCCATTGCCGGTACCATGTGACCTGCTGTGACCAATCACAGCAGGTCACATGACAGTTACATACAATGGATGGCTTCCTTCATGCCATCCATTGTATACTAGTGTCTAGCTGTGAATGGTCACAGCTAATCACATGCACATGTCATGTTATTAGCTGTGGCCAAATCACAGCTAAGCACAAAAAAAAAACCCTGAATGAATCAATGTCATTCAGGTAAATGCTTGCTTATAGCAAAGTAATTCTTTGCTATAAGCAAATTGTGTAAAAAAAAAAAAAAAAATCACTTCCCCAAAGTAGTACAATCTTACTATGGTAACATTGTACTACTTTGGACATAGTGAAATATGAAAAAAAATCTTAAAAAAAAGAAAAAAAATGTAATAAAAGATTTAAAAAAATATATATATATTTTTTTTTTCACACTGTCACCAGTCAGTGTCCCTGATCACCGCCATGCCAGATATATGATGACGCTGTACTGCACTGATGACAGTATGTAAAAAAAAAATTAGTGAAAATAATTTTTTTTATTTTTTCATTTTCCGAAAAATTATGACAAAAAAATACAACTTCAAAAAACTCGCCATGCCTCTTATGAAGTTCGTCGGACTGTCTACTCTGCAAAAAGGAGTCATTTGGGGGATATCTGTACTGTTCTGACATTCTTGGACCTCAAGAAATTAGATTGGCCGTCAGTACTTCAGGATTGATCAATATTCAGATCTATACCATAGTTTGTGAACTCTATACCCTTCCTATAAACTAAAAAATACATCCTAATTTGAGTTATTTTCACCAAAGACATGTAGCAGAATACATATTGGCCTAAATTTATGAAGAACAATTATTTATTTGCAAACTTTTATAACAGAAACAAAGAAAAACGTGTTTTTTTTCCAAAATGTTCAGTCTTTTTTTGTT
The DNA here is from genome assembly GCF_062004578.1 of Staurois parvus. NCBI lineage: Eukaryota > Metazoa > Chordata > Amphibia > Anura > Ranidae > Staurois > Staurois parvus. The sequence continues at coordinate 11,177,015 of NW_028318078.1, read as the reverse complement.
AATTTAGCAAAATATAAAAACCCCAGCGATGATTAAATACCACCAAAAGAAAGCTCTAGTTGTGTGTACCCAAACTAAAATTTTATCATTTTCTTCAATGTTGTATGACCGTGCAATTGTCATTCAAAGTGTGAGAGCGCTGAAACCTGAAAAATGGCCTGGGCAGGAAGGTGTAAAATTGCCCGGTATTGAATTATTTAAACCCTACAGTTTAAAGTTTTGTACAAACGTTGTTGTGTGTTTACTTTATTATTTAGGTATGTTGTTATGGTATGATGGGTGTTAATGAGTTGTACAATCTAATGCAATTACAGGAATTACAGGGGAAAGGATTGGATGACATCAGTGGATGAGCAAAACAAAGCATAAGCGAAAAAGAAGATCAAGGATAGTAGTCTCATCACCATCTACTAGTCCAGATAAGTAGTCCAAAGAAGTAAAATAATGTAAACGGGAGTTCTACTTTAGGGCACTTTCATCAAATCTACACATTTTGTTAATATGTTGTTGAAAAGTAAAAATATTCACCCATAAAGAAGCCTATTATTGCTGCAGGCCAGCTCATATTATTGCTTAGTATAATTCTAACCGAAAGAGAACAAGCCATGAGCAGCTTCCTCTCTTAGGCGGGGTGTGGTGCTCTGGTGTCGCTCATGTCCTCCACCAACCCATCCTCATCGACTAATATGGTTGTGACTTTCACACCAATCAGAGTGCTCATCATGTAGCCAAAGTCATTTGCAGTTACAGACCATTGCAATTAAGTACAATCGCATAATCCTGAAAAAAAATACTGGTATGAAAATGCAACTTTCAAGTTTACATTTTTTCAAATTTGTATAGGCTTTGCAAATAAATATATGCAGTTATAAGGCCAGGTTCACAATCTTACAATCATTTTATATCGGCTGCCAATACATATAAGCATGACAAAAAGTGCACATGAACCTCTTACAGGAACGTATTGCACCACCAATATGTGTTGTAGTGCGCTGCAGAGCAGGTGCATTGCATTCCGTGTGTTGCGGTGAAATTCACAATAAACACACACACCTCTTATATTTGGACATTTGTTTAGCATGGAGTTTAGATTTAAAAGGTGTACATGTTATTCAACCTTTCCCTGTGCCACAGAAATCAAACAAAAGATTCAAAAGGAGACCCATTTGTTTTTAAGCCTTTGCATCAAAACCTGAATCTCTAAGCTGGCTACTCACTTATTTGCTGCACTAATACACATTTTCATGCCATTGCCAAAATGCATGGTTAATCGCACACAGCTTTTAGAATGACACCTCAAGGAATGCAATGCACCGACATACCTACAATGCGGCACACCACAATGCTCTTGTGCTCTGTGTCAACAGAAAAGGTTCCTGTTCAGTTCTATAGCCAGAAAAGGTTCCTGTCCGATTCTAGAACCATGTGGTGAGTTGCCAGCCCATTCAAATGAATGGACATTTTTAATGCAACGCATGTTAACGCGCAACATAGCTCACAGCATTGGTCCTCACAGGTAGGAAGGGGGCCTAAATGGAAAAAGCATGATGGCACATTGCACTTCACCTGGAACCAGTTAGATTTGAAAACTTTCTGACTCCAAAAAATATTTTTTTTTAATTTAAACTGAAAAATACAATATCTTTTTAGAGTGTGCTTATAAAAATGACAGAAGAAATTTAAAGTATGGCAGTGCTGCAGAAATGGCCACATCAGGTATTTGCTGCACTGCTATTGGTTATTGTTGTTCCCAGTTGTCTCTGTGGACAACAGAACCCCCCCTCTCTCTCTTACCACCTCCCTGTTTCCATAAAATATGAGGTTTCCTGTAGTCCACAGAGAGAACTGAGAACAATAATAACTGATAACAGCGCAGCAAAGACAGACACCACAGGAAGTTTTCACCTCACTTTATTTTTCACTGGACCAACAACTATTTTCTGCACTTTTTAAACAGTGATAACAATTTGAATGGTATATTTAATAGGCCGAAAGGGAGCAAGTTCACTGTTAGGGTTCACATCACACCTAAATGCAATCTCTTTATTAATTTAGTTTCTTTGTGCTCTTTGATAGTAACACTTGCTCAATGGGATTTTTACATACCTATGGCAGCTACTAGTACTGTTTGTCCTGTGCATACAGTGTGCCAACAATATATCATTAGAGCTGTGAAACCAACACCTGTGCTGTTCCATAACCTCTGGCACTTGCCATGCAGGTCACATTCTATATGGTCAGGTAGAACACAACTTAATGACCAGCTCATCTTTAGCTTGGCCCTATCTGGTGAATTGGCAGAGATGCCCGCTGCAGAGAAGATGAGGTACTGATGTTAGTAATTTGGTTGGGGACCATTTAAAGAAGATGTAAACCCTAACTGAAGGACAGCAAGTTTGCACTATTTATTAAATAAAATACTGTTTTTTGCCATTTTTTTTATTCTTTGATGCTGCTTATCTCCTGAAGACTCTTTGCAACCACTTCCTGTCTACATGCATGCACTTCAGTGACGGCTACATTAAATTTCCTAGAAGTGGTTTCCTGATTGTGACAATGGGGGACATTGTTTGAAAAATGTGTTGAGAAAACCATGTGTAGTTTATATTGAAAGTCCATGTGATATGGTGACAAAACCGGAGCACAATTCTAAGACATGGAAAAAGCATTGTCACCCTATGACAGGAAGTGCCTATACAAATACTGCAGAATCAACAAGTGCTGTTTAAAGCCGCATTGAAGACTGAAAAAAAGCTAGATTAACAAGGGGTCAAAAACATAGGTTTTGACATTTCCTTTGTTAAGCAATTTGGTTTGCTCCAGAACTGACTCCAAAAGTCAGTTTCCCTGCAGTATACTGAAGATAAGGCCTGTTGCCCTCAGTAGGAGAGTAATGGCTTACCTTCAGTGGTCTGACACTCATGCTGCACAGTTACAACTACTGCCCTGTAATCAGCAATGTGAGCATTGCCGATTGGAGATCAGTAGTTGTGATTGTGCAAGGGTTGTGTCAGACTACTAGAGATTGACCTCTGCTGTTCAACAGAGGACAGTGGTCCATAAAGCAGTAGTAAACTCCGCTAACAAAGTTTGATTAAATGGTCCCCCTGCAGTGTTATACAATACTAGCACATTATGGCAGACTTACCTGCAGGGGCGGACTGACAACTCATGGGGCCCCCGGGCAATAGGGGACCATGGGGCCCCTGTGTCCTCGCCCACACCCAAAAAAGCCTATGTAATAGCCAATGAAAGGTACCAGAGGCATCTCATGGGGCCCCCTACTGACCCCGGGCCCTCGGGCAGTGCCCGAGTGCTCAAATAGTCAGTCCGCCCCTGCTTACCTGTCAAGCAGAGCCCTCCGGCTGCATGCTATCTCTGCTCCGAGTGCTTCCATCTTCACCTAGTCTTCCTTTGGGGTTTGCGCCATTTGACTGACTGGGTTGCAATGATGTCACTCCCTTGTCTCAGTGTGCCCTGAATGCAGAGCGCACTGTGTATGTACAGTAACATAATTGGCTCCTGCTGATGTGCATATCTCCTAAACTTGTGCCATTTAGGAAATATTCACATCGGCATCCTCTAAATGGCACAAGGAGATATTCAAACTTGTGACTGCAGGTTATTATAGGCTTACCTGTAGGTAAGTGAAAAGTCTGACTTTACTACCACTTCAGCGTCAGTGTGTCACCAGAAAAAGACTTGAGTGGGCAGTGCTGGAGCACAAAAAATGAATTAACCTAAGTTTTTGTTCACACCATGGTAATCTAGATTGGTATTTTCTCAGACTTCAGGTAGGCTTTAAAGTCCAACTAAGGGCACAACAAAAAATTCGCTTTTGCAGTAGGCCCCTCTTGCACTGCAAAGGATAGTTTAAGACTTCTGAAGAAGCTCTGTGTCAGGGATTGCGGCTCCGTAGCCCTGGATCGCGGCGCCGTCCCCCGCGCATGCGCATTGGCGGCAGATCGCGCCGGGACACAGGCACTAGGTCCCGGCGAGCCGCAGCTGACAGGATGCCGCGCATGCGCAGTAGGAGCCGCGGGCGCGCCTCAGGCGTCCAATGACAGCCGGGGGCGCGTCCTGGCCGGCCAATGACAGTGCAGGGCGCACTATTTAAAGATGCCCTGCACTGTCACAGATTGCCGCAAGGTCTTTCTGTGATCCTGAGTTCCTGCACCCGTCTAGTGACCCTGATTGACCCTGACTACGCTGCCTGCCCCTGTGATTGACCCGGATGCCCTGACTACGCTGCCTGCTCCTGTGATTGACCCGGATTGTCCTGACTATTCTGCCTGCTCCTGCGTTTGACCCGGATTGCCCTGACCATTCTACGGACTGACTTACCCTGCTGACCCTGCGTGTGACCCGACTACTCTTTGCCCACCGATTCTGTACCCCGCTTACCCTCACGGGCCCACGATCCGTTACTATTCTGCTGGGGCCGCCATCCTCTTCACATCTGGCTCTCCCGGTACCTGTCCCCGGAGGTCTCCTCAGCCACTGGTGGGCCTGCTCGGAGGTCGTGACCTGGCCCGGGACTGTTTCAAGTCCATCCCCACCATCAGGGGCCCTGGTGAAAGCACAGCCCGGGCTTAGACCCCACGCTCTGAGTAGGTCTGTCAGTTGGCAGCCTGAGGCACCACCTGGCGGATCATAACACTCTGGTATTTACCTTTTACTTACCTGCTCCAGCAGACTCCTTCAATTTGTGTGACAGGTCCTCTGCAGCCTCCTCTGTAAGCGGCTCCCAGCCTTGTCCGCCCTCCTCCACCACGTAAAGTACAAGGTTAATAGCCCTGCATCGTACATGATGACCCACAGACAGGAGAAGATGGTATGCCAGAGCCTGCCTTAGTGAGGAGGTAGATAAATCATAGAGGCTCTTCTGCAACACCCTAACCTTAACAAGCATTTACCCCTTGCAGTGCAGGGGCAGGGGGGTTGGGGGAATCAACATATGGGCCATCAGGGAAGATAAGTATAGTTCCTGTTGTTTTACAGGGTTTTCATCAGTCTCTTTAAACTGTAAGTCAGTGAATTACTTAACTCCAACCCTTATTGACTTATAAATAAAGTTGTAGGCAATCCCAGTATGGACACAATAAAATTTGGCATACTTAAGCAAATGTGGTCAATGTGTCCTGAGCTATCTTGCAGCATAGAAAAGGACAAGTGGAAGTTGCAAAAGTGACACGTGTTGACTGCAGTTACATCATCATGTTACTAAAGACCAAAAGTATGCTGCTGAATGCTTATTTCTCCATGTCATTTATCTAACGTTTTCATTGCCAGACAGGTAAAACTCATGTTGGGTCATACTTCCTCCTAATTTCAAGCAGCAGGGACAGGCCTAATTAAAGTGGAAGGCAAGTCAAAAGTTAAGTTTAAATCTACTCCCATCTCCATTACAAGCCTATTCCATCTGTAAAAGGAAAGATGTCTATACTTACCTATTCTGAAGTCGCTTCGGTTTGATCTCATGATTGGGTCTCAGCAACACATTTAGTGTAGAATAGGGACAGCTGACAATGCTGGTGGTGTCCATTGTATTCTGATGGCGGGGAAACCTCCTGCTGTCAGAATACAATAGTGCAGCAGGAGGGATTCCCGCATCATTACTCACTGTATGGATGGAGGAATTGAGCCTTCCCCCCATTGAAGGAAAGAAAATTGCATAATCTATGGCCAGCCTAAGGATTGATGTATTCATTATGCAGTATCTATAAAGGAGTATTTGCACTTACCTATTTCTACCTGTACTCTAAAGGGTTTAAAGTTAGCACTAAAGCTGGCCTTAGATGGATTGTTTTTATTGTGTTCAGCTAATGGGCTGAAAAAAAAACTACCAGATTCCTCGATCCACACAAGCGAGGTAGATGGAGGAATCCTTCTCATGGGGACATTGAATTATAACAGTATACACCGTGTACAGTATAAACCGATTAGTGGCTGCAAAGCATGTCCAATTGACAGAAGTTGATCAACTTCTGTTGAACAGGGAGGGCCCCACACAGATCAAAATTCAAGTGGTTCAACAGGGATCTTTCTATGCCCAGCTTAAAGTGTTTTTTCTTTTTTTCTCTAAAATAATAACCATGTTATACTTACCTGCACTGTGCAATGGTATTGCAGAGAGCATCCTAGAACTTCCTCTTCTGGTGTCCCCCACTGGCACTCTTGGCTCCTTCTCTTCTGCATGTGCCCCCATAGAACCTACAGGCTCACTCCTGAGCTGGGCTGTCTGCATATATAGACACACACACAGTGCAGCTTAGCCCCATCACCCTTCTCTGCTCACAGGATTTCATTGACAGCAGCAGAGGCCAATGGCTCTCACTGCTGCCTCTGTGTCCTCTGTGAGCAGAGAGAGAAGAGAGCCGCTGCAGTTGGGCACAGCGCTTGATTGCGATAGGAAGAGGTGAGGGGGTGATACAAACACTCGGACATTTTTTACCTTAATACAGGAGACGCATTAAGGTAAAACAATGTCTAGCCTTTAGAATCACTTTAATACTAACCAGTAAGCCTAAAGCAGGAGTTTCAAAACTTATTTTTATTTTTTTATATTTTTATTTTCCATTTCCTAAATGATACAATTTCAAGACATGTCCACAACTAACATTTCAGTTACTCTTGCATTATGATACTTAACCATTTCAACATAAACTGAAAAATGAAAAAAAAAAAAAAGAAAAAGTATATTACAAATACCACAAAATGTATATCCCACAAAACATCTACTAACAAATGTAACTAATAATCTTCGTCCACATCCGACATCATCCTTTAATAATTCCTATACCATATATTTAAAATAATTAAGTTAATAAACGGTTAATACATAAAAATGTGTTTTTACTATGAGTTAACTTTCTGAACAAAGGGCCATATTATTATCCTTCAGACTTTAGAGGGGCTGAAAAGTGGCCAGTAGGAGTAGAAAATAACCTGGTGTTAGTAACTGTGCCCCATCATTGGTGTCAGTGGGAAGAATAGTGCCCCGTCATTGGTATCAGTGAAAGGAATAGTGCACCACTGTTGGTGTTAGTGGAAGGAATAGTGCCCCACTGCTAGTGTCAATGGGAGGAATAGTGCTCTATTGTTGGTGTCAGTTGCAGGTGCCCCAAAGGCCAGATAAAGGCAACCAAGGGGCTGCATGCGGCCTCAGGGCTGCAGTTTGGAGACCACTGGCCTAGAGCACTGTGTATAGTAAAAAGGTGTTTATAATTTTACATTCCTTCTACACATGTGATTGACAGTCACCTTGTGTGTTCACACTGATTAGATTATTTTGATGTGCATTTGGTGTTTAAGAAGCAGAACAAGAAGAATATATCCCTTTAAATCCTAGAGAACTCTTCGCACCAATGCGCTGCAGGTGCAGTCCATTTTTAAAAGTCCTGCATGCTGAATTTTTAATGCCTTTTTAAAAAGCACAATGAAAACACAGCTCCCCATTGAAATTATTGGAAAATGCATCCAAAAACCATCAAACGCACTGTGGTTACATTTTTGCTGCTCCCTTTGAGTGTCATGTCCATGTTTTACTGGTACATGATTGAAGTCAGACATCCAGAAGTGCACCAAAATCACATGCGTTTTACCTTGTTTTTCCAACAGTGCAGTGTGAGAGCACTGAGTTGCACTTATTTAGGGAGTTTATTAAGAAACACATCTAAATTAACTAAATAATTGAAGCAACCTATTGATTTTATTCTAACTCAATTGTCAATGGGACAGTAAGCCCAAAATTATGGTTTGGGTCATGTGAAAAACATACAGATGTATGCACACTGTTTGCTTTCTGAAAGACACTTTGTGAAGCTCCTTGTGAGCAACCTTTGGCTTAAAATGGCTGACTATACAGAACAGAAAGCTACTCTTAGCTTCATGATGAATGTAAAGTGATTATTTCAAGTGTTGGACAGATATGGAGACATTTAGAGGCATTCATCTGGATGGTATTAGTAACTCATTTACAAAAAGGCATACTTAGAAGTAAAAAAAATCTGCAAACACGAAAAAGCACGGCATACGCCACTCAGACAGGAAGTAGATCAATATGGCGAAAAAAAGCTACCTGGCTCTCAAGTGTGACAACTGTAAATCATTGTACCTTCTAAAGCCTCAACGTCATTCATTATTTATGTAAAAAAAACCTTTTACTCACCCATCACCAACGACGACACACTTTATGGCCTGCATGGCTGTAGATGGTGGTGATCTTGTCCTTTGAGCACTTGTCACTGAAAAAAGGAACTAACGAGAGGGAGATGGGAGGATGGCTACACAGAGCACAGACCACAACTGTGAGATGCTATGAAACCGGAAAAGATATTTACTCAACTATAGAGGAACTAAAGTTGTAACCCTCTGCGTGCCACATATATCTCATGTTTACTTCCGCACCAATCATGCTAAATCATTAGCAATAGTCCAAACACCAGAACACAGTGTTACTTTGTTTCGTTTTTTTGCATATTTGCAGCATTAACAATCATTTTTACAGCATTTTCTTGTTGAGGGCTTAAAGCACTTGACAAAACAATTGCAAAAACAGTATTGTAAAAGCAATGACTGATTTCCATATTCTTAAAAAAACAAGTTTGCCTTAGTTCACTCCCTGGCCACATGGGCGGCCAGGGAGGCAGTGAATAAAGGTGGTCCACGTTTTTACCACAATCCCCACGACCACCCACCTGCAAGCAACATGGTGCTGCAATTTTAACACTACATGGCACATTTTTAACACTACTTGGCAATTGTAACACTATATGCAAAATATGACAGGCAGCACTGGCCGTCAAACTCTCCCATATATGTGAATGGGGCTGCGATGTGACCACAAGCCAAACACTTGTCTCACAGTTGCGACATAATCCCTTAAAAATATAGTAAAAAAAAAAAAGGCATCAGGAGGTAGCAGCATCACCTCCTGAATGCCTGCTAACCTCTTTTCACTGTCTTCTGAAAAGCAATTCAAAGTGAATGACCTTTCAAGGGGGGGGGGGAGCAAGGGATCCATTAAGGTAAAAATGTTAAAACTTTATCCCTCATGCACACTGGACGTTTTGATAACACTGGTAATGTTAGCTGTGTAAAGTCACGATAAAAAACGTTTTTCAGCTTTTTTTTAGTGTTTTTGCATTAGCGTTTAGTCTCGATTAAAATCGTTTTCCCCCGCTTTTCCACGTTTACATTTTTCAGCGTTAGAGCGTTTTTACAGCTAAAAAACTCACTAGTCCTGGGTTTCTTTTCCAGCCAAAAAACACCCCTGCCAAAAAACGTTGATTATAGTCTATGTGTGCATGGACACATAGGATAACATGCTGGAGGGTTTACTGACTGTAGAAAAAAACGCCAAAAACAGCCGCTGTAAAAACGTCAAGTGTGCATGAGGGCTTAGTGCTCATGCACACTCCATGTTTTTACAGCGGCTGTTTTTGGCTTTTGGCATGTTTTTCTACAGCCAGTAAGCTCCCCAGCATGTTATCCTATGTGTCCATGCACACATACTGTAATCAGCGTTTTTTGGCAGGGGCGTTTTTTGAAACCGGAAAAAACTGGAAAAAATATCCAGAACTAGTGGGTTTTCTAGAGGACTTTTTTTAGCTGTAAAAACGCTGCAAAATGTGACAAACCAGCTTTTTTGGACTTTTTTGAGCAAAAATAATTTTTTTTTGGTAAAAAGATGCTACAAACCGCAGACGTGAAAAAACGTGCCAAAACGCCAATGCAAAAACGTTGAAAAACTCACGTTTTTACCATGACTTTACACAGCTAATGTTACCAGTGTTATTAAAACACCAGCGTGCATGGAGCCTTAGAACCACTTCAAGTGACAAAAAAGTAAAGGACTAGAAGGGCTCATTCACGCAGGCAGAAAAAAAGCTGCGTTTAGATGTGCACTGCACATAGTTTTGTACGCATCTAAACGCAACACTATTGAGCCGCGAATGTGCCTATCTGTGAATATCTGTGCTGCATTTAGCAGCGCAAAAAAAAAGTAGGCCACCTCTGCGTCTGTAGATCTGCAGAGTTTACATGCAAATGCACATCAATACACATAAATGTGTGGCCATTCCTCTGAATGAAAGTAGAATTGTATATGTCTAAATGCAAGTACTTTAGATGCATATTTTCTGAAGGAACTTCTGCCAGATCTGCTAGCCAGAACCTGCGTTCACAAAAAAATAGGCATATGCATATGTGAATGGGCCTTTAAACATGTTTTATTTAGATCTTTTGCACATACCAGGGGCGTACGTACAGGGGTCACAATTGCAACCTGGCCCCATGCTCCAAATGGGCCATGATGCCCCTTGTACATAAGAGGGACAGCAGGGCAGGATATAGAGGAACCGATCCCCTCCATTTTCCTCCTGAAGCCGCCTCACCTCTCCCACCAACTGCTGTTGGGGATGTGTCAAGATTGGTAGTGGGGAAGGAGCCAGTAAATGTGTCATTTACTATCCCCTTCCTTGTCTTAATGAATAGAGTCAGTGATCACTGACCCTGTTCATTCATAACTGAGGCATAGTAAACTGTTTACTATGCTTCAGTTTACGAATGAATGGGAAGCTCTGTACAGAGCTAATCCTGTCCATTCTTTCTGTACTGTTGAGACTGTGTCCTTAATCTCTTTTCTCCATCTCAAAGGTGAAACATCAGGAGGTGTGTTTAGACCCCTGATATTTCGCCAAAGCTTGTAAAAAAAAAAAAAAAAATCAATAAAAAATAAAATTGTAAAATAAATAAATAAAATGGTAAGATTTAATAAAAAGAAAAGACTACTGACACCAGTAGCAGAACTACCAGGGTTGCAAAGGTCGCACTTGCAAACAGGCCCTCGTATTCTACCACTGTGGGGGATGGGGGGGCCCGGCTAGGGGTCAAGGGAACTCTATGGTTTCTTGCACTGAAGGTTCCAGTTACGCCTCTGGAAAATACATTTTTGATGTGTCTACCAAAAGTGTTATACTATTTTAGAAACTTTCATTCAACCTCTAAAGTTGTGCTTTTGATTTTTTGAACAGCCAGTATGAAGTATTGATAAAAAAAAACACTAGTGGGTTTAACTGGTATCTGTGTCGCCACTGGGGATATTCCTCTTCTCATTCTGGTGAACACAGTTACTGGAAGAGGAAGTGAGGTAAATTTCTTCATTATTAGGGCTCATGTACACAGGGCGTTTGAAAAACTTTTCTGGCCCCTGGAAACTGACTGCAAGAAAACGTAGGTTAAAAAATGTCAGTTTAGTGGCGTTTGCATACCATGTTTATGCGCTGTACAGGACACCAGGAGTTTGTCCTGGATGGTAGATACATTTCCCCGATATTTGTGGTGTTGCCCCTTTTTAGGGTGATCGTTGCAGAGACTACCAGGACTTTGGTCCCAAGGGGGTTAAATCCCAGGTGAGGGAGGCTTAAATGGCAGCAGAGGGAAAGTAACAGGTGTGTCAAGGAAGGAGAGAGAGAGAGAGAGGGAGAGAGAGAGAGAGAGAGAGAGAGAGGGAGAGAGAGGGAGAGAGAGAGAGAGGGAGAGAGAGGGAGAGAGAGAGGGGGGGAGAGAGAGAGGGGGGGAGAGAGAGGGGGAGGGAGAGAGAGGGGGGGAGAGAGGGGGGAGAGAGGGGGGGAGGGAGAGGGGGAGGGAGAGAGAGAGGGGGAGAGAGGGAGAGAGAGAGAGAGAGAGAGAGAGAGGGGGGGGAGGGAGAGAGAGGGGGGGGGGAGAGGGAGAGGGAGGGAGAGGGAGAGGGAGAGGGAGAGAGAGAGAGAGAGGGAGAGGGGGAGAGAGAGAGAGAGAGAGAGAGAGAGACTCACAGGCTGTGAGGAAAGTGGAAGCTCTCAGGAAAACTGAGACATGAGCTGTTGAGCCCCCAATGTGGTCTGACTGGTACCCTTGTATGGAGGAGCCTAACCCCCCGGTATGGGACTGAAGATTGTGGTGAGCTTACGATTTAGCTTCTGAAACCAGCTTTTGGTACTGTTTATAGATTTTGCTGAAGTAAGCTGTCTTTTGTTTTTCACGAACCAAATAAATGAACTGTTTTGCTTTTACCAAACTGGCTGGCAGTCGTTGCCGAGCTACCCCATATCACATTTGGTTGCGGATGCAGGGCAGAGTGTAGCCACAAAAAAAGCCATTTGGAAGCAGGTAAATATCTAAAAATAAATAGTGTAGCGGTAAGTAAAACTAAACAGAAGCATCAATAGCACATATTAGCATATAAAACATATAAACGTAGAAATATATAGGTCAACTGTCACAAACTGTCACAAACCCCCCCAACAAGAATATCCCCAAACGGGGACCGAATAACTGAGACAAGTGATTCCCTATAGGGGAACTCAACTAATACACAAGTGCAAGTGTCCAACACATATACAATTCATGCCAGATGAAAGTCCACTGAATCAACTTGTAATGTGCAAAATGCAAATAAAACGCTTGTGGATTCAATCGGTAACGTGGGGTGATTATGGTGCCACACACTGTGTAATGATATCCATAAGTGGCTAAAGTGCCTCCTCACCTCCTTACATTGACCACAAGGGCCAGCTTGCTTTATGGGAAGCCCACGTATTTGCAGGAATTGCCACGTCATCAGTAAGACCTTCTTGGGTAAGCCAGTGACCCCAATACTCCTGGGCTCTCTCCAATTACCAGGTACTCAAACAGCCGTCTCTACCACAGGAGCATATTAAAAGACAGAAGAGATCCTCCATAGTGTAAACCAGTAATTTTATTTCCAAAAAAGCAATTAAAATGCCCACTCACATGTCAGAAAAACATTATCAGCTTTTGCCCATATTATGGGTGTATACTCATGGTTCTCGGTGTTCCAATATGGCGTCCGCGCCGGAAATGACGTCACCACGCCCCAGAAGTGCTGTCAATGCGTACCGACGCATTGCGTCACGATGCCCACATGACGATACCCTGAGTAAGTCACGTGGGCATTGTAATGCAACGGATCGGTATGCATTGAGAGCCAAGGAGCGACCACCCCAGTGTTCTAGAGCTTTGCTCTGGCTCGATGGAATGAGAGCGTGCTGTGCTGGCGGTGTCACTCTCCAGGCCCACTGTCTCCTGCAGGTGGAGCCCATGGAGTGTAGTGCCCTACGGAGGATGTCCTTTTATGCCCAGATGGTCTGTGCTGCCCACCTAGAACTAACCGTGGGGGGGGTTTGAATGTGACCTTTTGGGTGAACTAGCTTCATGCCAGAGCGCTGTTGGACTCCGGAAGTATGGTAACTCTTGCGGGTATCAGAGCAGCTGCTGAGATGGGTCTGGCAGCAAGAACTCTGAGGGTGGAATGCATACATGGGGACACCAAGGAATACCCACTGGTGTCAGTGACAATCACTATGGCCTGTGGCACGATTGTCCAGGAGGTGGAGGTAGTATCTGACCTCGTCCATGCTGTTATTATAGGAAGAGACTGCCCTTTATTTGTTGAACTTTGGTACTATGTGAGCCAAGGATTGCTGGAGAACAAGACTGTAGAGGACACTGGTAGAGTTGCACCTGGAGCAGATGGTCCACCAGTTAATGAGACCCCTGAGGGGGGTGCAGGTCATGGCTGGGGAGAACATAGAGGAAGCCTCTCCTCTGCAGGTTATGTCCGAGGAGGATGAGGGAGAGAGCTCCTCTAGTCTTGCCCATCCTGATCTCGAGGTGTCATGGGGTGCATACTATTCTGCCCAAAAGAGGTATCCCACATTGAAAAATGCCTGGGAACAGGTTACCATAGTTCAGGGAGTGTCACAAGTACCTGAAGCTGAAAAAAGGTTTCCCCGCTTTGTGGTCATTGATGAGCTGCTATACCTGGTTACTGAGGTTAGGGGAGAAGTGGTTGACCAGTTACTGGTTTCCCAGCCTTTCCGATGCACAGTACTTGACCTAGCTCACAATGACGCATTAGGGGGTCACCTGGGGGCTGACAAGACCGAGGCACGAATAACAGACCAGTTCAACTGGCCATGGGTGACAGCAGAGGTGAGACATTATTGCAGTTCATGTCCCACCTGCCAGCTGACTGCGCCAATGCCCCACTTTAGGAACCCATTGGTGCCGTTGACCATTATCGAGGTACCATTTGAGCGCATTGAAATGGATTTGGTGGGCCCTTTGGTGAAATCAGCTCGGGGCCACTAATACATCCTCGTGGTACTCTATTATGCCACCAGGTATCCAGAGGCCGTTCCCCTAAGGCAGACTACTTCAAAAGCAATTGCCAGGGAATTGTTCAATATGTTCACAAGGACAGGATTCCCGAAGGAGGTCTTAAAAGGCCAGGGCACCCCATTCATGTCGCGGGTGATGGCAGATCTGTGCAAGTTGTTCCAAATTAAACAGCTACGCACATCTGTCTATCATACACAGATATATGGACTGGTAGAGCGGTTCAATAAAACTTTCAACTCTATGCTTAAAAGGATTGTGCAACAAGACGGTAAGGACTGGGACTGTCTACTCCCGGCATTGATGTTTGCAATTAGGGAAGTGCCTCAGGTGTCCACTGGATTTTCCCCGTTTGAATTGGTATATGGGTGAAGACCACGGGGACTTCTTGACATAGTGAAGGAAACGTGGGAAAGTGAGTCCTCTCCTCATAAGACAGTTGTAGAACATATAACTCAAATGAGAGAGAGGATTGCTAAGGTGATGCCTCTCATCAAGGAGCACATGCAAAAACCACAGGAGGCACAAAGAAAGGTGTACAACCAGTCTGCCAAACGTAGACAGTTCCAGATTGGGGATAGGGTGGCTGTGCTCATACCTAGAGTAGAAAGTAAGTTCCTAGCCAGGTGGCAGGGGCCCTTTGAGGTGGTAGAAAAAGTTGGGGAGGTTAACTATAAGATACACAAACCTGGGAAGAGGAAACTATCAGATATACCACATAAATCTCCTAAAGCCCTGGAAAGACCGTGAGCAGGAAGTTGCCCTGGATAAAGTTAGTTCTAAGTCCCCATTAGGGGAAAACTCAGTCCTAGTGTCCGACTCCCTATCAAAGCCACAAAGACAGCAGGTAAAAGAGTTCTTACAGAGGAATAAAGAGAAGTTCTGGGAACTGCCAGGTCTCACCTGGGTCATTTAACACGATATTGTCAAGGAACCTAATGTGAAAATTCGAGTGAAACCCTATTGCATTCCCGGGATGCATAGAAAAGCAGTGGCACAGGAAGTTCAGAAAATGCTTGAACTCGATATCATTGAGGAATCGTAGAGTGAGTGGTCGAGCCCCATCGTGTTGGTGCTGAAGCCTAATGGGACTCTGCGATTTTGCAATGATTTCCCCAAACTCAATGAGGTATCGAAGTTTGATGCCTACCCGATGCCCAGAGTAGACAAACTGATAGAGAGGTTGGAACCAGCCTGATACATTACCACCTTAGATCTCACCAAGGAAACTGGCAAATACCCTTAACTAAAGACGCCAGAGAAAAGACTGCCTTTTCTATCCCAGATGGCCATTTCCAGTATAAAAGAATGCCATTCGGCTTACATTCCGCCCCAGCTACTTTTCAGAGGGCTATGGATAGATCCTCTCGCCCACATCAGAAATACACTTCAGTGTATTTAGATGACATTGTCATCTTTACTACTGACTGGGAATCCCATCTTCCCTGAGTGCAGACGGTCTTAGACTCTCTAAAGAAGGAGGGATTTACTGTGAACCTAGAAAAATGTGCCATTGCTATGGAAGAGACCAAGTACCTGGGGTACATTGTAGGCAGAGGGTTGGCAAAACCACAGATGAATAAAGTAGAGGCTATCCAGGCTTGGCCCTGGCCAGTAACAAAGAAACAGTTGAGGGCTTTCTTGGGCACCGTGGGGTACTACCGCAGGTTTGTCCCCAATTTCGCCACCGTTGCTGTCCCTCTCACGGACCTGACAAAGGGAAAAAAGTCAGTTATGGTGAATGGAATGACAAGGCTGAAAAGGCTTTCCAGGAGCTAAAAACAGCCTTGTGTCAGTATCCAGTGCTGGTTGCTCCAGACTTCTTGAGAGAATTCATTGTTCAGACTGATGCCTCCAGTGAAGCCTTAGGAGCTGCTCTGCCCCAGAGAGAGAGAGAGAGAGAGATGCCCAGTCTGAAGTTCTTCTAAAGGGGAGCAATAAGATATTACAGTGTATCAAAAGAACAGGACCTGTAAAACACACCTGGGGATGAAGAGGGACACCAAAGAAGGGTTAACTATAAGGAGAAGTTGACGGGAGGTCATGTCTAACAAATAGTTGCTATGGGTAACTAAGACTGGTGGGAATTCTATAGCAGCCAGCTAGCGGGAGTGTGGTGGTACTGGGCATAGATGATTGGACCTCTGAATAGTGAGGGGGTCGGTGCTCTTAGAGAGAGACTCACAGGCTGTAAGGCAAGTGGAAGCTCTCGGACAAACTGAGACACGTGCTCTTGATCCTCTAATGTGGCCTGCCTGGTACCCTTGTATGGAGGAGCCTAATCCTCTGTATGGGACTGAAGATTGTGGTGAGCTTATGATTTAGCTTCTGAAACCAGCTTTTGGGACTGTTTATAGACTTTTGCTGAAGTAAGCTGTCTTTTGTTTTTCATGAACCAAATAAATGAACTGTTTTGCTTTTATCAAACTGGCTGGCAGTTGTTCCCGAGCTACCCCATATCACAGCGCATATAGCCACGTTTATGTACATGTTTGCATTTATTTATTTATTTATTTATTTATCGTGTTTATATAGCGCCAAAGGGTTTGCTCAGCGCTGTACAATGGGGGGGGACAATACATGAAACAGAACAGTAACATCAAACAGTACACAAGGGGTTAGAGGGCCCTACTCTTTCGAGCTTACAATCTAGGAGGGAGGGGGTAGAGGCACCGGAGGAAGCGGCTGTGGGGGATGAAGTGGTAGGAGGAGGGAAGGGCAGCGGCTGTTAGGTGAGGGTGGGGTAGGCTTCCCTGAAGAGGTGGGTTTTCAGGGAGCGCCTGAAGGTGAGGAGGGACGGTGACAGTCTGATGGATTGGGGTAGTGAGTTCCAGAGGATGGGGGAGGACCTGGAGAAGTCTTGCAGTCGTGCGTGGGAGGAGGAGACCAGGGAGCAAGATAGAAGAAGGTCCTGTGAAGAGCGAAGGGTACGGGTAGGGTGGTACCTGGGGATCAGATCGGTGAGGTAGTTAGGGGCAGTGTTGTGAATGGCCTTATAGGTCAGGGTGAGCAATTTGAATTTAATGCGTTGGGCAATGGGGAGCCAGTGGAGGGAGAGGCAGAGGGGGGTGGCAGAGGTGGAGCGGCTGGTGAGGTGGATGAGTCTGGCCGCTGAGTTCAGGATGGTCTGAAGCGGGGAGAGCCTGCACTGGGGTAGGCCGGTGAGGATGGAGTTGCAGTAGTCCAGGCGTGAGATAATCAGGGAGTGTACTAGTAGTTTAGTGGTGTCTGGGGTAAGGAAGGAACGTATCCTGGCGATGTTCCGGAGGTGGAGCCTGCATGTGTTTGTGAGAGATTTGATATGAGGTTGAAAGGAAAGGTTTGAGTCCAGAATGACGCCAAGGACCTTGGCTTGCTGGGCGGGATTGATGGTGGTGTTGTTGGTAGTGATGGAAAGGATGGGGGGGGGGGCGCGGGCTGGGGGGAAGATGAGAAGCTCGGTTTTTTAGAGGTTGAGTTTGAGGAAATTGAGCGACATCCAGTCAGAGATGTCGTTTAGGAGGTGAGTGATGCGGGCGGAGAATGAGGGGGTGAGGTGAGGGGTGGATAGGTAGATTTGAGTATCATCAGCATAGAGGTGGTAATTGAAGCCGTGGGAGTGTATGAGTTTGCCAAGGGAGGAGGTGTAGATGGAGAAGAGAAGGGGTCCAAGGACAGAGCCCTGGGGGACCCCAACAGAGAGGGGGAGAGAAGGGGAGGTGGCACCATTGTAGGTGACACTGAAGGAGCGTTGGGATAGATAGGACGAGAACCAGGAGAGAGCGGTGTCTCTGATGTCAAGGGAGAGTAGTTTATTAAGGAGGAGGGGGTGGTCGACTGTGTCAAAGGCCGCAGAGAGGTCTAGGAGGAGGAGGACAGAGTAGTCGCCTTTGGCTTTGGCGGTTAGTAGATCGTTGGTGATTTTGAGGAGGGCAGTTTCGGTGGAGTGTAGGGGACGGAAGCCGGACTGTAGTGGGTCAAGGAGGTTGTTGTCATCTAGGTGGGCGCTTAGGCGATCGAAGACCAAGCGCTCAAGGAGCTTGGAAGTGAGTGGCAGCAGGGAAATTGGTCTGAGGTTGTTGAGGTCAGTGGGGTCCAGAGAGGGCTTTTTGAGTATGGGGGTGATGTGCGCATGTTTTAGGGGGGAGGGGAATACGCCAGTAGAGAGGGAGAGATTAAAGATGTGGGTAAGGGAGCGGATGAGGGAAGAGGGGGGTGACCGGAGGAGTTGAGAGGGGATAGGGTCCAGGGGGCAGGTAGTGAGACGGGCTTCTGAGAAGACTCTGCTGACTTCCTCAGTGGTAGTAGGGCTGAAGGAGTGCAGTGATGGGGGGGTTACGGTAGGCAGGGCCTTGGGTGTGGTGGGGGGCAGTGCCGTTGCGAGGTCAGAGGAGGGGAGAGATGAGGGGGTGATAGAAGGGGGGAGGCTAGATGGGGAGGTAGATTGCAAGTTGACTATGTCCTTGCGGATAGCGTCAATCTTGCTGTGGAGGTGAGTGGCAATCTCGCGGGCGGTAAGTGAGGTACTGAGTGGAGGAAGGGGGGGAGAGAGCAGGGAGTTGAAGGTGGAGAAGAGTCGGCGAGGGCAGGTGGAGAGGGTGTTAATCAGGTTAACAAAGTAGGCCTGCTTGGCGGCGTGGAGGGAGGAGGTGTAGGTGAGGAAGGCAGATTTGTAGAGGGAGAATGTATGAGGGGACCTGGTTTTGCGCCATAGTCTCTCCAGCGCACGACTGCGGCGTTTGAGGCGTTTAGTGTGGTCGTTCTGCCAGGGTTGGAGTGGTCTGGGTTTGATGTTGCGTGTGGTTAGGGGTGCCAGAGAGTCTAGTGTAGCTGATAGTGAGTCGTTGTACGTGGAGGTGGCTAGGTCAGGACATGACAGTGGAAGGATGCTGTCGTGTAGGCGGTCGGCAGCCGAGTGGAGGGGGGCCGGGTGCAGGTTGCGGAGGTTGCGGCTGGTGATGGTTTGGCGCACTGGGGGGGGGGAGTTGGGGGAAGGGGAGGTGGAGAACGTGAGGAGGTGGTGGTCGGAGAGAGGGAAGGGTGTGTTAGAGAACTGGTTGAGGGTACAGAGGTGGGAGAAGACGAGGTCCAGGGTGTTCCCATTGATGTGGGTGGAGGATTGGGTGTGTTGTGTGAGCGCGAAGGAGGAGGTTAGGTGGAGGAGTTGGGAGGTAGCTGGGGTGTTGTCATTGATGGGGATGTTGAAGTCCCCGAGGATGATGGTCGGTAGCTCAGAGGAGAGGAAGAAGGGAAGCCAGGCGGCGAAGTCATCCAGGAAGCGGGCTATGGATCCAGGGGGCCTGTAGATCACTGCGATCCTTAGGGGGGTGGGTGAGAAGAGCCGGATGCAGTGAGCTTCGAAGGAGGAGAAGGTTAGGGAGGGGGGGTTAGGGAGGACCTGGAAGGTGCTCAGCGGTGATAAGAGCAGGCCGACACCACCACCTTTGTGACCGCTCAGTCTTGGTGAATGGGACCAGATGAGACCTCCATGGGAGAGTGCCGCAGGGGAGGTAGTGTCAGTGGCCTGTATCCAGGTTTCGGTGATGGCTAGGAGGTTGAGGGAGCGGGAGATAAAGAGGTCATGGATGGCAGTTAGTTTGTTGCAAACCGAACGGGCGTTCAGAAGTGCAACCGAGAGAGGGGGGATGGATGCGGGGAGGAGGCGCACAGGTATGAGGTTGAGGGGGTTGCGGCGGCTGGCGGGGGCAGGGGGGTCCCTGGAGGGGGGGAGAGGTGGTGAGGGGCCAGGGTTCGGGGAGATGTCCCCAGCGGATAGGAGGAGGAGAAGGGTGAGGAGGGTGGCATGGGAATGGGAGGTGTAGGAGCGTGTGGGTTTGGTAGTGGTGGCACGTGGGTCGACCGGGGAGTGGAGTACCAGGAGGAGGTGGTGAGTGCCGTAGTGTGGAGAGGGCAGAAGTGAAGGGGCAATGTAGAGCTGTTTTGGGGGGGTGGGCGGGTAGAGGGAGGCGATTTTTGGGATGGAGGAGAGGAAGACGAGGAGGAGAAGTGCAGGTGGCATGCTGGGGTGAGTGCAGTGCTGTTCGGGTCGGGGGAGGTGAAGGGATACGGGTCAGGGCGAGGTGATGTGGAGAGTCAGTATCACCGTGAAGTCCATTAGAGTCCTTCTGTAGCTGCAATCTGTGAGTGCAGTATGCTGGCGTCCGAGGGGTCTTCAGTGGGTCCAGTGGATCGGCGAGTGGAGGGGTCGTAGGGTGCGATGTCTGGGGGTGTTGGTAGGCACAGCGTCTGGTGATGTTGGCGGCTCGGTGGCTGGAGATTCGCTGGGTGGTCCGGGAGATTCGCTGGGCGACATCTTGATTCGCTGGGTGGTCCGGGTGTTGGGTGACCAGAGGTGATAGCTGGGTGCCCGGTAGCTGGGTGCTGGGTGTCCAGGGGTGGTAGCTGGGTGCCCGGTAGCTGGGTGCTGGGTGTCCAGGGGTGGTAGCAGGGTGCCCGGTAGCTGGGTGACCAGGGGTGGTAGCTGGGTGCCCGGTAGCTGGGTGGTAGCTGGGTGCCCGGTAGCTGGGCGGTGGGTGTCCAGGGGCGGTAGCTGGGTGCCCGGTAGCTGGGTGCAGGGTGACCAGGGGTGGGCCCAGAACCGACGTATGGGTTGGGCAGCGGAGCAGCGATCAGTGGGCCTGAGCTGATTCCTGGTGGTCAGGGATGGACACAGGGCTAGTGGGGAGGGCCCTGCGAAGGCTGGCAGGTCTGTGGGGATCGGTGCTGGCAGCTTACCCGTTCTGGTGGTGCTGCCATGCAGGTATCCGGGGGTGGTCCTGGGCTGCTGTCAGCTTGGTGGTCCTTGCTTGCTGTTCCTGGTGGTCTAGGGTAGTCAATGAGGACCCAGGGCTGATGGGGAGGGCCCTGGGCAGGCAGGCAGGTCGGTGGTACCCGGTATTCAGAGCGGAGACGGTCCGGGCGGGTGTCCGGCGATGCGGTCCGGTCGCGGCAAAAATTGAGGCCCCGGCTTCGGGTGCGCGGGTAGGCCGCGATTCCCGGAGCTCCGGGAAAAGGTCCAGGAGCTTACCCTGGTGGTCGGGCTGGGCCGGGAGTGTCTTAGGGGCCCCGCTGGGGTCCGCTGCGGGCCGGATGGCAGCGGATTGGGGCTAGGAGCGCAGGAGCTCCTATCGCATGTCTGCTCCCGCCGCCATCTTGGAGGTGTATATGAGTATATTTAGAAGCATTTTTAAAAGCTAACCTCAGGAGACCCACTGAAAAATAATAGTAAATAATGAACTATTTCAGACATTTTGCGAGAAATGGAGAGAGCAGTATGTGTTGAGATTACCTGTCTTTTCTGGTTGTATTCACTGTGGATCCCATCATGAGCATAATGCAGCACGTTCTACCAAATTTTTTCCTTCATGTGAAGTATTTTCATGAGCTGACAAATACTATTATTCCAGTAATCTTCAAGTGGAACACCAGTGAAAACATGTTTCTTTTCTTCAGCATAGAGTAAGGAAAGTTTAGAACATCTGATCTAGCTTTTATTGTTGTCTGTGTCCCATGAGATTCTTTAGGCTAGGTTCACACATATACAGATCACACACATACCCTCACTGTGACCATAAAACTATCCCTCCCTAATGTAAGCTTAAAACCCTTTGTTTGCACACTCACTGTCTTGCATCGAAATATTCTGCACCAAAAACCAAAGTTTCCTGTGCTGAACTATACCAGAGATGGGATCTTAAATCTAGTGTTCTGAGGAAAGGTACTTTTGGTACTATTCGCCCTATTTACAATACAACAAATATCTCTTTAGGGCTCTCAGTTGCAACATATTCACAGTTACAGTATAGCAAGTTTCATCCGCATACATAAACTTTGTGAATATATGAAAAACCCTTCATATCACAGATGCCTTTGCTTTACTCTTGATCTAAAGGGAGGCAGTCTGATATAGTTTTGGTCATCTAAAGGGAGGCAGTCTGATATAGTTTTGGTCAATCTGTAAATGGCACTTCAGGTTCAAACTCATATTTACGTCTAACGAAATGAAGTGTTCACTAAAGAAATACTTTTTTTTGGGGGCAAGAGAAGTTTTTCCGGTAGAATCTTGTAAAAACAGGGCATTCCCATTCCCCCAATTGGTTCAGAACAATAGTAGTAAATCAAATGACCATTTCCTGCTGTAGAGATATTAATGACTGTACAAATCTGAGAAGAAACAGGTTATTCACATTCCTGACCATTTATTCTGTCTCTTTTAGACGTCCTGAATCTGCTTCTAGACCGGGACTTCTTAGGAACCTCATGAACTCCTTTTGGCCTCCTCATTCATGATTTCTGGCATAGTCTCTGGCCAGGAAAAATTTGAAGACACCTTCACTCCTAAGCCATCTCTCTTACAATTATCTTCTTGGTATTTTGATGCCTTCAACAATCCATCAGGGGTACTTTAGAGATTGTAGAGTGCTAAGCAATTTCTTGTTATCAAGCAGATTGTAGGCTTGAAGTGGGACATTGTTCCACAATTTTCCTGTCATGTGATTTTATTTCCAGTCAAACTTAATAGGCTATAGCTAGAGATGAGCGAATCGAAGTATCCGAAGTGGAATTCGAGTCGAATATCGGAAAAATTTCGATTCGTGCCGAATCCGAAAAATAGCCTAATTCGGACGCGCGAATCGAAATTTTTCAGAAAATGGCGGCTGACATGTGCGGCGACGGAGCGGGGATGTCTGGGAAGGCGCACAGACAAGGCGCGCTGACCCATAATGCATTCCTCAACTACATGTGATCGCATCAGCCTATCAGCAGCCAGCCAGCCAGCACTGTGTAATGGTCGAGCTATAAATAGCGGCCATTTTGGAATTCTTCATTTGCCTGCAGTTATTGAACAGAGGCAGACCGCTCTGTACTAGGGACAGGGACAGAGTTAGGGCCACAGAAACGATAATTGGGGACAGAGAAAAGTTACTTAGGGACAGAGAACCATTACTCAGGGACACAGACTTGTTAATGAGGGCCACAGAATCGTTATTTAGGGACAAAGAAACGCTAGTTAGGGCCACAGAATTCATAATCAGGGACAGACAGAATTGTTACTCAGTGCCAGAGAATTGTTACTTAGGGCCACAGAAACGTTATTAGGGCCACAGAATTGTTACTCAGGGACAGACAGAATTGTTACTGAGTGCCAGAGAATTGTTACTCAGGGACAGACAGAATTGTTACTGAGTGCTAGAGAATTGTTACTTAGGGCCACAGAAACTTTAATTAGGGCCACAGAATTTTTACTCAGGGACAGACAGAATTGTTACTGAGTGCCAGAGAATTGTTACTCAGGGACAGACAGAATTGTTACTGAGTGCCAGAGAATTGTTACTTAGGGCCACAGAAACTTTACTTAGGGCCACAGAATTGTTACTCGCACAGACACAGAATTGTTACTCGCACAGAAACAGAATTGTTACTGAAGGCCACAGAACTGTTACTTAGGGCCACAGAATTGTTACTCGCACAGACACAGAATTGTTACTCGCACAGACACAGAACTGTTACTGAGGGCCACAGAACTGTTACTTAGGGCCACAGAATTGTTACTCGCACAGACACAGAATTGTTACTCAGGGCCACAGAACTGTTACTTAGGGACAAAGAAACGCTAGTTAGGACCACAGAATTCATACTCAGGGACAGACAGAATTGTTACGGAGTGCCAGAGAATTGTTACTCTGGGCCACAGAAACTTTACTTTGGGCCACAGAATTTTTACTCAGGGACAGACAGAATTGTTACTGAGTGCCAGAGAATTGTTACTCAGGGACAGACAGAATTGTTACGGAGTGCCAGAGAATTGTTACTCAGGGCCACAGAAACTTTACTTAGGGCCACAGAATTTTTACTCAGGGACAGACAGAATTGTTACTGAGTGCCAGAGAATTGTTACTCAGGGACAGACAGAATTGTTACGGAGTGCCAGAGAATTGTTACTTAGGGCCACAGAAACTTTACTTAGGGCCACAGAATTGTTACTCGCACAGACACAGAATTGTTACTCGCACAGACACAGAACTGTTACTGAGGGCCACAGAAACTTTACTTAGGGACAAAGAAACGCTAGTTAGGGCCACGGAATTCATACTCAGGGACAGACAGAATTGTTACGGAGTGCCAGAGAATTGTTACTCAGGGCCACAGAAACTTTACTTGGGGCCACAGAATTTTTACTCAGGGACAGACAGAATTGTTACTGAGTGCCAGAGAATTGTTACTCAGGGACAGACAGAATTGTTACGGAGTGTCAGAGAATTGTTACTCAGGGACAGACAGAATTGTTACTGAGTGCCAGAGAATTGTTACTTAGGGCCACAGAAACTTTAATTAGGGCCACAGAATTTTTACTCAGGGACAGACAGAATTGTTACTGAGTGCCAGAGAATTGTTACTCAGGGACAGACAGAATTGTTACTGAGTGCCAGAGAATTGTTACTTAGGGCCACAGAAACTTTACTTAGGGCCACAGAATTTTTACTCAGGGACAGACAGAATTGTTACTCAGTGCCAGAGAATTGTTACTCAGGGCCCCAGAAACTTTACTTAGGGCCACAGAATTTTTACTCAGGGACAGACAGAATTGTTACTGAGTGCCAGAGAATTGTTACTCAGGGACAGACAGAATTGTTACTGAGTGCCAGAGAATTGTTACTTAGGGCCACAGAAACTTTACTTAGGGCCACAGAATTGTTACTCGCACAGACACAGAATTGTTACTCGCACAGACACAGAATTGTTACTGAAGGCCACAGAACTGTTACTTAGGGCCACAGAATTGTTACTCGCACAGACACAGAATTGTTACTCGCACAGACACAGAACTGTTACTGAGGGCCACAGAACTGTTACTTAGGGCCACAGAATTGTTACTCGCACAGACACAGAATTGTTACTCAGGGCCACAGAACTGTTACTTAGGGACAAAGAAACGCTAGTTAGGGCCACAGAATTCATACTCAGGGACAGACAGAATTGTTACGGAGTGCCAGAGAATTGTTACTCTGGGCCACAGAAACTTTACTTAGGGCCACAGAATTTTTACTCAGGGACAGACAGAATTGTTACTGAGTGCCAGAGAATTGTTACTCAGGGACAGACAGAATTGTTACTGAGTGCCAGAGAATTGTTACTTAGGGCCACAGAAACTTTACTTAGGGCCACAGAATTTTTACTCAGGGACAGACAGAATTGTTACTCAGTGCCAGAGAATTGTTACTCAGGGACAGACAGAATTGTTACTGAGTGCCAGAGAATTGTTACTCAGGGCCCCAGAAACTTTACTTAGGGCCACAGAATTTTTACTCAGGGACAGACAGAATTGTTACTGAGTGCCAGAGAATTGTTACTCAGGGACAGACAGAATTGTTACTGAGTGCCAGAGAATTGTTACTTAGGGCCACAGAAACTTTACTTAGGGCCACAGAATTGTTACTCGCACAGACACAGAATTGTTACTCGCACAGACACAGAATTGTTACTGAAGGCCACAGAACTGTTACTAAGGGCCACAGAATTGTTACTCGCACAGACACAGAATTGTTACTCGCACAGACACAGAACTGTTACTGAGGGCCACAGAAACTTTACTTAGGGACAAAGAAACGCTAGTTAGGGCCACGGAATTCATACTCAGGGACAGACAGAATTGTTACGGAGTGCCAGAGAATTGTTACTCAGGGCCACAGAAACTTTACTTAGGGCCACAGAATTTTTACTCAGGGACAGACAGAATTGTTACGGAGTGCCAGAGAATTGTTACTCAGGGACAGACAGAATTGTTACTGAGTGCCAGAGAATTGTTACTTAGGGCCACAGAAACTTTAATTAGGGCCACAGAATTTTTACTCAGGGACAGACAGAATTGTTACTGAGTGCCAGAGAATTGTTACTCAGGGACAGACAGAATTGTTACCGAGTGCCAGAGAATTGTTACTCAGGGACAGACAGAATTGTTACTGAGTGCCAGAGAATTGTTACTTAGGGCCACAGAAACTTTAATTAGGGCCAGAGAATTTTTACTCAGGGACAGACAGAATTGTTACTGAGTGCCAGAGAATTGTTACTCAGGGACAGACAGAATTGTTACTGAGTGCCAGATAATTGTTACTCAGGGCCCCAGAAACTTTACTTAGGGCCACAGAATTTTTACTCAGGGACAGACAGAATTGTTACTGAGTGCCAGAGAATTGTTACTCAGGGACAGACAGAATTGTTACTGAGTGCCAGAGAATTGTTACTTAGGGCCACAGAAACTTTACTTAGGGCCACAGAATTGTTACTCGCACAGACACAGAATTGTTACTGAGGGCCACAGAACTGTTACTTGGGGCCACAGAAACGTTAATCAGGGACACAGAATTGTTACTGAGGGCCACAGAACTGTTACTTGGGGCCACAGAATTGTTACTCGCACAGACACAGAATTGTTACTCAGGGACACAGAATTGTTACTCAGGGACACATAATCGTTTAATTAAAGAGTATGTCAGACAACATGCAGAGGAGTGGCAGAGGAGGCAATGTTTTAGGAGCGAGCAGACGTGGCAGCAGAGGAAGGGGTCGAGGCAGCACTATTCGCAGCCAGAGGCCAGTGCTCCCGGTGTCATCCAGCGGTCGTGTCTCCACCGACAACCCTGCCGTCGTCGATTGGTTGGCTCGGTCGTCTTCCTCTTCCCAGGTCACCTCTGACACCTACAGCCAACGGTCGGTGGGTACGTCAGACACAACCGTTAGTTGGCATGGCCCGGGACCTAGCCCACTGAAATCACGTGTCCTCTACCTGCCCCTGTCCTTTGGTGTTCCCTCACCAAGCGAAGTATCGCATGCTGTGGGCTCAGCCCCACTGTACAGTGAGGAAGAGCTAACAGAGGGCGGTCAGGAACGGGGGGAGACATCCGCCTTTTCAGCAGCTAGGCGAAGAAGTAGTGGCGAGGAGAGTGGCCCGGTAGCCGGTCTAGAGACAGGTCTGTCTCCTGACCCAGACGCAGCCGAGGGGGCTAGTAGTGAGGCGGAGACCCTACTTGATGATGAGGAGGTTGATCGCACTTGGCAGCCTCGTCGTCATCAGGCAATTTCTTCCGCATCATCAGGAGAAGAGGGTGGCAGCTTGGCAGTGAGCGAAACAGTCGGTGGGTTGCCCAGGAGACAGCAGGAGGGTCGCAGCAGTGTCAGTGGAAGCAGTGTCAGTGGAGCCAAACGGCCACGGAGTAGAGCACCAGCTCCACTGCAGCCTACCACCACGGCCAGTAGTGGTGCCGGTGTGCACGGAGGAAGCAGCAGTCAGCCAGTGAGGAGTATCGGGGGCAAAGTTTCCTACTCGGCGGTGTGGCAATTTTTCGTCAAGCCGCCCGAGGAAGTAAACGTAGCCGTATGTCGACTATGTGGCCAGAAAGTCAAGCGTGGCCAGGGGGCCCATGTTGGGACTATTTGGGCCATGTTGGGACAATGGGAGACCTCCCATTGCTGCTGTTTCCTTCGCCACACTCTGCCATGTGCCACTTTCAGGTCTCCTCACACTGCTGGTGTGTAGAATTTTTTGACATAGGGTGCTGGCAGATTAAGGGCCTCCCATAGCTGCTGCCAGGCCCCTAATCTGCCATAGGCCCCTATATACCGCCTCCTCATGCTGCTGCCAGGTCCAGAGTCTGTCATGGGTCCCTGTACGGCCTCCCATTGCTGCTGTCTCCATCGCCACACTCTGCCATGTGCCACTTTCAGGTCTCCTCACACTGCTGGTGTGTAGAATTTTTTGACATAGGGTGCTGGCAGATTACGGGCCTCCCATTGCTGCTGCCAGGCCCCTAATCTGCCATGGGCCCCTATATACCGCCTCCTCATGCTGCTGCCAGGTCCAGAGTCTCTCATGCCATGTGCCACTTTCAGGTCTCCTCACACTGCTGGTGTGTTGAATTTTTTGACATAGGGTGCTGGCAGATTATGGGCCTCCCATAGCTGCTGCCAGGCCCCTAATCTGCCATAGGCCCCTATATACCGCCTCCTCATGCTGCTGCCAGGTCCAGAGTCTGTCATGGGTCCCTGTACGGCCTCCCATTGCTGCTGTCTCCATCGCCACACTCTGCCATGTGCCACTTTCAGGTCTCCTCACACTGCTGGTGTGTAGAATTTTTTGACATAGGGTGCTGGCAGATTACGGGCCTCCCATTGCTGCTGCCAGGCCCCTAATCTGCCATGGGCCCCTATATACCGCCTCCTCATGCTGCTGCCAGGTCCAGAGTCTCTCATGCCATGTGCCACTTTCAGGTCTCCTCACACTGCTGGTGTGTTGAATTTTTTGACATAGGGTGCTGGCAGATTATGGGCCTCCCATAGCTGCTGCCAGGCCCCTAATCTGCCATAGGCCCCTATATACCGCCTCCTCATGCTGCTGCCAGGTCCAGAGTCTGTCATGGGTCCCTGTACGGCCTCCCATTGCTGCTGTCTCCATCGCCACACTCTGCCATGTGCCACTTTCAGGTCTCCTCACACACTGCTGGTGTGTAGAATTTTTTGACATAGGGTGCTGGCAGATTAAGGGCCTCCCATAGCTGCTGCCAGGCCCCTAATCTGCCATAGGCCCCTATATACCGCCTCCTCATGCTGCTGCCAGGTCCAGAGTCTGTCATGGGTCCCTGTACGGCCTCCCATTGCTGCTGTCTCCATCGCCACACTCTGCCATGTGCCACTTTCAGGTCTCCTCACACTGCTGGTGTGTAGAATTTTTTGACATAGGGTGCTGGCAGATTACGGGCCTCCCATTGCTGCTGCCAGGCCCCTAATCTGCCATGGGCCCCTATATACCGCCTCCTCATGCTGCTGCCAGGTCCAGAGTCTCTCATGCCATGTGCCACTTTCAGGTCTCCTCACACTGCTGGTGTGTTGAATTTTTTGACATAGGGTGCTGGCAGATTATGGGCCTCCCATAGCTGCTGCCAGGCCCCTAATCTGCCATAGGCCCCTATATACCGCCTCCTCATGCTGCTGCCAGGTCCAGAGTCTGTCATGGGTCCCTGTACGGCCTCCCATTGCTGCTGTCTCCATCGCCACACTCTGCCATGTGCCACTTTCAGGTCTCCTCACACTGCTGGTGTGTTGAATTTTTTGACATAGGGTGCTGGCAGATTATAGGCCTCCCATAGCTGCTGCCAGGCCCCTAATCTGCCATAGGCCCCTATATACCGCCTCCTCATGCTGCTGCCAGGTCCAGAGTCTGTCATGGGTCCCTGTACGGCCTCCCATTGCTGCTGTCTCCATCGCCACACTCTGCCATGTGCCACTTTCAGGTCTCCTCACACTGCTGGTGTGTAGAATTTTTTGACATAGGGTGCTGGCAGATTACGGGCCTCCCATTGCTGCTGCCAGGCCCCTAATCTGCCATGGGCCCCTATATACCGCCTCCTCATGCTGCTGCCAGGTCCAGAGTCTCTCATGCCATGTGCCACTTTCAGGTCTCCTCACACTGCTGGTGTGTTGAATTTTTTGACATAGGGTGCTGGCAGATTATGGGCCTCCCATAGCTGCTGCCAGGCCCCTAATCTGCCATAGGCCCCTATATACCGCCTCCTCATGCTGCTGCCAGGTCCAGAGTCTGTCATGGGTCCCTGTACGGCCTCCCATTGCTGCTGTCTCCATCGCCACACTCTGCCATGTGCCACTTTCAGGTCTCCTCACACACTGCTGGTGTGTAGAATTTTTTGACATAGGGTGCTGGCAGATTATGGGCCTCCCATAGCTGCTGCCAGGCCCCTAATCTGCCATAGGCCCCTATATACCGCCTCCTCATGCTGCTGCCAGGTCCAGAGTCTGTCATGGGTCCCTGTACGGCCTCCCATTGCTGCTGTCTCCATCGCCACACTCTGCCATGTGCCACTTTCAGGTCTCCTCACACTGCTGGTGTGTAGAATTTTTTGACATAGGGTGCTGGCAGATTACGGGCCTCCCATTGCTGCTGCCAGGCCCCTAATCTGCCATGGGCCCCTATATACCGCCTCCTCATGCTGCTGCCAGGTCCAGAGTCTCTCATGCCATGTGCCACTTTCAGGTCTCCTCACACTGCTGGTGTGTAGAATTTTTTGACATAGGGTGCTGGCAGATTATGGGCCTCCCATAGCTGCTGCCAGGCCCCTAATCTGCCATAGGCCCCTATATACCGCCTCCTCATGCTGCTGCCAGGTCCAGAGTCTGTCATGGGTCCCTGTACGGCCTCCCATTGCTGCTGTCTCCATCGCCACACTCTGCCATGTGCCACTTTCAGGTCTCCTCACACTGCTGGTGTGTAGAATTTTTTGACATAGGGTGCTGGCAGATTACGGGCCTCCCATTGCTGCTGCCAGGCCCCTAATCTGCCATGGGCCCCTATATACCGCCTCCTCATGCTGCTGCCAGGTCCAGAGTCTGTCATGGGTCCCTGTACGGCCTCCCATTGCTGCTGTCTCCATCGCCACACTCTGCCATGTGCCACTTTCAGGTCTCCTCACACACTGCTGGTGTGTAGAATTTTTTGACATAGGGTGCTGGCAGATTAAGGGCCTCCCATAGCTGCTGCCAGGCCCCTAATCTGCCATAGGCCCCTATATACCGCCTCCTCATGCTGCTGCCAGGTCCAGAGTCTGTCATGGGTCCCTGTACGGCCTCCCATTGCTGCTGTCTCCATCGCCACACTCTGCCATGTGCCACTTTCAGGTCTCCTCACACACTGCTGGTGTGTAGAATTTTTTGACATAGGGTGCTGGCAGATTAAGGGCCTCCCATAGCTGCTGCCAGGCCCCTAATCTGCCATAGGCCCCTATATACCGCCTCCTCATGCTGCTGCCAGGTCCAGAGTCTGTCATGGGTCCCTGTACGGCCTCCCATTGCTGCTGTCTCCATCGCCACACTCTGCCATGTGCCACTTTCAGGTCTCCTCACACACTGCTGGTGTGTAGAATTTTTTGACATAGGGTGCTGGCAGATTATGGGCCTCCCATAGCTGCTGCCAGGCCCCTAATCTGCCATAGGCCCCTATATACCGCCTCCTCATGCTGCTGCCAGGTCCAGAGTCTGTCATGGGTCCCTGTACGGCCTCCCATTGCTGCTGTCTCCATCGCCACACTCTGCCATGTGCCACTTTCAGGTCTCCTCACACTGCTGGTGTGTAGAATTTTTTGACATAGGGTGCTGGCAGATTACGGGCCTCCCATTGCTGCTGCCAGGCCCCTAATCTGCCATGGGCCCCTATATACCGCCTCCTCATGCTGCTGCCAGGTCCAGAGTCTCTCATGCCATGTGCCACTTTCAGGTCTCCTCACACTGCTGGTGTGTAGAATTTTTTGACATAGGGTGCTGGCAGATTATGGGCCTCCCATAGCTGCTGCCAGGCCCCTAATCTGCCATAGGCCCCTATATACCGCCTCCTCATGCTGCTGCCAGGTCCAGAGTCTGTCATGGGTCCCTGTACGGCCTCCCATTGCTGCTGTCTCCATCGCCACACTCTGCCATGTGCCACTTTCAGGTCTCCTCACACTGCTGGTGTGTAGAATTTTTTGACATAGGGTGCTGGCAGATTACGGGCCTCCCATTGCTGCTGCCAGGCCCCTAATCTGCCATGGGCCCCTATATACCGCCTCCTCATGCTGCTGCCAGGTCCAGAGTCTGTCATGGGTCCCTGTACGGCCTCCCATTGCTGCTGTCTCCATCGCCACACTCTGCCATGTGCCACTTTCAGGTCTCCTCACACACTGCTGGTGTGTAGAATTTTTTGACATAGGGTGCTGGCAGATTAAGGGCCTCCCATAGCTGCTGCCAGGCCCCTAATCTGCCATAGGCCCCTATATACCGCCTCCTCATGCTGCTGCCAGGTCCAGAGTCTGTCATGGGTCCCTGTACGGCCTCCCATTGATGCTGTCTCCATCGCCACACTCTGCCATGTGCCACTTTCAGGTCTCCTCACACTGCTGGTGTGTAGAATTTTTTGACATAGGGTGCTGGCAGATTAAGGGCCTCCCATAGCTGCTGCCAGGCCCCTAATCTGCCATAGGCCCCTATATACCGCCTCCTCATGCTGCTGCCAGGTCCAGAGTCTGTCATGGGTCCCTGTACGGCCTCCCATTGCTGCTGTCTCCATCGCCACACTCTGCCATGTGCCACTTTCAGGTCTCCTCACACTGCTGGTGTGTAGAATTTTTTGACATAGGGTGCTGGCAGATTACGGGCCTCCCATTGCTGCTGCCAGGCCCCTAATCTGCCATGGGCCCCTATATACCGCCTCCTCATGCTGCTGCCAG
This sequence comes from Staurois parvus, assembly GCF_062004578.1. Taxonomy (NCBI): domain Eukaryota; kingdom Metazoa; phylum Chordata; class Amphibia; order Anura; family Ranidae; genus Staurois; species Staurois parvus. Next base: position 11,144,589 of record NW_028318078.1, on the reverse strand, counting down.
GTCCAGAGTCTGTCATGGGTCCCTGTACGGCCTCCCATTGCTGCTGTCTCCATCGCCACACTCTGCCATGTGCCACTTTCAGGTCTCCTCACACTGCTGGTGTGTAGAATTTTTTGACATAGGGTGCTGGCAGATTACGGGCCTCCCATTGCTGCTGCCAGGCCCCTAATCTGCCATGGGCCCCTATATACCGCCTCCTCATGCTGCTGCCAGGTCCAGAGTCTCTCATGCCATGTGCCACTTTCAGGTCTCCTCACACTGCTGGTGTGTTGAATTTTTTGACATAGGGTGCTGGCAGATTATGGGCCTCCCATAGCTGCTGCCAGGCCCCTAATCTGCCATAGGCCCCTATATACCGCCTCCTCATGCTGCTGCCAGGTCCAGAGTCTCTCATGGGTCCCTGTACGGCCTCCCATTGCTGCTGTCTCCATCGCCACACTCTGCCATGTGCCACTTTCAGGTCTCCTCACACACTGCTGGTGTGTAGAATTTTTTGACATAGGGTGCTGGCAGATTAAGGGCCTCCCATAGCTGCTGCCAGGCCCCTAATCTGCCATAGGCCCCTATATACCACCTCCTCATGCTGCTGCCAGGTCCAGAGTCTGTCATGGGTCCCTGTACGGCCTCCCATTGCTGCTGTCTCCATCGCCACACTCTGCCATGTGCCACTTTCAGGTCTCCTCACACTGCTGGTGTGTAGAATTTTTTGACATAGGGTGCTGGCAGATTACGGGCCTCCCATTGCTGCTGCCAGGCCCCTAATCTGCCATGGGCCCCTATATACCGCCTCCTCATGCTGCTGCCAGGTCCAGAGTCTGTCATGGGTCCCTGTACGGCCTCCCATTGCTGCTGTCTCCATCGCCACACTCTGCCATGTGCCACTTTCAGGTCTCCTCACACACTGCTGGTGTGTAGAATTTTTTGACATAGGGTGCTGGCAGATTACGGGCCTCCCATAGCTGCTGCCAGGCCCCTAATCTGCCATGGGCCCCTATATACCGCCTCCTCATGCTGCTGCCAGGTCCAGAGTCTGTCATGGGTCCCTGTACGGCCTCCCATTGCTGCTGTCTCCATCGCCACACTCTGCCATGTGCCACTTTCAGGTCTCCTCACACACTGCTGGTGTGTAGAATTTTTTGACATAGGGTGCTGGCAGATTACGGGCCTCCCATAGCTGCTGCCAGGCCCCTAATCTGCCATAGGCCCCTATATACCGCCTCCTCATGCTGCTGCCAGGTCCAGAGTCTGTCATGGGTCCCTGTACGGCCTCCCATTGCTGCTGTCTCCATCGCCACACTCTGCCATGTGCCACTTTCAGGTCTCCTCACACACTGCTGGTGTGTAGAATTTTTTGACATAGGGTGCTGGCAGATTAAGGGCCTCCCATAGCTGCTGCCAGGCCCCTAATCTGCCATAGGCCCCTATATACCGCCTCCTCATGCTGCTGCCAGGTCCAGAGTCTCTCATGGGTCCCTGTACGGCCTCCCATTGCTGCTGTCTCCATCGCCACACTCTGCCATGTGCCACTTTCAGGTCTCCTCACACTGCTGGTGTGTAGAATTTTTTTGACATAGGGTGCTGGCAGATTACGGGCCTCCCATAGCTGCTGCCAGGCCCCTAATCTGCCATGGGCCCCTATACCGACTCCTCATGCTGTGACGTTGCAACAAGGTGGAATTCAACCCTACATATGTTAGACCGCCTTTACGAACAGCAAAAGGCCATCACAGATTTCCTGATGTTAAAAGCGGATAAAGGTATTCCCTGTGTAACTTAGATGTCAGCCATTGGCAGCTCATGCGTGACACCTGCGCTTGCTCAGGCCCTTTGAGGAGGCCACGCTATTCGTGAGTCGGCAGGACTATGGGATGAACGACGTCATTCCTCTGTTGCACGTCCTGGAACAAATGCTGTTAACAATGGCTGGTCAGGGTGCGGTAGACGTGGCGCACAGATCTCAACGCCACATGACCCCTGTGGGGGCAGGACAGGAAGAAGAGGAGGAGGTAGAGGAGGACATTGGTGCTCAGGAATTATTGAGTGAAATGGGTGGTTTTTCCACTCAGCGGACAGGAGTGGAGGAGCAGGAGCATCTGGTAGAGGAGGAGGAGGAGGAGGAGACAGAGGACCCAGACGCACCGTGGCAGTATGCTGTGGAGATGGAGGCAGGGAGTCCCTCGCATTCCTTGGCACAAATGGCCCATAGCATGCTCGGTTGCTTGCGTAGCGACAGCCGAATAATAACCATCAGACAGAGGGATGACTTTTTGCTGTCCACCTTGTTGGACCCTCGCTACCGTTCAAAAATGGTGGCCTTTTTCACACCTGCTGAGAGGGAGGCCAAAATAACGTACTATAAAAACCACCTATGTAGTCAGCTGGTCTCTGCCTGTCTGCGCCAACGTCCATCCTCAGACACTGTGGGCCCTGTGCGCTCGCGTTCCGCTGCCATGGCAGCAGGGGAGGGGTGGGGTGGTAGGAGCAGTGGCAGCTCCACCAGCAGCGGCTGCCTCAGTCTGCAGTCGATGATGAGTAGCTTTCTTCACCAGCTTAGTGAGGAAACTACTAACCAGCCGCAGCAGCAGCAGCAGCAGCAGCATCAGGTGGACCTGGAGCAGGACCTCAAACAACAGGCTTAGGCCTACTTGGACAGCACCCTGCCAACCGAGGTAGACAATCCCCTTGACTACTGGGCAACGAAACTTGACCTTTGGCCCCAACTAGCTGAATTTGCCCTTGAAAGGCTGTCATGCCCGGCCAGTAGCGTGGCATCGGAGCGCGTGTTTAGTGCGGCAGGAGGTATTGCAACTCCGCGGAGGACACGACTGTCCACCCAAAGTGTGGAGAGACTGACGTTTGTGAAAATGAATCAGGCGTGGATTAGTCTGGATTTCAAACCACCAGTTCCTGACACAACTGACTAAATCCGCCATGAATCATGCCCCAAACATGTGCCACTTTCAGGTCTCCTCACACTGCTGGTGTGTTCCATTTTTTGGCATAGGGTGCTGGCAGATTACGGGCCTCCCATAGCTGCTGCCAGGCCCCTAATCTGCCATGGGCCCCTATACCGCCTCCTCATGCTGCTGCCAAGTCCAGAGTCTCTCATGGGTCCCTGTACGGCCTCCCATTGCTGCTGTCTCCATCGCCACACTCTGCCATGTGCCACTTTCAGGTCTCACACACTGCTGGTGTGTAGAATTTTTTGACATAGGGTGCTGGCAGATTACGGGCCTCCCATAGCTGCTGCCAGGCCCCTAATCTGCCATAGGCCCCTATATACCGCCTCCTCATGCTGCTGCCAGGTCCAGAGTGTGTCATGGGTCCCTGTACGGCCTCCCATTGCTGCTGTCTCCATCGCCACACTCTGCCATGTGCCACTTTCAGGTCTCCTCACACTGCTGGTGGGTTCCATTTTTTGTCATAGGGTGCTGGCAGATTACGGGCCTCCCATAGCTGCTGCCAGGCCCCTAATCTGCCATGGGCCCCTGTTGTCGCTTGTTGGCATATTCCGCTCGTTCAGATGCTCCTTCTCCTGCTACTCCTCTTCACGGATTCCGTCAGCAGTCTTTCTTGGAATCCGTTTCCAAGAGACAACAGTTTGCGAGCACGCACCAGACGGTGCAGAAACTGAACGTCCTCCTGTCCAAGTTGCTGCTGCCAGGCTCGTAATCTGTCATGCGCCCCTGTACTGCCTCCTCATGCTGCTGCCAGGTCCAGAGTGTGTCATGGGCCCCCGTACCGACTCCAAATGCTGCTGCCAGGCCCGTAATCTGTCATGGGCCCCTGTACCGCCTCCCCATGCTGCTGCCACGTCCAGATTGTGTCATGGGTCCCTGTACGGCCTCCCATTGCTGCTGCCAGGCCTGTAATCTGCCATGGGCCCCCGTACCGACTCCTCATGCTGCTGCCAGGCCCGTAATCTGCCATGGGCCCCTGTACCGCCTCCTCATGCTGCTGCCAGGTCCAGAGTGTGTCATGGGTCCCTGTACGGCCTCCCATTGCTGCTGTCTCTATCGCCACACTCTGCCATGTGCCACTTTCAGGTCTCCTCACACTGCTGGTGGTTTCCATTTTTGTCATAGGGTGCTGTATGGCCTCCCATTGCTGCTGGCTCCACCGCCACACTGTGGCTCCACACTCTGGTTTTGGCCCCGTGACTGCCCAAATGAGTGAAGTGTGCGGTGATTCTAAGATCGACGGCACTCATCTGCATGTCATACTGCCTGACAGTATTATTTCTCTTCCCCAGCAGACTCCAAGGGCATTTAAATTAAAGGTACAGTGTTCAGCACTAATATTAAGTCTCTCTGAAGCCTAGAAACACCCTTTTTTAAGTTAAATTCACAGCGAATATATTCGACTCGAATCGAAATTTTTCTACGAATTCGCCGAATCAGTCGAATCGAATTTTTGAATACTTCGCTCATCTCTAGCTATAGCAGGAAAGCATTGTTCATATGTTCCTTTTTAATACAACTGTCTCAGCTTCCTACACATCTTCCTTTATCTCCCCAAACAGCTAGCATCAATTAATCAGCAGTCAGTCAGCTGTTTAGTAATTGTATTCTGTCAATCTAAATTATAGCCATTTAGAAGTTCTAGAACTGCAGCCAATCAGAAGTTCTAACATTGTCATGTAGCAGCGCCAGCTCCATGCAGGCAGCATGGCAGGCTGTATGTGACATGTGCAGCTCCCTGGGTGCAGGAGAGCACAGGGAAAGTACGCTAGGCAAATGCCTGTAAAACCTCTGTGGGCACGAGCCCTGTGTGTTGCAGGTGCAAGCACTGCAGACTGTACTGTTTATATCATATGCAGATTTAGACTATTTAACCATGCTTCTTTAAGCCATGCCCAATATTCAACTCAATTTAACCATGCCCATTTTCGCTCACTGCAAAATTGCCCAGTGGTGCCCCAAGTCCTTTGGATTCCTTGCAACACCAATGATCCTGCCACAACTATGCCAGAAACTATAGAGGTGTAGGTCTTTGGGCAGTTTGACACTGTGTGACCTTAGAAAACACCTTTCAGTATCTTTAGAGTGGAATGGCCAGGCAACAAAGGGACTATTTCTGCCTTGTTCTGATGCCTATTTAAGTACTCTTTCCTCTCAAAAGGCCAAAGTTAAGTATGAGACTTTCATACAGACTCCACATTGACTTCCCTAGTTGTACTACTGGTAACTTATAACAGATTACTGTTGTACATTGTTCAGTACAATTCAGTTCTGCAACTTTACTGCTTGTGGGCAGGGCTAACTAGGTGGCAGCAATTTAAAAGGACTAGGCGAGACAACGTCTTCTTGCAATTTTCTAATTTTATATGATGATAAACAATAGGGCAAAGTGATGATAATCCCAAGTAATCATATGTACATCCCAACTCCTCCACTTAACCTCCTCCTTTGCACTTGCACAGTGCATACAATCCACCACCCACTCCGACTGAAATATCCTAGACCTTGTCTTCTCCAACCGCTGCGCTCCCCACAACCTCACAAACACCCCCTTCCCTCTCTCTGACCACAACCTTATTACCTTCTCTATCTCCTCGTCCTCTAACGCCTACCCCTCCAAATGTCATACTACCACCAGCCGTAACCTCCGTAACCTGAACCCTGCCCCCTCCACTCTGCAGCCGATCAACTCCATGACAGCATCCTCCCCCTGTCCTGCCCTGACCTGGCTATGACTGCCTATAACTACGCGCTGTCAACAGCCCTTGACTCACTAGTGCCTTTAACCACACGAAACATCAGACCCCGACCACTCCAGACCTGGCAGACTGATCACACCAAAACTCTCAAACGACACAGTCGTGCCCTGGAGCGACTATGGCACAAAACCAGATCCCAACAAGCCTTCACCCGCTATAAATCTGCCTTCCACACCTACACCTCCTCCCTCCACGCCGCCAAGCAAGCCTACTTCCTGACCCTCATCAAGACCCTCTCCTCCAATCCTCGCCAACTCTTCTCCACCTTTAACTCTCTACTCTCTCCACCCCCACCTCCACCCAGCACCTCACTCACCGCCCTTGAGATTGCCAATCACTTCAAAAATAAGATTGACACAATTCGCAAGGACATCGCCGCAGCTCACACTCCCTCCAAACCCATCTCCTCTCACACAACTACCCCCTCATCAACTCTCTCCCTCGACACAATCCGCAGAGACTTCATCGCTGCTCAAACTCCCTCCAACCCCGTCCCCTCTCCCACGGCCCCACCACTGCTCGGACCTCCACCCCACCCAACATTACTCACACTGAAGCCCCCTCAACACTCCACACTTTCGACCTTACTACTATCGAGGAGGTCTCCAAGGTCTTCTCTGATGCCCGCCTCACCACCTGCCCCCTCGACCCTATCTCTTAACTCCTACGACCTCCCTCCCCCTCCATCCTATGCTCCCTCACCCACATCTTTAATCTCTCCCTCTCTTCCGGTGCATTCCCCTCCCCTCTGAAGCATGCAAACATCACCCCCATACTTAAAAAGCCCTCCCTGGACCCCAATGACCCGAACAACCTCAGACCCATCTCCCTGCTCCCATTCACATCCAAACTCCTCGAGCACTTAGTCTACACTCGCCTAAGCTCTCACCTCAACGATAACAACCTCCTTGATACCCTACAGTCTGGCTTCCGTCCCCTACACTCCACCGAAACTTGCTCAAACTCTCCAATGACCTTCTATCTGCCAAAGCTAATGGCCACTATTCAGTGCTCCTACTCCTTAACCTCTCCGCGGCCTTCGAAACAGTCGGCCACCCCCTCCTCCTCAAAAAACTACACTCCCTCTGCCTCAGAGATTCCGCTCTCTCCTGGCTCTCATCCTACCTATCATAACTCTCTTTCAGCGTTACCTATAACGCTACCACCTCCCCCTCACTCCCCCTCTCTGTTGAGGTCCCTCAAAGCTCCATCCTCGGGCCCCTTCTCTTCTCCATCTACACCTCCTCCCTTGGCCAACTCATACACTCTCACGGCTTCAACTACCACCTCTATGCTGACGACACACAAATCTATCTCTCAACCCCTCGCCTCACCCCCCGAATCACAAACCTACTGAACGACATATCAGACTGGATGTCGCTCCACTTCCTTAAACTGAACCTCTTCAAAACCGAGCTCCTAGTCTTCCCCCCCAGCCCGCACACCACCCCCCCCATTGACTTCTCCATCACGTCCAACAATGCCACTATCAGGCCCGCCCCGCAGGCCAGAGTACTTGGTGTCATTCTGGACTCCAACCTATCCTTCCAGCCCCAAGTCCAATCATTAACAAACTCATGCAGACTCCACCTCCGCAACATCGCCAAAATTTGCACGTTCCTAACCCCAGAAACCACTAAACAGCTCATCCACTCCCTCATATCACGACTCGATTACTGCAACTCTCTCCTCACTGGCCTGCCTCGCCACAGGCTATCCCCACTTCAGTCGATCCTGAATACGGCAGCCAGACTCATTCACCTCACCAACCGCTCCGTTTCCGCCACCCCCCTCTGCCAATCCCTCCACTGGCTTCCGATTGCGCAACGGATCAAATTCAAAATCCTAACACTGACGTACAAAGCTGTCCATCATACTGCCCCAATTTACATCACCGACCTAATATCCAAGTGCCACCCAACACGCACTCTCCGCTCCTCACAAGACCTCCTTCTCTCTAGTTCCCTGGTCTCCTCCTCCCATGCCCGCCTCCAGGATTTCTCCTGGGTGTCACCCATCCTCTGGAACTCCCTTCCCCAACCCATCAGACTATCACCTACTCTCCTCTCCTTTGGGCGTACCATGAAAACTCACCTCTTCAAGGAAGCCTACCCCACCCCCTTTTTGCAGACCTCCTCCACTCTTCCTACCACTCCATCCCCCACAGCTATCTCCTCCTGTACCACTATCCCTCCTAGATTGTAAGCCTGAAAGAGCAGGGCCCTCGAACCCCTCGTGTATCGCATTGTATTGTTACTGTACTGTCGCATGTTCTGTCCCGCTTTGTAATGTACAGCGCTGAGTGAACTGTTGGCACTTTATAAATACTGTATAATAATAATGTACAGTAAGGCATGTTACAGTTCTGTGACAAAACAGTACAAATATTCAGTCCTTACAAGTGGCAGTGAACTTGAGCAGTGTTCTTTAACTACTTGATGAGAATCCTTGTGCATTTCTAACACCTCAGCAACCTGGGCATGGGGTTGGGTATGTCTGACCTTTGCAGGGAGCTCTTCTCCATCTGAGCTATCTGTTGGGGTGCCGCTGCTCTCTACAGGTTCATATTCTGAGCCTGATTCTGTCAAGGAGGCTTCCCCTTCACTCTCATCTGACATACTCAGAATTCTGTAGGCCTCTTCACTAGTGTACTTTTCTTCGAACATTTTGACCACTAATCTTTACAGGTACCTAGTGCGACTCATGAAAAAAAAAAACCTGGCTGCTAGGGACTGCTTGAACAGCTACAAAAAAAGTACCTGCTAGTGCTAGCAGAGATCAGCCCTCATCTTGCTAATGCTGCATTTCTGTGCGCAATGTATCAGAAGTGACAGTGATCTACTGACACTGCGCTTGTTGGGGGGGGGGTGTATGGGCTAAACGCAGGTGTTGGGGCTGATCCTGCTAACACTGCATTTTTGGGGACACTATACTATTGGTATTGGCTTGTATAGTTCTGATCTAATTAAAGATCTTATTAATTCGTTCAGACATTATACTACTAATGGAGGTTTATAGTGTGTACATGAGAGTGTTCCTAACAATCAAAGGGTAAAATCTGATGGTGATAGTGTGGCAGGCAATCTGACGCTATCTGGGAGGGATGCTAATTGACACTAATGCTATCTGAAGTCGCCATGACACTAATACAGTGATCAGTAAAATAATCTGTACACTGTACTAATGACATGGGGCAGTGAAAGGTTTAACTGGGGGGGCGATCAGCAGGTTAAATTTGATTAACTAGTTGTTTTATTATAAGGTGTGATGCTTTTACTCGCATAGATGTTCTCTCTTCTCTCTCTGGAACCAAAAAGGGCTCCGGGAGAGAAGATTGCATTATTTCCTGTGCCTATGTTCTGTACACAGGCACAGGATGATTTCTGGTTAGGTACAACTGATCAGCAGGTCCAGGACAAACATCATTGACCTGGATCTGATGATTGATTGGTGCTGCACTGCATCACAGCACCGCTGGACTGGAGGGCACATGGCGGGAGTGCAGATCATGTACAGTATATACAGTATGTGATTTTTGCACAGGGTGGTTGCCCTGTAGCACTAAACCTACAGGAGGCGGTCGCCAACTGGATAAACATCCCTTAGCCTCTAATTAGAGTGCTATTATGGCTCTACAGGTTGCACCAAGACCAGAAGCAGGCTAGAACAGCCCCCCCCCCCCACACACACACACACACACACACACACACCCTTACAGCAGTTTCCAGTGGTTTTCTGAACTGTTCCTACATCCCTACTCTTCAGGAACCTTTGAGCTGATTTACACATGTACGGTGTGGATTGAAGCTCAGGTTTCACAGCTAATTGGCACAGTAGTTGTTCAGTGGTTTATGTCAGGTTTACATTAGGTTCAGGACAGGATTAAGTCAGGATTTTATCCTGTTCACATATATGTGGTTTAGAACCGGTTCTCATAGACGTCAATAGCCTGTAATCTGCACCTGAACTGGACCGCACTGCTCAGAAATCGGACAGGACTCTTTTTCAACCCTCACTGAATCCTCACCACCAGTGCACCGGACATACAGTCAGGTCCATAAATATTGGGACATCGACACAATTCTAACATTTTTGGCTCTATACACCACCACAATGGATTTGAAATGAAACGAACAAGATGTGCTTTAACTGCAGACTGTCAGCTTTAATTTGAGGGTATTTACATCCAAATAAGGTGAACGGTGTAGGAATTACAACAGTTTGCATATGTGCCTCCCACTTGTTAAGGCACCAAAAGTAATAGGACAGAATAATAATCATAAATCAAACTTTCACTTTTTAATACTTGGTTGCAAATCCTTTGCAGTCAATTACAGCCTGAAGTCTGGAACGCATAGACATCACCAGACGCTGGGTTTCATCCCTGATGATGCTCTGCCAGGCCTCTACGGCAGCTGTCTTCAGTTCCTGCTTGTTCTTGGGGCATTTTCCCTTCAGTTTTGTCTTCAGCAAGTGAAATGCATGCTCAATCGGATTCAGGTCAGGTGATTGACTTGGCCATTGCATAACATTCCACTTCTTTCCCTTAAAAAACTCTTTGGTTGCTTTTGCAGTATGCTTTGGGTCATTGTCCATCTGCACTGTGAAGCGGCGTCCAATGAGTTCTGAAGCATTTGGCTGAATATGAGCAGATATTGCCCGAAACACTTCAGAATTCATCCTGCTGCTTTTGTCAGCAGTCACATCATCAATAAATACAAGAGAACCAGTTCCATTGGCAGCCATACATGCCCACGCCATGACACTACCACCACCATGCTTCACTGATGAGGTGGTATGCTTAGGATCATGAGCAGTTCCTTTCCTTCTCCATACTCTTCTCTTCCAATCACTCTGGTACAAGTTGATCTTGGTCTCATCTGTCCATAGGATGTTGTTCCAGAACTGTGAAAGCTTTTTCAGATGTCTTTTGGCAAACTCTAATCTGGCCTTCCTGTTTTTGAGGTTCACCAATGGTTTACATCTTGTGGTGAACCCTCTGTATTCACTCTGGTGAAGTCTTCTCCTGATTGTTGACTTTGACACACATACACCTACCTCCTGGAGAGTGTTCTTGATCTGGCCAACTGTTGTGAAGGGTGTTTTCTTCACCAGGGAAAGAATTCTTCGGTCATCCACCACAGTTGTTTTCCGTGGTCTTCCGGGTCTTTTGATGTTGCTGAGCTCACTGGTGCATTCCTTCTTTTTAAGAATGTTCCAAACAGTTGTTTTGGCCACGCCTAATGTTTTTGCTATCTCTGTGATGGGTTTGTTTTGTTTTTTTCAGCCTAATGATGGCTTGCTTCACTGATAGTGACAGCTCTTTGGATCTCATCTTGAGAGTTGACAGCAACAGATTCCAAATGCAAATAGCACACTTGAAATTAACTCTGGACCTTTTATCTGCTCATTGTAATTGGGATAATGAGGGAATAACACACACCTGGCCATGGAACAGCTGAGAAGCCTATTGTCCCATTACTTTTGATCTCTTAACAAGTAGGAGGCACATATGCAAACTGTTGTAATTCCTACACCGTTCACCTTATTTGGATGTAAATACCCTCAAATTAAAGCCGACAGTCTGCAGTTAAAGCACATCTTGTTTGTTTCATTTCAGATCCATTGTAGTGGTGTATAGAGCCAAAAATGTTAGAATTGTGTTGATGTCCCAATATTTATGGACCTGACTGTATGTGAACAGGCACCATAGGAAGCAAAGTTATTTCAAATGTTACGATGTGAACGGGCACTTTCTCTGCACGGGGCCTATCTTTTCATAGGCAGCATGCGCACTGGCCCTGTCTGGATACCTCACACATTGTGGGCATACTAGGGGAACCAGCAGGGACTATTTATGGACTCCCTGGGTCTGAAATGGTTGCCTAAATCTTGGAAGACCTCATTGTGCAGTTGCTGGAAGCCCAACACAGAGGACAAGTTAGCCCTCTGTAAGGTTTCCCTAGTGATCACATGAATGCAGTGTTTACTTCTGGCACTAAGCTGGAAATGAGTGAGGGGATCAGCAGATTGCTGCCTCACTCACAATGCTGTCACCTAGTTAGGCGGTATCACCACTCTGTGTGACAGCTTTGGGCACCACACAGCACAATCCTTGTTCATGCTGGTTAAATATTGCATCTTAATCATACAGTACAGGGCACAGGACTTGTATTCCTAGATATGTTAGATATAAGCTACCTTCAGTTGACAGAACACTGACAAAAGCTTTGCTAAGGCCACCCTTAAGGGGCATGCTCATATAAACCTACTCATTTTGTGAAAATTCCTTTTTTGCTAGTGTCCTAAGGCAGTGAACTTCTCCTCTTCAGGAGTTTTTCCCCTTTTTTACATTTCTCTTTTTTTTCAGACACTACTATCAAGATTGAACTGCATACTGCCGTGGACTAATGTATCCTATTGAAATGGTGTTTAGATGTAGTATATTAAAATGGACATTAGATGACGGCCTGCCATTTAGGGTCACTCACACTTGGCAGAACAGCCCTCTGGAACTTGTATGCTGAACAGCAGGACTTAACTGGAGAGCAGATCACCCAGGGACTGCATTTCCTAGGGGAGGTAGCGTGTGGGCTGGGTGCATATAAATATCGAACTCCGGGAGAAAGAGGAGCAGGGCTTTTTTTTTGTCAAAAAGTAGGTGTAGGAACTCACCCTCCCTGGCCAACTCCCTGCCCAACCACACTCAAACCAGCCCACCCAGCCACACTCTCCCCCAGCCACACCTTCCTTAAGGGAGAGAAGTATAGCGGCACCAAATAAAAGTAAGTTAAAGCTTAGAACTGCATATCACACACGGCACATGGTTCAGGAATATGTAACACACAAAGTATAGGGCTCAAGAGTGTGTATTGTGCAGTTGTGAGAAATTTGTATCAAGTGGGGAGCAGAAAAAAAAAAAAAATCAGCAAAAGAGACAGTATTTAGATTCAATGCTAAGCATCCCTTTTGCTGAGGAATATGCAACCTAATGCTGTGTATACAGAGAGAAGGGGTCAGGAATATGTAACATATAGCTCAATGGTGCTATTGAGTGCAGGGCACAGGAGTATCGAACGCAAAAAATTTCCCTCCCCCAGAATTCCTCTCTGCTAAAATTCCCCCCAGCTTCCCTCTCTGCACAAATTCCCCTCCAGTTCTCCTCTATGCTAAAATTCCCCCCAGCTCCCCTCTCTGTATAAATCCCCCCCCCCCCCCCACACACACACACACACACACACACTTTCCTAGTTCTCCTCTCTGCTACCCCCCCCCCCCCACACACACACACACACACACACACACCACACACACACACACTTTCCTAGTTCTCCTCTCTGCTACCCGCCCCCCCCCCCCCCACACACACACACACACACACACACCACACACACACACACACTTTCCTAGTTCTCCTCTCTGCTACCCGCCCCCCCCCTCTCTCTCTCACATACAGCTCTCTTCTCTGCTCGAATTTCCCCAAAGCCCCCCAGCTGTCCTATCAGCTGCAATTTCCCTTCCCTCACCTCTCCTCTCCTCAAAGTACCACACACACACTTTCCCAGTTCCCCTCTTTGCAAAATCCCCCTCCCCCCAACTCTCTTCTCTGCTAAAATCCCCCTCCCCCAGGATTTCTGCTGAAATTCCCCCAAAGCCTCCCCCCCCTCAAGCTCTCCTCTTTGCTCCCTTTAACCCCCCACCTCTCCTCTATGCTAACATTTTCCCCCAGATCTCCTCTCTGCACAGATCCCCCACAGCTCTCTTCATTGCACAGATTCCCCTCCACTTTCCCAGTTCTCCTCTGCACAAATTCCTCAAACCCCCACTTTCACAGTTCTCCTCTCTGTCAACATTTACTCTCTGAAGTGCTCTGCCCCTCACTCCCATCACAGCTCTCTCACCTCTTCAGGAAAGCCACCACCGCTGTATTTGGTGTGAGCGGGCTCTTTTTTTTTTTAATTCAGCAGTGTGACGATTGGAGCGCTCTGCCTATCAGAACTGTTGGCTTCATGCAACAATGTCAGTGGAGCGGCGGCAGGCAGGGTTGGAAACTGCCTCCTGAATCGCCACAAGCAGCTGCAATGCTAGGACTCAAGATGGTTCACTAGTACAGAGAAGCCGGTAGAGGAAGTGAGCTGTGCAGAAAACTTCCTCTACTTGCTAATGTGCTACATGATAGGTTGAAGAGGAGAGGGCTACCAAAGGTACTGGAACAACATTCCGGCTGGAAAAAGAAAGCCCTGCAGAGGAGGAAGTGTGAGAAGGGAGATCAAGAGAGAAGGAAGTGTGCTGACTGCTGGAGTGCTGAACAAGACCACGGAGCCGGAGTTGGAGAGAGGAGAGGAAGAGTGGAAAGAGCCTCCTGATCATCAGTCTTGCAATGCTGCCCAGTGAGCCAATCTGTTAGCAGGAGACCAGATGTGACACCCAAACAGGACCAGAAAGTCTGTGGGGACCCCATCTGCAGAGAAAGACGGACGGCTACAATCTGCCGGACATCATTGATCGGGTTAGAAAGTCCCATACACCCATTGACTGAGTGAACACTGACAGTTCCATCATATCAGCTATCTACCTGCACATAGTTGTGGACATTACACATTGTTGCCCCAGTTTGCAGCCTAGTTCTCCCAGCCCCCTTGTTGGGATACATCTGCATTAGTCTATTCATCCAAGCTGATCGTAGGGCACGCAACTGCAGGCCAGATTACAGCAGTACCAACAGAAGCAACCATTTATCTTTCCCAGCAGAATGGGATTTCTACTACTATTTTGGCCATTGACACCAATAGAGAGTTGTTCTTGCTACATAGACACTTCTGCCAATTGTTACACCTCACTATTTCAAATCTGCCTTTATTTAGTGCCTTAAAGGGGACCTTGCACTAATTCACTACCATCAAAGGAGAAGTACTAAATCTTTCCCTTTTCCCTCATTATCCTTTGTGTAATCATCCTGAGGAACAATCATCTACACCTTAGTTCAACTTCATACCAACTGGGCCTAACAAGCGAGCAGAAGACTCCGTACTATACTTAAAGGGACATTGGTCAATTACAAAGGAGAGCTCTCTACACTTCAAATTTAATCCTTGCCATCAGGTTCTGAGGACCCACTGTGAGCTTACCTGTTTCTTGATAGTTGTTCTCACTCACTGGGGATTCAACAGTCCACTCAGATTGGAGGCATTGAATTATTTCTGAAAGCAGGCCTGCTAACAGTCACTGGTATATTACTGTGGATGCTATCACTTTTACTCAAAACTGACAAGAGTGATCTTATTTCCAGCATATGCCAATGGTATTTTGTTCTTTCTGCTCACGCTACATTTAAATTCAATATAAACTTTATACTGGTTTACGCAAACCTGTGTGTGAGTCCATTTTACAGTGGTGATTTATTCTGGTCACCAGGGTATGGTGGTGTCAGCAGAGGTTGGACTTTCAAAAAGAGGACTAGTTCCTTATCCTGCTGATGTTTATATCAGGAAATATGGGGACAGCTTCTGGGTTTGCTATTTATATAAACCATACCTTCTTTAGGGGTCCACTCTGGGCACCTATATTTCTACAGTTTGCAACTTTTAAGATATTACATATTTATCAGTATGCTCAATGGGGGCATGGTGAGACCTGTACTAGGTTTAGTGCTCACCCTGGCACCACATATTCTCATACCTTGTTGATGTATTCCTTAACAGAAAACGCTGTATTATTGTACCTGACCAATCCCTTTTCATTGGATTGTACTGACTTCTTTCTGTCATATTTCTGTTAAAAAAAAAAACAAAAAAAAAAAAAACTAAAAAAGAGATAAAAGTTAAAAAAAAAAAGGGACCAGATTGACAGGGAACCCAAAAATTGCTAAGCAACCCTTAAGAGGGTAACGCTACACTATCTTGTTTGTAGCACTACCCTCGTGAGGGACCCTGTAAGATGATGACCCGCAAAGGTTATCCTGACCTTGCAACCCACCCAAAATCTCTGACACCCTGAATGCAACTGACTATTTACTAAGGATTCATTAATCCGAAGACCGGAAAAAGGAATGTTAATGCAAATATTCAATATAAAGCTCTTTCTTTAGCCTCAAGCTGTAAATACAGGCATTTAAAACAGAAATAAGCACAATAAGTCAGGAAATGATTTCAAATATGCACACAAAGAACCTATGACCCCAGGTATGAAAGGGAAAAGAAACACTTCTTTGGGTCAAACTGCTTCCTTAGAATCCTGATGCCACAGGCCCAGAATAACAGCATACTTTATAAGGTCTCAATGTGCACACTATGCAATGAGCAAATTCTGAATAAAAGCTCCCCCCAACACACACAGAGGTAGAGCACAGAATCCTTGGCTTAAGGGGAATGAAAAAGATAAGATAAAGGTGTATGGGATCTTCAGCTAGCACAGCAGGGGCCCAGAGAGATTGCTGTGCAATGGCAACCAGCACTCATTAACAACGTGCAGAAATGGTTCCTGTTAATAGCTTTGTTTTTGAAAAAGTGTGGGATAAAGGTGTCTTCTGCATGCCATGTCCTGATGGTACTGTGGCTCCGGGGGGGGGGGTTGAGGACCAGGATGTTCTGGAATGGGCTCCTGTAGAATCTGTAACCAGTGAAGTGCGCCTGGCCAAGCACCTTACAACATTGGTATTCCGCTGTGACAATGCAGGTAACCCTGGACAGTCATTCTGCCAACAGAAAGCTGGAGATAGATGATTTGTCTGCAGGTATGTGGCTCACCCACAGAAGATTCTCCACAAGGTCCAAACCACATGACATGCCTAACTCTCCAGAGTAGCTGGGTCCCTCCTCTCCGCTTCAGCCCGTGGTCTCAAGAGAGCGAGCTTTTCCCAGGGTCCTATCCATATATTCTCTCCTAACACTCCCACTTTCTTCCTCGTTAATTGGTACCTGTAGTTCACAACGATATTGGCCTTTTGTAAATTCCAGCTTTCTTGACTACATTACCCACAAACCCCAGCTCTCAGTTGGGGTCCTTCTCTCTGTGCCTTGGAACATAATGTCACTATCACCGGGCTGAACACTAGGGGGATATAGTTCATTTTAAGCATGTTCTGCGATAGCAGATGTAAACTAGCCAGCACTGGGCTACAAGTAGCTTCTGGATCAGTAACCCTTGGTGTCTATGTTGAGAAACACACCCAGACCCTGCTGTGTATGGGGCCAGCCTGTAATGTTTGCTGTGGGCACTGGATTCTGTGGTAGGCGCTCACCTTAACGCTCACCTTTGCAGGTTGTTGTAATCAGTGCAATTAGCCAAAGGGTGCTGTACAGTACCAGGGCCTTGGTTCATCTAAATGATTCACAGACCCTAAAGACCCCTTTGGGTTATGCTCACCATGGCAGACAAAGTCTTGACCCATGGCAGCTCCAACAACAAGGATAAGGTAAAACAGGGCTTCCCTGTACTTTAGACTGTTTCTGAGCTTCAAATAACCTGAAGTTTTTAGCACACAAGGGCATACATAGGGTTGATTTACTAAAATGAGAGTGCAAAATCTGGTGCAGCTCTGCATAGAAACCAATCAGCTTCCAGGTTGTCAATGCTAGCATACACAACTGCACCAGATTTTGCACTATCCAGTGTAAATAAACCACATAGAGGCAGATCGATTGTGTTAATGTGGACTCAGATCAACAGTAAGAATGAGCTAAGGTTTGGGATGAACTCAGTTTTGCCTGAAACAGTGGAAAGTTGTCACATGAGAGCAAGTTGCCTGCCTAATCAGCTGTGGTCATGGAATTCTCCCCCCCTCGCCCCCAAGCTACACATGACGAAGGGGCAGGAAAGGCTGGTGACATTGTTGAGCACATATCAGCCTATCATCCCCCTGTTTTGGACCAAATCAACAGGATCACTTAAAAAATAGATATAATAAAATGCTTTCAATTAAATATTTAACATACCAAAAGGGAGCAAATAAGGTAATTGTTCGAGTTTACATACACTTTAGTAAAAGCAGCTACCCTAATGGCCTGTTCACAGAGACTGTGTGTGGGCAGTAGCTGTTTTGGGCTGCAGTTATGTGCAGCAGGGGGTGGTATGATGTGCATTTTGTCACATCACACAGCTGCCTTTATTTTTTGTGAATGTTATGTGAAGTACACAAACTGACACTTTATCCATGTCTCCACACAGCAGCGCAGTGCATTGTTCTTGCTGTGCAGTGACATGTGGTACTATTGATCTTGCAGCACGAAAAACGCAGTTAGTGCATACTCATAAGTACGATAGGGCCATGAGGGGTTGCAAAATGGAAAAAATGATGTGAAAAGTGCAGTAAAGCAATGCCCTGTGTTATAAACACAGAGTGCATCATGACTGGGGATGGTTCCTTTGGACTAGTCTGTAGGATAATAGAGGGGTTAAGCGATGGCAGAAGGGCAGGATGGTGAAGGGGCGTGATTTGGATTGTAATGGCAGATTATTGGTAGGAAAAAGAAAAAAGGAGGGGATCCTGCATCACGTTAAGTCAATTCCTTTCCTGATTTGGCTACATTACATTGAGCTTGGTTGCTGCTCTTCACACAATTTTCTTAAAAAGGCTTGCAACCCTGTTCATTGGTCGGTTCACTAGAAACAAATATGTCTGAGAATCATGCTGTAACTGGTTTCAAATAAATGTGGCTTTACAAAATGCATAGAAACACAGTACAAAAAGTACTCCAGTAAAAAGATAAATATATTATTCATTAAAAGATCAAATAAAAACCAGCCTTTGCTACAATACTTATATTCATTTAGGAGCTGTCCCCCACAATACTTCATTTAAAGCACTATAAGTGCATCTCAATAAATTAGAATATCATCAAAAAGTTAATTTATTTCAACAATTCAATTCAAAAAGTGAAACTCATATATAGATTCATTAGACACAGAGTGATTTATTTCAAGCATTTCTTTCTTTTAAATTTGATGGTTATGGCTTACAGCTAGTGAAAACCCAAAATTCAGTATCTCAGAAAATTAGAATATTACATAGGACCTATAAAAAAAGGATTTTTAATGCAGAAATGTTGCCTTACTGAAAAGTATGTCCATGTACGGTATATTATGTACTCAATACTTGGTCAGGCCTCCGTTTGCATGAATTACTGCATCAATGTGGCGTGGCATGGAGGCGATCAGCCTGTGGCACTGCTAAGGTGTTATGGAAGCCCAGGTTGCTTTGATAGCGGCCTTCAACTCATCTACATTGTTGGGTCTGGTGTCTCTCATCTTCCTCTTGACAATACTCCACAGATTCTCTATGGGGTTTAGGTCAGGCGAGTTTGCTGACCAATTAAGCACAGTAACACCATGATAATTACACCAGGTATTGGTACTTTTGGCAGTGTGGGCAGGTGCCAAATCCTGCTGGAAAATTAAATCAGCATCTCCACAAAGCTGGTCAGCAGAAGGAAGCATGAAGTGCTCTAGAATTTCCTGGTAGAGGGCTGTGCTGACTTTGGACTTGATGAAACACAGTGGACCAACACCAGCAGATGATATAGCTCCCCAAATCATCACTGACTGTGGAAACGTCACACTGGACCTCATGCAACTTTGGATTCTGTGCCTCTCCACTCTTACACCAGACCTTGATTTCCAAATTAAATGCTAAAATTTACTTTCATCCAAAAAGAGGACTTTGGACCACTGAGCAACAGTCCAGTCCTTTTTCTCCCAGATTAGACGCTTCTGGCATTGTCTCTGGTTGAAGAGTGGCTGGACACAAGGAATGCAACAGTTGTAGCCCACTTCTCAAATATGTCTGTGTGTGGTGGCTCTTGAGGCACTGACACCAGCCATAGTCCACTCCTTGTGAATCTCCCCCAAATTTTTGAATGGCCTTTGCTTCACAATCCTGTCAAGGCTGCGATTATCCCTGTTGCTTGTGCACCTTTTTCTACCACACTTTTTCCTTCCACTCAACTTTCCATGAATATGCTTGGATACAGCACCCTGTGAACAGCCAGCTTCTTTAGCAATGACCTTTTGTGACTTACCCTTCTTGTGGAAGTGTCAATGACTGTCTTCTGGACAACTGTCAAGTCAGCAGTCTTCCCCATGATTGTGTAACCTACTGAACCAGACTGAGAGATCATTTAAAGGCTCAGTAAACCTTTACAGGCGTTTTGAGTTAATTAGCTGATTAAAGTGTGACACCATAATATAGGGGAGATTTGCTTAAGCTGATTCACTCAGAAGCTGTGCATGGTAGCCAATCCGCTTCTAACCTCAGCTTGTTCAATTAACCTTTGGCAATAAAACCTGGAAGCTGATTGGTTTTTATGCAGAAGTTTTACCTGATTTTGCACTCTCCAGCTTTAGTAAATACACCCCCATGAGTCTACAATATTGAACTTTGTCACAATATTTTAATTTTTTGAGATACTGAATTTTGGGTTTTCACTAGCTGTAAGCCATAATCCTCAAAATTAAAAGAAAGAAATGCTTGAAATATATCACTCTGCACGTAATGAATCTATATAATATACGAGTTTCACTTTTTGAATTGAAATACTGAAGTAAATTAACTTTTTGATGACATTCTAATTTATTGAGATGCACCTGTAGATGTCATCAGTCTTTTGGGTTTGAATGACAACCAGCATTATTCAATCCACAACCTTTGAGCCATGACTGTTATGTACCCTCCTCTGCTGGTGACTGTCACTCTGGTTCCTCCTTCTATCTGCATGCTACTTTGCAATACATAAAATCATTGGCTCCTTGTGATGCTTCTTTCCTTGTTGTGCTATATCTTGGACTGCAAGAATCTGATATCAACTCAAATTCAGGTTCTTACATTGATTACTACTTGCATTTATTCATTGCAGGGCTGCATTGGGGCTCAAATTTAGGTATGACTTTTATAGCATAGTTACATTGCTCCAGTTTGTACTTATATACAGTATTTCTCATACCTGACCAATCCCTGTATAAACTGCAAATCAATGTAGTGGTCACTGCTTTTATAATGATAGCAGTAGTCTTTTGGGTCCTGTGCTGAGTGGATGTTAGGGGGTCTCCCACTCAGCCCTTCTGCCATTCAGAAAGAGCCTTGTATTTACTTCAGTGAATATAAGGCATTCTATAATTGGACAAGGTGAAGAGGCAGGGCAGTGGTGTTACAATCTCTGCCGCATCCAAGCAGAGAATGCCTTTCATTAAGAACATACAAAACTTTCTGTGAATGGTGGCATAACTGAGCAAACAACCCCCTGTGGCTACTATGCAGAAAGACAGCCTCTCAACACTGGACCCGGAAGACTTATCACTGTAGTAATTGTGACTACTTCAGTGATTTGCAGCTTACACGGGGATCAGTCAGGTATGAGATATGCATACTCACATTATTGAATGCTGTACCAATGTAACCATGCTTTAAAAGTCATATCTAAACTTCAAATTTAATTTGTGTCATTTATATCTGCTTGGAGTTCAGCTTTAATCCTATTCCTAAACAAAAACCTCAGGAATTATCCTTATAGTCAACTTACATTGGTCAAGCTTGACATGGTGTAATTATGATTATCTTATAAATGGATAGCCACTGGGAAGCTGAAAACTACTGTAGTAGCCCACGCTACATATGCTGATAGCCACAATCTTCTGGGTCCTGCTTGAGTGGCTGCACACTGAACCCAGGAGGTAGCTTGCTTGGAACAGTCGTCATTTACAGAATTCCTTTTTTTTAATGAATATAAGGTATTCTGTGATTAGATGAGGGTAGATTGTGATGAGTAGATAGCATCTTCCACAGCCCTCTAGAACAGTGTTTCTCAACCTCTTTTCAGTCAAGGCTCCCTTTAAAATTATGGACAGGCCTGAGGTACCCTTTAAAATTATGGACAGTCTTGAGGCACCCCATGCTAAAATGTGAAAACTATTCTAATAGTTATCTATAACGCAGCAACATCCATACATGTAGGACACCCAACATTAGAGGTGATTTATTCTTCCAAAGCAAATACACTTTTGCACCCTGGTACTGACTAGTATTCCAATGTTTCTCTTCTCCCTCAGTTTTTCTCTATCACTGAGCTAATGTTACCTCAGCACTAATAGAGAGGGGCTGGGGAGGATCAAACTAGGATGCTGTGCACGCAGCTGACATCCTCCTTATCAACTGATGATGTCATTAGTTGTCAGGATGCCGGTGGCTAGAAGGCTGTAATGGTGCACAATGAAAACTTGTGACTTTGTGTAACGAAAAAGCAGGCTTGTTCCACCCGCTGGCTTTTTTAGACCTTTTGCCAAGGCACCCCTGAAAAAAACTCAAGGCACCCCAGGGTGCCTGGGCACCCTGGTTGAGAAAGGCTGCTCTAGAAGATATGGATAATTACATCTTGCAGATCTGGACCGATGTAAATTGTTATTAAAAATAATTCCTGGAGTTCTGCTTTAAAAAACACACTAATCTCTAAATGTCACAATATATGAAAAAAAAACTGACAAATCATCTATCTCCTCCAGCTCCTAAATTACAGGTGCATAAAACTCATCCTAAATCAAGAGATCAGCATATACTGAAATCTGAAAACGGTATGCACTGCTTTGTTATTGGGCTCCCCATAAAACAACTCTGTTATACTTCCAAAGATAAAAGCATGAGATATATGCTGATACATAGATATTGATGCATTTCAAACAAAAATGTCCTTAGTCAAAGCAGCTACATTATATCAAAAAAGCTTCCATTTATCTACAAACAAAAATCGGACCCAGAGCCAGAATGCTCAAACTTTTCATCCATGGAAGAATCAAAGTGTTGTTTTCAGAGGAACCTAACATATTCTCTGTAAATGATAAGAGATGACAAATAATAACTTTTGTAGCCAAGAAACTAACTTTACAAAGCTTTGCACTTAGATTGCACAAAATGAATTATATTGACTGAAATTCTAATGGAAAAGTAATTATTTCCCATAGAAAGAATAGATAATGCTAGACTGCCACCAGCAGGTGAAATGCCAACATTGCCTCTGTAAATTGAACAGTGATGTTGAAGTGGTACTAAACCTAAAACCAAATGTTTATTATATTGCAGTTTACCAATTTTTAGGCCTCATTCACAATGGACATTTGCCCAACTCCCCTGATTACTTTTCTCCTAGCAAGAAAAAAGCACCTTCTAAAACGTGTCCAAAGCCATGTTTTTGTAAATGCATTTAGGTGCGTTTAGACATTTTAAGTGCTTGGGCGTTAAATCATTCTTTCTTTGGCCAGAATAATGATTTATGAATCAACACTCAAGTGCTTAACGCACCTAGCATTAAAGCACATTTACCAATGTTTACACAAGTATATGTGCGTCAATTGTTTTTTCTGCCAAAATTCTGCTGCTCCTGAACGCGCTGGCATTGGGTTCTTTTTTCTGCCTCTAAATACCTGTAAAAGCCTATGTGTACAAGGACACATAAGCTAACGATGAAGGTCGTTTAGAGGCAGAAAACGCTCCTTAAATTTGGCATTTTTAATTCCCAGTGTGCATACGCCCTTAGTTGTGGTGGCTGCATTAGTTTTTTTTTACCTGATGATCCAGCGAATAAGTCAGTTGGTGTGTGTGTGTGTTTTTAACAGAACAAGCTCTCCTGCAAATGTATCAGTTAAGAGTGTTGAGACAAACCATTGATCACTGACAGTGATCAGTTTGTATTTATTCATATAAAACATGAAAAGAAAAATTGTTTCCTGTAACTGTAGTGTGAGCTGGAGTTTAGTCTGTTTGTTAGTGTACTTAAATCTGTTAGTACATCTAACATTCCCCTTGCCCGAGACTGACAATGCTGCTGTCCAAAAGTACCCCCTATGCTTATTTATCCAGAGTCTAATACAGGAGGTGTGTTACTGGTCAGATCACCAGGTGAAAAAGCCTAAAAAAGAAAACAAATGCAGCCACCACATCTAATGATTGGTATGCTGAAGTTTGGGTTTTGGGTTTAATACCACTTTAATGAAATACCTTTTTGAGGAGGATTGTGGATAGATTAGGGAAGGGTTAGATAAGTTTCTTGCTGTCTGTATTGTCTACGGAAAATGCTATTTGCTAAGTGAGGGAATTTAACTCGCTTGTCAGTAATTAAACCTGACAGAGGTTCCAACCCTTTTGCAGTCTATCCAAAAATAAGTGAAATTATGTGGCTGGACTTGGTGAAGGAGTTTTGTAGAGCAGTGGGAGTAACCTGATGGGGAACTGAAAGACTAGTTTCCCATCATTTCCACTTTAATTTTGCTAGAGAGTATTCAGTCCAAGAGCGGATTTCAAATCTGCCACTGGTGTGCACTGTCAACTAGAGGACCAGATCGGGTACTACTCTCTCAGTTCCCCATCAGGCTCCACCCATCCAGTGACAAGTTATTCCCAAATATGGGCATTGACCTATTTGGGTATTGATATCACCACCATCACACATAGCTCAGTTATTTTTTAGCGCAATCCAGTGAGATTTGAAAATTACAGTCACATTCCCTTAAATCAAAATATCTATCCTTCTAGAATTGAGCCTCATGGCTTAATTCATAAACCTTTACCACAAATATAAGGATCTTTTGTTTTTAGCAATGTGATATCATTTTCAAACCTGAGAAAAACATTTACCCAAACTGGAATTTAAAGCGGAGTTCCAGTTAAATAAAAAAAAATAAAAGTCAGCAGCTACAAAAACTGTAGCTGCTGACTTTTAAAATACAGACACTTACCTGTCCCTCAGACCAGCAGTGTCCTCACCAAGGCTGGTTTCACTGGCTGATTTCTGTCTCCGACATCTTCAGTGTGGGCACCCTGCTGTGATAGCTTGCGTTTTCACAGCCGGGTGCCCACTGCACATATGCAAGTAGCGCTGCGCTTTGTGAATGGTCCCATAGTCTTTTGGGACCTGTCACATGTCCCAGGAGACTACGGGGAGGGAGGGCAACTTCTGCTTCCAATCGCCTTAGGAAGTGGGAGCAGGTAACTGTCAAATTTGTTAAGGATTGGCACCTTTGGGGAGCAGGGGACAAAGTCTTAAAGCAGAACTTCCCCTTTTGGGGTGGAGCTCCACATTAAGGTAAAAAAATGGTGAACAGGAAGGAATTTTAATGCAGAAGAGAAATACTTTGACTCTTCTGCATTAAAGTTACTTACCTGCTTGTCTGCCCTGTACAGTGAGCCGCGCATGTGCAGCTCACTGTACAAATTTGGCAATGCTGAATCTGACTGCACACCCGTGCATGTGCAGGAGTGACATCATCTCCGCCTGGTCAATGACAGAGGCTGGTGATCAAGACCTGGAAGCCGGCTGCCCAAAGGTGTCAGTGGCTCGGGCGGGGAGTAGTGGGACGCCGCATCACTGAAGCCAAGGTGAGTATAGTTCTGCTTTAATTTATTAAACTACAAACTTTAAAGCAGACTTGCATCCTCTTTACCAACTTTCCATTAAAATACACTGACCCCCCTCCTTTCATACAATTGCAGATTTTTAAAATACCTTTTTTTTATTCCCCTCTGCCCCACATTTCCAGATTTTTCACCTATGTGAGAGTGAAGTACCCCCCCAATCCACATCATATGCATATGAGCTGCTGAGTGTCATCAGGACTCTAGCTGTCTCTTTCTTGCTGCCAGCCCCCTGATGACAAACTATTGTGCATATACATCATCAGGGGGCTGGCTGCAAGAGCCAAAAAAAGACAACCAGCTCCCAATGACATAAGAAATGTTAATAGTGGCATGGGACTGGGTGTGCAGCTGTGACATACAGTACCTATACAGAACACAGATGGATTAGCTGCACAAGTATATTTTTTCTGGATAACCCAGTGAAAAGGTAAGAGAAATCCCATAGGGAGGTGAAGTTCATCTTTTAAAATGAAACTAATGATAAAATTTAAAAAATTACATTTACAATGCAGTCTGTCACTAGCAGTAATATTAGAGATTTGCATGATGGAAAAATTTGTTTAATTTCATTTTGATTTACTAAATTAAATTATTTTGTTTAATCATAATCATTATGTTCGAATTATTCATTTCAGAACGATTTGTTATTTTGGGAGAGTATATATTAGTTTTTCCAAATTGATTTGTATTTTCGTAACTTCTGTTGTTCTTTTGTTATTTCGGAAGATTTGCTATATTAAGTTTTAACATTATTAAAGCAGATCTCCAGTCTCCTATGTAAAGATTAATGGTCAGCAGCTACAAAACCTATAGCTGCTGACTTTTAATAAACAACCACTCGTTTGTCCTGCATTCCAGAGCCATGCTCGGCCCAGCCGTTTTCACCTTGTGAGACGTCTCTCCCCGGCACTGGCATCTTCAGTATGGGCACCCGGCTGGGAGAACTTGCGGCTTCCCAGCCGGGTGCTCACTGTGCAAGCGCATGTGGAACTGCACACTGTGAATAGTCTGTCAGTCTTCTGGGACCTGTCGTGTCTGCACACTCCTCCACTATACAGAATCTGTAGAGGAGTAGCATAGCCACCCTTGGACAGCAGCATTGTCATCCTGAGAAGAGGGTGAACAAGTGATTAACAAATGAAATCCTAACTATGTTAATAAACGATAACCATTGTAGGTAAATAATGTGTAACAACAGTGAAGTCAATCAGGGAGCTTTGACTCATTTCCATTCCATTTTGAATAGAGATTACTTTTAACTGCAGGAGCATCTTTTATAAAAACTGTCCTGACTTCTAACTGAGTACACACAGAGACCTCACCACACTGTAGGAACAGGAGTGCCCCAAGGAAGATGGGCAGTGTGCTGGGTAAACAGTGCTTGTTTCTGGTCAATGATCTGTGACCAACATATAAAGTAAAAAATAAAAAACAAGGCAGTAATAAAGCAGAACTAAAACCTTCAATAACAAAACTGCAAGTAGACAGGCTCTTTATTGCAGAAGAAACATGCAACTGACTGATGCCGGGATATTTTTTTCACTAACCGACCACCAATGCTGGGAAAATCTTATCTTCTATATCAATGCAGTGACAGTTTTTCCACCCACTGGTTACTGACACTGGGACAGTTTTTTTCTCCTACTGACCACTGACATTGGGACATTTTTTCTCTCACTGACCGCCAACACTGGAACATTTCTTCATACTGATCTCAATTTTTCCTTTCAATCACCACTGCCACCAGGGAATTTGTTTTATCCACCCACTGACCAAAAATTCCCACTGAGGACCAATGATAATAATTTTTCCACTCCAGACTACCCATACTGACAATTTTCCTCCTGATGACCACTGAGGCCATAGCATTTTTCTTCCCACTCACCATCAATACTGAGGATATTTCCTCACATTGGCCACCAAGACTGATGTTTTTTCCCACTCCTTCTGTGTGCAGAAAAACATTGGAGGAGTCTGGGGTCTGATGGAATCTGAATAAGGTAATTTATACAACCATAAGGTGGTTGTTTTGTTTTTTTTTTGCATTTTATACATGGAGGTAAAAGAAAACCTTCTGAGTATAGCTCCCTCCCCAGCTCACCATATACTCGCCTAAGCATGATCTCAATCCGGCAATGTGCATGAGATCCGAGGCTCTCTTGGCTCTCTCACTTGTCATTTGCTTGGAGACAGCAGTGGGAACCATTGGCTTCCACTGCTGTCAATAACAGCCAATGAGGAGGGGGCAGGGCTGAGCTGCACTTTGTTTATCTTATGGACACATGTGAGAAGGCCTGCACGAGTGCCCCCATAGCAATCATCTTTCTATGGTGGGCATTTGGTGAGGGGGAGGGGCCAGGAGCACTGGCCGGGGACCCGAGAAGAGGAGGATCAGGGCTGCTCTGTGTAAAACCGTTGCATGGAGCAGGTAAGTATGACATGTTTGTTATTTAACCACTAGCCTACAGGGCACTTATACCCCCTTCCTGCCCAGGCCAATTTCCAGCTTTCAGCGCTGTCACACTTTGAATGACAATTGCGCGGTCATGCAACATTGTACCCATATGAAATTTTTATCATTTTTTTGAGACAGAGCTTTCTTTTGGTGGTATTTAATCACCTGTGGGATTTTTATTTTTTCTTAAACAAACCAAAAAACACTGAAAATTTTGGAAAAAAAAAAGTTTTTTCTTAGTTTTTGTTATACAATTTTGTAAATAAGTGATTTTTCTCCTTCACGGATGTGCGCTAATGAGGCTGCAGTGATGGGCACTGATAGGTGGCACTGATGGACACTGATAGGTGGCACTGATGGGCACTGATGAGGAGGCACTGGTAGGTTGCACTGATGGGCATTGACAGGCATCACTGATACATGACACTGATACATGACACTGATATATGGCACTGATAGGCGTGCTGTTAGGCGGCACTGAGTGGCACTGTTAGGCGGCACTGACTGGCACTGTTAGGCGGCACTGACTGGCACTGATAGGCGACACTGATTGGCATTGATAGGTGGCACTGACTGGCACTGATGGGTGATATTGAAAGGCAGCTCAGAAGGGCACTGATATGTGGCATTGATGTGCACTGGTATGCACTGATATGTGGCATTGATGTGGCACTGATTGGCACTGATATGTGGCATTGATGTGGTACTGATGGGCACTGGCACTGATGAGCACTGACAGGAGGCACTTCTGGGGCCACACTGATCATCAGGGCACACTGATCATCAGTGCCCTGATGATCAGTGTACATGTCCCCTCCGCGGAAAGCCGATTACCGGCTCTCCTCTCCTCTTGAGCTGTCAGCGGGACAGCTCGAGAGGAGAAAAATGCCAATAACCGGCATTTCCGTGTTTACATGTGATCAGCTGTGATTGGACACAGCTGATCACATGACCGAGCTGACATCTTCGGCTCTTTCCATGATCCGCTGTGTCCGAGGGACACAGCGGACCAGTGATCGCCGTGCTGCGCGCTCCCTGAGACGCGCATGCGCAGTGAGAATGGTAGGATGTCATATGACGTCCTATCAGAACGACAGAACCACCTTACGCCCGTCATTGTACTATAGGGTGGGCGGAAGGTGGTTTACCACTTCAGCTCTGGAAGGTTTTACCTCCTTCATGCCAGGCCATTTCTTGCCATTTGCGCTACTTTAACTGGTAATTGCGCAGTAATGCAGCACTGCACCCAAACTAAGTTTATATAATTTTTTTCACACATATAGAGCTTTATTTTGGTGGTATTTTATCACCACTGGGTTTTTACTTTTTTATTATGTAATTGAAAAAACACCAAAACATTTGAAAAAAAAACCCAGTATTTTGTACTTTTTGCTATAAAACATATCTAATAATAATAATGAAAAAAAAGAAATCAAATATATTCATACATTTAGGCTAAGATGTATTCTGCTACATGTCTTTGGTACAAAAATAAATTCCAATAAGTGTATATTGATTGGTTGCGTGAAAGTTATAGCGTGACTGACATCACCAGTGACACTAATACAAGGGGCATTCAAGTGAAACCGGGGCTTTTAATTTTACAGGTATAAAAAGGGATGCTAGCATGATGGTACTACTTGCAGTAGTAAGTGGCAAGTGTGTCCTATTACTGATAAGCGGTGCACATGTGACACATGACGAAACCTGGGCACATCATTTCACTCCGGAATCATGGTTCCATCAAAGCAGTGGAAGCATGCGGACTCACCACCACCAAAATGTTTTTTAACAGTCTGCAGTTATAGTGATGGCAAGTGTTTTCTGGGACAAATGTGGTGGTTTTCTACCCCGTGGTGCCACTGTCAACAGTGAATATTACTGTTGTGTTCTGAGTGATGTGCATACATGTCTGCGGAAAAAAATGGCCTGGTTTGATTACTAAAGGCATCCTGTTTCTCGAAGACAACGTACAAGCTCATACTACTCACTGCACTACGTGCACATTACAGCGACTCAGCTGGAAGGTATTGCCACATCTCCTTACAGCCTGGACCTTGCTCCAAGTGATTTCCACCTGTTTGGACCCCTAAAAGAGTTCCTCGGAGGTCAGCATTTCAGCACTGATGACGAAATGAAGCAGGCTGTCTTAGGATGGTTCAAGCGTAATGACAAATCCTTCTATACCGAAGCTTTCCAGGCATTCGTTAAATGCTGGGATAAGTATATAAATGTAGGAGGGGAGTAGGATGAAAAATAAATGCAGTTTCCACTCCTTGAAATTTGTTCTTTTATTATATAAACTCAAAAGTTCCAGTTTGACTTGAATGTGCATTGATTAGTGATAATACTATACACTGTCATTGTACTAATGACATGGGAAGGGGTTAAGGGGTCAATGGGAAGGGGTTAAGATCTCTGGGTAATCAAGGGTTAAATGTGTGCCTAATACGTTTTAATTTGTGTAATTTGTGCTGCTTTATACTAAGTACAGTGGCACAGACGAGCGTCTCACAGACATACACATCCCTCTGCACATTGTTTAACAACTTACCCGCCGCCGTATAGTAGATATACTGCTACACGGCGGCACGGGCAGGGGCGGACTAACCATTTGGAAACTCGGGCACTTCGCGAGGGGTCAGTAGGGGGCCCCATGAGATGCCCCTGGTACCTTTTTCATAGGCTTTTTTGAGTTTGGACAAGGACACAGGGGCCCAATGATCCCTTATAACTGGGGGCACCATGAGTAGTCAGTCCGCCCCTGGGCACAGGTGTGCAAAATCACGTATAGATATGTTATTTTGCATTTCCTTGTAGGGTGGCGTACGCACGCCCTACCTGCGCTGCCATTCGTGGCCACAAATGACAATCACCGGGTCCCAGCCAGTGATTACCCACCGGTGCCCGGTGATTACCGACAGGGAGGAAGACTTTTTTTTTTCTTACAAACAGTCTTTCTCCCTGTCAGCTTGGGCACACTGCTTGGGATTGCTGTGCACAGCACAGCCATTCCGATCAGTGTGCTTACAGTGAATCACATACCCCCGTCCCCTAGTAAAACACTCCCTACACACAGTTAACCCATTGATCGCCCCTCACATTAACCTCTTCCTGCCCAGTGTCATTAGTACAGTATCAGTGCTGTATCAGTGCTGCCCTGTATTAGTGCCGTATCATTGCTGTCAGTGACACCTAGATAGTCCCCCCCCAGTGTCAGAATGCTGTCAGGGAGCGAGGAGCCAGACACACAAGGAGGTGCAATTAAAGGTAGGTTTATTAGTATAAAAATAAGACAAGAGTCTATGCAAGTCCAACAGCGGAAATCGTAGCCAAAGCCAGGGTCAAGAGCCAGGAAGAATGGTCGCCAGAGCCGGGATCAGGAGCCAGGAAGAATCGTCACCAGAGCCGGGATCAGGAGCCAGGAAGAATCGTCGCCAGAGCCGGGATCAAGAGCCAGGAAGAATGGTCGCCAGAGCCGGGGTCAGAAGCCAGGAGGAGTCTTAGCCAAAGCCAGCGTTCTGATCACCCCATATGCCATACCAGCGTCCTGATCATCGCCATACCGCATACCAGTATCCTGATCACACCATACCCCATACCAGCGCCATGATCACGCCATACCAGCATCCTGATCAACGCTATACCCCATACCAGCATCCTGATCACCGCCATACCCCATACCAGCGTTCTGATCACCCCATATGCCATACCAGCATCCTGATCATCGCCATACCCCATACCAGTATCCTGATCCCGCCATACCCCATACCAGCACCATGATCACACCATACCCCATACCAGCGCCATGATCACACCATACCCCATACGAGCATCCTGATCACCACCATACCCCATACCAACATCCTGATCACCGCCATACCCCATACCATCATTCTGATCAACCCATATGCCATACCAGTGTCTTGATCATTGCTATACCCCATACCAGCATTCTGATCACACAATATGCCATATTAGTATCCTGATCACCACCATACCCCATACCAGCATTCTGATCAACCCATATACCATACCAGTGTCTGATCACTGCTATACCACGTACCTGCATCTGATTTTGTAGGGTCTTAACTGATCAATTTTTCAGATATACTGTTTATCCCATAGTTTGTAGACTTTATAACGTTCACAGACTAAAACTGTTTTGGGTTATTTTTACCCCCCAAAAATGTAACATAACACATTTGGACTACATTTAAGAAGAAAGATTATTTATTTTCAAAAATTTATAGCAAAAACTAAGGAAAACATTTTTTTTCCAAATTTTTTGTATGTTTTCATTTATACAGCAAACAAAACAAAAAAAATCAGTGATGATTAAATATCACCAAAAGAAAGCTCTATCTGTTTAAAAAAAAAGATACATATTTAATTTGGGTACAGTGTTACATGACTGAGTTATGGAAGGGGGTGAAAGTGTCTGGACTTGAAGCGGTTAAAATTAAAACTCTTTCATTGCACGTGTCTGAACAAAATATAGACAGACCACAAACAATTTGTCTGAGCGTAGCTTAAAGAAAGTTTTCATTTGAAATAGTCAGGGACTCGTACAGTATATGACCATCCATGATGTTTACTTTATTGGATTCAAGCCTTTCTTTGCTATTGTCTCTTTAAAATGTTATTGGCAGCTACTGCCCTGTTACTATGTACAATGTTTACTGAGGATATTTATATGCCATTCTGTTATTTCGTCTGGTTGTATGTTGAAACTTTTCAATAAAAATTACTGTCTCCTGTCAGAGACTTTTATGTGGTAATAAAACACTCCACTAGAGGTCCTACACAACAAGCAAATAATTCACTTATGAGTTTTTCTTCCAGGACGATTTATATTTCATATATAGTGTCACATGTGTAAATATATGGGGATAATGTCCAACAAAAATCAGCATGATCCTATGAATTTCACCACTGCACTCCCAGCACCTTAAACCCCCTTCACACGTTTGACTTCAAGATTTTTTTTTACATGTGTGCAGATTTTGTTGGCTTTGAATCTAATACATGTTTTGCATTTGTAGTCCATCCTAACATATTAGCATTTTAGCGTTTACATAAATAGGACATCCCCAGATATGTACTACAATATAATCAACCACGCCTTCTGCCTACAAAGATACCATGCAAATATGCTTTTTTTTATATAAAACATAGCGGTAATAAGGCCCAAAAATAAAAGTTCAGCTGTTTCAGAGAGCATTTTAACTCTTTGATATTTACATTGCAACATCCATGGGTAAAAAAAATCAGTTTGCATAAATCATTATGGTTGCACTATAAATAGGTTGAGTTTGAACAATTAAGAACTGATGGAAGGCTTGTGTGAGCATTTGCTACTATGTTCGATATAGTATGATGCTGCTGGGTAATATACTGTTTTTCCTGGACCTCCCCATGTCAGCCTACCATGGGTCAGCTCCGCCCTCTCTGACCCCTCCAGGACAACCTCTTTCCTAGCCCATAAGAGCGGCTGTCTCCCCTCACTCAGCGTTCTTTTTTTCGTCCTCGCTCCGGAGGAGCATGTTATGCATGTTTTAAAACTGTTTGCATATTGACTATGCCACCCTACAGCAGTTATTTCTGTAGGGTAGTATAAAGTACTGCTGGGAAGGTGGGGTGACTTACCTGTGCATAGTTTTGCTGGCTTGTAGTCACATATCTCAGTAAGTCTGTGGACTAGCTGGCACTTGTAGTCCATATTTCAGCATGTCTGTGGGCTGACTGGCACTTGTAGTCACATATCTCATTAGGTCTTTGGGCTAGCTGGCACTTGTAGTCCATATCTCAGCACGTCTGTGGGCTGGCTGGCATCTGGGGCTGGTAATCCCCACATTCATGGTGGCAGTGTCCAGCTACAGAGCAAGCGAGGTGGTACATGTGCAAGGGCAGCTTCCCAGGTTGCCATGGAGCTGCCGGGATGCTCTGTAACACAGAGAGCTACTGCGTTATCTAGATGCTGGTTTTCTCTCTCTCTCATGTTGCAGCTCTGTGGCTACTGCAGAGGCTGCTGTGTCTCTGAGCTCCACCTAATCACTCTGCTGCTCCAGCCTAGGTCCAGCCTGCTGCTCTGCAGTCGCCTCAGCCATTTGCCTGTTTGCCTTGGATGTGTGCACATGTATTAGGACTCTGAGATGTGGGTTAGGTTATATCCCACCTTAGGCTGTTTCTGAAAGCTGCAGCTTCAAGCACTGAAGATCTAATGGACAGGTTTTTTTTTTCTTTTGTTTTTTTTTTTTCTTCTCTTTCCCTGCTTTCTGAAATTATTGTCATTTTTATTGTATTTATTTTTTGCTACTTTTTAAAAGTAGAGTTCTATCTCCGTACCTTTTTGGTAGAAAGAAGATTCCAGCATGGAATAAAGCGTCTGCTAAGAGCTCGGTTCTAAGTACTCCTGTCTCCTGTCCAGGACAAGTTGCTTCACCAGAACAGTCCAGGGTGGCTTAAACATCCACCAAGTGTTCGGTCTAGGACACCGTCACCAGCGGCCCATTGCAGGCATACAGAAATGGGATGAAAAAAGTCATGTCACCAAATGCTTCCAAAAAGATTAAATCCTCTGACCAGCACAGGAAAAGGTTTCTACCTCTTCCATAGCCTCTTCTTCAACCCGCCCTGAAGTGGTGGCTTGTTGGGGCTGTTCAGCTGAGGCATTGCCGGGCAAATTGGTGTGCACATCTTATCATAGGTAGGGGGCACGTGATAAACCTGCACATGCACAGCAAGTATAATTGTACATTAGAGACGCAGCAAAAAGATTTCTCCGCCAAAACGATGGGGAAAATACTACCCAGATTAAAAAAAAACCATTATATTCTTTACCTTTTATATGATATTTGAAATCCAAGAGCCCATAAAGATAAAGATTAAATGTCCATAACAGAGTTTCAAAGTTATGCCTGTTTTGTCAAAGGGATAGCAAATTATGGAATATAGTTCCCAAAGTAGGCACCTCTTTACAGAGATTGGCCAGTCACATAAAGCTTCCACTTGACGGCTCGGTGTCTTTTAGGGATTCAATGGACCGCAATATTGATACAGATCTGAAAAGGATGTACATTGTGACGGGACCAACCCCTATGGCCCTCAGAGTTTTAGTGGCAGAAATGCAGTCCTGGGGTTCAGAATAAGTGCAATTTTTCAGGATAGCTGTTGTCTTCATTGCTGAACCGGCAGTGGATCTATAAAGAATGACAGCAAAGTTAATGGCTCACATAGTAACACCAAAACAGTTGTATGGCTAAATCATTGGTCTGCTGACAATGCCTCTAAACACAGCCTTGGCTTGATTCTCTTTGATGGGAAGCTCCTTTTTGGCAAGACATTTAAAGCTACCATTCAGCAGGTATCTGGTGGGAAGTCATGTCTTATCCTGCAGGAGAAGAGATGGCAACGTCAATCCTTTTGCTCTTCATACTTACCTTAATTTTCCTTTCCTGGATCCTCTCCATGTCAGCTGGGTATTCCCACCCAGTCTCAGTTGTGAGGAGTAATATGTTGAACGCTGAGAGTGGGGAAATAGCCGCTGTTATGGGCTAGGAAAGAGGTTGTCCTGGAGGGGTCAGAGAGGATGGAGCTGACCCATGGTAGACTGACATGGGGAGGATCCAGGAAAGGAAAATTATGGTAAGGATGGAATACAATTTTCTATAATGTGTGTTTAATGTGTAATATACTTTGTGCTGCATGATTAAATATATTGCCTCAGTGTGATATATTGTTACTGCCTTATACAGTATGCTCACCTCCAACTTCCAGCAATGTGGCATTAACATCCCTAGCTGGCTGCGGTCATCTTTTCCCCAGGTGCTAAGTTTTCATCATGCTCATGCGCACATGTATTAGTCATTCCGGCACAGCAGAAGTGTGCAGGAAATGCATGCTGAGCTGCTCATGCACTGCTCAGTGTACATTCGGTAGAAAACAATGAGCAGGCAGGTATATTGTAGTATTGTAGAAGTGACATAGCATGTCTTTTCTGCAATAAAGAGCTGCCTGCTCACAGTTTTCTACAAGTTAGGTTTAGGTCCACTTCAATGTTATGTAATATAATATATTATTCCAGTGTAATAGAATATATTGTTAAATGATATACTTTTTCTGATGATATAATATATGATTTCATAATTGTATATATATTCATATTATAATATTGCTGTGTGGTAGACTGTTTCTAGAAAGTCTTATCTGGTATTACTAATTGAAATATTAGTTTGTTGGGTGGAAACATCAATAAAATATGCCACACCAAGTACTCCTCTGTCTTTATTCCTCCTGCTACTGACAAGTGTCTGCCCGGGAGCACGTCCTCACTGCGCAAACCAGCTGTCAGAATGAAATAACCGGGCTGCACACCCATTACATCACTAATGTTACTGTAAACTTTAATTTAGCAATAAAAAGGTTCATAGCATATGATCTTACCTGTCCTCCTCCCATACTACGCACTAAAAGTAGTCTAAAAGAAGTTTTTAGCTATTTACTAACCTGGAGGTTATGCACCTATACCAGGTGCTTAAGTGAATTTGTAGATGTAATAAAACAAGAATTACATATCATATATATATAATTTGTTAAAGATGTTATTTGTTATAAGGTTATACTAGCTAAAGTTTGTTTTACTTTGCGAAGGATAGACATGGAAAGAAAAATTATTCTATCAGGATATTACTGCTGTCCATGAGTCTGTTGGGGTTGGGCTTTAATATGTTCATTTTTGCATTATTGGTGTTCTGTCTGATAAGTCAAGGTTCCAATCACACCTCTGTGTTTTCAATGTGTTATGTCTGCAGGGTGGTGCATATTTGATACACATTACATATAAGACCATTGATTATTACGGAAAATATGCTTCCTTCCTGTTTATATATACAGTATATATACACACACAAAACAGCCATAACTTTTGTATTTCAATGGTTTTTATTAATTTTAAACAGTATAAAACAGAGGCAACAAAACACGCCCACGCAGGGGCTATCAATTGCACCGATAGAAAATGTATAATAGAGCAGACAACGCTCTAATTCCAATAAGGCAAAACGTATGCCCACGTAGGGGCTATCAATGGCACATAGGTAACAATAACATCAGTGAAACTCAGATTATCGCAACTAAAGACAGCTGTCCACTGTCACATCAAAACAAACAGAAAAGGAAAGAAGAAAAGCAGAGAAGAAAGAAAGAGAAAAAACAAAAACAAAAACACACACCAGAGAGCAAGGGTCCATGAGCGTCAATACAAAACTCCATCACCTCCCTACACTGGCCGGGGGGAGCGTGGGAAAGGCATATTGCAACCACGGTTCCCATATTTTCAAAAATTTATGTTGAGAGTCATTGCATATACTCGACATCTGTTCATTGAGCATCATAGTAGTCATACGATCCCGCACCCCCTGAAAAAGTACAAACGGACTCTTCCAGGCCTGGGCAATTGTCCTAGTGGCTGATAAAAACAAATAGGAAGCCAATCGCTGCTGACGAGCCAAGAGGCCCGGTATGGGGCAATGAAGCAAAGCATACCGAGCATCCCGGCGTATGGAGAGATGAAACAAAGTGAAAAGGAGGCCAAACACACGAGACCAAAAACGAACCAACCTCGGGCATGACCACCAGATATGCAGTACATCGCCACGATGGCCACAACCCCGAAAACATCGATCACTACAGGCAGGGTTAGCCTGGGCCAAACGAGCCGGCACCCAATACCAACGAAACAATACCTTATAGGCTGCTTCCAGCGTGGTCGTATTAAACGAACATTTAGCTATGAGTGACCAGGCCTTATTCCAGTCCTCCGGATCCACAGCCACTCCCAGGTCGCGTTCCCACTGAACTACATATGAAAGAGAAGTGTGCGACGAGCATCTGTTCAAAGCTGCGTAAAGAAGGGAGATAAGGCCCGGGGCGCCCGGACGCTGCTGGCAAAGCCGTTCAAAGGCAGATGTCTGATATGGGAAAGCAGAAGTGGCCCTCAGCGAGAGTAGCCAGTGCCGCAATTGAAGGTACCGAAAAAATTCCGCTGGGGGAACATCCCGAGACTCCCGGAGGACATTCCAGGTGGGAAAGGACCGAAAAATCAAAAAGTGTCGCACCTGTGAGAAACCATGAGCCACCCACCAAGAAAATGCCCTCGGGTGATCTAGACCCGGCGGGAAAAGAGGGTTATTAACGATTGGAAGCAAGGGCAAGAAAGGTGACATCAGGCCACTGGAGTAACGTACCGAGTCCCAGACTCGTAGGCCATGGAGCAACATCGGACTCAGCACCGTAGGGCGCAGGGCAGGGGGAAGCCATAGAAGTGTCGATAGTGCGATAGGGGCACAATTAGGCAGTTCCAGCAGGACCCAGAGAGGAACATCGGAGGAAGCGTGCAACATAGACAGCGGGGCAATTTGGCTCGCCTGATAATACTTAGTTACATTGGGTACCCCAAGACCACCTTGGAGTCTATGAGCAAAGAGCGTATTTCTAGAAACTCTGGGATGCTTATTGGCCCAGATAAAACGCATAAACTTCGCCTGAAGCAACCGAAGAAAATGAGGGGGAACTTGCACTGGGAGGGTGCGAAAATAATATAACAATTTCGGCAAGATGGTCATTTTCACTGAATGAACCCGTCCTATCCAAGACAGATGCGGAAATTGCCAGGAATGCATAAGAGAAGATAAGGAGCTAAGCAAAGGATAATAATTTGCAGCAAAAAGGGAGTCATAGGTGGGGGTCAAGCGAATGCCCAAGTATTCAAGAGAAGAGGAAGCCCACCGGTAAGGGAAGTGGGATTGTAGGCGCGAAACCAAATCTGAAGCCAAAGTAATATTGAGAGCAACGGTTTTATCCAAATTAATACGTAGACCCGAGATCAAGGAAAAGTGCTCAAGAACCCGTTGCAAATTAGGAAGCGTCGTCAGAGGATTAGTAAGGGTCAAGAGGGCATCGTCCGCAAAGAGGCTCAGCTTAAACTCCTGTCCCGCGTATGGAACTCCCGATACATTGCAGTCGGTCCGGAGCGCTAAAGCCAGTGGCTCAAGCGCCAGGACAAAGAGCGCCGGGGACAGCGGGCAGCCCTGCCTCGTCCCTCGCCCAACAGGAAAGGGATCCGAGAAATACCCAGCGTATTTAACGGAAGCCGAAGGAAAGGAATACAAGGCTTGAATCCAAGAGAGAATAGAATCCCCGAAACCCCAGCGAGACAGCACAAACCGCAGATATTCCCAGGATAGAGAATCAAAAGCTTTATATATGTCCAAGGACAGTAAGAATCCTGGGATTTTCCGTTGTTGCAGAAAATGTATAAGATGGACCACCTTACGGACATTATCACCCGCCTGCCTCCCGGGGACGAACCCTACTTGGTCCCTGTGGACCAGGCTACACAAATATTTATTGATGCGAAAACTAAGGATCTTGCCCAATATTTTCAAGTCTTCATTAAGAAGAGAGATGGGCCGGAAGGCTTGCGGTTCCTGGACATCAGCGGTCGTCTTAGGAATCATAGAGATATGTGCCCTAAGTGCGTCTGGAGAGGGCAAGGAGCCCTGTCGTAACTCATTAAAGTAGGCAGCTAAAAAGGGCGCCAATAGGGCTGAGAATTTTTTATAATAGAGACCGGAGAAGCCGTCTGGACCTGGGGCCGCGGTGGACCGTAAAGATTTGATTGCTTGTAGCACTTCCGGTACGGTGACACCTGCGTTGAGGGCCACCTGTGCTGCCTCGGTTAATCCAGGAAGATGGAGGTCCTGAAAGAATGCCTCTGCCTGGGCCACAGGGAAGGGATCTGGGGCAGCATAGAGGCGCGAAAGGAAGTCCGAGAAGCGGGAAACAATCTGCTGGGGATTAGAAGTACAGCCACCCGTGGAAAGTCGAAGCCGAATCGGTTTATGGGGTTTCCCCACAGAATTGAGTTTCCTGGCTAGCATGGGACCGGGCTTATTAGCACAGGAATAGAATTTATGTTTGGTCCAACGCAAGGCCCGTTCCGCCTCCGAAGAGGCAAGGAGGTCCAATTCTGTCGCCAGAGCGTCCCGAGCGTGTTTATGGGCCACGGATGGAGATGACTTCCAACGCGCATCCGCAGAGGCCAGGAGAGAATGAAGCTCCGAGAGTCGACGTTCCCGCTCCCGCTTCCGGACTGCAGCCAGTTGTATAACATGACCCCGCACCGTGGCCTTATGCGCTTCCCATAGGGGCACTGCTGAAGAGACCGATCCCGAGTTTTCCGTAAAGTATGTCCGTAAGAAGAATTCTATTTCTTGGCAGGTAGCCTGAGTGGTCAGTAAAGAGTCATTGATGCGCCAATGAAAAGGGCGTCGTTCTGACCCGGAAAGGGCAAGGAGGAGTACCAAAGGATCATGGTCTGACCAGGGTGAGGAGGGAATAGTTATCCGCCGGACCAAGGGGAGTTGCTGGACCTGCATGAATATATGATCAATTCTACAGAAACTGTCATGAGGGTTAGAATAGAATGTAAAGTCGCGTTCAGTTGGATGAAGTTCCCTCCAGACGTCCGCTAGCCCCGCCGTCCGCAAAAGAGAGCGCATACGTTCCTCCAGCACCAAGTCATGAGAGGGGGTCGCTCCTTGTGCGTAGCGCCTATCCAGTGTGGAATCTAAGGTAACATTCGAATCCCCCATAACAAGAAGAAGACCCTTAGAGTGTCGAGAAATAATGGTGCAAAGATGCGAAAAGAATTTATGCTGGAAACGGTTAGGCGCGTAGTAAGAGACAAAGGTAACCTCCTGGTCCCAGAGGGTGCCTTGCAGAAGCAAATACCTGCCCGTGGGGTCCGCTATATTCCGAGCACAGACAAAGGGGAGATTGCGTTTAAAAGCTATCAGAACACCCCGACGCTTCTCAGGAGCCGAGGCCGTGTAAAAGATGGGATAGTGAGGTGAAAGATAACGCGGAGCGGAGGACTGAGAAAACCTGGTCTCCTGTAGACATACCACATCTATTTGTTGCGACTTGAGGTGATGAAAAACTTTAGTCCGTTTCTGAGGCGAATTGAAGCCCTGAACATTTTGTGAATGTATTTTCAAAAGGGGTGAGGCCATGGCGGTATCAACGCAACACGCTCAGCAGAAAAAAGCCCAAAGCAGCCAG
Organism: Staurois parvus; assembly: GCF_062004578.1. Classification (NCBI taxonomy): domain Eukaryota; kingdom Metazoa; phylum Chordata; class Amphibia; order Anura; family Ranidae; genus Staurois; species Staurois parvus. Next base: position 11,103,897 of record NW_028318078.1, on the reverse strand, counting down.
CAATTTCCACTCCCAATGGCGATCGGACCATGGCGTCCCGGAACCCTGCAGAAAACAAAAACAAAAAAAAACAGAGAAAAAGAGAAGAACAAAGAAAGAAAAAAGGAAAAAGACACAAAAAGTATACACAACAGTGCAATCGTGTCACACCAATGGTGACGTGCATCCTACACATGAAGGATACAGTTAGGGGTAACTCTACCACCGGACACATGGCTGCAAATGGAAACATCAAAACAGAAGCCCTCAGGGGGCAAAAAGGCAATGTACATAATAGAATATAGTAAATCTTAATAAACTAAAAGTCCCAGGAGCAGGAACCTCCGCGACGACCCTCCCATAGAAACCCAGAGAACCACGGGGGCCAACCCCCCTCCACCCAACCAGGCCCACCGGGTCAACCTCCCACCCTAAAGCCCAAGGGAACCATCACCCAATGCCACAAACGTAGACCCAAGCACCATCACATGGACCCAAAACAGGCTGCGGCAGCAAAAAGTCCCGATTCCTAAGTCCAGGAAGAGACCCCCCCCCAACCCGGGATGAAACCCAAAAGGGCAAGCCGGAGCAGTCTCAACCTAGAATGTCGACAAACCGGGGAGGCCCTAAGGGCCAAACTCACAATCTCGTCAGGGTAGTCCCTCGGTGAGACGATATGTGGGAGTTCCAAGGCGCATCTTCAGCCTGGAGAAGAACAGGAAGGACTTGATCGCGAAGGGGTCTGAGGGAGAGCCCCCCTCCTGTTGGACGACCGCTCCCAGATGCGGCCCAGAGGGGGCGGCCTTGCCGAGGATCCAGAGGAATGAGCCGGGCTCCGATCAGCAGCTTCCGGCGAGAGAAGATGTAGAGATTCCAGGAGAGAATGGGCCTCCTCCGGCGTAGCCACAGAATGACTGCGGCCCTGGTAGGTGAAGGTGAGGCGGAACGGAAAGCCCCAGGCATATTTAATTCTGTGTTTCACCAGGACCGAGGTGAAGGGCTTCAACTGGCGTCGCTTCTGGAGAGTGGTCTGAGAGAGGTCCGCGAAAAGCTGGTAGCGGTGCCCCTGGAAGCTAAGATCAGGGTTATTTCTGGCCGCCAAGAGGATAGTTTCCTTAGTGCGGTAATAAGTAAACTTGATGACAATGTCCCTCGGGGGCCCATCCGGTCGTCTGGGGCCCAAAGAACGATGTATGCGGTCAAATTCGAGCCGGTCAATGGGAATAGTGGGTGTCAGCTCCTGAAACAGAGCAGTAGCAGTGGAGGTAAGATCCGTGACCGTTTCCGGAATACCCCTTAATCGCAAATTGCCACGGCGGGAACGGTTTTCGAAATCCTCAAGCCACAGAAGTGCGTCCGCCAATTCCTTCTTAAGGTCGCACAGGTCCTGTTCGTGATTTTCAATGACTGTGGCCGCAGCGTCCATTTTATCTTCGAGATCATTCGTTCGATTGCCCAAATCCCGAATTTCCCGCGAAAGACGGTCGGCCAGCTTGGTGGTAGCGGAGGACAATTCTGTTTGCAGCATACTTTTAAAGCGGCGCAGGAGCTCGGCATCCCGCAGGGATGGAATGTGCGACCGCTGGGATGGCTCGGGATCCAGATCCTCCCCACTGCCAGGATCCATCTCACCTGCAGGTAGTGATGGCAGGGGACCCAAACTTGCAGCCAGGGCTTCAGCTGTTGTCCGGGGCGAAAACCGCGAATCCGCGGCCGGGGTCCTGGAAGCCTCCGGCGGCCGGCCTAAAATCGAGGCCGCGGCTTCACCCGCGATCTCCGGCGGGTAGGCCGCAACCTCCCGAACGGTCCGCCGGACGCTGGAGGTGCGGGGGGCTGGGGTTTTTTTCCCCATCAGGGTGCTGGAGGGACAGGGGGCCAGGGAGGAAGCGGAGGGACCCCCCCTGAGGGTCAGAAATCGGCCGATGTGTCCGGCGGCCGAGACAGTAATTTAATAGGCAGCCATCCTGGCTGCTGCTCACGAGCGCCCCCCCACAGGCATTACCAAAACAGCCATAACTTTTAACCACCCACCTAATATTCATTAGGTCCCCCTTTACTTGTCACCGTGGTGGCATTAAACTGCTGTGGAGGTGATCATGTACAATGGCTATACTGTGCCCTAGAAAAAATTCATTTTAAGTGGCACCTTTATGTAAAAAAATATATTTTCATTTTCTTTCCTGAATTTACCAAAAACATGTAGTAAAAAAAAAAAATTTTTGAAAAGACTCACTATCTCTTTCAGAAAATAAAGCCTGGTACACATGGGAACTTTTTATACGTTACAACCGGGAAGCTGAACGAAAAAAAAAACTGGCAGATCGCTGTACTAACACAAATGATGTTAGTGTAGCGATCTCCCCTACTGTGCTATTGTGTTCTGACAGGGGGAATGCTCTCCCAGACCCCTATGCGCTAAGACACCCCGGTCAGCACTCGCAGTCATTGGCTGCAAGCGCTGATCGTATGCTCGTTGGCTGCAGGTTTTCAAACATGCATGTTCGATGTCCTGACAAGCAGCTGTACACACAGGCCGCAAGTCAGCCGATTCCTATTGTAACTGCTGATTTCAGCAGATACAATTGGCCCATGTGTACGAGGCTTTACTTAGGATGTTTGTTTTCCAAATTGTGGCCATTTTTTGGGTGTTTCTCCAGTCCCAGGGACTCAAGAAATATAATAGGTAGTCAGGAAATTAGACACGTAATTTATACTGCTTGAAAGCCTGAGAGTGCTCCTTGGATTTATGGCCCCTCTATTCATCTAGGCTGTGAAAAAGTCTCACACATGTGGTATCCCTATACTTGGGAGAAGTAGCAGAATATGTTTTGGGATGTAATTATAAGTATGCATATGCTGTGTGAGAAAAAACTTGTTAAAATGACAATGAAAAAACCAACACATTTTATTTAATTTCTTCATTTTCCAAAAACTGTGACAAGAAAAATTACAATTTAAAAAAACTCACCATGCCTCATACTAAATACCTTGGAATGTCTACTTCGCAAAAAGGTGTCACTGGGGGAGTATTTGTACTGTCCTGGCATTTATCAAGAAATTAGATAGGCTGCCAGTATATCAGGACTGATCAATTTTCAAATATATACAGTATACCATAGTTTGTAGACGCTATAATTTGTTTACAGACATACACTTATTTAGGTTTTTTTTCACCAAATAAATGTAGCAGAATACATTTTGGCCCTAGTTAATGAAGAAAGAATATTTATACAAATGTTTTACAACAGAAACAAAAAAAAAAAGTTTTGTTTTTTTTTATTTTTGGTCTGTTTTTCTTTTATATAGTAGAAAGTAAAAAAAAACAGTGATTAAATTCCACCAAAAGAGAGTTTAATTTGTCTAAAAATGTTATATAAAATTAATGTGAGTACAGTGTTACATGACTGAGTAATAGTTATTCACATTGCGTAGCACTAAAAACTGAAAAATAGTGTGGACTGGAAGGGGGTGAAACAGTTTAATCTTCTAATGGTTCAAGTGAACCTGTGCCCAGATCATGCACACTAAAATATTTATCTTGAAGTATTGTGGAGAAATTTAAAGTGTACATAAGCCCTAAAATTTAATAATCTTATTTTCCCCTTATTGGTACAGTATATTAAAAATACAGTTAATAGCATTTTCTTACTGTATGTACAGTATGTAATATAAGTGTAAAAAATACCAATACATCTTGTCTCAAATCTTGTGAGCTGGTAACATCCTCTGTTCTCTGTCTGTGCCTCATTCCTATCAGTTTAGAATTGCTCATAGTTTTCTCTGTGGACAGTGGAACGCCTATTCCTATGTTATGGGAAGAAGAGAGGGGTAGATGTTCTGTGGTCCCACAACATGTCTATCCCAGGGTGACAATGCTTCTTCTCTATAACTTCTCTATAGATACTGATCATAAATGTTGTCACTTTGGGACAGGAAGTGTGGTATTGGCAAGATCACCAGGTTACAATAAAGGTAAAGAGATTGAAAAAATAGAACTAATGGAGCCATGACATCTAAGGACTGGTAAGCATCAATATATTTAATTGTTCTTGGGTTTATATGTACTTTAAAGTGGTTGTAAAGGCTGAAGGTTTTTTACCTTCATGCATTCTCATACTTTCCTGAGCCCCCTCTCAATCTAGTGATGTGCACAGGTGTCTCAGCTGTCCTGGGTCTCTCTTTCCTCATTGGCTGAAACACAACAGTGGGAGCCATTGGCTCCCACTGCTGTCAATTACAGCCAGTGAGCCAATGAGGAGGGGGCAGGGCCAGTGTCCTTATAGAGTTGGGCTCGGGAGTAAGCACGCACCAGTGCCCTCATAGCAAGTGGCTTGCTATTGGGGCACTGGTTAAGGGAGAGAAGCCAGGAGTGCCAGCAGGGGACCCGAGAAGAGGATGATCGGGGCTTCTCTGTGCAAAACTTTTGCACAGAGCAGGTAGATATAACTTGTTTATTATTTTTTAAAAAATAACCTATAATATCACTTTAATGTTCAAAATCACCAACACAGTTATTTAAATCATATGCTTCATGCACACAGGTGACTGGAACCATACAATGTAAAATGTGGTTGTATTTCCCCTCCCAGGAGCTACAGGTGCTGTGCACATCCACCCATAAAAATCGATGGCTGAATGTAGTCTTCCTAAGTATTTTTTACAATATGGTTCAGTCTAATCAGTATCCAATATTTTCTCTTTAGTTTTTCTTTCTTTTATTTGTGTTACATATAAGAGTTGAAGCATATTTCTAAAGTGAATATGATACTATGCAAATAAGTGAAATATTGTTGCTTAATTCTGGGATGTTCATACCATGAGGCAATGTCCTAAGCAGCATCTTCTAAGCATGGAGGAAATTATATGAGGTTGTCAGATCTGCTTCACTGTACTGTTTCCTAAATACCAAAAATCCCTGTTGTCAGTAGAGGACATGGCATAGCAATGGGGTTTACAGCAGAAGAGGAGAATTTCAGTAATGTGCCATCAATTTTTTTAATTTGATTACAGTGTCCTTTTTACACGGTTTATAAAATTATTGTACAGTCTATAATAAATCATTATACTGGTGTATAATGGTATTTCTGTAGATGGCTTACTTTCCATAAGCTAACTAATACTGGTCACTCATTCATTCTAAAATAAAGGGATAGTAAATGTTACCAAACTGCTTAAGAGTAAATCAAAACACTCTAAAAACATCTATAAGAATAGTATAGTCACCTCTCTCGAGTGACTTGTTGGACAAGGGGTTGCTTGTCCCCAACAGGTAGGAGCCCTAACCTCTTAGGGAGTTTTACATACTGGGCATGTACCACTCTGGCACCAATTCTCACCCCTCCTTTTTCCCTTAGCATCCTTTTTCCCCTAGGCTGTTGTTTCCCCCTTTTTATACTTCTGTTTTTCTGCCCCTATGAAGCCCCCCTGCCCAACACCTGGGTCCCTAGCACCTTGGGTGTTGGTATCCCTGTTCCCCTAACAGTCCAGAATAAGAAATTACTGGATGGCAGAAGTACAGGCTACCTTTTATACAACCTAGAATATGGACAATTCTCTTGGTTGATCTTGTTGAGTACAATGACCTGTGAAACGTATGTTTAGGGCAAGGATGTGGAAATATACAGTATGTTTTGTTAGTTGTATATAAGTTTTTATTTGCCCAGTTGCATTTTGCTGTTATACCCAGATGCATCTGTGAGATTCCCATGAGATTTCCATGGTACAACTATGTTTGTACTAGAGCTACACTGAAAACCAACTCAGAAAAGTGGCTTCCAAACTTTAAAGTACAAGGAAAAAATAATAAATTTTACAAATATTTGCAGGTCAAAAATCCATTAAACTATTGAATACAATTTAAATGGATGAATACATTTTAATCAGCATGATATAATTCAGAATAACAGAGAAAGGATTTCAGTTAAACAAAGCAAAGAAATTCCAAAAAGTCATTAACAAAGGTCAAACAAAATTAATTTAATTTACATCAGGGTCTCCATCGGAGCCCTCCCTTCATTATGGTCCCCAGCAGACTCCCTCTTTGCAACAGGGTCCCCATCAGTGTCCATCCTTTTATCAGTTTCCTCATCAGAATTCCCCCTTACATCAGGGTCCTCATCAATGTCTTCCCTTTGATCAGTGTCCCCATTGCATTAGAGTCACCCTTACACCAGTGTCCCCCCTTACTGATGTGGGAAGAAGTGGAGACTGTGCCATCATCTGTTGGAGAGGTGACAGAGACTGTGCACATCTGTAGAGGACCAAATAAAAATCTAATAGTGGTCTTCATGTGGCCACAGACCATAGTTGGAGACTATTGATCTAGAAGGAAAGTTGGAAAATCTGGCTGCAAAGTTGTGTATTACAGATTTCTACATACAGTACAGTACAAGCACTGAAAGGGTCAGAACAGAATCAAGCTCAAGGTGCTCCCTAGTGGGTGAAATGTGTATAGGGCTGAATATCTCCACCCACAACCATAATTAGTGGATGGTGGGTTTCATTGTGCATTTTCAACCCAAGTCAGGCCAAAACTTTTTTTCATGTTGGTTGGGGGGGGGGGGGGGGCATTAAAGGTGTTCTAAAGGCAAAGCATTTTTTACCTATAGCCAGGTGCTTGGCTAAGAATGGAGAGTGTGAGAAACACTGGCTGCAGCTGCTCTCTGAAGTTGCTGCCCTACAGTGCTTAACTGGTTACCAACCGTATCAGCAAAAGGAGGTAACAGCTGAGCAGGAAGCAGTCAATAGACTAAGTCAGATAGCACTGCACTGTGGAGCCTGTAGTCTGGAGGAAAGAGACTCTACTGAATCAAGAGCTTTTGAACTGTATTTTCCAGAGAGAGATAACCAAGGTGGGGGTGGGGGAGCTGCATTTTCCCTGGCTGTACAGGACACAGCTTCCTCTTGCCATGAGGGAGACTGGAGAGTGAATATCACTCTCAAGGGTGCACCATCATTTCTGCATGTCAGCAGAGTGAGATCCGGAGGGCTGAGTTTGGGGGAGTCATCTGGGTGCAGAGCAGAAAGTGGGCTAATCAATGTGTATGACTTGATGGTGAGCTGCAATATCACTGGGACTGGTGAGCTGCTGCTGTGGGGATTTATTATCTCCAGCTAGAAAGACTGAGCCCTTTAGAAACTAACCATACAGCTATCTAGCAGCATTATTACTGCCTGCAGGCTTGACTGGGACAAGTCTAACATGCACCAACGGTACAACTGGGACCTATCATTAGCCAGCTAAAGAGCAAGGACAAAAGACTGTTCCTTTACAGCTGCTATGCAGAAACCTTTACCTATTGCTTATGCTAAGTGGTACCTCTCAACAGACATTGTACCATATCCTAGCCATTCTCATAGAGTGCACTCTAGACTAGTTATAGTATTATTTTTATTCACATTTCAGTTAATACTTATATGCACTGTTTATTGATTCATAAGTTAGTCCTAGACTAGTGGTACAGAACTCTATTTTAAGTCACCTGGGCATAGTGACCTGGGCCTAGTAGACTGTGTCTGAACCTACCTTCTGTGTGTTTATGCTGAAACCACCATTAATTTTAACCCATGCCAATACACTAAGTTAATTTACCACTAAACAATTTTGTATCTATTTACTAGTGCTAATTCACAGGCAAGTTAAAGGTATCTATATTTGTGTCCTTATAAGTGTTTGCAGTAACTTTCATTCAACCAGGTGTGTCAGAAGAGCTGAGGTTGTTCTTGGAGTCGAGGAGCAGAACAGAGAGCCCAAATTTCCAAGCGGCTCCTATGGGGGGTAGCACTACATATCTTAAAGCTGAGTGGAAAAAAAGTGGAAGCTCCACTTGTTTGCCTCCTCCCCCCTCCACTGCCATATTTGTCGCTTTTTGGCAGGGGAGGGGGGAGCGCATACTTGGTTTTAACAGGTACCCACTCCCACTTCTGGCTCAGTTTACCATGGCAAAGTGAGCCAGAAGTTCAGCCCCCCTCCTTCCTCCCACAGTCTTCTGGGACACCTCACAAGTCCCAGAAAACTGCTGGACCAATCAGGATGCGCACCGTGACTCTCGCATGCATAGAGGGCACCTTGCTGTGAAGCCACAAGCTGTTACAGCCTGGTGCTCACAGTAGAGATGCCGGCACCGGGGAGAGAAGAGGGAGAGAAAGGACGGCGCGGATAAGCACATCGCTGGACCCTGGGAAAGGTGAATGTGTGGTTATTAAAAGCCAGCAGCTACAGTTTTTGTAATACAAACAAAATCTGCTCCAGGTGATTAGTGTAAACCATCCACTGGCCAAATTAGATGAAGGTGCATGCACAGCTCATCTGTAGGACTATCTGGAATCCGCTGCACTCTTCAATATTTATTATGTAAATAAATAAGCATCACAGACAGCGTCAGGAACATCAAAGTTTAATGCGTTTCACGCTAAGGACTAGTGCTTATTCATAACCACTGAACACCAGCAAAACTAAACAACATATATACTTGTGCGTATTCATGGAAAAGCCCTCACCTAGAGCCCAAAGGATCCTCCCAGCCACAACAGCAAGGATAATATCAATAAAGGCAGGGCGGAACCATTTTTACACGGTACCAAACTGTGGTCCAAATACTACAGGTTAAATGCTATATATAATTTGCCAAAGAGAGAGAGAGACAAAAGTCCAAAAATACAGATGTAATAATGATAATTCTTCCAGCATACAGAGAGACAATTGCGGAGAGGAAGTGCACCCAAAATAATGTTCTCATACATATGGCATAATCATATTCAAAAGTCTGGAAACCATGTAAAAGACATTGTAAGAAAAATGAGTGAATACATCGATGAATCATGATAAAAAACATTACACTTATACATTAAAAACGAACTCTCAGATATATATTAAACCCACTCATCATATCAATACAGATATATGGCCATATTTCTTCCATATTAAAGATGGCAATTATCAATATAGCCAAAAGTCTGACAGTATCAGCAATCAATGGCATAACCACTATACAAAGAGCTTTACATAAAGAAAAGTATATATTTCCATCCAAACCTTAAATAAAGATCCTCCCTACTATTCTATATTGAAGAGTGGAGTGGATTCCGAATATTCTCATTGGTAGTCCTACAGTTTTTGTAGCTGCTGACTTTTAATAAACACAAAAATGACTGGAACTCCACTTTAATGCGTTCCCTGCATTAAGGTAAAAAATTTCTCAGTATTAGTATTCCCCCCAAAATACTCCCCTGAATCATGTATCGATCCTTTGCTGTGCCTGTCTGCAGTGGTTCTCCCCCATCTCCCCTCTGTTATAAGCTGCTGTCAATCAAATTCAGTGAGCAGAGAGTGGGGGGTGGGGCCGAGTCATGCTGTGTGTGTCAATAGGTGCATAGGAGCGAGCCCACAGGTATGCCACCAAGGATGGGTGCTGCTTTGTGCAATACTGTGAAAACATACCCACAAACTGTATACACATCAGAGGTGTAACTAGAACTTTCATGGCCCCAGTGCAAATAACCATGAAGGGCCCCCTTGACCCACTGGTCCCAGGGCCCTTTCCATCTGGAATTTCCTCTGGAACTGGGTATGCTGGGGGTTATTATTGCACTCACTGACACTAATGTTGGGTAGTATTGTACTTTAACTTTAACAGGGTGAACTGCCATCTGCTCCAAAAAAATGCCGGTGCATTAATGTGTTAAATGCACTGCTATTATACGGCCCTCTGGAAATGTTGGGGGCTGCAATTGAGGCCCTCTGTAATTTTCAAATTGACCACCACTAGGGATGAGCTCAGGCATTTTCACACAGGAATCTGAACCCTCAGACCGCCAATCATAAGCAATAGAGACATTGCACTGCAACCACATATACAGTACACTATATTGCCAAAAGTATTGGGACACACCTCCAAATCATTGGATTCAGGTGTTCCAATCACCTCTATGGCCACAGCACTACAAACATTTGTCAAAGAATGATTCACTCTCAGGAGCTCAGTGAATTCAAGCATGGTACCGTAATAGGTTGCCACCTGTTCAATAAGTCCATCCATGAAATTTCCTTGCTACTACATATTCCATGGCCAACTGTTAGTGGTATTATAACAAAGAGGAAGCAACTGGGAACAGTAACTCAGCCACGAAGTGATAGGCCATGTAAAATGACAGGGCGGGGTCAGCGCATGCTGAAGCTCACAGTGCACAGAAGTCGCCAACTGTCTGCAGAGTCAATAGCTAAAGACCACCAAACTTCATGTGGCCTTCAGATTAGCACAACAACAGTGCATAGAGAGCTTCATGGAGTGGGTTTTCATGGCCAAGCAGCTGCATCCAAGCTTTATATCACCAAGTGCAATGCAAAGCTTTGGATGCCATGGTGTAAAGCATGCCGCCACTGGACTCTAGAGCAGTGAAGACATGTTCTCTGGAGTGACGAATCATCTGGCCGTTTGATGGAGGTTTCTGGATTTGGTGGTTGCCAGGAGAATGGTACTTGCTTGACTGCATTGTGCCAAGAGTAAAGTTTGGTGGAGGGGGGATTATGGTGTGGTGTTGTTTTTCAGGGGTTGGGCTTGGCCACTTAGTTCCAGTGAAGGGAATTCTTAAGGCGCCAGCATACCAAGACATTTTGGACAAAGTCATGCTCCCAACTTTGAAGGGATGGCCCCTTCCTGTTCCAACATGACTGAAAAAAGAAAGGTCCATAAAGAAATGGATGAGCGTGTTTGGGGCGGAGGAGCTTGACTGGCCTGCACAGAGTCCTATCCTCAACGTGATAGAACACCTTTGAGATGAATTAGAGCGGAGACTGCGAGCCAGGCCTTCTCGTCCGACATCAGTGCCTGACTTCACAAATGCGCTTCTGGAAGAATGGTCAAACATTCCCGTAGATACACTCCTACACTTTGTGGACAGCCTTCCCAGAAGAGTTGAAGCTGTTATAGCTGCAAAGGGTGGGACAACTCAATATTGAACCCTACAGACTAAGAATGGGATGCCATTAAAGTTCATGTGCATGTAAAGGCAGACATTCCAATACTTTTGGCAATATAGTGTATATCCGTCCTTTGAACACGTGTGGATGTAGAGCAGGGCATGCCTCTGCTGCTTATGAAAGGCTGTCTGCAGTGACAATTTCTTGGTGGGAAAGCTCTGGACGGTTTGGACTCGTGTCTGAACATACTGGTGTTCACCCCTGACCACCCCTGCTGTAAAGGATAGGAGGGTCTAGTTCTGCTTTAAGACATAAAGAGCCACAGTGGGTGGGTGGGAATGTGTTAAAAACATCTCCATGTTATGCCTGGTGACCCTGATCTGATGGTTCCTCCGTATCATACTGTAATACTAAGTGACCCTGACTCTCCTTTATGTCACACATAGGGACCCCGATGTTTCTCCATGTCACACCCAGTGACCCTGATCCCCCATGTTATACCTAGTGACCTCGGTCCACCATGTCACACCTGGTCACCCCGATCCCCTGTCCTGATGACCCGGTGGCCCCTGATTTCCTGTCCTAGTGACCACAATACCATGCTACACCTGGTGATCCCTGATTTTTTGTCCTAGTGACTCCAATTCCATGTTACACCTGCTGCCCCTGATCCCCTGTCCGGTGACTTTGTTCCCATGTTACAACCAATGATCCATGATTTCCTGTCCTGTTGACCCTGATCGCACCTTACACCCCTTGCCCCAGATCCCCTGTTCTTGGGACCCTGATCCCATGTAACACCTGGAGACCCCAATCCTTTGTCCTGGGGACCCCTATCCCATATTAAATCTGGTTACCCCTGATTTTATGTGCTGGTGACCTCAATCACGTTACACCTGCTCCTCAATCCCCTGTCCTGGTGACCCTGATCCCATGTTACACCTGGTGACCTTTGATTTCCTGTCCTGGTGACTCCATGTCCATGGTGATCCCATGTTGCACCCACTGCCTCCGAACCCATGTCCTGGGGACCCTGATTATTTGTTACACCTGTTGACCCTGATCCCCTGTCCTGGGAACCCCGATCTCATGTTACACCTGGAGACCCCTACTTTTCTGTCCTGGCGACCCTGATCCTCTATTAAACTTTATTACCCCTGACTTTCTGTCCTGATGACCCTGATCTCATGTTATACTTGCTGCCCCTGATCCCCTGTCCTAGGTGCCCTCAATGGATGGTATGAAAAGAGTGGCTCACACTGTGTTCTCCCTTACTCCAAACCTGCTGAACCCATCCCCCAGGAAGTTGTTCTCCTGGACAGCAGTGCTCAGCACAGCTCCAGCCAGCTTCTGGTGGAGGGAGAAGCAGACAGAGAGGGGGATTTGCACATCTTTCTTCAGTTCATCATCTATCTCAAACCATTCCATGGCTTCAGAGACCACAGGGGCCCCTCGAAGTTCTACTTTGGTGAAGGTGCTGCCCTCCAGCACCGAGGTCCAACTCAGGTCCATCTCCCTTCCACTCCCGGCCCAGTACCTGCCCAGGAAAGTGAATAGCTCCCCAAAGTCTATGCCTTTATCGATTAGCTTGGTGCATAGTCACCTCATGTCTTTTGCCCAAGGATCAGCCTGCTCACCTCCAGCCAAAGAGGAATTTTAAACAGGTAGCATTCTTCCTGCCTTTTGTGATTTACCCACAGTGGCAGAATGCCAGAGCCCAGTTGCAGTTGCGATCTTTGCGACCCTAGTAGTTCCGGCACTGGTACACATGTAACACACTGCATTGTTACTTATTGCAGACTGTTAGATGGTCACAAGATGACAGTGCTGTGCAGTTCAGCTGGCACAGGAAATTGTAGAGCAATGCTAAGAATGCTGGGACTTGTATTCTGCAAGCAGGATTTCTCTCTTCAGTTTAGTTGACACAGAACTACAGTTCCCAAGTGAGGGAACAAAGGGGCAGGAGCAGATAAACAGTAAAACCCAGGAGACCAGAGGAGTAAGGAAGAAGATTGTGAGAGGGTGAGGATGTGTGTGAGAAGGTAATGCAAAACTCAGAGGACCCAGACCAGATTGGGTCACACCAAAGAGCCGGAAAGAGGGATCACAGATCGCTGGTATTGCTGATAAGCAGGATAGTCAAGCCGGCAGGCAGGCAGATTGTAGTATCATCATTGTCATTGCTTCTTCCACAGAGAGACCAACAGAACAAGGGAGCCCCCCAAATGAGAGACCATTCTTCGCTCTGATAAAGCTACGGACTGGGCGAGACGGTTCCATAAGCGATTTTGTTGTTTTCGGTTGCTTCATTTCAGTACAACTTACATCACAGCTTGCAACTTTGAAACACAGATTTCCTAGCCCATTCAATACTGTGGCCTACTATTTTAGTATCTCCCTATTATTCTGAACGTACGACTCTTGATACTGCACGTGCATCCTTGCAGGCAGGAATACTGTTAATATCTCACCTCAAACCGCTTGTAAAGGAACTTAATTCATCAGTCTAATTCACAACTTACAGGGATTTAGTTCTGCTGAAGTGTACTTCTGACCCCTTTCTCAACTTTAACGATTCTTGCATTCATCTTCTGAGTTAAAGGGACCTTCCCCAGTTTCTCACCATCAGTCTAGGGGAATTTCTCTTGCTACTATACACTCTTCAGAAGATCCTGTTTCCATCCAAATGGACCTTAACTATGATGTGCACCAACTAGGGCCCCATCAAACGCTCAGAAGAATCTGTTCCTGTACCTGGGAGTGATACTAAAAGGGATGTTATTGCATGCAAATTCATTTGAGAGCTAAACCCTGTTTCTAGTAATTGAGAACCCGTAAGTGAGTAGGCCTGACTTTTTATACTCTATTTCAGCTCACTTTGGGGGAAAACATTTCAGGGCTGGAATTACTGTTTAAACTCTGGTCCTGCAGGACAATTGGGTCTATTTAAAGTGGTATTGGGTATGCTCATGTGAGTGATTATATTTTGGGCACACCTACTATTGTTTCTTTTTTGCCTGCATTACTTTAACTTCAATACAATCAGATCCTTTTTTCACTATAAACTGGGTGATTATTGTTTGTTTTAATGCCAGGGGGTTCTCCTGGTCAAGGTTATACGGTGGTGTTCCAAATCAGGCTCAGAGAGAAAAGGAGACCCAAAATACTCAGTGGCTCCTTAGGGGGTAGAGCTACACACATGTTTACACACACTCAGTCACTTACTGCTGCATAGAAGGCTTTCACATTGCTTGCCATGGGGTTTGCTGTATGCAGTGTGGCAGCAGATGCCAGGCAGTAGATTGCAGAGTCCCAGTACTGTTACAGGCAGGGTGATCTCCTTCACGATGCTGCCTGTATAGCACCACTGACACAGGGACACCACTGACCACTGACATAGGGACACCACTAACACAGGATAATTAATGACCACTGACACAGGGGCATCACTGACCATACAGATAGGGACACCACTGACAGAGGAGCACCATTTTCACAGACCACTGACAGAGGGGGCAATACAACCATCATTTTTACCATTGACACAGGGTATTTTTGCTCCCACTTATGCCAGAACATGTTTTGCTTCCTCTGGCCACTGACACAAAAGCATTATTTAATCCTTTCACAGGAATAATTTGTAGGGAACAGATATTTTCATTTGTTTTTTAGATATGTGAAAAAATAATGCTTTATATAAATAATTGTATTAATGAGCAGTACTTTTTTAAGGCTTATCTCTGGGAACAGTTGGAAAGGCCAAACCTGCAGTCTGGCAGACTCACCTGAGGATATTTGCTTCAAAAGGTAAGAAAAAATGTGCAGGCTGGGTAATATATGCCTGGAGATGCAAATGTTTGTATTTATTTATGTACGTTAATTACACATATAGGTTTACTGTTTACTGCTTGGCAGTGCTACACATTAATTTTGCTTTACTGCTTCTCACAAGTAATGTATATGAGTCCGCTGGCTCACTGAATGCAGCTTCCCTGCAGCTACCCTGTACCTACCCTGTAGCAAGTGCTTGATCTATAAATTTATATATTTCATCAGGAAATTAAGTATGTAAAAATGAGAAAGTCCAATCAAAAGTTACTTTGAGGTTCCATTAATTTAAGAGTTATTACCTGACAATTCCTTTTCTTTAAATCTACGGTTGACTTAAGAGATGGCTTTGCTCGCCTATAGGAAATACAAGACAAGAGAGTTTAAAGGACTCCCAGGAGCCAGTGGCCAATGTAGTAGCACGATAATTGCACTCTTACTAAGGGACTATAAAGCAACAGAAAAACACAAGGGAGGGAAAGACACCATTCCGGAGAATTCGTGGAACCGGAGTTATCAAGTATTCAGGTTTTCCCGGATCATGTTCTGGGACAGTTGACAGGAGAGAAGGGAAACATGTAACCTAGGGTGGGAAACTTGCTTGAAGCCCTTTTCTCCTGAAAGCTTGATCCTGTCCAGAGAGCATGTCAGTTAGGTTGTGCCTGAAGAGAGTGCTAAAACTCTGTAATGAAAAGATTTAACTGGGACAGATGCCAGCATCTGACTAGGAGCTAAAAAAAAACTCTGAATGGAGCTCCTACGCCCCCCCCCTTTCTTAGGGGGTTCCTGCAAGGATAGGTAGGACCAGGGGCGGACTGACTATTTGGAAGCTTGGGCACTGCCCGAGGGCCTGGGGTCAGTAGGGGGCCCCATGAGATGCCCCTGGTACCTTTTTCATAGGCTTTTTGAGTTTGTGCAAGGACACAGGGGCCCCATGATCCCCTATTGCCCGGGGGCCCCATAAGTTGTCAGTCCACCCCTGGGTAGGACATAAATTAGCAACATAGGAGCAAGATTGAGCTGAGGATAAGCTGAAGCTTCCTCCCTGGAATGCAAGAGGTGCCTCTGGACTAACTCCCAAGTAATCCTGCTGAAGAGCAAGCCTACCTAACCTTTGGCCTCGAACTAAAAGCCCAGATCTAATGAAGCAAGGATCAGAAGTCTTATCAGTCTATCAAAGGACATTTATCTGGAAGCACGAAAACAAGGAAAGTGCACAAAAGACCCCTTAACCAATAGGCTGATAACCAGCCTCCTGAAGAGAGAACCACTAGCCATGGGGCTTGCCTGTGCATTTAAAGGGTCACACTCTGGAACTGTGCGTATCTGTATGGACAATGGACCCGTACAGGATCCCAGTTAAGATGTTATTACAAAGCCATTACAACTGAAGCAAGAAGCTCCTGACATCTGTCCCACCTGCTCAATTAGGAAGAGGTCTACCCCAGTTAAAGGAGACATAACAACTGCCTGTCTATAGAATGCTTTAAAGGCAAGCACGCTTTCTATCTGTTCAGAGCTATTACTGTTAAGATGGGTCACTGGCAGAATACCCATGAAAGGTAAGAGTCACCATTCAACAAATATCTCCTCAAAGACAAACAGTTCCAGTACCCTCTTAGATGGTGCTCAGTGCTCATCTTTGTAATGCTGACCCAATAGCTCTTTTCCAGGAGTTTCTCGTCAAAAGACAACAAAACATTGAAGCAGAACATAGGAACTTCAACCTGTAAGTTATTGATGGACAGGGGAGGTGGGGAGAAAGTTGAAGAAGCCCCATTCAGGAAGTCCCACTTAGTGTAAAAGTCTCCCTCCACAGCTCACCAGGGCTGTTCTCAGAGAAATTGCACCATGAAGACCTGCTTTGGCTCAGTGTGCTAGATCTGGAGGGCAACACCACAACTTTGTGTTCCAGCGAACATTACATGCCTAAGGAAATTCTCTACTAAGAGAGCTTTGACCTTTCCTGTATCCTGTGTTAGGTGACCTGAGATGCCATGGGTGCCAGGGCAAAATGGCCAGGTAGCATTGCAACACTTCTGAGTGCCTCGTGAGACTCCTTCTGCCCCTTGAAATGCATCAAGACCCTATCTAGGTTGGCCAGAAGAAAGCAAAATGCATGTATGCACTAAAACCATCATCTATGCTGAGGATCTCCAAACTTTCTAAACAGAGGGCCACTTTACTATTGTTCAGACTTTAGGAGGGCTGGACCATGGACAGTGGGAGTAAGAAATGCCATGGCATCAGTGGGAGTAAACAATGCCCCATCTTTGGTCTTAGGGGAATTAGTAGTGCCCCATCATTGGTGTCAGTGGAAGGAATAGTGCAACATCATTGAAATCAGTAAGACGAATAGTGCCTCATTATTTGTGTCAGTGGGATAAATAATGCCCTATCACTGGTATCAGTGGGAGGAAAAGTGCTCCATCACTGGTGTCAATGGGTGGAATAGTGCCCTATCATTAGTGTCAATGGGAGGAATAGTGCACCATTACTGCTGTAGAAGGTCAGGGTAAGGGAGTCCTGGGTGTAGCTTGTGAGAAAAATTCCGTTATTGTGCTCTGTTTTGTCATTTTCTTTTTTTCTTCATAAATTTCATGATAGCACTATAAAAGTTCACTCATTTGCCGTTCAACTTTTGTGAACCATTCAAAATCTGGATCCATAGCTTTTAGTTCTAACATAGCTGCATTGACTTTTGAGAACACACCTGCTAATCCCTTTGCAGTGAACCTCTTTGGCGCTTCATCAATTCCTGTCCTTCCAACTCTATTAAATCTTCTGCACTCAGCTCTTCCTCAGTATATTCCACTAATTCTTTGATATCTTGCACTTCAACCTTCAAAATAAGCACATTAGCAAGCTCCACAGTTGTTTCGTTTATGAGATTCACATATTCATCTTTGTCAAATGCTTCCGTATTATGCACAAACTTTTTTAGGCATTTTTTCCATATTCCTCGCATACAATTTTCCGTCACTCCTTCCCAAGCTGCTTCAATGTTTTTAATGCAGTCTAAAATGTATGGTTTCCAGAAATCACAAAGGGTTACTTCATTGTTTTCTGTTGCTGCTATAGCTTTTGAAAAAGCTGTGCGCAAATAGTGCGCTTTGAAGATAGCTATAGCCCCCTGGTCCATGTGCTGTAAGATAGCAGTTGTATATTTTGGTAAATACACTTCCTTTACCACTCAGTGTAGATCATCAAGATGCTGTGGGCAGGGGCGGACTGACAACTCATGGGGCCCCCGGGCAATAGGGGATCATGGGACCCCTGTGTCCTTGCCCAAACTCAAAAAAGCCTATGAAAAAGGTACTAGGGGCATCTCATGGGGCCCCTACTGACCCCGGGCCCTCGGACAGTGCTCGAGTTTCCAAATGGTCAGTCCGCCCCTGGTCCTAGCCTCCCTATTAAAGTGTTACACAATGCTCTTCATTCTGAACTCCCTCCCTACACCAAGGCGTGGGAATTAATTTAAATGGGTGTGGTTCTACAAGATGTATATCGTCAAACAATGTAAGGGGGCATATTACACTGACCACCATTGGAAGGGGGATTTCTACACTGACCACCAATGGCAGCGGAAATTTGCATATCAATTGAAATCTTAATGCACTACCTGAATTACTTATGAATGGACTTGCATACTGTACTCTAACAGAGCATGGCTGGGTAGAGGTGACAGTTTTAAGCAGTTTAAGGGACACAGAGCCTGCCAGGGACAGACGAGTAAAGAGTGGGATTGTCCCTGAAAAGGGACAGTTGGCAAATATGGTACCACCTGGGCTGAACATCAGAGAAACAGCAGGGTGGCAAAGAATGGCAGGCAACACCATGCACATACTGTACAGTACTGCCCATACAGTACAGTACTTACTGAAGACATTACAGTACTCACCGAGAATTCTGTGGAATTTTGTAGAAAAAGCCACTAAAAAAGATACCATAGGCTGCACAAAAGCCACCATAGGCCGGAAAAGACCCCCTAGGCCACAAACAAGCCACCATAGGCCGCACTGCCGCTACACAAGAAGATCCACCATAGGCCGCACTTCTGCTCAGTTTCTCCGTCATAAGTCCCAGGGTTGCAAGTCCGAACAGCGGGTCATAAGTCTGAGGAAAGGGAATTGAATCAGGTCGTAAGTCCAAGGGCAAGTTGTAAGCCCGAGCCAAAAAAAAAATGTTCGTAAGTGCGAAAATTTGTTAAAAGGGTAGGTCGTTAAGCGAGGGACTACAAAGATGTTCAGCTGGATATTCAGTTTTTGAGTAAAATTCCAAGGAAGCAGTCTTTACATTACCTAAAACTGAAAGCATATTTCCACTTTTGCAATCAAACTTAAGAAAACCCCATTATGTATTTGTTACATGTTAAATATTTCTTACCTTTTAGATGTTTTTAAGGTTTTTTGAACAATGTTAGAGTGAGCCTGTCCCACATGTGTCCACATTAAAGTAGTTCAAAAGTGTAAAGCTTTTTTTTCCCTAATGCATTCCATGCATTACGGTAAAATATGTTTAGCTACCATTTCTACCCCTACTCCCCACCCTAAACACTTACCTGTCTTCTAGTGCTGTTCCGGCTGCAGGTCTTTTCCTTGATTTCCTGGTCTCACAAGAGATTCAGGCAGCAGCAGAAGTCATAGGTTTCCTCTACTATCAGTCAACATATAGTTTCTATGGGGGCACCTCCATGAAGGAGATGCAGACAGCTCTGGTGAGGGACTGCTAAAGAAGAGGTAAGGGACTGCTCTGTGCCAGTGTTTCAGTCAAGGCACCCTTTTTTTCAGTCAAGGCACCCTTTAAAATTATGGACAGTCCAGAGCCACCCTTTAAAATTATGGGCAGGGGGAGCATGCGCGGCCGGCTGCGGGATGGACGCGCTTTGAGCTCAGCTCCGTCCACCCGCCAACTATAAAGCGGCACTAACCGGCCCCGGGGGAAACAAACCTCCCCGCAAGCTTACCTGCCTCTGCCCGCATCCCGATCACCATGCCAGACGGAGAGCCCCGGATCACCCCGGGAAACTGACAAAGTTCTTCCCTGCTATTGTGCAGGGAATCCAAGATGGCGCCCGCAGCAGAGACTCACAGGGAGACAGCAGCCACGAGGAGGACTACAGGGCCCAGCACAGGGATCCGAGGCTGCAAGCATCACTCTACCCAGGGGATCCTGGTGAGTTGCCACCCCCTCTGTCCCCCACGACTAGCAGCCCTGCCAAATCCAGGCCACGGCTGGACCAGGACTCTGACATACCATTTCAAGCCCTAAACATCATACCTCCTCCTACTACATTAAATTTGCCAGATATTGACGCATTTCCAGAGACAGAACAGCCACTAACCGAGGTGTCCATGAAACACTTACTGACGTCACTCCGCCAATCTCTGCAAAACGACATATTTGCGTCTTTAAATCAAATAACTAGCGTGGTACAGCACCAAGCACGCAGAATTTGCCATATTGAAAGTAGTTTGGGCGACATAATAACAGCACATAATGATTTGATAGACGCTCACGCAGATCATTCCTCTGATATTGAGCAAATCAATTTAAAATTAGCAGACTTAGAGGATCGCTCGCGCCGCAACAATATCAAATTCAGAGGGATCCCTGAATCAGTGCCGAGTGAAAATCTGCTACCCTACATACAGCAATACTTCAAGCTACTCCTCCCAACGCTCTCAGATCTAGAGCTCGCAATAGATCGAGCCCACCGACTGCCCAAACCGGCGTTTCTGCCAACATCTATCCCAAGAGATGTACTGATCCGAGTGCATTTTTACCACGTGAAAGAAAAAATTATGATTGCGGTTAGAAATCTACCACCTCTCCCGCCATCACACGCAAATCTCCGCCTCTATGCGGACTTGTCTAAAGCCACGCTCCTTAACAGGAAAAAAATGATCTCCATCACTAAGGCCCTGAGGAATCACGGCATAGCCTACCAATGGGGCTTCCCTACTAAATTAATAGTACGACGACAAGGCAGAATATTCACTGTCAGGAACCTGGAAGCGGGCTTAGACCTGCTTAAGACATGGAACATCCTCCCTGCAGATACACAGGACACCACCTCTAACTCTGCCCAACACATGGAGGCATCATAAGCAGTTGCACGGGACATTCCAGGTGCTGACATCTTTCCTTCCCCCCCCGGGGATCTTTTCTCTATACCTACACTTCTGGCGATCGGCCTACATTCGATGAAGTTCGTTCTCCAAGCTCACGTTCGGCATGACCCTCCCAGCGGTCAATGCCTGTTTATACCCCCCTGCTCTGAAGTAGCGATGTTGGCTACTTGGCTTATTTGCTTTTTTTGCAAAACTATTTTTATTATCCCCTATGTCTCCTCTCACCTTTTCCTATGGCACCACCAGCTAATCCCCCTTACTCCCGAACGTGTAATCCTTGCGACTATTTGGACTACTACTTCTAAACCTTCAATCGAGCCTTATTGGCACCACAATTATACTATCTCTTTCCTCTACCGGGAGATTACCAAATCACGACCTTCTCAAACAACAACCCGACGGTATATTATCGCTGAAGGAACTTATATAAATGATTAATATCACATCTCTGAACGTTAGAGGCCTAAACTCCCCTTTCAAGAGATCGCTGCTATTTAAGGAAACCCGGAAATCCCAAGTCGACATTCTCTTTATACAAGAGACCCACTTCGCCACGGAAAAAACGCCCAAACTACACCTACACCATTTCTCACAACTATTTATGGCAACCAATCCCAAAAAGAAAAACGGAGTTCTTATAGCCATTAAAGACTCTCTTCCTTTCCGCCTCATCTCGCAGCTAGCTGACCCACTTGGACGCTTTTATATCCTCATTTGCCAGATTAATGACATAACCCACACATTAGTGAATGTATATGGCCCAAACAACAACCAAATGCAATTTTATCGAACGCTCTACAAGACCATTTCTGACCATAAACAAGGCAAACTCATAATCGGCGGAGACCTTAACGTTATGAGCAACCCACTAGTGGACTCATCCTCTAAGAAGCCACCTACTAAATACACCTTTAATCAATTTCTACATGATCACGACTTGTATGATATATGGAGATGCCAACATGGTTCCGAAAGAGACTATACCTACTATTCCCCGGCACATCTTTCATACTCCAGAATAGACATGTTTATCACTGACAAATGGACACTACAACAGGTGACTTCCTCTAACATTGGAACCATTTCATGGTCGGACCACGCACCAACCAGCATATCCTTGGACGATGATCGACGCTCGGCGCTCCCACCGATTTGGAGACTTAACTCTTCACTACTGAAATCTCCGGACAATCAGAAACGTATTTTAGAAGCCCACAACCTGTTCTTTGCTACCAACACCACTCCAGATATCTCAATTACTACACTATGGCAAACTTACAAGGCATACATGAGAGGTATCCTCATACAATTAAATTCCCGTATAAATAGGCAGCGCAACAAATTGACCAACTCCTAACCTCCATCAATCTGAACGAGGAAATCAACAAAAAATACCCTAACGCCTCCACCTCTGCAACGAGATAGAAACAAATTACGCACCCTATTACTCCATTCTTATGACATCAACCTCCAAAAAACAAAGGCTAAATTCTATGCTCTCGGAAACAAAGCAAGCTCTCTTCTTGCTAAGACTATTAAACAAAAACGAATTAAGACCAAAATATTGACGATCCAACACCCAACCACACGCTCTCCCCTTACAAATCCACAAGATATCGCTAACGCTTTTGCAACATATTACCAGAAACTATATAACATAAAAAATGATCCTAATACTACCCAACCAACGATTCCCACTATTGAACGCTTCCTACATAACACCATCCTCGCCCATATCACCCCTTCTCAACTTGAATCTTTATCGGTACCTATCTCACCCTTAGAAATTGAGAAAGTTATAACCACTCTACCTTTAAACAAATCGCCAGGGAACGATGGCTTCACTAATGAATTTTACAGGACATTTGCACCCGACCTTAAATCACACTTATCTGCCCTCTATAATCACGTAGCATCTATCGAGGAATTCCCCCCTGACATGCTACAATCGATAATAACAACCATCCCGAAACCGGGCAAAGACCCCCAACTCGCTCAAAATTACAGACCGATTTCGTTACTTAACACGGACATAAAAATATACGCCAAGATAATTGCCCAAAGACTACTCCCATACCTGCCTACATTGATCCACCCGGACCAAGTGGGTTTTATACCTGGTAGACAAGCTCCTGACGCCACTAGGCGAATTATATCTTTATTACATTGCCTCGAAACAGACAAACGACCCTCCCTCTTCTTATCACTGGATGCCGAAAAGGCTTTTGACCGAATTCACTGGAAATTTATGACGCTAACACTACAAAAGTTTGGCATTAAGGATTGGATCTTGTCGGCGATCCTCGCCCTTTACTCTACACCCTCTGCTAGAGTTTTAACTGACGGCACGCTCTCACAACCCTTTTGTATAACTAATGGAACCAGACAAGGTTGCCCCCTGTCCCCCATAATCTTTGCCTTACTTATAGAACCACTAGCGACTAACCTTAGAAATGACCCAAAATTCACGGGAGTTGAATACCTCACCACTGAGCATAAAATCAGTCTTTTCGCAGACGACATTATACTGATGATTACAAATCCATACAAATCACTCCAGACGATACGTACACACATTCAAGAATACGCGGCGGTCTCTTACTACAAACTTAACGAACCTAAATCGTCAATATTAAATTTATATACCCCTCCTATAACCCAAGATTTACTTTCTAAACAATTCCCCTTTACCTGGGCAAAGGATAGCATTCCATATTTGGGGATTAGACTTACTAATACTACTAACCACCTTTACACAACTAATTACAAACCGCTACTCGAAACTATCCCACAGGATCTAAAGAACTTTCGTACTTCTACTCTATCGGCATTAGGTAGAATAGCAACCCTAAAAATGTGTATACTCCCTAAGATATTATACATTTTCCGTACACTCCCTATTCCGGTCCCACATTCATTCTTCACTAAACTCCAGGCCATATTAAACAAATTTCTATGGAACTCAAAAAAACCCAGATGCACCACGAATCTTCTAATACGTCCAACCTCCAGAGGTGGAGCAGGCCTACCACATATGAAGTCCTACTACCAAGCTGTTCTATTAGATCAGCTCTTCTTTTGGTGGCACCCCTCCCCTGAAAAAATTTGGACCACCTTGGAAACATCTCTGTATCTTCCACATTCTATAACAGACATACTATATTTACCCCGAGCAGCGCATATTCAAGATCTTCACAAACACCCATGCATACAAGCCTCCTTAACAGCATGGCATGATTTTATTGATTATAATAAATTAGAGAACAACAACGTCCGAACCCCTACTCCACTATCGTCCCTACATCACATCATTCCCCATCTAAACTTGACGAAGTGGTCGGCCCTTGGCATACTCCACATTCAAGACTTATACTCCTCAAACAAATTAAACTCCTTCTACACCACTCAAAGCACATTCCACCTCCCTGAAAAGGAACAATTTACGTACATACGTATAGCCCATGCACTTAAAAAAACAAATATCCCGCACACAACAGAAATTCCTGCAACGGCACATCACTTTTTTCATAAAACCAACTACCCAAAAAAAGGAATTTCTATTTTTTACACACTTATAATTGAAACACAATTTGCAACACATACGTCCTCCTTAACCAATTGGGAGAGAAACTTCCACCAATCAATAACCCCAAGTATATGGGAAAAAACATTTACCATTACGTACAAGGCCTCGAAATGTTCATCCCACTGGGAAACATATTTAAAAATCTTACACGAGTGGTACTTAACCCCCACTAAATTAGCCCTATTCTACCCACAACACTCGCGAGCCTGCTGGAAACACTGCGGAGAGTCTGGTACACTTCTCCATATACTCTGGAACTGTAGGTCAATTAAGTCCTATTGGAATAAAAATTTTCCAAATAATTTCCTCAATTACAGGTACCTTAGTAACCCCGAACCCCGCTTTAGCTCTCCTCCATATTGGCATAGATAAATTTCCTACAAATTTACGGACCATTATTATACACACCTTAGCAGCTGCAAAAATCAATATTACCAGACCGTGGCGCTCTACCACCCCCCCCCCCCCCCTTTATCTCGCCTCTTCTCTGATCTTAACCTCCAATGTGAAATGGAAAGACGGACAGCTCTCCGAAACTCCTCCTCTCACAAATTTAATAATCAATGGTCTCGATGGTTAAAAAACCCAAATTGCTCTGTAAAATGATTACAAATACTACCCAGTGTACTGCACGTAACCTGTACTCCGCTGGTGCCCTCTCTTCCTTTCTTCCCCCCCCATCTCCCCCCCATTTATAATATATATTCCTATAGAACGGTTCGCATAACAATGAGCATACCTTTCATGTATACAATTAGAACATGAAAGATCCCCGGCCGCTTGGTGGGGATCCTATACTCCTATTTTCTACTCATGCATTATGATCCTTCATGTGAACCTTTCCAGTTTATTGTTAATATGTTTATGTTTTTGTCTGTTGGAAAATTTTTTTCAATAAATACCATTTGAATATAAAATTATGAGCAATCTTGAGGCACCCCATTCTAAAATGGGGTGCCTCAAGACTGTCCATAATTTTAAAAGAGCACCCAATTCTAAAATGTGAAAACTATTCTAATAGTTTAGTATAACGCAGCAATATCCACACAAGTAGGACACCCAACGTTAGAGGTGATTTATTCTTCCAAAGCAAATACACTTTTGCACACTGGTACTGAGGAAAATTCCAGGGTTTCTCTTCTTCCTCAGTTTTTATCCATCACTGAACTAATGTGACTCCAGCACTGATGGAGAGGGGAAGGGGAGGGTCAAACTAGGATGCTGTGCAGGCAGCTGACATCCTCCTTATCAACTGATGATGTACTGTAATTGGTTGTCAGGACGCCGGCGGCTAGAAGGTTGTAATGGTGCACAATGAAAACCTGTGGCTTGGTGTAACTAATAGGCAGGCTTGTTCCCCCCGCTGACATGTATACAAGTTTTGGGCAATTTTTAGACATTTTGTTAAGGCACCCCTGAAGAAACCTCAAGGCACCCCTGAGTGCCTGGGCACGCGGTTGAGAAAGGCTGCTCTGTGCAATATTGCTGCATGGAATATGTAAGAATAAACAGAAAATTGATGTTGAGCTAATCACAATAATGCCACAGACATTCCAAAAAAAAATAGTGAGGTGAGAAGACAATAGATAATACACTATAACATAATCAGTAAATGGAAGGAATATGGGAGTGAAGGAAAAGGTGAAATAATAAAGCCGGTTCCTAACATGATCCAATGCCGAGGCCTTGGACGCCCTGGCCTCCAAGATGACGCCAGCACTTCTCTCCTCCTCATCTCCCCTGAGCACGGAGCTTCCAGAAGGTGGGCAGGTAAGCCCTCGGGGCTCTTTTTCTCCTCCTGGGGATCCTGGTATGAGACCACAAGGCACACAGGGGTCCCGCAGCCCTTCTCCAGCATTTTTGTTCTGAGGATGGCTGGGATCTGCAGTTCCACATATGATCCCTGCACACTTACATTAAATCTCTTCCTACCAAGGCTGATTTTGAACAATGTGTGAAACATATTGAAACTACGTACAAACAAGAAATTTCTGCTCTTAAACGAGATATTTGTACGCGTATGGAAGAGATTGAAGATACCGCTGACGGCCTAAATAACGCCTTACAATCCCACGAAGAGACCCTTAACTCTCATACGGTTATAATACAACAGCTCCTGTACCAACAAGATGACATTGAGAATAGAAACCGCTGTAACAATATCCGGATTAGGGGCATTCCAGAATCCATTGAATCTAAAGATTTAGCCGCGGCGGTTACCGCTATCTTCATTCAACTACTACAACAACCTAAAGACACCTATCGCACAATGGGCCCCAAAAATCCTGATCCATCTTTCGTCTGTGACACTTTGGGGTTTATTTACTAAAGCTGGAGAGTCCAAAATCAGACTCCCTTCTGCATAGAAACCAATCAGCTTCTAACCTCAGCTTGTTCAATGAAGCTTTGGCAATGAAACCTGGAAGCTGATTGGTTTCTATGCAGAAGGGAGTCTGATTTTGCACTCTCCAGCTTTAGTAAATAAACCCCTTTGTGCCAAGTTCCAAGTTTGTGCCAAGTTTGTGCCACTTCAAGGTCAAGGATCCCATTATGTGTGCAGCTAGCTCACAGGACACCATCCTATTCAACGAAGAGCCGGTGATGCTCCTCTCCGACCTTTCCCACCAGACCCTGGCCATGCGCAGGACTCTGCGCCCTCTCACTCAGATGTTACAGGAAAGGCATATTCGCTACCAATGAACCAGCAAACACAAATGCTCCTGCGCTTGGGGATGGACTCGATGCAGGCTACAACCACATTAGGAATGTCCTGGAACATGCACACCTTGCTGCCCTCAAATGGACAGGGGGAATCCAAATATGCTGAATGAGGAAAGAACAAAGAGAGTGTGCACAGGCCTAGTGCATTACCATAAAAAATGTTTAATAAGAAATAAAATAGGTGTACTCACAAATGAGAATAAAGTCAAGGCACATCATAAAAGAACAGCTGGGTCAACACTGCGCTGAGTAACAGTCCGCAATGGGGAGTGTAGACATCCAATAGGCTGACGCGTTTCGAAGACTTGCCTCTTCCTCAGAGACAACTGACCAAATGTCTGCTCCCTCTTTTATATGCTCACTACTAGTTGAACCAAAGGTCACATGGGCCCTCCTGGACACTCCCCTATGCAGGAGGAGGAGTCACAGGGGCAATTGACATAGTATAAGTAAACACAAAAGATCTATATAAAAATATATAAATATATATGTCTATATAAAACCATTGAAACTAGTGACTATCATAAAATCATATGAACCATAAGAAGTGTGAAAATGAAAAATAAATAAGTAGAAAGTTAAAAATAAATAAGTAGAAAGTTACACATATATATATATATATATTAAAAATCCTTCCCTGGTGATGCACTGCACTGCTCGCATTTAAATAAATGGATGGATGCATGAATGACACTATGAAGCTGCCTAGCGCTCTGCTTGCCATAGACAACCATGGGACATGGATATAATGAAGAGAGTAGATCTGAAACCCAGCAGAGACACTTATTAATTCATAGAAATGCAGCCTATAGGGTGTGTACTATTATTCTAGTATAGTCATATGTGATGAAACTTAGGCATGTGTGGCAATGCAGTGCACCATGGATAGATATGCATATGCGATACTATATACGGGGAAAAAGGAGATAAATCACTAGTATAAACATAAATGTTAATATAAAACATTACAAAAAACTTCTTAATATGGTTTACAAAGTATAAATAAAATAAAATGAAATAAGTATTGTTACAATATAGTATAATATCTGGTAAAATTGGTATAGTGTATGGTATATGTGTGTATGCATAAACATGGAAGCATAGGAAATATAAATATATAGGAAAAAAAAAATATTAAAAAATTATATTAAAAAAAAAACTATTTATTTTGTTTTGTAAAAAAATATATGTGTGTTATATATAAGAATATAGATGTCAAAGGTATTATGGAACAAGCACTTGCATAATGAGAAAGCAGTGCTCGGAGAGAGCTCACTTGTTGCACGAGACAAAGCTAGCAACACTCACTACTCCCTAGCGAATAAATGTGGCCAACATCTGGCTCGTGTACTCCACCCCCACCCATCCCGTTGTCCGATCCAGCCCATCAAGGCACCTGACAATACTAAAATCTACCACAATAGGGGAATTTTATCCGCATTTGAGCATTACTATTCTCACCTTTATAATCTACCTTTGATCCATCCTGATGCTCCTATCACTTCCTCTATTCAGGCTATGTCCCAATACATTTTGGAGACGGCATTGCCTGTTCTAGATGCCTAGGATGCATTAGACCTAGAGGAGCCCTTTTCAACTATGGAAGTTCTCGGACGATCAAGTCCCTGAAAACTGGTAAGTGCCCGGGTCCAGATGGGTTTACTCTGCGTTTTTTACTTTGCTGACCCATTGGCTCCGCTTTTGGCCCAAGCTTTTAATATCATCGATGATCTGAACATGCCTTCATCAGATTTTTTGTCTGCCAACATTTCAGTTATCCCTAAGCGGAAGCTACCGCCCAATCTCTTCACTTAATTTAGACATTAAGCTTTTCGCTAAGCTTCTGGCGCTCCGCCTCTCCCCTTTTCTACCAACTCTGATTCATCATGACCAGGTCGGCTTTGTCCCAGGTTGTGAAGCTAGGGATAATACTTCTAAAACAATCCATCTTATCTCCTATAACAAACAACATAGCGTACAGGCTTACCTCCTTTCTTTTGATGCTGAGAAGGCGTTTGATTGCGTTGACTGGCGTTTTCTACGTCTTACCTTAGGACAGATTGGTTTAGGTTCATGGTGCCTTGCTCATATTATGTCCCTCTATTCCCGTCCTTCGGCGTCTGTTCTGGTGAATGGTACAGTCTCTTCACCTCTTTCGCCTCTTCTTTTTGTTTTAGTAATGGAACATCTCGCGAGAGCCATACGAGCGAATGACTCAATTATAGGCATCCACACTCCCTCTGCACATCACAAACTGTCTCTATATGCAGATGATCTTTTAGTTTACGTCCAACAACCACTTATTTCACACCCCAGTCTTTTGAATTCCGCAGATCTGGTCTCTTCAGTAACTTCAAACTTAATATCTCTAAAACGGAGGCCTTGAATATATCTTTGTTTGCCCATGTGTTGGCGAACGTACGCTCCAATTTCTCTTTTCAATGGCGACCAAAGTCTATTACGTATTTGGAGATTATGATTCCTGCTGACCTTTCTACTCTGTATTCCCTTAATTACTTACCCTTGCTTTTTTGTATCCGAAAGGATCTGGCTTCATGGGGCGCTTCGGCTCTACCCTGGTTCGGCCGTATCAACACCCTCAAAATAGATACCTTACCTAAGTTACTATACGTTTTCCAAACTGTGCCGATCATTGTCCCTAAGAGTTTCTTCCTTTCCCTACGTTCTCTTTCGATTAGATTTATTTGGCACCAAGGGTTCTCAAGGGTACTTACTTCCCCGAAATCTGGAGGCGGAGCGGGTTTACCAGACTTTGAGATATATTATAGAGCAAAATTGCTAGCACGGATGCTTGAATGGTTTCCCAGACTCTTCTGTAAAGCCTCTTGTATGATGGAACAAGATTTGTCTCTGGTTGACAACCGGGCTTTGCCGTGGGGTTATAGCCGGGACCACCGGCATTTTCATGGCCTGTCCCCATTGACTATGGCTGTGCTACAATTGTGGTATCAACGGGGCATCGTTGCTCTCTTATCTTCTGATCCTTCTCCCTTATCACCCCTATTTGATAACCCTCAATACTTTATTTGCCCTCAATCGGGTTTTCCACTCCTTCACGGTGGACCTAGGGATTGGTTGACCACTTTACATCTATCCTCATTTTGCAAACACCTATACGCTTCCTCCTACACGTATCATCCACTCACGTCCATTTTACTGAGCGGCTGTGCTCCCTCTCTGAATTGCCAAGACACGTCCTAGCCAGGGGCGGACTGACAACTCATGAGGCCCCTGGGCAATAGGGGATCATGGGGCCCCTGTGTCCTTGCCCAAACTCAAAAAAGCCTATGAAAATGGTACCAGGGGCATCTCATGGGGCCCCCTACTGACCCCGGGCCCTCGGACAGTGCTCGAGTTTCAAAATGGTCAGTCTGCCCCTGGTCCTAGCCTCCCTATTAAAGTGTTACACAATGCTCTTCATTCTGAACTCCCTCCCTACACCAAGGCGTGGGCTCGAGACCTAGGTAGGGTAGGGAAGACTGGTCCACGTCATTCCACTTCACTCATAGTCTATTTCTTGTTATTCACAAGAAAAGAACTTTAAGCTCCTTTCTCGATGGTACAGGGACCCCCTCACCTTACACAAAATATTTCCTTCCACAATTAATCTCTGCTGGCGATGTACTAAAGCTGTTGGCACACAGCTCCATATTTAGTGGGATTGTGACCTAATACAACCTTTCTGGCGACAGGTCTTTGCTGTATATGATAAGATCTATGGTGAGTCCTTGGCCCCTTCGCCGGAAATTGCCCTCCTTTCTATATTACCGAATTCGCTGGCTGCACAGAGGAAAAATTTGCTGTGCTTCTTTCTATCTGCGGCCCACCATTTGATATCTCTCTTTTGGAAAATTGCCACTCCCCCTCCTATTCCGCTTTGGGTCTCTGTGCTTAACGATACCATGCGTATGGAGGAAATGCTGGCATTCGCCAATGATACCTATGACAAATATAAGCTGTTGTGGTCGGTCTGGCTCCATTTCTCCTCCTTCTTGTTTCTCCAAGATTTGTGTTCCCCTGTCGTGCCTTAACGGAGTCGAGCGCTGTCCCCCCGATTTCTTTTCCATTCTAGTATGTTCACTGGTGTGGCCCTGCGGACTGTATTGAGGTTCGGTCGGCAGGGTCCACCTTGTCTTTGCTTATTGCCGAGTACGTCTCCCGACTCTCCTTCTTCTTTTCCTTCACTAACTTTACTACTAATGTCCCTCCCCCCCTCCTTTTTTTTTTTCTCTTCTCTTTCTCACTTCTCCTTCCTTTTATTTTCTTCTCTGTTTGGGTATATATTCTTCGTTATACTGCGTTATCTCATTTTGCTGCATACATCTTGTCTGGGGATGCCTCCCCCATATCTATGTTCTTGCCTATCTCTGTGATTTATTTATTTATGTCATTGATCCCCACAGCCTGATGTTATTTGGACTCATTTTCCTTCGTCCTCATGGATCATAGTCATATCTGTATTGGTTTTTTCTTTTTTCTTTTTTTTTGTATGCCCATTTCCTTGCCTCTGTTCTCATTATTTACTTTATATATACTGTTTATTTTGATACAAAATTTAATAAAGACAAATTTGCCTTTAAATTGCCTCCTCACCTCCGCGCCCAGACCACAAGGGACCAAAAGGCTTTCAGGATAATCCGGAGAGCGGAATGTGGTGACATAATTTCTGACACGAACGGCCGCAGCCATATTGGTACACCCAGTACATCCATATCAACACATGTGATTGATGCCTTGTTTGATCTGTTCCCATGTAAGTGCGCATTTGTCTTTACAATAAATTTGATTCATTTACAATTACATTCATTTACACTATGGAAGCACTTTTTCTTGTCTCCCTGGGAGTGGTGTGAGCTGGCTGTTTTTTCTGGTCCAACGAACCCCTTGCAGGATTTCTGTGCGCTGGCGGACTTCTGTGTCCAAAGGTGAAAGATATATTACCACCGCTGAACAGTATGGTCCACCAGTGAGGGGGATATCATCCCGACATCACCGTTTGGGATTCCACTTAAAGGGCCCCTGCAGTGAGTGTCCTGAAAGCCTTTTGGCCCCTTGTGGTCTGGGCGCGGAGGTGAGGAGACAATTTAGTTGGTGTGGGATTCAACAATCATTTACCTATCCACGTTTTTTTTTTTTTTTAATGCGTTTTTGTTGGACGTTTTTGCACATGGACTTTTTGTCGTATTTACAAATTTTTTAGTCACATAGTTATTTATTTCTTCATTGTGTTATTGTATTTTACGGTGCACAGTAATACATTCATTTGGTTTCACTGTGCGTTTATATCACCATTTTTTGTTTTATACTAGTTGCGCTCTATATATGTTTGCCACATTTATTTATGGTATTTATATGGTCACTTATTAGTCGTTTTATGTCACATGGCTTTTTGATGCACATTGTGGTATGACTCTTTAGTCAAAAAAATATATATATACTTGTGAGTTACTATGGTAAATGGTTTCTGTGATAATTAAATTAATTGCATAAATAAACACACCTGTGGTTCGCTGGCACTCACACCAACTCATTAAATAGTGTTTTGTGAAAATTAAAACATATTAATAGTGCCGCACTCCCAAACAGATTATCTTAAATATCTTATAATATTGTTTCAAAAATTATAAATTCTATATAAATCAGAAGTCTAATGTATAATACATATAGCACCCTAAATAAATCAAATAAATTATTGTGCTGATTATCCTTTGTGAGATCTGAAATCAATAACAGTGAACCAAAGTCAATATACAAATACACATAAAGTCCTCTTCCAATTCAAATTTCAAATGTGGAATACCACTCCCAAAATCCAAGTGCAGTGTGATCTTAGTATGCGCTCACCTTATGTTTTGCCTAAGTTTATAGGCAAAACTCGCTTTTTGTCCTTATAGGACTGATGAGACCATATTCCTCCTGTGTGAGATTTCTCCCTATATCAAATGGATAGTTGTAGTTTAGTATTATTCCACCTGGGGTCTCTGTAATCAATAGATCTGCTGTGTAAAGGAAATGGATGGATATCTCCCTTTTCCCCTCCAGGGGTCTCCTTCCTCCTGTACTAGCCTCTCTCCGATGTATCACAGATGGGTATCATAAGAGAAAACAGAAACCATGGTGCCTTATCCTTTTTAAAATTGTAATTTATTGCTGTTCAATATTCCACTCACATTTGTGTAATTTGCAATGATCTGGGATAGTGAGAGCATAGCCTGCAGTGTCTGCTATACTCGCCGTGCTTATCCGAGACAACGTCGTGATGTCAGAGTCCTTCCCCTACGCGTTGCGTCACCGGGTCATGTGACTTCATCAGGGGGATCTTTTCTAGTAGCAGCGCGAAAAGTTTTTTACATAATATGTAAGTATAAACCTCTTTTTTATTTTAAACCTTTCACTTCTAAGGGTAACACAAATCTTAATGCCTAAGTAAAATTTTTCAACTTTGACAAGTGTTGGTAAAAGGAAAGCTGGCCCCAAAAAGTAAAATAAATATTTTTTTTTAACATTTAGCTGTGTGTTTCTTGTTACTACCATAATCTACCACCAAAAAAACAACCCAAAGTACATTCTCCAGCTCCTGACGATCGCAGCGATACCACATATGTGTATATTTGTTGTTTGTACCCATAGTACAGCCCAGAAATAGTGCACATTTTGTTTTTTTTGTTCTACCTACAACACACTAACACTGACACTAAGGCTTGGTTCACACTGCCGCGACTTGGGATCCGACTTGTGAGACACCAAGTCGCATGATTTGGTTTGATTAGATAATGTAAGGGCAGAGGAGATATCCAGAGTCTGATAGACCCCAGATTTCTTAAAAAAGAATATATGACAATGCCCATTGAAGTTATAGGGGATATTTGCATTCCTTGTTATAGCATTAAAAGTGATAAAAAAAAATGAAAGTTACAATGTAAAAATAATAAAAGAAAATCAAAATAACTAAAAAAAAAAAAATTGCCCCTCCCATGCGTGCACACCTGTGTGCACAAGCCTTGACCCTGTGCCGGTATGTAAACAGCAGTTGCACCATACATGTGAGGTATCGCCGTGAACGTCATAATCAAGGGCAGTAATTCTAACACTAGACTTCCTCTGTAAATCTAACATGGTAGCTTTTAAAGGCTTTTAAAGCGTTGCCTATGGATATTAAAAATGTTTGCAGTTTGTCGCCATTGCACGGGACATGCGCAGTTGTAAAGCATGTCATGTTTGGTATCTATTTACTCGGCATACCATTATCTTTTATATTTTACCAAATAATTTGCCAATATATTGTGTTTTTGTGCATTAAAAGTAAAAAAAGTGTATTTTTTTCAAAAAATTTGCTTTTGAAAAATCACTGTGCGAGTACTATGTGCCATAAAAAATTGTAATACCCACCATTTTATTCACTAGGGTGTCTGCTTTAAAAAAATATATAATGTTTGGGGGGTTAAATTAATTTCCTAGCAAAAAATACAGATTTTTTTCATGTGAACAAAAAGTGTCAGAAAGGCTTGATCTTCAGGTGGTTAGAAGAGTGAATGATGTGTGGCATAAACTTCTAATGCTGGGCATAGAATGTCCCCACCCCCCAAAACAACCCCATTTTGGAAAGTAGACACCCCAAACTATTTGCTGAGAGGCATGTTGAATCAATAGAAGAATTTATATTTTTACTACAAGTTTTTTTTTTTTTTTACACAAAATTGTCACTTAAATGATTTACTACTCACACATGCCACGGGTATATGTGGAATTACTACCCAAAATACATTCTGCTACTTCTCCCGAGTATGGGGGTACCACATGTGAGAGACGTTTTGGCAGTCTAGCCAAGTACAGGACCCCAAATCCAATAAGCACCTTCAGGCTTTTAAAGGGCTTTATTTCCTCATTACACTTCCAGACTACCTATCACAGTTTTGGAGTCCCTGAAATGCCGGGATAGCACCTAACCCCCCCCCCCAAATGACCCCTTTTTGGAAAGTAGACACCCCAAGGAATTTTATAAGAAGCACGGTAAGTATTTTGCAGATCTCATTTGTTGCCACAAGTTTTTAGAAAATGAAGAAGAAAAACAAAAACATATTTTTTCTATTCTTTTTTTATATTTCAAAACCTTGTGAGGAAAAATTAGACCTGCAAAATACTCACCATGCCTCTTTTTAAATTCCTTGGGGTGCCTACTTTCCAGAATGGAGTCATTTGGGGGGGTTTGGTGCTATCCTGGCATGTCAGGGCCTTTGAAACTGTGATAAGTAGTGAGGAAGTGTAATAAGGAAATTACGCACCTTCAGGTTTTTAAAGTGGTCATTGGATTTCAGGCTCCTGAATGTGGCTAGGCTCCCAAAAAGTCTCACACACGTGGTATCCCCATACTCGGTAAAAGTAGCAGAATGGTTTTTTTTGGGGTGTAATTCCACATATACCCATGGCTTGTGCGAGAAATAAATCATTTAAATGACAACTTTGTGTAAAAAAAAAATGTTTTTGTCATTTTCCAGAAACTTGTGGAAAAAAAATAAATCTTCCATGGACTCAATATGCCTCTCAGCAGATAGCTTAGGGTGTCTACTTTCTTAAAAGGGGTCATTTGAGGGTGTTTGTACTATCCTGGTATTTTAGCACCTCAAGAAATGTGATGGGCAGTCAGAAAGTAAAAGCTGTGTAAATTCCATTATCTATACCATAGTTTGTAGACGCTATAACTTTCACATAAAACAATAAATATACACTTACTGGGATTTTTTTAACCAAAAACATGTAGCAGAATACATTTTGGCCTAAATTTATGACGAAATTTTAGTTTTTTTGGATATTTTTTATGACAGAAATGAGAAAATATTGTTTTTTTCAAAAATGTTTTTTTTTTCTTCAAAATTTTTTCTGGTTATAGCGCCAAAAATAAAAAGCGCACAGGTGATCAAATATTACCAAAAGAAAGTTCTATTTGTGTGAAAAAAGGACATAAATTTAATTTATGTACCATATTGCATGACCGTGCAATTGTCCGTTAAACTAGCGCAGCGCTGTATAGCAAAAAAATGTCGTAAATTGCAGTATCTATACCATAGTTTGTAGACGCTATAACTTTCACACAAAGCAATCAATATACACCTATTGGGATTTTTTTACCAAAAACATGTAGCAGAATACATTTTGGCCTAAATTTATAACTAACTTTGAGTTTACTATATATTTTTTATAGCTGAAAGTAAAAAATATTGTTTTTATTCAAAATTTTTGGTCTTTTTTTGTTTATAGCGTGAAAAATAAAAAGCGCACAGTTGATCAAATACCACCGAAAGAAAGCTCTATTTGTGTGAAAAAAAGGATTTAAATTTTGTTTGGGTGCAGCATTGCATGACCGCGCAATTATCAGTTGAATTAGTGCAGTGCTGACTAGCAAAAAGAGGCCTGGTCAGGAAGGGGGGTAAATCCTCAGGAGGGCAAGTAGTTAAAAAAGGACTGTTAGGAAGATTAGGCGGGAGCCCATAGTAAATTGTATTTTATTTTTTAAAGTGCGTGGAGTTCCCATTAAAAGCACTACCAGGCCTAAAGACTTTTAAGGGGCACCTCACTCCCAAAAAATGAGGGAAAAAAAGCTTCCGGTCCTCACTAAATTCCTACCAGACCCTTCATCCAAGCACAGGCCTGAAAGGCCAGGAAAGGAAGGGGGCCAAATGAGCACCCCCACACACCTTACCAAGCCACATGCACTCGGCATGGGGACGGTGTCCCCATGCTGATGGGGACAAGGGCCTCTTCCCCACATGTTTTGCCCAGTGGTTCCAGTGGTTGTGGGGGTCTGCGGACAGCGGAGCTTATTAGCATCTGGGTACCTCTTTAAATAAGGGGGCACCCTGAAGAGCCCCTCCCCCTTGTGAATGAGTAAGAGGTATTCACTAATGGGTTACAATTGAGAAAAAACAAAGAGACCAGACTTTTGAAAAAATCCTTTATTGAAAGAAAAAAAACTGTTTCTGAAAAGTGCTTTAAAAAAAAGGCAAAAAACTTTTTTTTTCCAGCATTGTAATCCATTGTCAATCTTGGCGTTCAGCATTGTCATGAAGATGATAACTTGCCAAAATAAAAAAAACCCAACCTGTGCGCACCCGCCAAGAGCTCTCCGTAATCTGAAATTTGCGAGTCAGAGTAAGCAATTGGGCGGAGCTAGCAGTAACGTCACTGCTAACTCCGCCCAATTGTATGCCGTGATTGACTATGGAGTACAACGCTGGAACCATTTTTTTTGTCCCCCTCATTTTTTGGGCCTAAAAAATTTTTGGGCCCTACATATTTCTTGTCCCTAAAAGGCCTGGTATGGCTTTTAAGAGGAACCCCACACACTTTTAACAAAAATAATTTTTACTGTGGGGTCCCTCCTAACCTTCCTACCAGACCTAAAGGGTCTGGTATGGATGGGGAGAGGGGGGGGGGGCAAGCTGTTTTATATATATATATATATATATATATATATATATATATATAGAGTATATATATATATATGCCACTTAAAAAAAAATGTCAGTCCTGCTGCAGCAGGTTTTATACATTATACAGATGTGCAGCTTTGCAGGTTTTTTACGGGGACCCCCCAGACATGATATTTAACCGCTTGCCCGCTGCCCTACAGTAGAAGCACTGCTATAGGGCGGCAGAACTGCACAAAATCACGTATATATACGTGATTAGAATCTCCAGGTAGTGGGCATGCGTGCCGATCAAACTTCGCCACCATTGGCGTCTAGGCATGTTAATCACTGGGCCAGAGACTTCCCGCCAGCACGATCGCCGAGTAAAACTGACAGAGTTGAGACCTGTGTATAAACAGTACACGTCTCTCTCCTGCCAGCATGCACATGCTGCTGTGTATTTATCTGCACAGCAGCATGTTTCCCTAGTATATCACACACAGCACATGATGTAAAACAGCACACAATACACAGTTAAACCTTTGATCGCCACAGATGTTAACCCCTTCCTGCCCAGTGTCATTAGTACAGTGTCAGTGCTTTTTATTAGCACTGATCACTGTATTAGTGTCACTGGGGATGTCAGTGACAGTCAGTTCCCACCCAGTGTCAGAATGCCTGCTGCAGTCCTGCTATAAGTCGCCGATCGCCACCATTGCTAGTATAAAAAATGTTTAATTAAAATTCCAGTACTGCCATTTGTAGACTCTATAATTTTCACGTAAACCAATTAATTTATATATTGGGATTTTTTTAACAAAAACGTGTAGCAGCATACATTTTGGCCTAAATTTATGACGAAATGTGATTTTTTTTTTCATTTTTTTTTGCTGGATATTTTATAGCAAACAGTCAAAAATATTGGTTTTTTTTTTCAAAATTGTCTCTTTTTTTGTTTATAGCACAAATAATAAAAACGCACAGGTGATCAAATGCCACTGAAAGAAAGCTCTATTTGTGGGAAAAAAGGACATAAATATAATTTATGTACAATGTTGCATGACCACGCAATTGTCAGTTAAAGTAACGTAGTGCAGTATCACAAAAAATCGCAGAAGGAATTTTTTTTTTTTTTTTTTACTTTAAGCAATTAATTTTTGAATTTTTTTTTCAGTGATTCATGTACCTCAGGGCAATACCCAAAGTCCCCATACCTCTTCTATGGCCAATAACTTGCATAAAAGCCTTGGGCACTTTTAAATTTAAAAGTTTGATTTCCATAGACTTGCATTGAGTTCAAAGTTCATGGTCGAACTTTCGTTAGGTTGAAATGTTCAACCGTGAACTGAACACAGGGGTGTTCGGCCCATCACTACTCTTTAAACAAATTAGATGCTGAGTTTAGTAATAATTTCCAGAAGGTGAGTGTTGAAGACGACTGTCTTTTCCATTTTAGATTACATCTGCAATTTAAATGTTCATGACCCTCCAATAAAAGTGGCATAAAAGATCAGCATTTTGACATGGCTGGTCCTCCTGTTTTAAAATATTAGTACTCTAGAAAACAATTACACATCAGATTAATAAAATGACTGGACTATTTGTCACACCCTTCTCCAGTCTCTTCCGAATATCGATTACAAAATCATAAACTGGATGGTTACACAGTGTTTACGGTTTAATTAATGCAGCAAAAATATCTTATTTCTAAACACTGCCATTCGACCAGACTCCGGAGCCTCAAAGAATGGATTAGGGATGTAGACTGATTTATAAGAATCTAAAACCCATGGATCACTTACAAAGTAATTCCAGCAAACAAAGGCATCAATAATAGCAGTACCTGGTGATGAATCCAAGTGTTTGTACAGACAAATTTCACCTGTTTAATACAGCAAAGACCAATGTGCAAAGTACACTAACTCATATCAGTCACCTTGTTCAGAGAGTACTAGATATCAGAATTATTACATAGTACCAAGCAATATAAATATTTATATGGCTATTATGTTAAAGTAGAACTATAGGAAAATGTTTTTTCACTTTGGATAGAGCATAGGAGGGTTATACCCCATCAGATTTGTTTATGCAATCTGTCTCACATTGCAGAGATTTCCCTTCATGTCCTCCCCCATAGACAAACAGAATGTGAGAAGAAATCCTGCAAATTAAGAGTAGCACTACCCTCTTAGGAGTTGCAAGAGATTTGGGTCCTCCTATAGTCCTGCACAACCAAGCAACACACATTTCTGTTACTCAGACTTGCAGTAGGAGACAGTAACCAGTTCTTGAGCTTTGTTTTGAAGTTTTATTGAAGGGTTTAGAACTTTGATGCGGTAAAGGAGTGTATGGGATGCCCAAGGGAATGGCAACCGAGGAGCCTTAGCTCCTTAGTTTCTTTTTGGAGAGCTAGCCAGCATCTCCTGTAGTACCACCCCAGACCCCAGATGACTCCACTCCTCATCCAGCTGTACTGGGTGAATCCTTGGGCAGGAGATCCAGTGCCTACCACTGCAGTGTGAAAGAGTTGCTGTGTAAGATAGCAAGTCCAGTTCCCTATTAGAATGCTCCTTTCCCCTTACTTGCCCAGGGGGTGCAGGTTTACTCACTTGGTCTCTCTCCGGTGTTGACGGTGGGTCGGTGGCTGCTACCAGGCCTTCTGCTGGGGTGCTCCTTCCCTTAACTCCCAAGTTTTCCACCTTCCAAGGTCCTCTGTCTATAGGTGAACCCCTCTGCATCTGGGCCCCTCACATGTTCCTGCCTCCAGTCTCACATTATTATACAGGATTTATATAGCGCCAACAGTTTGCTCAGCGCTTTACAATATAACGGGAGACAATACCGTAACAATACAGTTCAATACAAGAGCTTACAATCTAAGAGGGAGGGGCTAGTGGTACAAAAGGTAGTAGCTATGGGGGATGGGCTGGTAGGAGGAATAGAAGATTCCATTATTAGCTGAGGGCAGGATAGGTTTCCCTGAAGAGAGAGGTTTTCAGAGATTGCCTAAAAGTGAGCAGAGTAGGCGATAGTCTGATAAATTGGGGCAGAGAGTTTCCAGAGGATGGAGGAAGCTCTGGAGAAGTCCTGGAGATGAGCATGGGTGGAGGAGACAAGGGAGCTAGAGAGCAGTAGGTCGTGTGAGGAGTGGAAAGTACGGTTTGATGGATATTTGAAGACAAGATTGGTGAGTTATAAATGGCTTTATATGTTATTGTTAATGTTTTGAATTTTATCCATTGGGCAATGGAAACCAGTGGAGGGATTGGCAGAGAGGGGTGGCAGATACAGAATGGTTAGTAAGGTGGATGAGTCTAGCAGCAGCATTCATGATAGACTGAAGACGGGATAGCCTACAAGTCTACAAGATTTGAACAGTGATTGGATTTGGGGCTGAAAGGACAGATAGGAGTCTAGGATTACACCTAGAACCCTGGCATGAGGGGAGGAACTGATGGTTGTGTTATTGATCTTGATGGAGAAGTCAGGGGAGGGGGCACAGGCTGGGGGGAATACTAAGAGCTCAGTTTTGGAAAGATTGAGTTTGAGGAAGTGGAGTGACATCCATGCCGATATGTCGCTTAGTAGGTTTGTAATGCGAGAGGAGACTGTAGGGGTGAGGTCAGGAGTAGAAAGATAGATTTGTGTGTTATCAGCATAGAGATGGTACTTAAAGCCATGGGACTTTATCAAGTGACCAAGGGAGGAGGTGTAGATGGAGAAGAGTAGGGGTCCAAGGACAGAACCTTGAGGGACCCCTACAGAAAGAGGGAGTGGAGAGGAGGAGCCAGAGTTATAGGTAATGCTGAAGGAGCACTGCAATAGGTAGGAGGAGAACCAGGAGAGAGCAAAGTCTCGGAGGCCAAGAGAGTGGAGTTTTTTTGAGGAGGAGGGGATGGTCAACAGTATCAAAAGCCGTGGAGAGGTCAAGTAGTACAGAGTAGTGGCCATTGGTTTTAGCAGTTAGTAGATCATTAGTGAGTTTTAGCAGGGCAGTTTCAGTGGAGTGTAGTGAGTGAAAGCCAGACTGTAAAGGGTCAAGAAGGTTGTTGTCAGTGAGATAGGAGCTCAGGTGATTGTAGACTAAGCATTCTAAGAGTTTAGAGGTAAACAGGAGCAGGGAGATGGGTCTTAAGTTGTTCAGGTTGGTGGGGTCCAGGGAGGGCTTTTTAAGTATGGGATTGATGTGTGCATGCTTTAGAGGGGAGGGGAAGGCACCGTTAGAAAGGGAGAGATTGAAGATGTGAGTGAGGGAGCATAGGAAGGAAGAAGAGGGTGACCGTAGTAGTTGTGAGGGGACAGGATCCAGGGGGCAGGTAGTGAGACGGGCTTCTGAGAAAACCTTAGTGACCTCTTCAGTAGTAGCAAGGTCAAAAGAGAAAAGTGTTGAGGGAGGTTTAGTATAAGGTATGCTAAGTGGGATGGATGTCTGTGCAGTGGCGATGCCCCTACGAATTGCACCAATCTTGTTTTTGAAATGATTTGCAATCTCATAAGCAGTGAATGAGGTACCAGGTGGAGGTGGAGGTGGAGAAAGTAGAACGTTAAAAGTGGAGAAGAGACGATGAGGACTGGATGACAAGCTATTGATGAGAGTGACAAAGTAGGCTTGTTTGGCAGCATGGAGGGAGGAATTGTATATTAAGAAAGCAGATTTATATAGGGTGAAAGCTTGGTGAGATTTGGTTTTACACCACAATTGCTCCAGCGCACGACTATGTCCTTTAAGAGTTCTGGTGTTGTCAGTCTGCCAAGGTTGTAATGGTCGGGGCCTGATGCTTTGTGTTGTTAGAGGAGCAAGTGAGTCTAGTGTGGATGAA
Source organism: Staurois parvus (assembly GCF_062004578.1). Classification (NCBI taxonomy): domain Eukaryota; kingdom Metazoa; phylum Chordata; class Amphibia; order Anura; family Ranidae; genus Staurois; species Staurois parvus. The sequence goes on along the minus strand of NW_028318078.1, from coordinate 11,061,484 downwards.
AGCAAACTGTTGTAGACAGCAGTGGCCAGGTCAGGGCAAGACAGGGGAGAGATTCTGTCATAGAGTTGGTCAGTTGCAGAGTGGAAAGGAGCAGGGTTCAAGTTGTGAAGGTTTCTGTGAGTAATTATTTGCTGCTTGGAGGGATAGGTGTTTGAAGATGAGGACACTGTGAAGGTGATGAGATTATGATCAGAGAGAAGAAAGGGGGTGTTTGTGAGGTTGTAGGGAGTGCAACGATGGGAGAAAACAAGGTCTAATGTATTCCCATCAGAGTGAGCGGAGAACTGTGTCCATTGTGCTAAGGCAAAAGATGAGGTTAGGTTGAAGAGTTGGGATGTAGCTGGGTTGTTCACATTAATGGGGATATTAAAATCTCCAAGTGGCTAGTTCAGAGGAGAGAAAGTAGGGTAGCCAGGCAGAGAAATCATCAAGAAAGCGGGACACCGTTCCAGGAGGCCGATAGATCACTGCAATCCTCAGAGAAATGGGAGAAAACAGCCGAATGCAGTGAGTCTCGAAAGAAGAGAAGGATAGAGAGGGAGGTTTAGGGAGGACTTGAAAGGTACTCAGTGGGGATAGAAGCAAACCAACCCCACCTCCTTTCCGACCACTGGGTCTGGGTGAGTGTGTCCAGAGAAGGCCTCCATAGGAAAGTGCTGCGGGAGAAGAAGAATCTGCTGCTTGAAGCCAGCTTTCTGTAATTGCTAGTAGGTTAAGGGAGCGGGAGACAAAAAGGTCATGGACAGAGGTGAGCTTATTACAGACAGAGCGGGCATTCCAGAGCACACATGAAAAAGGGAGGGTGGTTTTTGGGAGCACAGGGACTGATATTAAATTGAGCAGATCGCGGCTATTCCTGAGAAAGAGGGTGCCTGGTGTGGGGGTGAAATAGTGGATGACCAGGGTTTGTGGAGATATCCCCAGAGGTTAGGAGAAGAAGGAGGGTGAGGAAAGTAAGATGGTTGCGGGATGTATATGAGTGTACATGCCTTCCTGTGCTATTGTTTGGGTCAGCAGGAGAGTAAAGTATCAGCAGGAGGTTATGAGAGCAGTAGTAGTGAGATGGTAGCAGTGAGGGTGAGATGTATAAGCTTTGAGGTGGAACAGAGGGGTAAAGAGATGAGATTTTGAGAACACAGGATAGTAATATGAAAAGGAGGAGTAGAGGTGGCATATTAAAAGGTACATGGAGTGTGACTCGGACTTGTAGGAAATGTTTCCCAGGGTGTTTGCTTGCAGATACAGTTGCTGGAGATGCTGGAGATACAGTTTAAAGTGGAGATGAGAGCAGATGAGCAGCATTTACCCAGAGATAGCAGAAGTCTATGCGTTGCTGGAGATACAGTTTAAAGTGGAGATGAGAGCAGATGAGCAACATTTACCTGTGAAAAAGCAGAGAAGCCATGATTAGGGTGCTGTGTTCAACTGCATCTCAACTCACATCCTTCTCTCCCTCTTCCACCCGAACTCTCCAGGCTCAATCACTTACTGTATAAGGGTTGTCCTGGTTCCTTACCAAGCCAGCTGTTGGGGATTGTCCAGGATCCCTAAGAGTACAAATCAGCCACTCCTCAGATCTGTCCACTGCTTCTAGACCTTTCTCCAAAGTTCTAGAGCGGGGGGGAAATTACAGAAGGCTGGTCTACAGAGCCTCTCAGCTCCTGACCCAAATTTAACCTTCTGACTATTGCACCTGGGCTGCTACTCAGCCCCTGACTGTCAAATAGGGTCTAAATTCCCCTAGCTACCTAGGAGGGCACTACATAAGGGAATTTCTTGGCGATCCCCAGGTCACCAGAACTAGTGTCCGCATTGGAAGATTTCCTTTCTATTCTACTTTTCTGTGGACAACCTAAAATTTGAGATTTTCTCTTACTTTCACTTTCAATGATAAAAGTAAACAGGACAAATAGGGTGAATCTCCTTAACTGGAGCACAGAGAGCAATACAAACTTGCAAGCCTTCTAATCCGTCTCTATTCTATCCAAAACTAAAAAAATGTTTTGCCTTTAGTTATACTTTAAAGAAGATCTATAATTATAAATGTTACAGTTTTGTTCTCTATGGGACAACAAAGTACATGTAGTACTTTGTCCCATGTTTCTAAGTGTTTTTTAACCCTAGTTATGAGATCCGACCTGTCCCCCTTCTGCACTGCTGTGCCTATTCCGACAACAGCCTTGATGGCAATGGCTGCTTCATAGCTGCAGCTCGACTATGAGCACTTTCTTGAGACAAGAATGGCATGAGAGTGCGGAAGGAGAGGGGACATATCAGCCTCTGAATTCCTCTCGATGTTGCTTGTCTCAGGAATATTCTCACATCGAGCTGCAGCAATAAATCAGCCGTCACCTTCACAGCTATTGTTAGATCTGCTGTGGCCTTTTAAATCATGTCTCCGTTTAAGTGTAACTGAGGATGAATAAAATTTATGCTTAAAAGGAACCTGTCAAAAAGCAACAATACCCATATACAGTGGGGCAAAATAGTATTTAGTCAGCCACCAATTGTGCAAGTTCTCCCACTTAAAAAGATGAGAAAGGCCTGTAATTGGCATCATAGGTAGACCTCAACTATGAGAGACAAAATGAGAAAAAAAATCCAGACAATCACATTGGCTGATTTGGAAAGAATTTATTTGCAAATTATGGTGGAAAATAAGTATTTGATCAATATCAAAAGTTCATCTCAATACTTTGTTACATATCCTTTGTTGGCAATGACAGAGGTCAAGCGTTTCCTGTAAGTCTTCACAAGGTTGGCACACACTGTTGCTGGTATGTTGGCCCATTCCTCCATGCAGATCTCCTCTAGAGCAGTGATTAGAGATGAGCGAAGTATTCAAAAATTCGATTCGACTGATTCGGCGAATTCGTGGAAAAATTTCGATTCGAGTCGAATATATTCGCTGTGAATTTAACTTAAAAAAGGGTGTTTCTAGGCTTCAGAGAGACTTAATATTAGTGCTGAACACTGTACCTTTAATTTAAATGCCCTTGGAGTCTGCTGGGGAAGAGAAATAATACTGTCAGGCAGTATGACATGCAGATGAGTGCCGTCGATCTTAGAATCACCGCACACTTCACTCATTTGGCCAGTCACGGGGCCAAAACCAGAGTGTGGAGCCACAGTGTGGCGGTGGAGGCAGCAGCAATGGGAGGCCATACAGCACCCTATGACAAAAATGGAAACCACCAGCAGTGTGAGGAGACCTGAAAGTGGCACATGGCAGAGTGTGGCGATAGAGACAGCAGCAATGGGAGGCCGTACAGGGACCCATGACACACTCTGGACCTGGCAGCAGCATGAGGAGGCGGTACAGGGGCCCATGGCAGATTACGGGCCTGGCAGCAGCATGAGGAGTCGGTACGGGGGCCCTTGGCAGATTACAGGCCTGGCAGCAGCAATGGGAGGCCGTACAGGGACCCATGACACAATCTGGACCTGGCAGCAGCATGGGGAGGCGGTACAGGGGCCCATGACAGATTACGGGCCTGGCAGCAGCATTTGGAGTCGGTACGGGGGCCCATGACACACTCTGGACCTGGCAGCAGCATGAGGAGGCGGTACAGGGGCGCATGACAGATTACGAGCCTGGCAGCAGCAACTTGGACAGGAGGACGTTCAGTTTCTGCACCGTCTGGTGCGTGCTCGCAAACTGTTGTCTCTTGGAAACGGATTCCAAGAAAGACTGCTGACGGAATCCGTGAAGAAGAGTAGCAGGAGAAGGAGCATCTGAACGAGCGGAATATGCCAACAAGCGACAACAGGGGCCCATGACAGATTACGGGCCTGGCAGCAGCATGAGGAGTCGGTACGGGGGCCCATGGCAGATTAGGGGCCTGGCAGCAGCTATGGGAGGCCCGTAATCTGCCAGCACCCTATGACAAAAAATGGAACCCACCAGCAGTGTGAGGAGACCTGAAAGTGGCACATGGCAGAGTGTGGCGATGGAGACAGCAGCAATGGGAGGCCGTACAGGGACCCATGACAGACTCTGGACCTGGCAGCAGCATGAGGAGGCGGTATAGGGGCCCATGGCAGATTAGGGGCCTGGCAGCAGCTATGGGAGGCCCGTAATCTGCCAGCACCCTATGACAAAAAATGGAATACACCAGCAGTGTGAGGAGACCTGAAAGTGGCACATGGCAGAGTGTGGCGATGGAGACAGCAGCAATGGGAGGCCGTACAGGGACCCATGAGAGACTCTGGACTTGGCAGCAGCATGAGGAGGCGGTATAGGGGCCCATGGCAGATTAGGGGCCTGGCAGCAGCTATGGGAGGCCCGTAATCTGCCAGCACCCTATGACAAAAAATGGAACACACCAGCAGTGTGAGGAGACCTGAAAGTGGCACATGTTTGGGGCATGATTCATGGCGGATTTAGTCAGTTGTGTCAGGAACTGGTGGTTTGAAATCCAGACTAATCCACGCCTGATTCATTTTCACAAACGTCAGTCTCTCCACACTTTGGGTGGACAGTCGTGTCCTCTGCGGAGTTGCAATACCTCCTGCCGCACTAAACACGCGCTCCGATGCCACGCTACTGGCCGGGCATGACAGCCTTTCAAGGGCAAATTCAGCTAGTTGGGGCCAAAGGTCAAGTTTCGTTGCCCAGTAGTCAAGGGGATTGTCTACCTCGGTTGGCAGGGTGCTGTCCAAGTAGGCCCAAGCCTGTTGTTTGAGGTCCTGCTCCAGGTCCACCTGATGCTGCTGCTGCTGCTGCTGCTGCGGCTGGTTAGTAGTTTCCTCACTGCGCTGGTGAAGAAAGCTACTCATCATCGACTGCAGACTGAGGCAGCCGCTGCTGGTGGAGCTGCCACTGCTCCTACCACCCCACCCCTCCCCTGCTGCCATGGCAGCGGAACGCGAGCGCACAGGGCCCACAGTGTCTGAGGATGGACGTTGGCGCAGACAGGCAGAGACCAGCTGACTACATAGGTGGTTTTTATAGTACGTTATTTTGGCCTCCCTCTCAGCAGGTGTGAAAAAGGCCACCATTTTTGAACGGTAGCGAGGGTCCAACAAGGTGGACAGCCAAAAGTCATCCCTCTGTCTGATGGTTATTATTCGGCTGTCGCTACGCAAGCAACCGAGCATGCTATGGGCCATTTGTGCCAAGGAATGCGAGGGACTCCCTGCCTCCATCTCCACAGCATACTGCCACGGTGCGTCTGGGTCCTCTGTCTCCTCCTCCTCCTCCTCTACCAGATGCTCCTGCTCCTCCACTCCTGTCCGCTGAGTGGAAAAACCACCCATTTCACTCAATAATTCCTGAGCACCAATGTCCTCCTCTACCTCCTCCTCTTCTTCCTGTCCTGCCCCCACAGGGGTCATGTGGCGTTGAGATCTGTGCGCCACGTCTACCGCACCCTGACCAGCCATTGTTAACAGCATTTGTTCCAGGACGTGCAACAGAGGAATGACGTCGTTCATCCCATAGTCCTGGCGACTCACGAATAGCGTGGCCTCCTCAAAGGGCCTGAGCAAGCGCAGGTGTCACGCATGAGCTGCCAATGGCTGACATCTAAGTTACACAGGGAGTACCTTTATCCGCTTTTAACATCAGGAAATCGGTGATGGCCTTTCGCTGTTCGTAAAGGCGGTCTAACATATGTAGGGTTGAATTCCACCTTGTTGCAACGTCACAGCATGAGGAGTCGGTACGGGGGCCCATGGCAGATTACGTGCCTGGCAGCAGCAATGGGAGGCCCGTAATCTGCCAGCACCCTATGTCAAAAAATTCAACACACCAGCAGTGTGAGGAGACCTGAAAGTGGCACATGGCAGAGTGTGGCTATGGAGACAGCAGCAATGGGAGGCCGTACAGGGACCCATGACACACTCTGGACTTGGCAGCAGCATGAGGAGGCGGTATAGGGGCCCATGGCAGATTAGGGGCCTGGCAGCAGCAATGGGAGGCCCGTAATCTGCCAGCACCCTATGTCAAAAAATTCTACACACCAGCAGTGTGAGGAGACCTGAAAGTGGCACATGGCAGAGTGTGGCGATGGAGACAGCAGCAATGGGAGGCCGTACAGGGACCCATGAGAGACTCTGGACCTGGCAGCAGCATGAGGAGGCGGTATATAGGGGCCTATGGCAGATTAGGGGCCTGGCAGCAGCTATGGGAGGCCCGTAATCTGCCAGCACCCTATGTCAAAAAATTCTACACACCAGCAGTGTGTGAGGAGACCTGAAAGTGGCACATGGCAGAGTGTGGCGATGGAGACAGCAGCAATGGGAGGCCGTACAGGGAACCATGAGAGACTCTGGACCTGGCAGCAGCATGAGGAGGCGGTATATAGGGGCCTATGGCAGATTAGGGGCCTGGCAGCAGCTATGGGAGGCCCGTAATCTGCCAGCACCCTATGTCAAAAAATTCTACACACCAGCAGTGTGTGAGGAGACCTGAAAGTGGCACATGGCAGAGTGTGGCGATGGAGACAGCAGCAATGGGAGGCCGTACAGGGACCCATGAGAGACTCTGGACCTGGCAGCAGCATGAGGAGGCGGTATATAGGGGCCTATGGCAGATTAGGGGCCTGGCAGCAGCTATGGGAGGCCCGTAATCTGCCAGCACCCTATGTCAAAAAATTCTACACACCAGCAGTGTGTGAGGAGACCTGAAAGTGGCACATGGCAGAGTGTGGCGATGGAGACAGCAGCAATGGGAGGACGTACAGGGACCCATGACAGACTCTGGACCTGGCAGCAGCATGAGGAGGCGGTATATAGGGGCCTATGGCAGATTAGGGGCCTGGCAGCAGCTATAGGAGGCCCGTAATCTGCCAGCACCCTATGTCAAAAAATTCTACACACCAGCAGTGTGTGAGGAGACCTGAAAGTGGCACATGGCAGAGTGTGGCGATGGAGACAGCAGCAATGGGAGGCCGTACAGGGACCCATGAGAGACTCTGGACCTGGCAGCAGCATGAGGAGGCGGTATATAGGGGCCCATGGCAGATTAGGGGCCTGGCAGCAGCAATGGGAGGCCCGTAATCTGCCAACACCCTATGTCAAAAAATTCTACACACCAGCAGTGTGTGAGGAGACCTGAAAGTGGCACATGGCAGAGTGTGGCGATGGAGACAGCAGCAATGGGAGGCCGTACAGGGACCCATGAGAGACTCTGGACCTGGCAGCAGCATGAGGAGGCGGTATATAGGGGCCCATGGCAGATTAGGGGCCTGGCAGCAGCAATGGGAGGCCCGTAATCTGCCAACACCCTATGTCAAAAAATTCTACACACCAGCAGTGTGTGAGGAGACCTGAAAGTGGCACATGGCAGAGTGTGGCGATGGAGACAGCAGCAATGGGAGGCCGTACAGGGAACCATGAGAGACTCTGGACCTGGCAGCAGCATGAGGAGGCGGTATATAGGGGCCTATGGCAGATTAGGGGCCTGGCAGCAGCTATGGGAGGCCCGTAATCTGCCAGCACCCTATGTCAAAAAATTCTACACACCAGCAGTGTGTGAGGAGACCTGAAAGTGGCACATGGCAGAGTGTGGCGATGGAGACAGCAGCAATGGGAGGCCGTACAGGGACCCATGAGAGACTCTGGACCTGGCAGCAGCATGAGGAGGTGGTATATAGGGGCCTATGGCAGATTAGGGGCCTGGCAGCAGCTATAGGAGGCCCGTAATCTGCCAGCACCCTATGTCAAAAAATTCAACACACCAGCAGTGTGAGGAGACCTGAAAGTGGCACATGGCATGAGACACTGTGGACCTGGCAGCAGCATGAGGAGGCGGTATATAGGGGCCCATGGCAGATTAGGGGCCTGGCAGCAGCTATGGGAGGCCCGTAATCTGCCAGCACCCTATGTCAAAAAATTCTACACACCAGCAGTGTGTGAGGAGACCTGAAAGTGGCACATGGCAGAGTGTGGCGATGGAGACAGCAGCAATGGGAGGCCGTACAGGGACCCATGACAGACTCTGGACCTGGCAGCAGCATGAGGAGGCGGTATATAGGGGCCTATGGCAGATTAGGGGCCTGGCAGCAGCTATAGGAGGCCCGTAATCTGCCAGCACCCTATGTCAAAAAATTCTACACACCAGCAGTGTGAGGAGACCTGAAAGTGGCACATGGCAGAGTGTGGCGATGGAGACAGCAGCAATGGGAGGCCGTACAGGGACCCATGAGAGACTCTGGACCTGGCAGCAGCATGAGGAGGCGGTATATAGGGGCCTATGGCAGATTAGGGGCCTGGCAGCAGCTATGGGAGGCCCGTAATCTGCCAGCACCCTATGTCAAAAAATTCTACACACCAGCAGTGTGTGAGGAGACCTGAAAGTGGCACATGGCAGAGTGTGGCGATGGAGACAGCAGCAATGGGAGGCCGTACAGGGACCCATGAGAGACTCTGGACCTGGCAGCAGCATGAGGAGGCGGTATATAGGGGCCTATGGCAGATTAGGGGCCTGGCAGCAGCTATAGGAGGCCCATAATCTGCCAGCACCCTATGTCAAAAAATTCAACACACCAGCAGTGTGTGAGGAGACCTGAAAGTGGCACATGGCAGAGTGTGGCGATGGAGACAGCAGCAATGGGAGGCCGTACAGGGACCCATGAGAGACTCTGGACCTGGCAGCAGCATGAGGAGGCGGTATATAGGGGCCTATGGCAGATTAGGGGCCTGGCAGCAGCAATGGGAGGCCCGTAATCTGCCAGCACCCTATGTCCAAAAATTCTACACACCAGCAGTGTGTGAGGAGACCTGAAAGTGGCACATGGCAGAGTGTGGCGATGGAGACAGCAGCAATGGGAGGCCGTACAGGGACCCATGAGAGACTCTGGACCTGGCAGCAGCATGAGGAGGCGGTATATAGGGGCCTATGGCAGATTAGGGGCCTGGCAGCAGCTATGGGAGGCCCGTAATCTGCCAGCACCCTATGACAAAAAATGGAATACACCAGCAGTGTGAGGAGACCTGAAAGTGGCACATGGCAGAGTGTGGCGATGGAGACAGCAGCAATGGGAGGCCGTACAGGGACCCATGAGAGACTCTGGACTTGGCAGCAGCATGAGGAGGCGGTATAGGGGCCCATGGCAGATTAGGGGCCTGGCAGCAGCTATGGGAGGCCCGTAATCTGCCAGCACCCTATGACAAAAAATGGAACACACCAGCAGTGTGAGGAGACCTGAAAGTGGCACATGTTTGGGGCATGATTCATGGCGGATTTAGTCAGTTGTGTCAGGAACTGGTGGTTTGAAATCCAGACTAATCCACGCCTGATTCATTTTCACAAACGTCAGTCTCTCCACACTTTGGGTGGACAGTCGTGTCCTCCGCGGAGTTGCAATACCTCCTGCCGCACTAAACACGCGCTCCGATGCCACGCTACTGGCCGGGCATGACAGCCTTTCAAGGGCAAATTCAGCTAGTTGGGGCCAAAGGTCAAGTTTCGTTGCCCAGTAGTCAAGGGGATTGTCTACCTCGGTTGGCAGGGTGCTGTCCAAGTAGGCCCAAGCCTGTTGTTTGAGGTCCTGCTCCAGGTCCACCTGATGCTGCTGCTGCTGCTGCTGCTGCGGCTGGTTAGTAGTTTCCTCACTGCGCTGGTGAAGAAAGCTACTCATCATCGACTGCAGACTGAGGCAGCCGCTGCTGGTGGAGCTGCCACTGCTCCTACCACCCCACCCCTCCCCTGCTGCCATGGCAGCGGAACGCGAGCGCACAGGGCCCACAGTGTCTGAGGATGGACGTTGGCGCAGACAGGCAGAGACCAGCTGACTACATAGGTGGTTTTTATAGTACGTTATTTTGGCCTCCCTCTCAGCAGGTGTGAAAAAGGCCACCATTTTTGAACGGTAGCGAGGGTCCAACAAGGTGGACAGCCAAAAGTCATCCCTCTGTCTGATGGTTATTATTCGGCTGTCGCTACGCAAGCAACCGAGCATGCTATGGGCCATTTGTGCCAAGGAATGCGAGGGACTCCCTGCCTCCATCTCCACAGCATACTGCCACGGTGCGTCTGGGTCCTCTGTCTCCTCCTCCTCCTCCTCTACCAGATGCTCCTGCTCCTCCACTCCTGTCCGCTGAGTGGAAAAACCACCCATTTCACTCAATAATTCCTGAGCACCAATGTCCTCCTCTACCTCCTCCTCTTCTTCCTGTCCTGCCCCCACAGGGGTCATGTGGCGTTGAGATCTGTGCGCCACGTCTACCGCACCCTGACCAGCCATTGTTAACAGCATTTGTTCCAGGACGTGCAACAGAGGAATGACGTCGTTCATCCCATAGTCCTGGCGACTCACGAATAGCGTGGCCTCCTCAAAGGGCCTGAGCAAGAGCAGGTGTCACGCATGAGCTGCCAATGGCTGACATCTAAGTTACACAGGGAGTACCTTTATCCGCTTTTAACATCAGGAAATCGGTGATGGCCTTTCGCTGTTCGTAAAGGCGGTCTAACATATGTAGGGTTGAATTCCACCTTGTTGCAACGTCACAGCATGAGGAGTCGGTACGGGGGCCCATGGCAGATTACGTGCCTGGCAGCAGCAATGGGAGGCCCGTAATCTGCCAGCACCCTATGTCAAAAAATTCAACACACCAGCAGTGTGAGGAGACCTGAAAGTGGCACATGGCAGAGTGTGGCGATGGAGACAGCAGCAATGGGAGGCCGTACAGGGACCCATGACACACTCTGGACTTGGCAGCAGCATGAGGAGGCGGTATAGGGGCCCATGGCAGATTAGGGGCCTGGCAGCAGCAATGGGAGGCCCGTAATCTGCCAGCACCCTATGTCAAAAAATTCTACACACCAGCAGTGTGAGGAGACCTGAAAGTGGCACATGGCAGAGTGTGGCGATGGAGACAGCAGCAATGGGAGGCCGTACAGGGACCCATGAGAGACTCTGGACCTGGCAGCAGCATGAGGAGGCGGTATATAGGGGCCTATGGCAGATTAGGGGCCTGGCAGCAGCTATGGGAGGCCCGTAATCTGCCAGCACCCTATGTCAAAAAATTCTACACACCAGCAGTGTGTGAGGAGACCTGAAAGTGGCACATGGCAGAGTGTGGCGATGGAGACAGCAGCAATGGGAGGCCGTACAGGGAACCATGAGAGACTCTGGACCTGGCAGCAGCATGAGGAGGCGGTATATAGGGGCCTATGGCAGATTAGGGGCCTGGCAGCAGCTATGGGAGGCCCGTAATCTGCCAGCACCCTATGTCAAAAAATTCTACACACCAGCAGTGTGTGAGGAGACCTGAAAGTGGTACATGGCAGAGTGTGGCGATGGAGACAGCAGCAATGGGAGGCCGTACAGGGACCCATGAGAGACTCTGGACCTGGCAGCAGCATGAGGAGGCGGTATATAGGGGCCTATGGCAGATTAGGGGCCTGGCAGCAGCTGTGGGAGGCCCGTAATCTGCCAGCACCCTATGTCAAAAAATTCTACACACCAGCAGTGTGTGAGGAGACCTGAAAGTGGCACATGGCAGAGTGTGGCGATGGAGACAGCAGCAATGGGAGGCCGTACAGGGACCCATGACAGACTCTGGACCTGGCAGCAGCATGAGGAGGCGGTATATAGGGGCCTATGGAAGATTAGGGGCCTGGCAGCAGCTATAGGAGGCCCGTAATCTGCCAGCACCCTATGTCAAAAAATTCTACACACCAGCAGTGTGTGAGGAGACCTGAAAGTGGCACATGGCAGAGTGTGGCGATGGAGACAGCAGCAATGGGAGGCCGTACAGGGACCCATGAGAGACTCTGGACCTGGCAGCAGCATGAGGAGGCGGTATATAGGGGCCCATGGCAGATTAGGGGCCTGGCAGCAGCAATGGGAGGCCCGTAATCTGCCAACACCCTATGTCAAAAAATTCTACACACCAGCAGTGTGTGAGGAGACCTGAAAGTGGCACATGGCAGAGTGTGGCGATGGAGACAGCAGCAATGGGAGGCCGTACAGGGACCCATGACAGACTCTGGACCTGGCAGCAGCATGAGGAGGCGGTATATAGGGGCCCATGGCAGATTAGGGGCCTGGCAGCAGCAATGGGAGGCCCGTAATCTGCCAACACCCTATGTCAAAAAATTCTACACACCAGCAGTGTGTGAGGAGACCTGAAAGTGGCACATGGCAGAGTGTGGCGATGGAGACAGCAGCAATGGGAGGCCGTACAGGGAACCATGAGAGACTCTGGACCTGGCAGCAGCATGAGGAGGCGGTATATAGGGGCCTATGGCAGATTAGGGGCCTGGCAGCAGCTATGGGAGGCCCGTAATCTGCCAGCACCCTATGTCAAAAAATTCAACACACCAGCAGTGTGTGAGGAGACCTGAAAGTGGCACATGGCAGAGTGTGGCGATGGAGACAGCAGCAATGGGAGGCCGTACAGGGACCCATGAGAGACTCTGGACCTGGCAGCAGCATGAGGAGGCGGTATATAGGGGCCTATGGCAGATTAGGGGCCTGGCAGCAGCTATAGGAGGCCCATAATCTGCCAGCACCCTATGTCAAAAAATTCAACACACCAGCAGTGTGAGGAGACCTGAAAGTGGCACATGGCATGAGACACTGTGGACCTGGCAGCAGCATGAGGAGGCGGTATATAGGGGCCCATGGCAGATTAGGGGCCTATGGCAGCAGCTATGGGAGGCCCGTAATCTGCCAGCACCCTATGTCAAAAAATTCTACACACCAGCAGTGTGTGAGGAGACCTGAAAGTGGCACATGGCAGAGTGTGGCGATGGAGACAGCAGCAATGGGAGGCCGTACAGGGACCCATGACAGACTCTGGACCTGGCAGCAGCATGAGGAGGCGGTATATAGGGGCCTATGGCAGATTAGGGGCCTGGCAGCAGCTATAGGAGGCCCGTAATCTGCCAGCACCCTATGTCAAAAGATTCTACACACCAGCAGTGTGAGGAGACCTGAAAGTGGCACATGGCAGAGTGTGGCGATGGAGACAGCAGCAATGGGAGGCCGTACAGGGACCCATGACAGACTCTGGACCTGGCAGCAGCATGAGGAGGCGGTATATAGGGGCCTATGGCAGATTAGGGGCCTGGCAGCAGCTATAGGAGGCCCGTAATCTTCCAGCACCCTATGTCAAAAAATTCTACACACCAGCAGTGTGAGGAGACCTGAAAGTGGCACATGGCAGAGTGTGGCGATGGAGACAGCAGCAATGGGAGGCCGTACAGGGACCCATGAGAGACTCTGGACCTGGCAGCAGCATGAGGAGGCGGTATATAGGGGCCCATGGCAGATTAGGGGCCTGGCAGCAGCAATGGGAGGCCCGTAATCTGCCAACACCCTATGTCAAAAAATTCTACACACCAGCAGTGTGTGAGGAGACCTGAAAGTGGCACATGGCAGAGTGTGGCGAAGGAGACAGCAGCAATGGGAGGCCGTACAGGGAACCATGAGAGACTCTGGACCTGGCAGCAGCATGAGGAGGCGGTATATAGGGGCCTATGGCAGATTAGGGGCCTGGCAGCAGCTATGGGAGGCCCGTAATCTGCCAGCACCCTATGTCAAAAAATTCAACACACCAGCAGTGTGTGAGGAGACCTGAAAGTGGCACATGGCAGAGTGTGGCGATGGAGACAGCAGCAATGGGAGGCCGTACAGGGACCCATGAGAGACTCTGGACCTGGCAGCAGCATGAGGAGGCGGTATATAGGGGCCTATGGCAGATTAGGGGCCTGGCAGCAGCTATAGGAGGCCCGTAATCTGCCAGCACCCTATGTCAAAAAATTCAACACACCAGCAGTGTGAGGAGACCTGAAAGTGGCACATGGCATGAGACACTGTGGACCTGGCAGCAGCATGAGGAGGCGGTATATAGGGGCCCATGGCAGATTAGGGGCCTGGCAGCAGCTATGGGAGGCCCGTAATCTGCCAGCACCCTATGTCAAAAAATTCTACACACCAGCAGTGTGTGAGGAGACCTGAAAGTGGCACATGGCAGAGTGTGGCGATGGAGACAGCAGCAATGGGAGGCCGTACAGGGACCCATGACAGACTCTGGACCTGGCAGCAGCATGAGGAGGCGGTATATAGGGGCCTATGGCAGATTAGGGGCCTGGCAGCAGCTATAGGAGGCCCGTAATCTGCCAGCACCCTATGTCAAAAAATTCTACACACCAGCAGTGTGAGGAGACCTGAAAGTGGCACATGGCAGAGTGTGGCGATGGAGACAGCAGCAATGGGAGGCCGTACAGGGACCCATGAGAGACTCTGGACCTGGCAGCAGCATGAGGAGGCGGTATATAGGGGCCTATGGCAGATTAGGGGCCTGGCAGCAGCTATGGGAGGCCCGTAATCTGCCAGCACCCTATGTCCAAAAATTCTACACACCAGCAGTGTGTGAGGAGACCTGAAAGTGGCACATGGCAGAGTGTGGCGATGGAGAGAGCAGCAATGGGAGGCCGTACAGGGACCCATGAGAGACTCTGGACCTGGCAGCAGCATGAGGAGGCGGTATATAGGGGCCTATGGCAGATTAGGGGCCTGGCAGCAGCTATGGGAGGCCCGTAATCTGCCAGCACCCTATGTCAAAAAATTCTACACACCAGCAGTGTGAGGAGACCTGAAAGTGGCACATGGCAGAGTGTGGCGATGGAGACAGCAGCAATGGGAGGCCGTACAGGGACCCATGAGAGACTCTGGACCTGGCAGCAGCATGAGGAGGCGGTATATAGGGGCCTATGGCAGATTAGGGGCCTGGCAGCAGCTATGGGAGGCCCGTAATCTGCCAGCACCCTATGTCCAAAAATTCTACACACCAGCAGTGTGTGAGGAGACCTGAAAGTGGCACATGGCAGAGTGTGGCGATGGAGACAGCAGCAATGGGAGGCCGTACAGGGACCCATGAGAGACTCTGGACCTGGCAGCAGCATGAGGAGGCGGTATATAGGGGCCTATGGCAGATTAGGGGCCTGGCAGCAGCTATAGGAGGCCCATAATCTGCCAGCACCCTATGTCAAAAAATTCAACACACCAGCAGTGTGTGAGGAGACCTCAAAGTGGCACATGTTTGAGGCATGATTCATGGCGGATTTAGTCAGTTGTGTCAGTAACTGGTGGTTTGAAATCCAGACTAATCCACGCCTGATTCATTTTCACAAACGTGAGTCTCTCCACACTTTGGGTGGACAGTCGTGTCCTCCGCGGAGTTACAATACCTCCTGCCGCACTAAACACGCGCTCCGATGCCACGCTACTGGCCGGGCATGACAGCCTTTCAAGGGCAAATTCAGCTAGTTGGGGCCAAAGGTCAAGTTTCGTTGACCAGTAGTCAAGGGGATTGTCTACCTCGGTTGGCAGGGTGCTGTCCAAGTAGGCCCAAGCCTGTTGTTTGAGGTCCTGCTCCAGGTCCACCTGATGCTGCTGCTGCGGCTGGTTAGTAGTTTCCTCACTGCGCTGGTGAAGAAAGCTACTCATCATCGACTGCAGACTGAGGCAGCCGCTGCTGGTGGAGCTGCCACTGCTCCTACCACCCCACCCCTCCCCTGCTGCCATGGCAGCGGAACGCGAGCGCACAGGGCCCACAGTGTCTGAGGATGGTCGTTGGCGCACAAAGGCAGAGACCAACTGACTACATAGGTGGTTTTTATAGTACGTTATTTTGGCCTCCCTCTCAGCAGGTGTGAAAAAGGCCACCATTTTTGAACGGTAGCGAGGGTCCAACAAGGTGGACAGCCAAAAGTCATCCCTCTGTCTGATGGTTATTATTCGGCTGTCGCTACGCAAGCAACCGAGCATGCTATGGGCCATTTGTGCCAAGGAATGCGAGGGACTCCCTGCCTCCATCTCCACAGCATACTGCCACGGTGCGTCTGGGTCCTCTGTCTCCTCCTCCTCCTCCTCTACCAGATGCTCCTGCTCCTCCACTCCTGTCCGCTGAGTGGAAAAACCACCCATTTCACTCAATAATTCCTGAGCACAAATGTCCTCCTCTACCTCCTCCTCTTCTTCCTGTCCTGCCCCCACAGGGGTCATGTGGCGTTGAGATCTGTGCGCCACGTCTACCGCACCCTGACCAGCCATTGTTAACAGCATTTGTTCAAGGACGTGCAACAGAGGAATGACGTCGTTCATCCCATAGTCCTGCCGACTCACGAATAGCGTGGCCTCCTCAAAGGGCCTGAGCAAGCGGCAGGTGTCACGCATGAGCTGCCAATGGCTGACATCGAAGTTACACAGGGGAGTACCTTTATCCGCTTGTAACATCAGGAAATCGGTGATGGCCTTTCGCTGTTCGTAAAGGCGGTCTAACATGTGTAGGGTTGAATTCCACCTTGTTGCAACGTCGCAGATCAGGCGATGCTGTGGAATTCCGTTCTGCCGCTGCAGCTCAAGGAGGGTGTGCTTTGCGGTGTAGGAATGGCTGAAATGCATGCAAAGTTTACGTGACATTTTAAGGATGTCTTGCAGTGGGATGGTGGATTTTAGGAACCGCTTGACAACCAGATTGAACACGTGAGCCATGCATGGCGCATGGCACAACCTTCCTTGACGCAGAGCAGACACCATGTTCTTTCCGTTGTCGGTCAACATGGTTCCCATTTTCAGTTTGCGCGGAGACAGCCATCTGTCGATTTCTCTGTTCATTACACTCAGAAGTTCCTCCCCTGTGTGACTACGTTCGCCAAGGCATACCAGGTGCAGAACAGCGTGACACCGTTGCGCCCTGCACATGTGATATGCCGGTCGGGTAATGGGACTTGGCACGGGGGTGGCGGCTGAGGACACGGCGGAAGAAGAGGTGGTAGAGGCGGACATCTTTGCCGGACCAAGGACGTGCAAACGTGGAGGCAAAAGCGGCGTGACCTGTCCAAGTTGCTGGTGCGGCTGTGACGGCACCGCGTTCACCCAGTGGGCCGTAAATGACATGTACTGTCCCTGACCATAGTTACAGCTCCACACGTCTGCGCTGCCGTGCACTTTGGCAGAGACCGACATGCTCAAAGACTGGCCCACCATGTCTTCTACATGTGAATGCAGGGCTGGCACTGCCTTTTTGGAGAAGAAATGACGGCTTGGCACTCTCCACCGCGGCGCGGCACAAGCCATCATTTCTCTGAAAGGTGCTGAGTCCACCACTTGGAAAGGGAGGGACTGCAGCACCAGCAACTTGGACAGGAGGACGTTCAGCTTTTGCACCGTCGGGTGCGTGCTCGCAAACTGTTGTCTCTTGGAAACGGATTCCAAGAAAGACTGCTGACGGAATCCGTGAAGAGGAGTAGCAGGAGAAGGAGCATCTGAACGAGCGGAAGATGCCAACGAGCGACAACTCCCCTCAGCAGAGGTGTTGGAGCCTTGACTGGCTGATGGAGGGCGATTGACGTCGGGTGACGGAGCAAGTAACGGAGCGGGTGATGGAGCGGGGGCTGGGGCGGGCAGAACCGCCGTATCTTTATCACGGTTTTCCCAGGCCACCAAATGGCGACGCTGCATATGCTGCCGCAACGCTGTAGTCCCAACATGGGCCCCCTGGCCACGCTTGACTTTCTGGCCACATAGTCGACATACAGCTACGTTTACTTCCTCGGGCGGCTTGACGAAAAATTGCCACACCGCCGAGTAGGAAACTTTGCCCCCGATACTCCTCACTGGCTGACTGCTGCTTCCTCCGTGCACACCGGCACCACTACTGGCCGTGGTGGTAGGCTGCAGTGGAGCTGGTGCTCTACTCCGTGGCCGTTTGGCTCCACTGACACTGCTTCCACTGACACTGCTGCGACCCTGCTGCTGTCTCCTGGGCAACCCACCAACTGTTTCGCTCACTGCCAAGCTGCCACCCTCTTCTCCTGATGATGCGGAAGAAATTGCCTGATGACGACGAGGCTGCCAAGTGCGATCAACCTCCTCATCATCAAGTAGGGTCTCCGCCTCACTACTAGCCCCCTCGGCTGCGTCTGGGTCAGGAGACAGACCTGTCTCTAGACCGGCTACCGGGCCACTCTCCTCGCCACTACTTCTTCGCCTAGCTGCTGAAAAGGCGGATGTCTCCCCCCGTTCCTGACCGCCCTCTGTTAGCTCTTCCTCACTGTACAGTGGGGCTGAGCCCACAGCATGCGATACTTCGCTTGGTGAGGGAACACCAAAGGACAGGGGCAGGTAGAGGACACGTGATTTCAGTGGGCTTGGTCCCGGGCCATGCCAACTAACGGTTGTGTCTGACGTACCCACCGACCGTTGGCTGTAGGTGTCAGAGGTGACCTGGGAAGAGGAAGACGACCGAGCCAACCAATCGATGACGGCAGGGTTGTCGGTGGAGACACGACCGCTGGATGACACCGGGAGCACTGGCCTCTGGCTGCGAATAGTGCTGCCTCGACCCCTTCCTCTGCTGCCACGTCTGCTCGCTCCTAAAACATTGCCTCCTCTGCCACTCCTCTGCATGTTGTCTGACATACTCTTTAATTAAACGATTATGTGTCCCTGAGTAACAATTCTGTGTCCCTGAGTAACAA
The DNA here is from genome assembly GCF_062004578.1 of Staurois parvus. NCBI lineage: Eukaryota > Metazoa > Chordata > Amphibia > Anura > Ranidae > Staurois > Staurois parvus. Next base: position 11,043,045 of record NW_028318078.1, on the reverse strand, counting down.
TTCTGTGTCTGTGCGAGTAACAATTCTGTGGCCCTAAGTAACAGTTCTGTGGCCTTCAGTAACAATTCTGTGTCTGTGCGAGTAACAATTCTGTGTCTGTGCGAGTAACAATTCTGTGGCCCTAAGTAAAGTTTCTGTGGCCCTAAGTAACAATTCTCTGGCACTCAGTAACAATTCTGTCTGTCCGAGTAACAATTCTCTGGCACTCAGTAACAATTCTGTCTGTCCCTGAGTAAAAATTCTGTGGCCCTAAGTAAAGTTTCTGGGGCCCTGAGTAACAATTATCTGGCACTCAGTAACAATTCTGTCTGTCCCTGAGTAACAATTCTCTGGCACTCAGTAACAATTCTGTCTGTCCCTGAGTAAAAATTCTGTGGCCCTAAGTAAAGTTTCTGTGGCCTTGAGTAACAATTCTCTGGCACTCCGTAACAATTCTGTCTGTCCCTGAGTAACAATTCTCTGGCACTCAGTAACAATTCTGTCTGTCCCTGAGTAAAAATTCTGTGGCCCTAAGTAAAGTTTCTGTGGCCCTGAGTAACAATTCTCTGGCACTCCGTAACAATTCTGTCTGTCCCTGAGTAACAATTCTCTGGCACTCAGTAACAATTCTGTCTGTCCCTGAGTAAAAATTCTGTGGCCCTAAGTAAAGTTTCTGTGGCCCAGAGTAACAATTCTCTGGCACTCCGTAACAATTCTGTCTGTCCCTGAGTATGAATTCTGTGGCCCTAACTAGCGTTTCTTTGTCCCTAAGTAACAGTTCTGTGGCCCTGAGTAACAATTCTGTGTCTGTGCGAGTAACAATTCTGTGGCCCTAAGTAACAGTTCTGTGGCCCTCAGTAACAGTTCTGTGTCTGTGCGAGTAACAATTCTGTGTCTGTGCGAGTAACAATTCTGTGGCCCTAAGTAACAGTTCTGTGGCCTTCAGTAACAATTCTGTGTCTGTGCGAGTAACAATTCTGTGTCTGTGCGAGTAACAATTCTGTGGCCCTAAGTAAAGTTTCTGTGGCCCTAAGTAACAATTCTCTGGCACTCAGTAACAATTCTGTCTGTCCCTGAGTAAAAATTCTGTGGCCCTAAGTAAAGTTTCTGGGGCCCTGAGTAACAATTCTCTGGCACTCAGTAACAATTCTGTCTGTCCCTGAGTAACAATTCTCTGGCACTCAGTAACAATTCCTTCTGTCCCTGAGTAAAAATTCTGTGGCCCTAAGTAAAGTTTCTGTGGCCCTAAGTAACAATTCTCTGGCACTCAGTAACAATTCTGTCTGTCCCTGAGTAACAATTCTCTGGCACTCAGTAACAATTCTGTCTGTCCCTGAGTAAAAATTCTGTGGCCCTAAGTAAAGTTTCTGGGGCCCTGAGTAACAATTCTCTGGCACTCAGTAACAATTCTGTCTGTCCCTGAGTAACAATTCTCTGGCACTCAGTAACAATTCTGTCTGTCCCTGAGTAACAATTCTGTGGCCCTAAGTAAAGTTTCTGTGGCCCTAAGTAACAATTCTCTGGCACTCAGTAACAATTCTGTCTGTCCCTGAGTAACAATTCTCTGGCACTCAGTAACAATTCTGTCTGTCCCTGAGTAAAAATTCTGTGGCCCTAATTAAAGTTTCTGTGGCCCTAAGTAACAATTCTCTGGCACTCAGTAACAATTCTGTCTGTCCCTGAGTAACAATTCTCTGGCACTCAGTAACAATTCTGTCTGTCCCTGAGTAAAAATTCTGTGGCCCTAATAACGTTTCTGTGGCCCTAAGTAACAATTCTCTGGCACTGAGTAACAATTCTGTCTGTCCCTGATTATGAATTCTGTGGCCCTAACTAGCGTTTCTTTGTCCCTAAATAATGATTCTGTGGCCCTCATTAACAAGTCTGTGTCCCTGAGTAATGGTTCTCTGTCCCTAAGTAACTTTTCTCTGTCCCCAATTATCGTTTCTGTGGCCCTAACTCTGTCCCTGTCCCTAGTACAGAGCGGTCTGCCTCTGTTCAATAACTGCAGGCAAATGAAGAATTCCAAAATGGCCGCTATTTATAGCTCGACCATTACACAGTGCTGGCTGGCTGGCTGGCTGCTGATTGGCTGATGCGATCACATGTAGTTGAGGAATGCATTATGGGTCAGCGCGCCTTGTCTGCACGCCTTCCCAGACATCCCCGCTCCGTCGCCGCACATGTCAGCCGCCATTTTCTGAAAAATTTCGATTCGCGCGTCCGAATTAGGCTATTTTTCGGATTCGGCACGAATCGAAATTTTTCCGATATTCGACTCGAATTCCACTTCGGATACTTCGATTCGCTCATCTCTAGCAGTGATGTTTTGGGGCTGTCGCTGGGCAACACGGACTTTCAACTCCCTCCAAAGGTTTTCTATGGGGTTGAGATCTGGAGACTGGCTAGGCCACTCCAGGACCTTGAAATGCTTCTTATGAAGCCACTCCTTCGTTGCCCGGGTGGTATATTTGGGATCATTGTCATGTTGGAAGACCCAGCCACATTTCATCTTCAATGCCCTTGCTGATGGAAGGAGGTTTGCACTCAAAATCTCACGATACATGGCCCCATTGATTCTGTCATGTACATGGATCAGTCGTCCTGGTCCCTTTGCGGAGAAACAGCCCCAAAGCATGATGTTGCCACCCCCATGCTTCACAGTAGGTATGGTGTTCTTTGGATGCAACTCAGCATTCTCTCTCCTCCAAACACGACGAGTTGTGTTTCTAGCAAACAGTTCTATTTTGGTTTCATCTGACCATATGACATTCTCCCAATCCTCTTCTGGATCATCCAAATGCTCTCTAGCAAACTTCAGACAGCCCCGGATATGTACTGGCTTAAGCAGGGGGACATGTCTGGCACTGCAGGATCTGAGTCCCTGGCGGCGTAGTGTGTTACTGATGGTAGCCTTTGTTACGTTGGTCCCAGCTCTCTGCAGGTCATTCACTAGGTCCCCCGTGTGGTCCTGGAATTTTTGCGCACCGTTCTTGTGATCATTTTGACCCCACGGGGTGAGATCTTGCGTGGAGCCCCAGAACGAGGGAGATTATCAGTGGTCTTGTATGTCTTCCATTTTCTAATTATTGCTCCCACAGTTGATTTGTTCACACCAAGCTGCTTGCCTATTGCAAATTCAGTCTTCCCAGCCTGGTGCAGGTCTACAATTCTGTTTATGGTGTCCTTCGACAGCTCTTTGGTCTTCACCATAGTAGAGTTTGGAGTGTGACTGTTTGAACTTGTTATCAGTATAAAAGACACCTGTTCACAACCTCAAACAGGTGCCATTGATACAGGTAATGAGTGCAGGACAGAGGAGCCTCTTAAAGAAGAAGGTACAGGTCTGTGAGAGCCAGAAATCTTGCTTGTTTGTAGGTGTCCAAATACTTATTTTCCACCTTAATTTGCAAATAGATTCTTTCCAAATCAGCCAATGTGATTGTCTGGATTTTTTTTCTCATTTTGTCTCTCGTAGTTGAGGTCTACCTATGATGCCAATTACAGGCCTCTCTCATCTTTTTAAGTGGGAGAACTTGCACAATTGGTGGCTGACTAAATACTTTTTTGCCCCACTGTAAAAAAACACAAATAGAAGTTGTCAACATCTGATTCCTGTGTGTCATTGAACTTAGTTCACCAAGATAGATGTGTTACTTTAATTTCAATACATATGAAATCTTATAATTTCCTCCTAAAAATATGCTATTCACAAACAAAAATATCATGTGTTAATTTATTTTACCACATTTCAAGCCCAAATAAACTTTAAATTTAAATTAGCTAAATTATACTGTTTAACCACTTGCCTACAGGGCACTTATACCCCCTTCCTGCCCAGGCCAGTTTTCAGCTTTCAGCACATATGAACGCATATGACCATGTACAACCATCATGTATTTCATATATATATAAAAATTATTTGCACTTAGTGAAAAAAACATTTTTTAAACACATATAGGTTCAGCAACCAAAAAAACTGGAATACCAAACTTTTTAAACATTGGTGCGCTACCCGCTATCACATAAGTGTAACATCAACACATGAATATAAACACTTGAAATAAGAACGTCCCAAAGTCCAAATGTAAATAAGTGCGATCCAATAAATAAAAGCACTCAATCCGTATGCAATTGAAAAAGGGATCATGAAACCAAGCTTTAAACGGAACCTTCATGCTTCCACCACTTAGCAAACAATTAGCCTCTTACCAGAAGCATTGGTCTCATTAGTCCGAGATCAGTACACGCCTGTGTGCTCTTTGGTCAGCAATGACCTTATATTTGACTGATCTTATTTCATCCACACCGCTTGCTCCCAAAGTGGGAGAGATCTCTGTCAGAGCAGACACAGAATCCCTCAAGTTGGAAATAGAAGAGGAACCGCAATAGTGTAATATTGCACAGAAAACGTTTATTTAAAAACAGACATATACGCACATAAAAGAAAGAAAACAGAGTACATATCAGTCAGACGCCGTAGTTCTAATGTCGGCATACATGTGACATCTCCGGCTAAGCCCCGCCCCACTCCTGCTTTACAGCATACAAGTTCCAGAGAGCTGTTCTGCCCATGTGAGTGACCCTGAATGGCAGACCACTGCCATCTAATGGCCATTTTAATGTACTGCACGTAATCCCATTTCAATGGGTTACACAGCTTTAATCATAGCAGCCTAACTAGAGAAGGGCGCTACAGTATTATTTTTGAATTTACTTTAGATTGATGTTATCATAAGAAATGGTTAAATAAAAAATTGGCACTAGTATTGGTAAAGCATCTCTACCTATAGTGCATGCTAAATGAAGGTTGTTTTGCACCGTTGTGAATAGAGCCTTTAAAGATATACATTATGTAATGCATGGTATCCAGAAGAAAAACATCAATCAAGAGTAAAAAGACCCTTGTGAATTCATTCCTTCCCCTTAAGAGCCTTTATCTAGTCTAAGTAGTTCAATTTAATAATTGCCAAGGCTATTCTCTAGATCACAAACATACGGATAATGCTATCTACTCTCTGCTATATACTGCAATGTTGGTCAATACCATGACCTACATTTCACAGGACTTTCATAAAATGTAGGTCATGGTGTTGCGCCTGCAGTGTCCAATTGAGTTGTGTCTGCTTAATGTTTGGAGGAGAGGCAGGTCACATGACTTTTAGCATTCACATGACTAGGCTTACCTATAGTACATTTATCCTTTAAAGTGGTATTAAATCCAAAAGCAAACATTTATTATATTGTAACTTGCCAATTCTTAGATGTGATGGCTGCATTTATTTCTTTTTTAGGCTTTCTTTTTTCTATTTTCATCTGGTTATCTGTCTAGTAAGACTGTTGTTTTTCAAAAGCTCAAGCTCTCCAGCAGAATATATCAGTTTCCATGGATGAAACAAACCTTTTAACACTTGCAGTGGTGGTTAAAATGATCAGCTTTTATTTATTCATGCAAAACCTTTATCCCAAAAGGAACAAAACTGTTTGCTGTAACTGATTAGTGTGAGCTGGAGTATGGCTTCAGTTAGTTAGGCAAACCATAGAGCACATGTGTCAAACACAAGGCCCCAGGGCCGAATGGGGCCCTCCAGGCCATTTCATGTGGCCTTCACACCTCCACTGCAGCTCTGCTCCCAACTTTTTCCCTGCAGTGTCAAAAGGCAAGGGGGGTGCACTATGATGTAAGGGAGGATAGGGGACTCTAACTTCTGATGGCGGGAGGCTCTGGACATCTGCTTATAATTATTATGAGAATAATACAATTCGATGACAGTTGAAAAAGAGGGTCACACATCGCTGGTATTATCCACAAGAAACTTTATTGGAGACTCCTCAGACAGTACACCATGGCAGAACCATGTTCTGTCTCAGCAGTCTCCAATAAAGTTTCTTGTGGATGATACCAGCGATGTGCGACCCTCCTTGTCAGACTTGCATCATCTGCAACAGGAGTGTGAGTGGGCTTGGTGCCAGACTGCACCTGCCCTTCACAGCTTAAAAACTAGTGATAATCAAATTCAGAGGCAATTATTTAATATGATAAAGTGCAGATACATTTATATAGTCTGACAGATACAACTGGCCCTTTGAGGGCAACCATAATGCTGATGTGGCCCACAATTGAGTTAAGTTTGACACCCCTGCCATAGATGATTTGATGGGGGAATCCCTCCTGCAGCACTAATGTGCTCTGTTGGCAGGGAGGCTTCCCAGCTGGCAGGGTACAATGATTACTGCTGATGGCTATAGCCGCTGAAGATAATCACATGTAAAAAATCCAACAGGCTAGTTGTACCCAAGTCAATGGATCGACATTAGTACAACCAGCCTGCCCATAGATGGACAGAATCTTGGACGGTCCTTACTGAAGTATATTGAAACCTGCTAATATATTTAACAGTTCCCTCTCCCTAACAGAGGGAAAACGTCAAAGAAAAGAAAATGTATGCAGCTACCACATCTAATGATTGGTAAGCTGCAATATATTACATTTCTGGTTTTGGGTTTAATACCACTTTAAACATCAGGATCCCATTTTAAACAATAGAATAAGAACTGAATGTAACCAGATAATATGGAAGTTTGCTGCTGATTTTTTTTCTCAGGTAAATTTAGAATAAAACTTTATTATAACTAAATTATACCAGATATTAATATTACAGTATACAGTATTTATTCATTGTCTTGTCAAACCAATTTCTTTATTTCTTTTAGATTTCAGTAACGTCTTTAAATGTGCTAATATTCACAGAAAAAATTATTAACCTGTGTAAAATAAAGCAATATATGCACAGGCTATTTAATTTCATATTACAGAGTTTAGTGATTAGACAGTAATTGCTTTACAACTTCACAAAATGTAGGCTACAATGTATAGCCTACGGTCCTTTACAGAGTTTTTTCTTAATGCAAAAGAAAGTGCTCTGTGATTGAAAGAGAACTGGTCATGTGACTTTGACAGGCCTATTACCTTCTATTGCTCTCCACCTATGTTGGACTCCTGAAACCAATGGAGCATAACACAGATGTAAAAAGCACACAGCCTGTGCTTTATAAATGTGTTTTTTTTTTTAACCCATTTATGACCGCCTGAAACATATGTGCGGAGGCAAAAGGGTGGGCTTTAATGCCCACATGCTGAACATATGCGTCGTTAGGTAACAATTGTTTATGTACTGAGAGCGAAAACACCAAGCTCTTGGTTACAGATCAGTAGCAAGCAGGGGCGGACTGACAACTCATGGGGCTCCCGGGCAATAGGGGATCATGGGGCCCCTGTGTCCTTGCCCACACTCAAATCACACCCAAAAAAGCCTATGAAAGGTACCAAGGACATCTCATGGGGCCCCCTACTGACCCAGGGCCCTCGGGCAGTGCCCTAATCCCCCAATGGTCAGTCCGCCCCTGGTAGCAAGCGTTACTGGCTTCTGGTAACAGTGGTCACATGATTGCCGATCCTTCAAATCTCCCCCCCCCCCTCCCGGGCATTGTTAAACACTAGGGCAGGCAGAAGGGGGTTAAGGAAGTGCAGGCACAAAGTAAGTGACAGGTATTAAGTCAGGTTTCAAGCTCAGACCAGATTCAGTATCAGATCAGCAGAATATGGCGAAGGCTGAAAACATGGTTGTGGTGCAAGCCAAGGTCAGTACAGATGGATGAGCAGGAGTAGGCCATAACAAACTGGGTGTGTATCAGGAAGTCAATCAGAAAATTATATATGGATCCAGGTTAACAGTCAGCACTGGCTGCGTGTCACTATGCAATTTAAATATTTTACTTGATGCCAACAATAGGCGCATGTGGTCATGCACATGTTAGTGCATGTATATAGAAAACAAAAAGAGGGCACACGGGCCTAGTGCATTACGTTTAAAAATGAGATTTATTTATAAAAATTAAACTACTCACAAGAGAAATAAAATCAAATGGAAAGCATGTCACAAAGGATGCAATGTGATCCAAAACCCCTGACGGTGGTCTGGTGGGGGACTGCAGACCTCTAGATAGCTGGTGTCTTATGCGTTTCAAGCTTGTACCTCTTCCTCAGAGCCAGTGTGTATGCAGCCTGTGGACGCAGGCTCTGAGGAAGAGGTACAACCTCGAAACATTGCATCCTTTGTGACATGCTTTCCATTTGATTTTATTTCTCTTGTGAGTATTTTACTTTTTATAAATAAATATTATTTTAAAGGTAATGCACTAGGCCCGTGCGCCCTCTTTTTCTTTCCTATATACAGTTCTCTTTGGATTTCCCTGGTCCACTGAGGGCAGCAAGGCTTGCATTCCTTTCCTACTCATATGGGGATATTGACGTTGTTGAGTCCACTGTCCAGCGCAGGAGCACATGCATTGGATTGCTTTTTTCTTTCTTCCACATGTTAGTGCATGCCTAACCATCAGCAGTTAGCAACAACCCCTGGCATAAGGTTATTAGCTCCTGAGTATGGGTGTTCATACAGAAGTGCCATCTTTCATACTGGCGTGCCTGGCGTGTCCTTCTTGATATTGCTCCTTAGGTAAAACCACCAGGTGCCCAACTGATTCAACTTCTCTGGGTGGGTGCAGTATACTGCCTGTACTAATTCTTCCCCAAGAACATTTCATTCCAATTCCCAAAAATTTTCTTCAGGCCCAAACCCATTCCATTTAATCATATACTGAATTGGTTTTCTCCATTTTTCCAAAACAGGGTAAATCGTACCCTAGAGATCTTCCTTTTTACTGGAAATGGCCCCATACTGTATACTTAGGACCTAACTTCTTCTTGAAGCAAGCCAACCTTCGGTTAACTGTGGATAGCTACATACGATCACCTGGTTTATGAATTAAATTCTCCTCTTATCAAAAAAGTTTTTATTGTCCTTCTGAACCTTGATGTGCCTTCTTGTACAGAAATATCATATTCTGTACTGAAGTAACCTTCCTGGCAGATAGCAGGTGAAGAAGCATGCTTTTATTCACAAAAAACACAAGCTGATAACAGCACTACTTGGCTACCACCTATGTCTGAGAGTGCTGATGTTGGCTTGTACTTTTGAAAATAAAAGTGCACCTTTTCACCCACAATCATTCACAACAGCACAAGCTGACTGTTTCACTGTCTGTACCATGAATAGCTGGCAGCAGGTCTGGGCTTACTCTGCAATAAACAGGAGCGATGAGGAGCTAGAGTGCTTCACACTGGAGAGGGAGCGGGGCTCACTGCAGCTGCTGGAACATGTTACATATTACATCCTAAATAAGGCTGTACCATGTAACATGCACTAAAGGGTGAACTTATGCTTTAACCACTTGTCCTCCAGAGGATTTACCACCCTTCCTGACCAGGCCATTTTTTGTAATACGGTGCTACATTACTTTAACTGAGAATTGTGCGGTCATGCAACGCTGCACCCAAATACCATGTATGTCCTTTATTTCCCACAAATAGAGCTTTCTTGTGGTGGTATTTGATCGCCTCTGCGTTTTGTATTTTTTGCGCTATTAAACAAAGAAAGACCGACAATTTTGAAAAAAAAACCAAAACAATATTTTTGAATTTTTGCTATTAAACATATCCAATAAAAAGAATTTTAAAAAAATCAAATTTCTTCATAACTTTAGGACAAAATGTATTCTGCTACATGTCTTTGCTAGAAAAAATCCCAATATTTGTAAATTAATTGGTTTACATGAAAGTTATAGTGTCTACAAATGGCGGTATATATACTGGAATTTTTTTTATACTAGTATTGGTGGCGATCAGCAACTTATAGCGGGACTGCGGCATTCTGACACTGGGGGGGGGGACTGATTAACTGCCACTAACATCCCCAGTGATACTAATACAGTGATCAGTGCTAATAAAAAGTGTACTAATGACACTGGGCAGGAAGGGGTTAACGTCTGGGGTGATCAAAGGGTTAACTGTGTCCTGTGTGTGTTTTAGTGTGTAAGCTTGCTGCTTTGTATTGCTCTGCTATGCAGAGCAATACAAAGCAGAATGCTGGTGCTAACAGGGCAGAGATCTGTATTTTTACATACAGATCTCTCCCCTTTCAGTGGAAGGGTGAGGAATCTCCAGGTGATCGACAGCTGTAGCCTCCAATGGCGACGCGGGTAGGGCAGCACATGTGTGCGTGCCCCCTACCGGGAATGCAAAATCACGTATATACAGTGCATCCAGAAAGTATTCACAACGCTTAACTTTTGCCACATTTTGTTATGTTACAGCATTATTCCAAAATGAATTAAATTATTTTTTCCCCTCAACATTCTACATACAATACCACATAATAACAACATGAAAGAAGTTCGTTTTGAAATCTTTGCAATTTGTTTTAATGAAAAAAAAAAACACATGTACATAAGTATTGACAGCCTTTGCCATGACACTGGAAATTGAGTTCTGGTGCATCCTGTTCCCACTGATCATCCTTGAGAGGTTTCCACAACTTGATTGGAGTCCACCTGTGGGAAATTCAGTTGATTGGACATGATTAGGAAAGGCATAAACCTGTCTATATAAGGTCCCACAGGTAACAGTGCATGTTAGATCACAAACCAAGCCTTGAAGTCCAAGGAATTGTCCGTAGACCTCCGAGACAGGATTGTATCAAGGCACAGATCTGGAGAAGAGTACAGAAAATTTTCTGCAGCATTGAAGGTCCCAATGAGCACAGTGGCCTCCATCATCCGTAAATAGAAGAAGTTTGGAACCACCAGCAATCTTCCTAGAGTGGGCTGCCTGGCCAAAATGAGGGAGAAGGGCCTTAGCCAGGGAGGTAACCAAGCACCCAATGGTCCCTCTAAAAGAGCTCCAGTGTTTCACTGGAGAGAGGAGAACCTTGCAGAAGAACAACCATCTTTGCAGCACTCCACCAATCAGGCCTGTATGGTAGAGTGGCCAGACGGAAGCCACTCCTCAGTAAAAGGCAAATGGCAGCCCACCTGGAGTTTGTCAAAAGGCACCTGAGGGACTCTCAGACAATGAGAAACAAAACTCTCTGGTCTGATGAAACAAACATTGAACTCTTTGGCCCGAATGCCAAGTGTCATGTCTGGAGGAAACCAGGCACCACTCACCACCTGGCCAATACCATCCCTACAGTGAAGCATGGTGGTGGCAGCATCACGCTGTGGGGATGTTTTTCAGCGGCAGGAACTGGGAGACTAGACAGGATCGAAGGAAAGATGAATGCACCAATGTACAGAGATATCCTTGATGAAAACCTGTTCCAGAACACTCTGGACCTTAGACTGGGGCGACGGTTCATCTTTCAACAGGACAATGACCCTAAGCACACAGCCCACATAAGAAAGGAGTGGCTACGGGCCAACTCTGTGAATGTCCTGAAGTGGCCCAGCCAGAGCCCAAACTTGAACATCTCTGGAGAGATCTGAAAATGGCTGTGCACTGACACTCCCCATTCAACCTGATGGAGCTTGAGAGGTACTGCAAAAAAAAAAATTTGAAAAATTGCCCAAAAATAGGTGTGCCAAGCTTGTGGCCTCATACTCAAAACAACTTGAGGCTGTAATTGGAGCTAAAGGTGCTTCAACAAAGTATTGAGCAAAGGCTGTGAATACTTACGTACATGTGGTTTTTTTCATTTTTTATTTTTCATAAATTGCAAAAATTTTAAAATGAACTTCTTTCATGTTGTCATTATGGGGTATTGTTTGTAGAATGTTGAGAAAAAAAATGATTTAATACATTTTGGAATAAGGCTGTAACATAACAAAATGTGGCAAAAGTTAGGCTCTGTGAATTCATTCTGGATGCTCTGCATATACGTGATTTTGAGCAGCCCTGCCACCCTGTAGAAGTAGTTTTGCTATAGGGCGGTAGGGAAGCGGTTAAGGGAATTTACAGTCAACAGTTAATCACAAATCATGACATGACTATAAAGAAATAAAAAGATATTAGACTTTAGTTTGGCGGCAAAGTTTATGTAAACCCTAACGCTGAAATTCATTAATTTACTCTCCTTTGATTTGTTAAATATACTAAATATTGAAAGTGTTTTGTTATACTTGACTGATAAGAGCAAAAAATACCTGTTAATCCTGCCAAAAATTGACTGCTGTCCTGTACACTCTGCAGACTTATCTCAAACTGTTTTATCCAGAGGTATCTTTATATACTATAGAGCACCCCCACCCTAAGTTATAAAGACGATGAAAAGAGGAGGTGTTCTGTAGTCCTGTTCTTCTCCTCCATAAATCCAGTATAGTGACCGAGCATTGTCATCCAAGGATAGGAACTGTGTTACTGGCAGAATCATCAGGTCAAAATAGTTCTTTAGATATGCTTTAGGCTTGGTTCACACTACTGCCATCTGATTTTGATCCCATTTACAGTGCAATTATGTAGCGGAACTTGGCTGTGTTTTGGATGTGGTTTGCATATTCTATGGGGCCTAAAACTGAGCTGGAATTGTATCAAAGTACAAGAACCTTTTCCAAAATCGGGCTGTGCTGAGAGTTACATTGATGTGAACAGGCACCATTGAAAATGTGATTTCCATTGTCATGCAATTCTGTGCGAGTCAATGCACATCTGAAATCACACTAGTGTCAACCAGGCCTTATGGATAATATGTTTAGATATACTGACATGTAATTGGTCACTGTATTGCACTGACTGTAACTAAACTTAACAGGAAATAAAATATCACCAGCATCGTCTGTTTAATATTTTCAGATTCAAAAAAAGAAAACCAAAATGAAATAAGTTCCTTGCTGAGAACCCTACAGTATTTAATGCAGCAGCTTATACCATTGATTTTGTGAAAGTTCTCTTTGTCTTAGTAATTATTTCCTGCTTATCACTGTTTAACTGCTCCACGACGGCGGCTACAGCTGTCGATCATCAGGTCCTGGCTGGAGATTCCCCGCCGGCACCCGGCGATCGCCAAGTATCACTGACGGGGGAGAGGTCTATATGTAAACATTACAGATCTCTCCTGTGTCAGCTCCAGCATGCTGAGCAATACAAAGCAATGTGCTTACACTGTAAAAAACACACACAGCACACAGTAAAACAGCACACAGTTAACCCTTTGATCATCCCAGATGTTAACCCCTGCCTGCCCAGTGTCATTAGCACAGTGTCGGTGCTTTTTATTAGCATTGATCACTGTATTAGTGTCACTGGGATGTCAGAGACAGTTAGTCAGTTCCCCCCCAGTGTCAGAATGCCCAGCGCAGTCCCACTATAAGTTGCTGATCGCCGCCATTACTACTATAAAAAAAAAAAATTCCAATATATATCGCCATTTGTAGACGCTATAACTTTCACATAAACCAATTAATTTACATGTATTGGGATTTTTCCTTAGCGGAATACATTTTGACTTAAATTTATGATGATTTTTTTACATTTTTTACTGGATATGTTTTATAGCAAAAATTAAAAAATATTGTATTTTTTTCAGCTCCACCAAAGAAGGTTAAAAGCCAATGTAGCTAGAGGTGGTGCATGTGTGCACAAAAGTGTGCTTGTAAACGTGCAACATGAAAAAATGTGTTTTGTTTAGTTTCGATTTGTTATTTGACTAATTTTGTTTCTTGGAATTCGTTTTGTTTATTCGAATTTGACTGAATTTGAAATCTCAAATGGATTAGAAAATAATTTTAATGGATTCAAAAATAATTCTAATGGATTTGAAAACAATTCTAATGGATTAAAAAATAATTCCAACAGATTCGAAAACAATTCTAACGGATTCAATAATAATTCTAAGGTTACAATTCATAATCCACAATCCATATGTGTTTTTGATGGTATATGGGCTATATGAAGAGTTGCATGACCATACTGGAAACTGTATTTCAACAAAATTTTCACAGGGCCTTTGCTGATCACTACGCACGTCACCATAGCGCAGTGCACAATTTTTTGTAAAGTATTTTAATCTTTCCCAATCTATTCTATTCTTTTCTATTATTTTATATTCTATCCTAATCTATTCTGTTCGAATTTAAATTCATTCTATTCAAAATTCGAATTTCAGAAGGCAGTTATATTTTTTCTATTTTATTCTATTCTGTTGCTTTTCTATACTATTCTATTATATCCTTTATTCTAATCTTTTCCATTCTTCAATTGTCTATTCTATTCTATTCTATTCTATTCCTTTATTTTTTGCTCTGTTTTACTCTATTCTTTTCTTTTCTGTTCTTTGATTTTCTATTCTAATCTTTTCTATTCTATCTAATTGATTCTATTCTTTCTATTCTATTCTTTGATTTTCTATTCTAATCTTTTCTATTCTATTCTGATGATTCTATTCTTTTCTATTCCTTTATTTCAATTCTATTTTGTTCTGTTTTACTCTATTATTTTCTATTGTATTGTATTCTATTCTTTTATTTTCTATGCTATTCTATTTCTTTATTTTCTGTTCTACTCTTGTTTTCAAATTTGAATTGGTTTTTAAATTTGTTTTCTAATTTGAATTGGTTTTGAATGTGTTTTTGAATTCGAATTCATTTAAATTCGTTACTATTGTAATTCGGATACATCCGAATCTCCAAATAACAAACAATATGTCTGAATTTTGATTCGGAATGAAATGAACTGCAAATGTCTATGTGTTTGAGAATTGTGTGCAGGAGAGACATAGAAGGGCTAGAAGGCTGTAAGGCCAGAGCAACCAAATAGGCTGGTATGAAATGTTTGTTTTGCTGAGGAATGCTGAAACCCCCTGTGAGGGTAACCCTTTATGCAATGTTTGGAACTGTCTTTATACACATACACACACACATTCAGCTCTCACCTATGTCAACCTCTTTTTATTACTCTGTAAACATCCTCAACATATTAAATGTGCAGTTCATGTTGGGAAGCAGCCAAATGTCAATAGGCAGTGACATAACAACTGATGTGTGTACACTTGCACAGTGCCATTTTTTTTAAATGCTGTTAATTCAAAAAAATAAATCACAAAGGTCAATTGCAACAATTAAAACAACTATCTTGGAAAGTGCGCATGCGCGGCTGCCAGGATCGGATGTCCCGGCATTAGCTCCGCACATCTATGGCTCCGATAGCAGCCCATGTAAGGGCATAGTGCTGCCTCGCTTCCGGGGCCCCCCCCTGTCCTGGACCGGACCTCGGTCACTCAAAATAATGCCCGGAAAAATGGCGGTGAAGAGCCGTGGAGGCTCCCAGATGCAGCTCCTTGTGGGACTGGGAGATCCAAGATGGTGGCCGGATTGCGGCTCCTGGTGCCTCCTCTGCCTCTCTCACAGCAGCACCTCTCCCCCAGAGGGAGAAAACGGGTACCTCTTCCCACACTGGACCAAGGAGGATTGCAGCAGCATCACCAGCTGGGGTGAGTGACTCCCTGCAGCCCCCCCAGTCACCTTCCAGCCCTGTACCACCAGAGTCCCGGGCTTCGGCCTGTTCCTTGGGCCGTGACTCCCCTGCCTCCTCGCCATTGAGCAGCGAGATAGCTGCCATTTTTTACAGCCAGCATAGCGGTCCAGAGCCCGCAGATGACAGCCCGGCTTCCTCGCCAACAATTCCTCCTGACCTGCCTCTATATTCGGGTGATGCGACTTTGATAGCTCAGTTCGCATGCGCGGCTGCCAGGACTCTATCTTGGGTAACCCCTCTCATTGTCGGGAAATCTCCTCACACCTACAGACATTTTTTGACTTTAATAAAGCAGAGGACACGAACCTGGCGATTAATTGGACAGCTCATAAGGCCTCAGTCAGGGGATATATTATTCAACTTTCTTCTCATCTTAAAAAAGCTCGAAATGACCGACTTACTACTAAAACTCAGTCATACACTGACCTGGTTGCTCAACATAAGCAGAATCCCAGTCCTGATTTTTAATTAAACTTGACCAGGCCAGACTGGAACTTAACTTGTGTCTTACTGTGAGGGACCGCCGAGCGGCACCACTAGCACTCCACTGGTCAGGCGTGCCCAGAGCGCGGAGTCTAAGCCCCAGGGTACTTGTTCACCAGGGCCCCTGATGGTGGGGATGGACTTGTAGTACCCCGAGACCAGGTCGCCTCTACTGAGCACACCTGTCAGTGGTAGGGGTGTTCGCCAGGGGTTCCAACCAGGGAGAGCCAGATGTGAGGAGGTCGGGTGAGCCCGATGGGATGGATGGATGGCTGAGCAAGTGCGTAGTCAGACAGGCCGAGTCGGTAAGGTAGAGGACGGTAAGGTACAAGGGAGCAGGCAGAGAATCGTCGGGTCACACGCCAGGTCAGCAACAGGAGATCAGATCTAATAAGGGGCATCCAGGGAGAGAGGTCAGGCAAGCAGGGGTCTGGGCAGGAGAAATCAGCAAGGTCAAGAGCAATCCGGGTCAATAACTTACTAGGCACAGGTACAGGAACACAGGAAGCAGGTAAGACCAGAAGGCAACGAAATGACAGCTCAGGGACCTTTAAATATCCCGCCCTGCGCTGCCATTGGTGCCCAGCGGGCGGCCGCGGCTTCTACTGCGCATGCGCGAGCTCGAACGCCGCGGCCGGCCCGGACCTAGTGCCCGTGTACTAGGTGGAGCAGTGCGCCTGCGCCGGGACCATCGCGGCAGGGATCGAGGAGATCCCTGACACTTACTACCACTGCTGACAAACAACTTCGTTGGTCTAATCATACATTTTTTACTTGGAGGGACAGTCCTGGCACCCTGTTAGCACGCAAGCTGACTCCCAGACATTCCCAGATAGCCCTCCCCAAACTCAGACTGGATAACGGTTCGTTATCCCAGGACCCTGGTAAGATCCTCCACAAATGTAATTCTTTCTACACTCAACATTATAGCTCGCCCAAAGGGGGTTCTTCTTCTTCTCTTGATACTTTTTTGGAGTCTATTTCACTTCCCCCCCCCCCTTCCAGGAGGCCCATAGGGAGATGATGGAATGACCTATCTCATCGAGAATGTGGTAAAATCTCTTGCCTCTCATAAGGCCCCAGGACCGGATGGTCTTCCCAATAATTACTATAAAGCTTTCCCTGATATTCTGATGCCCCATATGGCCCTCTACTTTAATTATTTGCGGATGGAGGAGTGGTACTCCCAGATGAAAATAAGGCATTCATCAGTGTCATTCCCAAGCCTCTCAAGGATGACGCTATGGTCTCCAATTACCGGCCTATTTCCTTAATTAATTGTGATTTAAAGATTCTTACTAAAATCCTGGCCCTATGTCTTCATAACTTCTTGGCCCTATATATTCATGATGACCAATCAGGATTCATAAGCGTTCGACAAACATCGGAGCAAATTAGATGGACTATAGCTTTGCTGTCAGCTGTACAGTCCAATTGGGACGGGTCTCCACAGAGGGAAATTCTACTGTCACTGGATATTCAGAAAGCATTCGACAGTCTGTCCTGGGACTATTTATTTCGAACGTTAGACAAATTCGGGTTTGGCCCTTATTTTACGACGCTGTTGCGGGTCCTCTATTCTACTCCGTTCGCTCACGTTTCCATTCGTGGATATAAATCAGTCCCTTTTTTGATAGAACGAGGGACTAGACAGGGATGTCCTCTTTCTCCATTGCTCTTTGCGTTGGCAATGGAACCACTTGCGATTGCTATTCGCGCTGATCCCACTATCTTGGGCGTTTACTGTGGTCAACGGGATCATAAATGCGCCCTATTTGCTGATGATGTTCTCATGTACATATCTAATCCTCCAACATCTCTGCCTGGTTTCTTCCATTTGTTTCATCGGTTTTCTGAGGCTTCCGGTCTAACGCTCAACTCATCTAAAATGGTTGCTTTAAATATCTCGTTACCCGATTTTGGAGGCTCATTACTGCCGGGAAAATTTTGATTTTCAATGGGCCCCTGGTTCTCTCCCCTATCTAGGGATTCACCTCACAAAATCTATACCGACGTTATACAAGGCCATCTCCCGCTTTTCAAACGACTTAAAAATGACTTACTAGATTGGCAGGATCTCTCACTTTCCTGGTTCGGTAGAATTAATTCTATTAAAATGACCTTTCTACCAAGATTATTGTACTATTTCAGGACACTACCAATCATGATCCCCAAACAGGAACTGTTATTACTACAAGCAGCAGTCTCTAGATTTAACAAATCTACCTTATTTTCTCTGAAGAGGCATGGTGGTTTGGGACTGCCTAATCTTTTAGCATACTTTCAGGTGGCCCAAATAGCACAGTTATCATGTACTATGGCCAGGGGATATGTCCCCCAATGGGTTGGGATTGAGGCTCTTTCGTGCCGTCCATATGCTATTGGTACTCTCATGTGGCTTCCCAGTGGATTGCATCCTCCTGTTTTGTGTCCTACTCTATCCTATTCATTATTGGTGTGGGATAGATGGCGAGCTCGTAAACCTTTCTCCTCTCCGCATACCCTGTTGGCCCCGGTGTTTGGTAATCCTGAGTTTGCCCTGGGTCTATCTTCCTCGAGGTTCCAGTGGTGGATTAATAAGGGGTTGTTACGTATCGGAGACTATTTAGATGGGGTTCATCCTCGGTCTCCTCAATATTTTGTGACTAATTATAAGATGCCTCACTGAGAAATATTCCGTTATGACCAACTTCGCTCTTTTATCAATAGCAAACTTAGATTACTCACAGAACCTTGTGCGCTTACTTCCCTCGAGGTCTCCTGTGGGGCAAGTGGGATGATGCGAGGTCGTTTATCCATTATTTATGCTTCGTTGGTTGATCCCCTCACTATATTATCCTACATGACCCAATGGGAGAGGGATTTAAATAGTTCATCAGATTTAGATACATGGCGGAATGCGGCTCATACTCTATCGAAGATCTCGATTAACACTTATCTTGTTGAATCCAACTATAAAACATTACTTCGATGGTATTTGGTTCCTACTCGCCTAGCCATAATGTATCCCTCAGTGTCATCTAGCTGTTTCCGATGCTGTGGTCAAGAGGGTACCATGTTCCACGTTTGGTGGAAATGTCCAGTTGTGAGTAGGCTCTGGATCCGCATATTCAATTTTATATACTCAGTAACAGGAGTTAGTATTCGTAGATTGCCGGAAGTGGCTTTGTTCAATATACTACCCTCTGACGTCCCCAAAAAATCGACTAAACTAATTTTATACCTATTACTGGCGGCTCGCATTACCATAGCTAGAAGTTGGAAACAATCTTTGATCCCGTTAGACAGGGTGAAACAAAAACTTAACTGGATAATGGTTAATGATAAACTGACAAGTATTGTCAATGACGATATGTCCAGATTTGAGAGGACTTGGGAGCCTTGGATTAATTACATTACTGTATCGTGAGAGTCCTACAGCTGACCCCCTCTTATTTTCTTCCTTTCCCTTAGGAGTAATTTCCTTCTTCTTTTCTCTTTCTTCTCTCTTTTTCTACTCTATTCGCTGAACTATTTCTGTCACATTTGGTTCATTCCTTTGGTTCAATTTCTGTTTATTGATTTATGAAACCTGTAAGTCTTGATGGTTATGGCACTCTCTGTGTGTATTTGTAATGCCACTTTTCGATAATCTTTTTGCGTGCCTATCAGTGTTATGATTCTGATTCTATATCTCGTTCCACCATGTAGGTGGACTTTTATTTTGCCATCTCGTTTTATGCTTTTATATGCTTGTTTCTCAATAAAAATATTGCAATATAAAACAACTATTTTGAATGATATGCACTGGTGAAATATATGGTGTACAGTGGAAGAGATGTGATAGGAGATCATCATATGTTTACAGTACCACAGTACTTCTGAACCTTGTTGCCTTACAGTTCCCTTTACCTAGGTATTTTAGTGGACTACAAGCCCAGCCAGGTAGGGCTGCAATATAATAAGAGCTATAATCACTCATTGATAGTCTTTAAACTGTATGTTACTGAGAAGGAGATATTGAAATAAAGCTGAACCCTAAGTAGATATAAAAGACACAGTATCTGCTTCTAGTAGTGTCTAAGTAATACTGAAGTGTAAAAGGTAAAAGCAGTGCAAGGAGCCAGTCAGTTCATTCGCTGACAAGAAGCATACTGATAGGACTAGAAAGAAGAGTTTCCAGTACCAGGCAGGGTGGTTTCTTGAAAACCAGGGCTCAGAAGAAGTGGGTTGAATAATGTTGACCATAAGATCGAGGACATCTTGTGGCAGAAAAAATTATTACTGGTGAAATCTCTTGACTGCAGCTGAATATTACAGCAAAAGTTTTTGGTTTTGTTGTTTGGCTTTGTTATTTTATCATTTAATGGCTTAATCATTTTTATCTTACTATGTTTAGCTGGAATTCTAATTTAATGTTATTTATAATCACCTTCCTACCTCAACTAAATAAAGTTCACTGTAATTACTCATTAACAATGTATTCCACACCACTAGTCATGAATGCAAGATGTGAACATCCCCAAATAACTTTTTTCAAGCATTGTTCTATTTCAAACCTTTTGGCCTCCACAGTATGACCACAGACTCAGCAGTATAAAAATACTAAAACATAGGTTTAAGACTGTTAAAATGTAAGCATGTCATATATTAATTTAGCTGTAAATAAAGGTTTATTAAACATTCTGGAAAAACCATTGAGAAGCAAGGAGGCAATGGTATGGATGGATAAGATAAAAAGCAAAACTGAGCAAGCAAACTGAACATACCCTAAAAAGAAATATGTGCAATATTAAATATGAATGGGTGATATGAATATATTAAAAGAGAAACTATAATGGTTTAAGTGTTTGTAGTTTTTTTTTAATTATGAATACAAGGTGTTCTCTGAAATGGAACCCCTGATGTTACTTCTCTTCACTACTTATTCACTGCCTGCAGGTTCTCAAAGGGGACTTTCAACAAATACACCAATGTTCTTAAAGGGCCCCAACGGTAGCCAGCCAAAGAACCAAATTAGAGATTGCCCCCCCCCCGTTACTTTTGCTACACCCCATTAGTCACTTTAAGCATTCAGTCATTTCTATATGGTCAGGACCACAATACATTGAGTTTCCTTTTACTATCTGATTTGGTGTTTGTCTTTCTGATAGAACATGATTTCTGGGTGTCAGGTACTATCCCAACGGGTTTTGTGGTGCTTTACAGGCCTCCATCCAACTAGGTGAGTCAGGGAGGTTGAGGTTTCTGAGGAGGTCAAGGCCAAGAAAAAGAGGACCCATTCAATCCAGCGGCTTCTACAGGGTAGCGCTACATCTGCATCAAGACGTACAGAGCAAGGGCCTGGAGCATAAGTCACTGTTCTGACAGATTCAGCTATGTGCAGAAGCGTACCTAGGGTTGGTGTCACCCGGTGTGATAACACTTGGTGACACCCTCTTCAACGATCCCCGCAGAATGGATCAGATCTGTGGATTGAGCATAATGGATTGGACTCCGATCCATTATGCTCAATCCGCAGATCCGATCCATCCTGTGGGGATCGTCGGCTTTCTTTACAACTTACATTTTCTTGGAGCGGGTCCGGTGTCACCCTGTATAGGTTGCATGCAGACGATCCCGACAGGATCGTCGGCATGCAACCTATACGGGTTGACACTGGACCCGCTCCAAGAAAAGGTAAGTTGTAAAAGCCGATGATCCCTGTAGGATGGATCAGATCCATCCTGTGAGGATCGTCGGCTTGCTTTACAACTTACCTTTTTGTGGAGCGGGTCCGGTGTCACCCCGTGTGGTCGGTGTCACCCGTTGCGATCCACACCCCGCACCTGCCTCGGGACGCCACTGGCTATGTGTGTAATCTGAGTTTCAGTAATTAAGGTATGTAAACAACGAGCTGTTGTAGCAAATTAGTTAGGGTTAGCCCAGAGGCGGACTGACCATTTGGAAACTCGGGCACTGCCCGAGGGCCCGGGGTCAGTAGGGGGCCCCATGAGATGCCCCTGGTACCTTTTTCATAGGCTTTTCTGAGTTTGGGCAAGGACACAGGGACTCCATGATCCCCTATTGCCCAGGGGCCCCATGAGTTGTCAGTCCACCCCTGGGTTAGCCTGATATGCAGAAAATGAATCTAGAGCTCTTTGTGCTCGTTTGAAACATTATATATCAAATATTAATATTTTACATATTATATCTTCATTACTAAAAATGTATTTAGTGCTGAATAAATAAAGAAAACACACAAAAACACAAACAATTACCTTTACCAAACAAGCAATTACATACAGTTAAACTGATTTTATTTTTAATAGTACGGCTTAACAGCTTAGCTCACAAGGCAAAGAAGGAGTCAAGGCAGATTTTGTGGACATAATTAGAAAATATGTGTTTAGCTACAGTATGGTGAGTCACCAGCATAAATATAAACTGGGGTGCAGCAGCCATGTGATATCCAGATCTCAGTCTGTCTTCCCTGCACATACTATTCTGTATCATTTGTCTCCATTTTAAACCAATTACAGTAGCTGCTTATTGTCCTAAACTCTGCAGTATACAATGGGTTAACAAGCATATTTAAGGTTTTAGCACAATTTTAATGGCGTACGTGATCCCTTTTAAATGAAATGGTGCAACTTAAAGAAATGTATGTGGATTGTCTGGTACTCTGACATGTTCCTTCACATCTATGTGCTATTTGTGCGGGCACAGCAGCCCATTCACTTGAATGGGGTGTTGTGCCGGAGTTTCCTACATGTACCCACACCTTCTTTAAACTGCAGCCACACAGAAACCACATGTTGCTTTTGCACCATGCATTTCCTTGTGCAGGGAATTGCATTGCGTTTTCCAGTGCATGGGGGTGTGATTAAAGGTTTTCTGTTCAGCACTGCGTTTTATGTGTGGTTGCAGGACCGTGTGCAATTGCAGCCTAAGGGCTGGTTCACAACAGAATGCAGTGCAGGAAAGGAGCATTTTGTACACGATTCCAGTACCACATTCATTTGCACTGCTATTACAATCTGCATGCGGCTAACAATGTAATATTAATGGCGCCTAAATGCAGATTGCAAATGAAGTGCATTTGCGGACACTATATTGCTTGGTACCACAGTTCCATGTGTTTTGGTGCAGCGCATTTTTTAGGAGTAGTGCATGCACTACTTTTCCGTGTTCTGGTGTGATTTGCAGTTCATTCAAATAAATGGGTTTCAAGAATGCGCAAGAATTACACAGGAACGAACTGGGAGCTGGATTTGGATTTTCTGTAAAGTCACTGACATTTGCACTGACATTTGCTCCGGTTCAGCAGCATTCCACAAGACAGGTACCACCCTCAGGAGAAAGGGAAATGAGAGTCCACAATGACAGCACCAAACAAATGTCTAAGAGTCCAAAGCCATTTAATGAAAACAATTGATTCATAGCAGAACAAATTGCTTTGGGGGCCAAAGACACTTCCCCTTATCAGGACTGTGATCAGGGGTGGACTGACCATTCAAGCACTCGGGCACTGCCCAAGGGCCTGGGGTCAGTAGGGGGCCCCATGAAAGGCCCCTGGTACCTTTTTTATAGGCTTCTTTGGGTGTGGGCAAGGACACAGGAGCCCCATGGTTCCCTATTGCCCGGGGGCCCCATGAGTTGTCAGTCCGCCCCTGGCTGTGATTTACTGCTTGGAAAGTTTTAGTAAGGCAGACTACGCCAATGTTAGTATATTGCTACATTCACTCACATTGGTGTAACCTGTCCCCCTGAAAATTTCCAAACAGTAAGGCCCCTTTCAGATGGGGTACATCTGTCAGCGTGATCCGCCTACTCAGTGGGGGATCTCTCTGCTGATCCCCGCTAAGCAGGCAGATGACAGGTCTGCTGCTGCACAGCGGGCACAGAAACTGCCAGCTGATTTCAATGGGACGGTCGGATAGAAACGGTCCACCTGTCATTGTCATCCCATCCAATCCACTGGACGGATAAGGAACAGATCCCCACATGTCTGCTTCGGGTGTACGGGATTGGATCGGATGCCAGCGGGTGTCAGCGGACTATTGTCCACTGACAACTGCCAGTCCATAGAGGTCTATGGATGGACCTATCAGGTCCGCCTGAAAAACAGACAGGCAGACCCCATCAGTTAACTCATGTGAAAAAGGCCTAAATCACAGCCCTGATTAAGATGAAGTATGTTTAGCCCCCAAAGCATGTTGGGTCTATTCTGCTATGAATCAATTTTATCATTAAATTACTTTGGAGTCTTGGACAATTGTTTGGCGCTCTCATTGGATCTTATGTGTTAAATGTTAAATAGAACCCTTAGGGGGAGATTTACTAAAATTGGTGCACACAGAATCTGGTGCAGTTGAGCATAGTATCCAATCAGCTTCTAGGTTTTATTGAAAATATTAACCACTTGCCCTCCAGAGGATTTACCCCCCTTCCTGACCAGGCCACTTTTGCGATACTGTGCTGCATTACTTTAACTGACAATTGCCCAGTCATGCAACGCTGCACCCAAATGAAATTATGTCTTTTTTTCCCCCCACAAATAGAGCTTTCTTTTGGTGGTATTTGATCACCTTTGCATTTTTTTTTTGCGCTATAAACAAATAAGACTGCCAATTTTGTAAAAAAAAAAAAAACTATATTTTTGACTTTTGCTATTAAACATGTCCAGTAAAAAAAATGTAAAAATCTAATTTCGTCATAAATCTAGGCCAAAATGTATTCTGCTACATGTCTTTGCTAAAAACAAATCCCAATACGTGTAAATTAATCGGTTTACGTGAAAGTTATAGCGTTTACAAATGGTGGTATATATACTGGAATTTTTTTTTACTAGTAATGGCGGCGATCAGTGACTTATAGCAGGACTGTGGTGGGCATTCTGACACTGGGGGGAACTGACTGGGTGTCACTGACATCCCCAGTGACACCAATACGGTGATCAGTGCTAATAAAAAGCACTGGACAGGAAGGGGTTAACATGTGGGGTGATCGAGGGTTAACTGTGTGCTGTTTTACTATGTGGGCTGTGTGTGCTTTACTATGTAAGCATGCTGCTTTGTATTGCGCTGCAGCATGCTGGTGCTCACAGGGGAGAGATCTGTTTACACACAGACTTCTCCCCTATCAGAGTTCCTTAGCGATCGCCGGGTGCCGGCGAGGAATCTCCAGCTGGGACCCAGTGATTGACAGCTGTAGTTGCCAATGGTGCCAATATGTGGCGCCGCAGAGGCGGTTAATTAAACAAGCTGAATTTAGAAGCTGAATGGTCACTATGCACAGCTACACCAAATTCTATGTGCACCAGTTTTAGTAATATCTCCCCCTTTCTGTCTGCATTGTTAGGTAGGATAACAAAAATGCACTATTGTTTCTTGACCCTGCTATGGGTACAAACGACAAATAATGTACTCTTATGTGCTATTGCTACATATGCTGCAATGGGTGAGATCATGAATTTCACATGGGCTGGGTTTTGAATCAAAGAGAGTGCTCAGTTTTGTGATGGTGGGGGCAAGCATCAATGGCTGGAAGCTTTTTAGACACGTCATACCAACAAGGCAGGATAGGGGAATGTGGTATGGCTTGGGTAGGTACACAAATGGCCTTCACCTGTAGCAAGGACATTATTTAACATTAGCTGCACAGTTTGTTTTTATCTACCGGCACCCATTATCTGCATGTAAATGGGAACTAGCCATTTAAAGATTGCTGTTGATTGGTTGTACTTTGCTCTTCATCTGTTTTTACAGTAAAAAGGCACTTCACATATTAACAATAAGCATCTCCATTTATTATGTGTGCTCTGTATTTCTAAAGCATATGTTGGTTTCAACATTTATACACTGTGTTCCTTGGAACTTGAGTAATCATTATTGCAATTTAGCAATTGCATTGTAATAATCCCACAGCGTTTTAGAACACACCCAATATACAGATAACACATAAAATGTTAGTGACCAATCTGACCTCTAATGAACATCAAGAGCAAATAGGCTCATTAACTCGTGTACTCATACACGTCCTTGCAGTTAGAGACACACAGGGGGTTATTTACTAAAACTGGGGTGTGCAAAATCTGGTGCAACTCTGCATAGAAACCAGGTTTGATTGCCAAAGCTTAACTGAACAAGCTGAGAGTAGACGCTGATTGGCTACCATGCACAATTGCACCAGATTCTGAGTTTTAGTAAATCTACCCTAGCATGTGCTGGGAAATTGATGGATCAATGATGACAAAGTCAGAAAGCTGCACACAGCAATGAATCTCTACTATGCTACTGCGTTTACAAAGTAACAGTTTGTGCACTTTTCTCAGAATAGGTAATTGCCAAAGCATCAGACAGAGAGTAACAGTAACTCGCAGTTTATTAACCATTTGAATACCGGGCAATTTTACACCTTCCTGCCCAGGCCATTTTTCAGGTTTCAGCGCTCTCACACTGAATGACAATTGCGCGGTCATATAACATTGTACCCAAACTAAAATTTTATCATTTTCTTCACACAACTAGAGCTTTCTTTTGGTGGTATTTAATCACCGCTGGGGTTTTTATTTTTTGCTAAATTATCAAAAAAAAAAACGAAAATTTTGAAAAAAGCCACGTTTTTCTTTGTTTCTGTTATAAAAGTTTGCAAATAAATAATTGTTCTTCATAAATTTAGACCAAGATGTATTCTACTACATGTCTTTGGTGAAAATAACCCAAATTAGGATGTATTTTGTAGTTTGTAGGAAAGTTATAGAGTTTACAAACTATGGTATAGATCTGAATATTGATCAATCTTGAAGTACTGACGGCCAATCTAATTTCTTAAGGTCCAAGAATGTCAGAACAGTACAGATATCCCCCAAATGACCCCTTTTTGCAGAGTAGACAGTCCGAAGTACTTCATAAAAGGCATGGCGAGTTTTGTATTTGTATTTTTTTTGTCATAATTTTTCTGAAAATGAAAAAATGCAAAAAATTATTTTCACTTTTTTTTCTTACATACTGTCACCAGTGCAGTACAGCGTCTTAATATAACTTATATTTTTAATTTTTTATTACTTTTTTTTATTTTTTTTAAGATTTGTTTTCATATTTCACTATGTCCAAAGTAGTACAATGTTACCATAGTAACATTGTACTACTTTGGGGAAGTGATCAGTATTTTATTTTTTTACACAATTTGCTTATATATATATATAAGCAGCATTTACCTGAATGACATCGATTCATTTAGGGTTTTTTTTTTTTTCTTTTTTTTGTACTTAGCTGTGATTTGGCCACAGCTAATCACATGACATGTGCATGTGATTAGCTGTGACCATTCACAGCTAGACAGTAGTATACAATGGATTGCATGAATGAAGCCATCCATTGTATACAACTGTCTTGTGACCTGCTGTGATTGGTCACAGCAGGTCACATGGTACCAGCAACAGGGCCGATAGTCAGATATGTCATCGGCCGTGTCCGAGGTAAACGGCCGGTGACAGATCGCTCCGTGGCTCTGCAAGCGCAAAAAGTTCACATGTGCGGGAGGACGCCATTTGGCGCCTAACCCGGAAATGCAGCACATTTTGCCGGCCGCCTTTTGGCTATTAGCCGGGCGTGTATTGGTTAAACAGGTGCAAAGTTAGAAGCAATAATACAAAATGGGCTCAGGATGGCAACCAGCATGCATACACTGCATAATAATGCAAAGCAGATTGTGAAAGCTGCTTAAACATGGCCTCTTCAAAGTAATGTCTTTGTGGCTCAATTATGGTAAAATTTGGTTGCATAGCACAGTCTCTTTAAGCCTCTAGAACAACAGAAAGTCTAAGAAGCATTATTTCAGTAAAACTGTCCAGAACACAGCTACTTGTGATTTTTCTCATATACAGCATCCCTCTCAACGAAGTCCAGGGTAACCCTGTATAACAGACAAACTGCTGGAGGTATCCAAAGACAAAGGGACGCTCTACTGCAACTGGAATAACATAGTTACATAGTTAGTCTGGTTGACAAAAGACACAAGTCCATCTATGTCAACCTATAGATAAAAAATCATGCACACACACAAATAGAAAACCTCCATATACACAGCCCTGTACTCACAGTTGATCCAGAGGAAGGCTAAAAAAAACAATAAAGCATGATCCAATATGCTCCACTGGGGAAAAAATATTCCTGATTCTCCAGAAGGCATTTAGATATTCCCTGGATCAACTACCCCTGGTGTTATTACAGTATCTGTCACCTAACAATAAATATTAGTATCCAGTTATATTCTGTGTATTTAGGAATGCATCCAGGCCTTTTTAAAAAAAATCTACTAAGCTAGCCAGAACCAGTTTTGAGGGCATCTATTCCACAATTTCACAGCTCTTACTGTGAAGAAGCCTGTAGGCAGGTTGCATACTACTAGTTAGTTACCCTGGCCAGGAGGGAGTTAACACTGTGCTACCGCCTTTGTCTTGGCAGGCTTTTTGGGTCCAACCCACTGGTCCTGTAACATATAAAAGGGGGCAGGTGTTCAGATCTGATAGTCTTGTTTTTAGCTCTTTGCTAGTTCCTGTCTGTCATGCGAATCCAGAGATTCTGCTGATATTGGTCTTGCTTCAGAAACCTTTTCCAACGTAGGGGACTGCTGGGACCAACATGGACTCTGCCAAGTATGGAAGACAATAAGGGAAGAACAGGAGGTCCCAGCTAAATGCAGTATGTGTATAAAAATGATTTATCAAAAGCGGTTAAAAACACTCACAAGATGGCTAAAGACTTCAGCCTTATCAGACAGTAGGTCCGTTGCTTGCTCCTTTAGCAGGGTCCGCTGCTCTCATCTAGGCTGGAAGATGGGAGAATGAAGCCAGGACACCCTGTGTATATCAGGAAGTGCACCAGAACCAGCATGGAATGCAGTGGTGGAAGTGACATCACCGGAAGGAGGAGATGATCAGGACCAGTGTCAGGCTATCAGGCTACACGGTCGGAGCTGCTTGCTCCTTCTAGAGGCCTCTTTTTTTAATTCTTCCATGTGCAGGTATGCCGGGGCAGCCACAAAACTGAGTTATGGATGTTAGGGAAAGACTGTGCACTTTGTTTTGAAACTGTTATTCTGAGAGGTCTCAGCAAAGCATTTGAAACTTTGTCCTTGCCTGTTCTGAAGTTAATAAAGGAGTATATGCAACTACCAGCAGATTCTGCACTTAGTCTACAATGTGGGTTCAGTTAAAGCACAGTGGGGTATGAAGACAGCAAATGGTTACCCAGGGTAATGGATGTCTAACAAACAGCCTATCATGAAGCATGGACCTGTGATAGGTTAGATATCATCAGTGAGGGAGTTGTTGTTGGCATTATCCCCCCTGGCTGTCTGTCTTCCATAACAATGGGAGCAGATCAGCACTCCATCCAGTACATTAGTCCCATCCCGTTACTGGGAGAGCTGTAGCAGAGATACACTGGACAGGTGGAGTGGGCATGGGCTTAAGGTGTCCCTCTTAAATGCCAATAACTTACAGTAAAGGTGTACATTGACACAGAGTGGATTTAACTGGAGTACAGTTTATTGTTCAAGTGTACACAGTGTACTGCCATCTCTAAAGATGGAGGTCTGCCTTAAGGTTGCGTTTTCCCTGAAATCGGCCTCCGCCCTGTCCTGGGGCAGTGGGGCACTGCTCAACTGCAGGTATCCCATGTGCCAGGCGAGTGACCTGTCCTAGGTGCCTAGCGTAGCCCAGAAGAAACCACCTTGGGGGTAATTCTCTAATGTTCCCCAGACCTGGTGCCCAGTGAGGAGGGGAACATAAACGAAATACCACGTGACCACCCTGCCTTTCTGTATGTGAAGGTTAAATCTCTTTTGCTCCAGACATAAAGGGGTTTATTTACTAGAGCTGGAGAGTGCAAAATGAGGCTCAGCTTCTAGCTTCAGCTTGTTCAATTAAGCTTTGGCAATAAAACCTGGAAGCTGATTTGGTTTGTATGCAGAAGTGAGTCTGAATTTGCACTCTCCAGCTTTAGTAAATAAACCCCAAAGAGTGCCACATTGTCCTTTGTGATTACCTTAACCACTTGAGCCCCAGCCACTGCATCAAAACGTTTGCAGGGCGGCACGGCTGCGCAAAACCACGTTTTAAAACGTGGTTTTGCAAAACAGGTAGGGGGTGTGCGCGAGGCGCGTGCCCCCCTACCTGTCCCGCGGTCATTACCGGCTGTTTCCTGGCGATTAGTGCCAATCGCTAACAGAGAGCAGGGCTGCATTGTTTACACACAGCCCTGCTCTCTGTCAGTTGCCTGTCAGCTCCTGACAAGCTGATCGGGACAGAAGAGTTTATCTGTCCCGATCAGTGTGTCTCCCTGCAGTACACACCCCCGCCCCCTAGTAAAACACTCCCTTCACACAGTTAACCCTTTCAGTGAAAAAAAAGTGTTAACTCCTTCCTCCCCAGTGCCATTAGTACAGTGTCAGTGGGTTTTGTTTTCACTGATCACTGTATTGGTGTCACTGGGGATGTCAGTGACCCCAAGTCAGTTCCCCCCCCAGTGTCAAAATGTCCTCCGCAGTCCTGCCATAAGTCGCTGATCGCCGCCATTATTAGTATAAAAAAAATTAAACATCCCAGTATCTTTCCCGCCATTTGTAAACGCTATAACTTTCATGTAAACCAAATAATTTAGACGTATTGGGATTTTTTTTAGCAAAGACATGTCGCAGAATGTATTTTGGACGAAATTTGTGAAAAAATTAGATTTTTTAATTTTTTTTACTGGACATATTTTATAGCAAAAAGTCCAAAATATTGTTTTTTTTTCTTAAAATTGTCAGCCTTTTTTTTTATAGCTCAAAAAATTAAAAATGCACAGGCGATCAAATACCACCGAAAGAAAGCTCAATTTGTGGGAAAAAAAGGACGTAAATTTAATTTGAGTGCAGTGTTGCATGACCGCGCAATTGTCAGTTAAAGTAACGCAGCGCCGTAACACAAACCTCTTCTGTAACCGCTTCCTGACCACCCTACAGCAGAAATACTGCCGCAGGGTGGCATGGGTATGCAAAATCATATATATATATATATATATATATATATAAATATATATATATACGTGAGTCATGCTCCCGTGGTTTTCACACCTCTCCCAGATAGCGTCAGATTGCCTGTCAGTACACCAGTCATCACAAAAAAAACCCTTGATTGCCAGGAACACGCTCATGTACAATAATCCTCCATTGCTAGTATAGCGTCTGAACTGGTCAATATCTTTGATCAGGTCAGCACTATACCAGCGTTCACATTAATATAGCGTCCCTAAAAACGCAGCGTTAGCGGGATCAGCCCCGGCACCTGCCAGCACCTGCGTTTAGCCCCTATGCTTACCCCCCCCCTTCTCCCCCAGCAAGTGCAGTGTCAGTAGGTCACTGTCACTTGTTACATTGCACACAAAACCGCAGTGTTCACAGAATCAGGCCTGATCTCTGTTAGCACTTGCCGGTAAATTTTGATGACTCTCATATGCAGCAGAGTGCCAGTACTAGTGCCGCTCTACCTTTTGGTGAACTGGCGAGTACATCTTGGTCTTTCACATTCCTCCTTGATTTTTGGAGCTGTTTTTCACGGACTATCTGTATGCGTTGATTGTGGATCAAAGCCATTTATATGCACAACAATTTATCGCCGCCAACCCAAATTCAAACCTTGCCAGACCATTCGCATGGAAACTCATTATGGTTTTCAAATTTACATTTTTTTTGGGCCTAACCCTCAACATGGGCATTACTAAAAGAAATGAATTGCGGTTGTATTGGTCCACAGACCCGATTCATCATATGCCGTGTTCTCTGCTGCCATGGCCAGGCATAGATACAGTTGTGTCCAAAATTATTCAACCCCCAATGCTGTAAAGGGGTTTAGGGACTATAGTGTACATTTGGAATTGTATTCAGAATCAAATCCTACAAGGACGTTGTAACTACCCAAATGCAACTAAAATGACATCAATTGTTTATGTAATACAGTAGTAAATGGTTCTTATGTGGTTTCTTCATTGCCACAATTATTCAACCCCTTAAAGACTACCACTCTGAAGAACAGAGGTTCATACAGGTGCTTTCCATCAGGTATTGAAAACACCTGTGGATGTCACCGAGCAGCAATCAAGCATAATAAGCACCAATTAGGCAGCTTTAAAATGACTGTGATACTCAGCTCCTTCTAGACATTTACTGGTGTGGTTACAAACATGGTGAAGGCAAGAGAATGGTCCAGGAAGACAAGAGAAGAGGTGATTTCTCTTCACAGGAAGGGCAATGGCTATAAGAAGATTGCAAAGATGTTAAACATACCAAGAGACACCTTAGGAAGCATCATTCGCAAATTCAAGGCAAAGGGCACTGTTGAAACGCTACCTGGTCGTGGCAGAAAGAAGATGCTGACTTCGACTGCTGTGCGCTACCTGAAGCGTAGAGTGGAGAGAAGTCCCCGTGTGACTGCTGAGGAACTGAGAAAAGATTTGTCAGATGTGGGTACAGAAGTTTCAGCCCAGACAATAAGACGCACACTGCGTAATGAAGGCCTCCGTGCCAGAACTCCCAGGCGTACCCCCTTGCTGTCTCCAAAGAATAAGAAGAGTCGACTGCAGTATGCCAAAAGCCATGTGGACAAACCACAAAAGTTGTGGGATAGTGTTCTGTGGACTGATGAAACAAAATTAGAACTGTTTGGGCCCATGGATCAACGCTATGTTTGGAGGAGGAAGAACAAGGCCTATGATGAAAAGAACACCTTGCCTACTGTGAAGCATGGTGGAGGGTCAATCATGCTTTGGGGCTGTTTTGCTTCTGCAGGTACAGGGAAGCTTCAGCGTGTGCAAGGTACCATGAATTCTCTTCAGTACCAGGAGATATTGGATGGAAACGTGATGCAGTCCGTCACACACCTGAGGCTTGGGAGACGTTGGACCTTTCAACAGGACAATGATCCCAAGCATACCTCCAAGTCCACTAGAGCATGGTTGCAGAGGAAAGGCTGGAACATTTTGGAGTGGCCATCGCAGTCACCAGACTTAAATCCGATTGAGAACCTCTGGTGGGACTTAAAGAAAGCAGTTGCAGTGCGCAAGCCTAAGAATGTGACTGAACTGGAGGCCTTTGCCCATGAAGAATGGGCGAAGATACCCGTAGATCGCTGCAAGACACTTGTGTCAAGCTATGCTTCACGTTTAAAAGCTGTTATAACTGTAAAAGGATGCTGTACTAAGTACTAAGATTGAATGTCACTTGGGGGTTGAATAAAACTGATAATGCTGTGAGCACAGAAAAGACATTTGTGGTTATTTCATTATAACTGTTATGTTATATTTGTCTGACCTACAAGTGCCTCTTTAATGTAAATGTAAGCAAGATGACTGAATGATCAAAAGCAATGTCAAACTGGCCAAAACACTCAATTTCAGTGGGGGTTGAATAATTTTGGACACAACTGTATGAGAGTATAATGTGTTTTATGCATTTCAGCGACAATACACACTGTCATCCTCAGGGTGACCCTGAATTTGACCGGCTCCACAAAATTCAGCCCCTCGCAAATCACCTTAACCTAAAATTTGCAGATGTCTATACTCCCCAGCAAAACATCTGCGTTGAGGAGTCCCTCATTAATTTTTCTGGCCGCCTTGCAGTCAAACAATTTCTCCCCAGCAAGCGTGCCAGATATGGGGTCAAGATGTAGAAGACCTGTGAGAGGACAACAGGCTATACTTATAAGTTTGGATTTACGAGGGAAAAGATAGTCACGTGGAGCCCCCCCGGATACCCAGACTACATGGGGAGCAGTGGCAAGATAGTTTGGGACTTGGTGTCATCATTTCTCCATATGGGGTACCACTTATACGTGGACAATTTTTATTCAAGCGTGCCACTATTTAGACATTTATTCAATCTTGGAACTGGCACTTGTGGCAAAGTGTGACCTAATGTGTGCCCACCATTAAAAGTGGGTGGATGCAGGGCGGTATATTCTAATGGTGGGCATACTACACACTTTTTCTGGCAGAGATTTCTTCTCATTTTTTCATTCATTCCACAGGTTGCATACAAAAAAAAAAGAACATAGCATATATAACCAACAAGGACCAGCGATGTACTGGTACATCACTGGATTTGAATGGTTATACCAGGATGATTCCTACAGCTGCAGGCATCATCCTGGTATCGTTTTTTTCAGTCGGCGATCGGCTTTCATGTAAAAGCAATCCTAGTGGCTAATTAGCTGCAAGATTGCTTTTACAAGCAGTGGGAGATGATGTCCCCTCTCCCCGCTGCCTTCCACGGCCTTCTCGGGCAGTCCCGTGCCATCAGGGGAACCTGAGAATGCAGCCGGTGTTTCTGCCAGCTGACCATAGAGCTGATTGGAGACCAGAGTGGTGCCAATCATCTCTATAGTCTAAGAATTCAAAAGCTACAAGCATTTCATCACTTCAGTTTCGCAGGATATAAACAGCACCATTTGTAAATTGGGAAAGCATCTGATCACACCGATTTTGGTTTGATTAGATAATGTAAGGGCAGAGGAGATATCTAGAGTCTGATAGACCCCAGATTTCTCAAAAAAGAATATATGACAATGCCCATTGAAGTTATAGGGGTTATTTGCATTCCCTGTTATAGCATTAAAAGTGATTAGGTAATTAGGAAATTAGTTATTAGGAAATGAAAGGTACAATGTAAAAATAATAAAAAAAAATCAAAATAACTAAAAAAAAAAAAACAATTGCCCCTCCCATGCGCGCACACCTGTGTGCACAAGCCTTGACCCTGTGCCGTTATGTAAACAGCGGTTGCACCATGCATGTGAGGTATTGCCGTGAACGTCAGATCAAGGGCAGTAATTCTAACACTAGACCTCCTCTGAAAATCTAAAATGGTAGCTTTTAAAGGCTTTTAAAGCTCTGCCTATGGATATTAAAAATGTTTGCAGTTTGTCGCCATTGCATGGGGCATGCGCAGTTTTAAAGCATGTCATGTTTGGTATCTATTTACTTGGCATACTATTATCTTTTATATTTTACCAGACAATTGGCCAATATATTGTGTTTTTGTGCATTAAAAGTAAAAAAAGTGTATTTTTTTTTTAAATTTGCATTTGAAAAATCGCTGCGCGAGTACTATCTGCCATAAAAAATTGTGGTACCCGCCATTTTATTCACTAGGGTGTCTGCTTTAAAAAAATATATACTGTTTGGGGGTTTAAATTAATTTCCTAGCAAAAAATACTGATTTTTTTCATGTGAACAAAAAGGCTTGGTCTTCAGGTGGTTAGAAGAGTGAATGATGTGTGGCATAAACTTCTAATGCTGGGCATAAAACGCCCACACCCCCCCAAAACAACCCCTTTTTGGAAAGTAGTCACCCCAAACCATTTGCTGAGAGGAATGTTGATTCAATAGAAGAATTTATTTTTTTACCACAAGTTTTTGGAAAATGACAAAAATAAATATATTTTTTTTTTTTACACAAAATTGTCACTTAAATGATTTACTGCTCACACATGCCATGGGTATACGTGGAATTACTACCCAAAATACATTTTGCTACTTCTCCCGAATATGGGGGTACCACATTTGAGAGACTTTTTGGCAGTCTAGCCAAGTACAGGACCCCAAAATCCAATAAGCACCTTCAGGCTTTTAAAGGGCTTTATTTCCTCATTACACTTCCAGACTACCTATCACAGTTTCGGAGGCCCTGAAATGTCAGGATAGCACCTAACCCCCCCAAATTACCCCTTTTGGGAAAGTAGACACCCCAAGGAATTTGATAAAAAGCACGGTAAGTATTTTGCAGATCTCATTTGTTGCCACAAGTTTTTGGAATATGAAGAAAAAAACAAAAACATTTTTTCTATTTTTTTTATATTTCAAAACCTTGTGAGAAAAAATGAGATCTGCAAAATACTCACCATGCCTCTTTTTAAATTCCTTGGGGTGTCTACTTTCCAGAAAGGGGTCATTTGGGGGGGGGGGGGTTGGGGCCATCCTGGCATGTTTGGGCCTTTGAAACTGTGATAGGTAGTGAGGACGTGTAATGAGGAAGTTATGCACCTTCCGGCTTTCAAAGTGGTCATTGGATTTCAGGCTCCTGTATGTGGCTAGGCTCCCAAAAAGTCTCACACATGTGGTATCCCCATACTCAGTAGAAGTAGCAGAATGTATTTTGGGGTGTAATTCCACATATACCCATGGCTTGTGCGAGAAATAAATCATTTAAATGACAACTTTGTGTAAAAAAGAAAAAAGTTTTTGTCATTTTCCAGAAACTTTTGGAAAAAAAATAAATCTTCCATGGACTCAATATGCCTCTCAGCAGATAGCTTAGGGTGTCTAATTTCCGAAAAGGGGTCATTTGAGGGTGTTTGTACTATCCTGGTATTTTAGCACCTCAAGTAATGTGATGGGCAGTCAGAAAGTAAAAGCTGTGTAAATTCTATTATCTATACCATAGTTTGTAGATGCTATAACTTTCACAAAAAGCAATCAATATACACTTATTGGGATTTTTTTTAACCAAAAACATGTAGCAAAATACATTTTGGCCTAAATTTATGACGAAGTTTTAGTTTTTTTTAGATATTTTTATGACCAAAACGACCAATATTGTTTTTTTCAAAATAAAATTTTTCCTTAAAATTTTTTTTTTTCATAGCGCCAAAAATAAAAAGTGCACAGGTGATCAAATACCACCAAAAGAAAGATCTATTTGTGTTAAAAAAGGACATACATTTAATTTATGTACCGTATTGCACGACCACGCAATTGTCCGTTAAACTAGCGCAGCGCTGTATAGCAAAAAAATGGCGTAAATTGCAGTATCTATACCATAGTTTGTAGACGCTATAACTTTCACACAAAGCAATCAATATACACTTATTGGGATTTTTTTTACCAAAAGCATGTAGCAGAATACATTTTGGCCTAAATTTATAACTAACTTTGAGTTTACTGTATATTTTTTATAGCTGAAAAATATTGTTTTTCTTCAAAATATTTGGTCTTTTTTGGTTTATAGCGTGAAAAATAAAAAGGGCACAGGTGATCAAATACCACCGAAAGAAAGCTCTATTTGTGTGAAAAAAGGACGTAAATTTCGTTTAGGTGCAGCATTGCATGACCGCGCAATTATCAGTTGAATTAGTGCAGCGCCAAGTAGCAAAAAGAGGCCTGGTCATTAAGGGGGGTAAATCCTCAGGAGCTCAAGTGGTTAATGTGAAAAAGTCTATACTAAGTTCACTATATGGATCACTTATGTATTTTATGCTTAGTGATCATATCCCCACTTAATCTCCTCTTCTCAAGAGAGAATAAATTCAGTTCAGCTAATATAGTATTTCCTCATAGCTGAGCTCCTCCATACCTCTTATCAGTTTGTTTGCCGTTCTTTGCTCTTTCTCCAATTCTCCAATATCCTTTTTGTGAACTGCATATTCAAGATGAGGTCTTACTAATGATTTGTATAAGGGCAAATACATCTCTTTCTTTCTCTCTCTGGAGTATATACCCCTTGTTTTAAAATAAATTATTTTGCTAGCTTTAGAAACTGCAGCTTGGCATTGTCTGCTATTATTAAGCCTACAATGTACCAGAACACCCAGATTCTTTTTCAGCCCTTTCTATATGTGCAAAGAGTCTCCACCTCTTCATTAACATTGGGTGGCCTATAACAAACTTCAAAACTTAACTTTGCACACCCATATGCACTTCCACCCATAATGCAGCAGCACCATCGCACTCTCCATCAACAAGGTCCTCTTTCACACTCGCTTTGAGATCACTTCTCACATATAGACAAACACCACCACCTTTACTTTTTACCCTGTATCTCTGAAAGAGAGCATAGCCAGGAAAAGGAAAAGAAAAGGGGGATTTGATATGGGGCCCTCCATTTCTTATGGGACTGTGGCAGGGGGAAAGTTTTAAGTCTCCCTGCTGTATATACACAGTGGAGAAACACTTCTAAAATGTCAGCAGGTTTTTAGTCCCCCCATTCAGTATGAGGTGAAGAAAAACCATTAAAGTTTCAAGCCCCCCTGTTATATATTAATAGAATGAGGAAGTTTCTAGAAAATGGGAGTTTAAAGCCCTCCACTGCACCTGGGCATACCTGGAAGGCAAATTGGCCAATCAAAAGAGGACTAAGAGAGAGGAGATGGCTATAAAAGAGGGGTTCTGATCATAGGTGAAGCAGACACCTGGGAGGCATCTTTGTGGTGCTCCCCTCCCAACCCACCCCTTTTTTGTTGTCGTGGCCAATTATTATTGGTGAGGTCGCCTTTTTTCAAAGGAGGATGAGTAAGTAAGTATGTTTATTTGAAATTTGATGGATCGTTAGATACGTATGGTTGAAAAGTTGTTGTTTTAATATGTGCAGCTTGAGTCGTAGTGACTAAGCTGGTGTTGTGTAGTGAGACTTTAAGAAATAATGTTTAAAATATTAATATTGAGTTAATATGTACAAATAAAGAGTTATAAAAAAATTATACTTATATTTATTCCAATAATAAAATGGCCGCAGCCAAGTTATTACCAAAAAACTAAAAGTTGTTGTCTTTTATTTGGTTAAAGAATAAAGCATACTGCCTACAGTCCCATATTAATAGCCCAGTCGTGTGAAGAAGGAAGCCAAGATTCAGCAATACCAAATAAATCATAGTTCTCTTCATGCACCAAAGCTTCAAACTCACCTATTTTAATTGGCAGACTCTTGACATTGGTGAACACTTTATTTCATTGTCGTATTTTTCACTTGTGTTTTTTTTTTATTTTTTTGTAGTACAAATAGTACTATAATTTCCAATGGTTGTTTGCAACATGGAAAACTGTTTATCACCCCAATGAAAAGTTAGCCCAGTGCTCTAGAAACATAAATCCTTCCATCTTACACAGGTCTTTAGCCATGCATTCAGTTCTCTAAACTCCCCCTGTCCTTCCTGTGCTGCACATGGCACATTAAATATTCCAGAGAATATCACCTTGGAGATCATTTCCTTTAACGCGCAGCCTAGTTCTTTATTTTTTTTTCCAAAAAAGTTTTATTGAAGTATGAAAGGCATAACAAGTCATATACAAATACGGATCGCAGTCCGCGCATGCCCTCTAACATGTTCTCCCGCAACGCAGACGGGATCAGGACATTTAAATAAGTTGTAGGTCAACCTGAAATATAGTCCTATAGTAGGGCAGAAGCATAATATATAACCATAGCAATGATGTTAGCAATATGTAAAGTAGAGAAATACGGTGTACGCTAGTCCTTGTGTAGGGAGATCTCAAATAACAGGACTGTGGAGTGCAAGACAATAGTGTCATCTCAAGGCATATATGTCCTATGTTTCCGTATCCGAACATTGTAGGTTAGTGTTGTGGAGTATTGTTACACCTGTACGTCTATGAGTACTCTGTACCTTATGAAAAATGTCGTTAGTTAGAGTATAATAAAGAGGTGAAACAGAGAGAAAGAAAAGAAAAGAAAGAGACGAGCGCGGGAATGGAGAAGGAATATGAAGGTAATTACATAATGGGGTGGGGGGGACGTAGGGGACAAATATATAGGGAGAGAAGAAAAAGAAAAGAAAAAAAAAAAGGGGGGGGGAGGGGGTGGGGGGAGGATAAGGTTTACAATTAAATATGCATAGCCAAACCAGTCACATCAATAAGCAGCGGCCAGGCTGAGACAGATTCTATCTTTCATTGGGGATATAATTCAGGTAAAGTCCAATAATGGAGCTATTCCTGAGGTGAAAGTTCTAGAGGTTTCCGTGTCTTCAAATCTCCTCTCGCTCATTCCTTCATTAAACAATGATAAGTATCAGTAGTTTGGAAATGAGTCCAACAAGCCCAAGTCTTCCTGAATCTCTCGGGGTGTTCTTTTGCCACTGAAATCAGCTCCTCCATCTCCGCGATCCTGATGATCCTAAGAATCCACTCTCGCACGGTGGGAACATAGTCTGATCGCCAATGAACCGGAATACACTGCCTTGCCGCATTTATCATGTGTAATGCAAGTGACTTACGATAAGTCCTCACAGGAAGTGAGGAGTGATGGAGTAGACATTGTGCTGGGGTAAAGTCTAGGGTGTATGTAGTTACTTGTGTGATTATGTCCAAAACTTTTCTCCAGAAGGGCTGCAGCAGCGGGCATTCCCACCAGATATGTAGAAGAGTACCTGTTGCCCGGTAACATCTCCAGCACAAATCTGGCACGTTAGGATCAAATTTATGAATCAGAGACGGAACTCTGTACCATCTGGAAAATATTTTATAGTTGCCTTCTTCTGTAGACACACATATGGAACCTTTATGCATGTGGTCATAAATGTGGTCCCAGGCCTCTGGTGAGATTGGAAGTTGTAGATTACGCTGCCAGGCTGCACAGGTCTTCCGCGAGGAAGATGTATTGGCACTTTCAAGATAGGAATATAGTTTGGATATTACATGCCTCTGGGGGATGTCCGTAAAGCAGAGCTTCTCAAATGCAGTAAGCGGTCTTGAATAGTCCTTTAGGTGTGGGGAGTTACGTAAAAAGTGGTGGATTTGTCTATACATCCAAGGCGTTAGTGTAAGGGATGGCCACACCTTTGCAATGTCTTCTCTAGATAAGCAGCCTAGTTCTTTAGATTGATTTTTAAGGAGCCTCCATCTTCCATGTATTCTGTTATTGGTCCCAACATGGACCAAGACAGTTGGGTCATGCCCAGACCTTCCCAGTAACTTTATCAACCTGGTCAGCCACACGCTGAACCCTAAAACCAGGGAGACCACAAATCATTTAGTTGAGGCGATCCCGGCAAATAAATTGTTCTTTCATTCCTTCTGATTATACACTGCTCAAAAAAATTAAAGGAACACGTTTTAATCAGAGTATAGCATCAAGTCAGTTAAACTCCGGGGATATTGATCTGGTCAGTTAAGTTGCAGAAGTGGTTGTTAAACAGTTTCAGCTGCTTTGGCGTTAATGAAATTAACAACAGGTGCACTAGATGGGCAACAATGAGACGAACCCCAAAACAGGAATGGTTTTATAGATGGAGGCCACTGACATTTTTTCCCTACTAATCTTTTCTGACTGTTTTTCACTAGTTTTGCATTTGGCTAGGGTCAGTGTCACTATTGGTAGCATGAGGCGATACTTGGACCCTACAGAGGTTGCAGAGGCAGTCCAGAAGTTTGCTGTCTCCCAGGACAATCTCAAGAGCATGAGGGAGATTCAATGAGACAGGCAGTTACTCTAGGAGAGCTGGATAGGGCCGTAGAAGGTCCTTAACCCATCAGCAGGTCCAGTATCTGCTCCTTTGTGCAAGGAGGAACAGGATGAGCACTGCCAGAGCCCTACAAAATTACCTCCAGCAGGCCACTGGTGTGAATGTCTCTGACCAAACAATCAGAAACAGACTTCATGAAGGTGGCCTAAGGGTCCGACATCCTCTATTGGGCCCTCTGCTCACTGCCCGGCACCATAGAGCTCGACTGGCATTTGCCAATGAAGACTAGAATTGGCAGATCCACCACTGGCGCCCTGTGCTTTTCACAAATGAGAGCAGGTTCACCCTGAGCATATGTGACAGACGTGAAAGGGTCTGGAGAAGTCATGGAGAACGTTATGCTGCCTGTAACATCATTCAGCATGACCATTTTGGTGGTGGGTCAGTGATGGTCTGGGGAGGCATATCCATGGAGGGACGCACAGACCTCTACAGGCTAGACCAGTCTTTCTCAACCCAACTATATCTACAACTCATGATACATAAATGTGATGATCAGTGGGAAGAATGCTCCTTATACTTGTGGTTACTGGGAAGAATTACTCCCTGAAAGATAGCTAAACACATCAATGGTATCAGTGGGAGCTTATCTGAGAGGCAGAAATTGCTCATTGCTGAAGGAACCCCTAGCAACCTCTGGAGAAACCCTAGATTTCCATGGAACCCTGGTTGAGAAACCCTGGGCTAGACAATGGCACCCTGACTGCCATTAGGTATCAGGATGAAATCCTTGGTCCCATTTTCAGACCCTACACTGGTGCAGTGGGTCCTGGCTTCCTCCTGGTGCACGAAAATGCCCAGCCTCATGTGGCGAGAGTATGCAGGCAGTTCTTGGAGGATGAAGGAATTGATACCATTGAATGGCCCCCACACTTGCCTGACCTAAATCCAGTAGAACACCTCTGGAATATCATGTTTTGGTCCATCCGCCGCTACCAGCTTGCACCTCAGACTGTCCAGGAGCTCAGGGATGCCCTGCTCCAGATCTGGGAGGAAATATTCCAGGACACCAGCCGTCGTCTTACTAGGAGCATGCCCTGACATTGTCAGGCATGCATACAAGCATGTGGGGGACATGCAAACTACCGAGTACCATTTTGAGTTGCTGCAATGAAATTTCAGCAAAATGGACTAACCTGCTGCATAATGTTTTCACTTTGATTTTCGGGGTGTCTTGGAATTCAGTCCTCTGTAGGTTGATAATTTTCATTTCTGTCAAATGATGGGGCATCCTTACATTCCTAACACATTACCTAGTCCATATCAGTATAGATATCCAGCATGATATTTTTCCCCATTGAGATCTGCTGTGTTTTCAAAGTGTTCCTTTAATTTTTTTGAGCAGTGTAGAATCCTCTTATTTCCACCAACTGTCTAGGTCTTTCTGCACTACCCTCACCATCCCTACTATACGAGCTGCTCTCCCAGCTGTTAGGGGTAGCAGTGACATATAGGGCTACCATCTCTGAGTTTGCCACCTCAACATCTTCACACAACTTGGCAAATATGTTTGGGTGCACAAACCTAGGACCGGCTTTCCTTTTTTGTGAGCCTCTGCCACTCCCTCTAACTATGGTAACCTTATCTTCCTACCTGATAATCTTGACTTATCCCTCTAACCTTCACATCAATCCCCATTAACCACCTTCTCAGTGAGCAGAAGCATCCTTTCAAGGTCGTCAGTTCTGTTCAGTGTTGCAACTTACTCCTCCAGATCTCTAATGTGAGCTACCATAAAGGCAACCTACTCACATCTGTCACAGCAAGGATCCTGGAACTGTTGCTCCATTATTGTATACATGCAGCACACTGTGCACTGCACAAAACATTCAATCTTGCTATCACACATTGTCTCAGTCACAATATTAATGTTACTTACAGGAAACTTAAGATGTTACTTACACGTTTGAATACTCCCTTTAATCTCCTTGTTTTTAACTTGTCACTTAGTCAAACTTCCACTTTGTCAAAGTTCCAGCCAGCAAAATGTGAGCACGCTCAATGTGAGCTCTATAGAAAGTTATTTAATTTGGTAGAAATCAGGGAGGGCCTCTTCATCATAGCTGGGTCTTCCAAAGAATCTGCTGGTTATTAGTCACTTGTCCAGCTTCCTGCACGCCAGTTCTGACAGTGGAGAGCTTCTCATCTGGCTGCAGGTCACTTGCCCAGCTACTGCTGCCTCAAAAAGTGTGGACTTGTTAAACTGCTGAGCGGGGTGGGGGCAGAGAAACATATCTTCCCTTGGCAAAAGGAGCTAAAGGGATCTGCACACGCATCTGAGCATAGTGAATAAATGGGCACTCTCCTACAGCACCTCTCACCCTAAGCGTAAGAGGTTAATTATTACGGTTTTCTGGAATTAACAACATTACAAGTTATACTGCTAGCCATATGTATTCATTTCTGATTCTGGTAGGAGGAAGCTGCTGCTTTTAGCACCCTGTAACTGTTGCCTGTACCAAACCTCTGTTATCTCTTCATAATAACGGATCATCTTGCTGAATACTGTTTGTAAGATAAGAACTATCTAGATGTCAAATAAGTTCTCTAAGTGTGTTTTTGGTTTGATCAGCTAAAGTTAAAGTGATATTAAACTCAAAAACAAATATTTATTATACTGCAGCTTACCAGTTCTTAAATGTGATAACTGGAATCATTTTCTTTTCATAGGCTTTCTTTTATTTTTACCTGGTGATCCTGCCAGTAAAGCAGGTACAGGCATAGATTACATCCATCTATAGGCAGGCTGGTTGTACTGAAGTTGATTTATCGATCAACTTCAATACAACAAGCCTGTTGGATTTTTCGCATACGATCACTGCCAGTAGTGATCATGTGCTCTTCCTGCTGGGAAGGCTCCCTGCTGGCAGAGCACAATAGCGCTGTAGGAGGCACATTTAATGATTAGTAAACTGCATTATACTAAATAATAATAAAGTATAATTTCTGGCATGGCAATGTTTTACAGTTACATTGGTTCACACAAATAGAGCTTTTTTTGGTGATATTTGGTGAAAATTTTGAAAAAAAAAAACAAAAAAGCAATATTTTCTCATCTCTGTTGTAAAATATATCCTATAAACTCAAATT
Organism: Staurois parvus; assembly: GCF_062004578.1. NCBI lineage: Eukaryota > Metazoa > Chordata > Amphibia > Anura > Ranidae > Staurois > Staurois parvus. The sequence goes on along the minus strand of NW_028318078.1, from coordinate 10,998,871 downwards.
TTGACATAAATTTAAGCCAAAATGTATTTTGCTACATGTCTTTGGTAAAAAAAATCCCATTAACTGCATATTAATTGGTTTGTGTGAAAGTCATAGCATCTGCAAACTATGGTATAGATAATTTACCCAGCTTTTACTTTCTGACTGCCTATCATTTCTTGAGGTGCTAAAATACCAGGACAGTACAAACACCCCCCAAATGACCCCTTTACGGAAAGTAGACATCCTAAGCTATCTGCTGAGAGGAATGTTGAGTCCATGGAAGATTTATTTTTATTCCACAAGTTTTTGGAAAATGACAAAAACATTTTTTTTTTACACAAAGTTGTCATTTAAATGATTTATTTCTCGCACAAGCCATGGGTATATGTGGAATTACACCCCAAAAAAAACCATTCTGCTACTTTTACCGAGTATGGGGATACCACGTGTGTGAGACTTTTTGGGAGCCTAGCCAAAATGTTTTTTTATTTTTTTTTAAGTTGTCAATTAAATATATATTTCTCACACATGCCATGGATATATGTGGAATTACACCCCAAAATACATTCAGCTATTGGGATACCACTTGAGTGAGACTTTTTGTTAACCTAGCCACATACAGGAGCCCAAAATCTGATGACCACGTTGAAAGCCTGAAGGTGCGTAACTTCCTCATTCCACTTCCTCACTACCAATAACAGTTTCGGAGGCCCTGAAATGCTAGGACAGCACCCCCCCCCATGACCCCTTTTTAGAAAGTAGACTCCCCAAGGAATTTAAAAAGATGCATGGTGAGTATTTTGCAGCTCCAAAAAAATCAAGGGTAGTAGTTGAATTTGCTGTTGCCACCTGCATTCCGGGTTGGGCAGTGAATGGGGGAAGTACAGGTGCTGCAAAATTTGAGGGCTGCCAATCAGGATTTGCAAGCACATACGGATGGACACTAGGGGCTCTACAGGTCTGTGTGCGAATTCTTGGTGGCTGTGGGACACTACTTGTGCTAGCCACCGCACCAGCTTGTACCGCATTTATAGGACTCGCCATATCACCAAGTGATACTGCAGTGTTGGTGTATAAAACACCATGATGTACTAGGCCGCTGGTGCTTGCCAGTTCACCAGAAGGTTGAGCGGCACTAGTACTGACACTCTGCTGCATATGAGAATCATCATCCGATTGTAACATCTCAGCAACCTGGAAATGGGGTCGGATACGGCTGACCTTAGCACGGACCTCCACTCAATCGTCTGAGCTATCTGTCAGGGTTCTACAGGTTCGTATTCTGAGGCAGATTCTGTCAGTGAGGCTTCCCCTTCATTCTCATCTGACTAGGTCAGAATCCTGTAGGCCTCTTCACTAGAGTAACTTTCATTTGACATTTTGGCCATTAAATCTATAGGTACCCAGTGCGTCTCATGGGAAAAAGAGCACCTGGCTATCAGGGACTGCTTGAACTGCTACAAAAAAATTTACCTGCAAGTGCTAACAGAGATCAGGCCTGATTCTGCGAACACTGCGGTTTTGTTTGCTATATATCAAGTGACAGTGATCTACTAAACTGACACTGCACTTGCTGGGGAAGAAGGGGGGGGGATAAGCGTAGGGGCTAAATGCAGGTGCTGGCAGGTGCCGGGGCTGATCCTGCGTTTTTGTGGACACTTAAATGTGAAAGCTGGTATAGTTCTGATCTGATCAAAAATATTGATCTGTTCAAACAATATACTAGCAATGGAGGTTTATTATGTATGTGAGCGTGCTTCTGGCAATCAAGGGGTTAAATGTGATGACTGATGTAGTGACGAGCAATCTGACGCTATCTGGGCGGGACGCTAACTTACGCTAACACTATCTAAAGCCACAGGTGAAACTAATACAGTGATCAGTAAAAAATCTGTACACTGAACTAAGGACACTGGTGACAGGGCAGTGGAGGGGTTAACTGGGGGGGGGGGGGGGACGATCAGGGGGTTAAATGTGTCGTAAAAAGTGTTCTAACTGTGTAAGTGTGCTGTTTTACTCACGTATGTCTGCTTTCTTCTCTCTCTGGGATGGAATGTGCCCAGATAAAGAATATTTAATCATTTCCTGTACCTGTGTAAGTGTAAACACAGGTACAGGAAGATTCCTGATAGGGCAGGGATCGATCATCCGATTCAGGCCGAATCGCGGCACCTGCAGGTCGGTGGGCGTGCGAGCACCCCCGGCCCAAGATCACTGCAGGAGCGCAAATCTCCTGTATATATACATGATTTTGTGTATCCGTGCCGCCCTGTAGCAGTATTTCTGCTATAGGGTGGCACGGAAGTGGTTAATAAGCGATAACATAATCTCTGTTCTCAACTGCACAAGGGGCTTGTAGAGCTGTGGGTGGAGAAAGAGCAATACACTGATCTTCCCAGTCAATGGCTGTGCAGGGGGGCATGTCAGCACAACTCTTGACCATTGGAAAACATTCAGACATCCTCTTCATGTACCTTCACACCTCTGCTTCTACTTCCAGTCCTATTCGGGTTCAAAGGATCAAAAAGGAGAACTGTTGCTACACTTACAGAGTTCATATGTCGACACAGCCTCTGTGATATTTAATGGCACCTTCAGTTCCTCTCCACCGGCTGGAAATGACGTCAGAGGAAGTGATGTCAAGAGCGTGGCTCTGCCCAATACGTTTTGTCTGTGTGACGTCTTCAGCTGACCATTCATGGTACCCTCAGAGGAGTATATGAGGAGGATGTCTGGTGGAAGGAGAGTCTATTTAAATCGTTACTGACCTTCTTATTCAACAAAAGAAGTCAGTAAGTGCTACTCACAAGGGGAATGGTGAATAAGTACAGGCACTTTCTGGTTGTGGTAAATCACAGATGTGGAGAAAATAAAGAACAGCAAGCACAGACAATTGGAAAACCACTTTATTGGTTTGCACAGAGGACTGATCACAGCATATCGTTGAAAGCACCAGAACTTTTATAAACATTGGACTTTGGTATATTTAATAATGGCTTAGTATATAATTTTTAGTTTACACTGTGGAATGTTTGTAGCACTATTTATTGATATATTGGATATAGCACCAGCACTTTATGCATTGGATTTAAAGGGCTAGAAGGAGGATTTATAAATACTTGTAATATTTTTTGTTGTCGTTTAGTGCTGCACCTAGCTTTATTTACGTTAACATGGTATAGCAGGCATATATCAGGGATATGAAATATTGAGATAACATATTCTTCAACAACATAATAAAATAAAAATAGCATTTCTAAAAAAAATCCTAGTGGTGTGACCAAACACTGTGATGATGAATGGTCTATAAAAAAACACATCAAAGTACACAGAGAAGATTGGTTTGGCACAGAACATACAAAACAGCATGCAGAATGAGGTAGTGCGGAGTACATGATGTGCACAGCATAGTATAAAAAGTGGAGCAGTGTGTAATATATAATAAATAGCACAGCATACAGAGCTGAGTATTTTAAATTGAGCATCCCATTCTAAACCGTTACTGCCGAGAAAAAGCCCTGTATACACGTTTAGAATATGGGACGAAAGATTGTCCATTTTTTTCTGCATGCTAGTCTCATATCAAAAGTGTAGAGGTTACTAAAGTTATGAAAATTCTTTAATTACAGAATAAAAATTCTGAAGAATATAATGTATTTGTATTGTATTTTCGGACAACTACTGTACTAGTTGAATGAAAATCATACGATCCGGTACCGTACAATATAAATATTCATGCTTGTCCCTTCTATATTTTTCAGACGATTGCTGTGTACTAACGATCAGATTGTCGTACGATCGCTTTAAAAGCAGCATTTTTTTTTTTAAATATTCTGATCGTGTACGGGGCTTAAGTGCTTGGTCTACATATCTTACTCAACAGTTCAGGTAAGGTTTTTGGCTTTCCTACCCACCCTTCTAACCTGTGTGATATTCATTTTCTAACATGTTACAGGAACATAAGGTCTGGGGGTTCAAACATATTTTCTATTGTCTTTTTTACCCATTGTGTGCACACATAGCACAGCTATATAATCAGTATTATCTTATCCTTCACACATAGTGCAGCTATATAATCAGTATTATCTTATCCTTCACAGCTACTCTTCCTTTCTCTTATCTTCTCTATCTGGGCTAAAGGGCAAACAATACCTTTTTTTTGTTTTTTTATGTACTGTATAATGTGTTCCTCCTGTTTTTTTTTTTTGCTCTATGGGTGTTCTGTAATGCCTTTGATGCACTGCTCAGTAGTAAATGCAATGACTGTACTAAAATATCATTCAGATTCTGGGCTCTTTTTGCTACCATAATCTGAATGATATTTTAGTACAGTCAGAATTTCAAAGAGTCCCCCAAACAAACTGGTTAACTAGGCAAACTCGTATAACTGGCATGTTTCCGTGTGGCAATTGCCAAATTTGTCCATATGTACATAAGACCAATCAGTTTTTTAATACAGATGAATCCCAGGTATTTCAAATAAGAAACTTTATTAACTGTTCTAGTAATAAAGTAATTTATATGATAGAATCTCCATGTAAAAAGATGTATATAGGGAAAACCAAAAGAACCCTTAGAACTAGGATTGGTGAACATTTGAGAGATATTAAAAATGAGAACAGGAATAGGAATGAAAGAGAGATGGAAAACCCGCTAGCCCTACATTTTAAGGAGGTACATGGGGTAAGGATTGATGGTTTGAAAGTTAAGGGAATTTTCCTGTTAAATATTTCAGCTAGACGGGGCGACTTTGACAAAGTTCTCCTCCAAAAAGAAAAATTTTGGATACAGTTGCAAGAAAAAGTATGTGAACCCCTTGGGATTACGTGGAGTTTTACATGAATTGGGCATAAAATGTGCTCTGAATGTCATCTAAGTCACAACAATAGAAGAACACAGTCTGCTGAACATAATACTACACAAACATTAGATGTTGCCATGGTTTAATTGCACATAACATGTAAACATTCACAGTGCAGGGAGGAAAAAGTATGTGAACCTTTGGACTTAATAACTGGTTGACCCTCCTTTGGCAGCAATAACCTCAACCAAACGTTTCCTGTAGTTGCAGATCAGACCTGCACAACGATCTGGAGTAATTTTGGACCACTCCTCTTCACAAAACTGTTCCAGTGTAGCAATATTCTTGGGATGTCTGGTGTGAATCGCTCTCTTAAGGTCATGCCACAGCATTTCAATCGGGTTGAGGTCAGGACTCTGACAGGGCCACTCCAGAAGGCGTATTCTGTGCTGTTGCAGCCATTGTTTTGTTGAATTACTTGTATGCTTTGGGTCATTGTCCTGTTGCATCACCCATCCTCTGCGGAGCTTCAGTTGGCGGACAGATGGTCGTACGTTTTCCTGCAAAATGTCTTGATAAACTCTGGAATTCATTTTCCCATCAATGACAACAATCTGTCCAGGCCCTGAGGCAGCAAAGCAGCCCCAAACCATGATGCTCCCTCCGCCATGTTTTACAGTGGGGATGAGGTTTTGATGTTGGTGTGCTGTGCCTTTTTTTCTCCACACATAGTGTTGTGTGTTCTTTCCAAACAACTCAATCTTGGTTTCATCTGTCCACAGTATATTTTGCCAGTAGTGCTGTGGAACATCCAGGTGCTCTTTTGCAAACTTCAAACGTGCTGCAATATTCTTTTTGGACAGCAATGGCTTCCTCCGTGGTGTCCTCCCATGTACTCCATTCTTGTTTACTGTTTTCCTTATTGTAGATGTGTCAACAAAAATGTTAGCATGTGCCAGAGATTTCTGTAGGTCTTTAGCTGACACTCTGGGATTCTTCTTTACCTCATGCAGCATTCTGCGCTGTGCTCTTGCAGTCATTTTTACAGGACGACCACACCTAGGGAGAGTAGCAACAGTGCTAAACTTTCTCCATTTGTAGACAGTCTGTCTTACCGTGGACACATGAACATCAAGGCTTTTGGAGATACTTTTGTAACCCTTTCCAGCTTCATGCAAGTCAACAATTCTCGATCGTAGGTCTTCTGAGAGCTTTTTTTTGCGAGGCATGGTTCACATCAGACAGTGCTTCTTGAAACCAGTAAACCCAAAACAGGTGTGTGTTTTTTAAGGGCAGGACAGCTGTCAGCAACACATCCAATATCATCACACTGATTGGAGTCAAGGTTGGCTCACTCCTGGCTCCAATTAGCTCTGGGAGAAGTCATTAAGCTAGGGCTTCACATACTTTTTCCTCCCTGCATTGTGAATGTTTACATGTTATGTGCAATTAAACCATGGCAACATCTAATGTTTGTGTAGTATTATGTTCAGCAGACTGTGTTCTTCTATTGTTGTGACTTAGATGATGTTCAGAGCACATTTTATGCCCAATTCATGCAAAACTCCACGTAATCCCAAGGGGTTCACATACTTTTTCTTGCAACTGTATATACTCTTGGTACATTAGTCCCACATGGACTAAATACAGAACTTAATTTTAAAGTCTTTTTGAATTAAATAAAAGAATCTCCTTGGTAAGTATATGACCACATTGCCATCTGAGTCTAAAGAATTATATTCCTCCTTTCTAAGGTGATTTTTCCTTTGAATATTTAGTATATGTTTTTCTGTGATTTTGGATTTTAATGTAGTGATAATTTTTCAACACAAGAGGGCGACATAAACAACTTTGTATGCAATTAAGGCACTATATAAGGCAATGGAAGAGAAGTCCCCTCCCAGTTCTGACGAAGTCTGCGGTGATTGGCTGACGAAACGTGTCAACGTGATGACATCATTACGCTCGGCGTCTTCATAGGGTGCGATGCCCACGAGGAGGGAAGAAGCAGTTTGCTTTAGCTCCATATTGGAAAGGCACGAGGCATTAAGATTACGATGAGGCTATCATCCTAAGCAGCCTGCACATGGCGACTTAGAGTCACAGCTCACTTCCACCGGTGGCAAGTTATTAGCTTGTTTGGCTTAAGATAGTCTCAATTGCTATTTGTATTCGGGGAGCATACTCTGCATTTTGGGAACCATTTGCCCATAAGCCCCTCTTTGGGGGAATTTTTGAACTCCTATTAGAGGAACACGTTTATACTATGCTACATATGTGCTGTGATATGTGATATTAGTCTCATATATATCTAAAAGGAACCGCATCATTTCTCAGTAAGAGCAATTTTTGGAAACCTTGACTTGGGTATATACATTCAGGTATATTCTGCCTTCTATAATCAGCTTGGACTTTATATATATAGACAACCTGGCTTTCCACCCCCATATTCATTATTAGAAACACAAAGACCTGATCTCATTTGAAGTGAGGTGGAGTCTCCTTGATCCTGTTTATGGTAATATATTTTTTCCCTTACATTTATTCTATTCAGGTATTTTGTTTGATACTCATGATTTATGTTTATACAGTCTTAGAACCACTTGCTATTGTGGATTCACTTCCATTTGGGGTGGTCACCCAGGAAGGCCCTACATTCATTTTTTCATGATGGTCAAGCTCATGAGAAGGTAATGAAACTACTAGTTTACTACTAAGTTTGGTTATCTTGTTTCAGTACATGACCAGTGCATATATTACTCTTTTTATGTTTCCACTACTATGATCCTTCTTTGGTTTCCATTATAGGAAGTTATTCCGTTTATTGTGGTGTTTACCAAAGAATATTTCTGAAGAATGATATCCCTATTCAGATACCATGTGGAACCATATGGAATTTTATGATCATGTAGTTAGGAAACTTCATTGCCTTATGTGGATTCCTGCTTGCCGATAAATAACCAGATCTGAAGACGTCAAATGTTTTTTAATTTTGTAGTTTTATTATGATTTGTTCACCGTGTCCATGTCCAACCTCTTCATGATCCATGTGATCAAATAAAATATTTTTGTAGCTATTGAATGCAGTTATATTACTCCGCATGAATTTTCAATTAACCACTTTTTTGCGGGCAGTGCTGCTCTTGTCATACTGCCATATTTTCTATTACGTCTTATTATAGTCTTACCTGTAGGCAGGGCTGTCTTTAATATTGATTGGAACCTGGGCAAACTTTTTCTTGGATCCCCTTGACCCCCATGCAAATTCACTCTCTGCCTGCTCTGAGACATACAATAAATAGCAGTTGAACTCAAAATGAGTTTACTGGAGCAGATCAGGTAGCGATTGCGATTGGTTGCCAGAGGTTACGGTATATTATTACTGCACACCGACTGATTGCTAGAGGTTACAGCACATGATTTCTGCTTGCTAATTGGTTGCCAGAGGTTACTGCTCATCATTACCACCCACCCATTGGTTGCTAAAGTTTACTGTACATCGTTACCACACAGTTGGTCAGTTGCTAGAGGTTACTGCACATAATTACTGCTCACTGATTGGTTGCTAGAGGTTACTGTACATTATCACTGCTAAATTATTGGTTACTAGAGGTTACTACACACTATCACTATGGGATCAGTGGCAGTGGTGGGGGGGTGGGATAAGTGTTAGTGCTGGGGGGGATGGGAGGAGTGACAGTGCTGGTGGGGGATGGAATCAGTGCCATTACTTGGGGGAATAGGATGAGTGGAAGTGCAAGGGGTGGATGGGATCAGTGGAAGTGCTGGATGGGGATGGGATTTGACATTTCTACACCAACCACCAATGTTAGGGGTGATTTCACTGATGACCAATGTAAGGGGGGAATTACACTGACCACCAGTGTAAGGGCAATTCTGCTCTTACCACCAATGTAAAGGAAATTTACACTGACCACCAATGTATTGAAGAATTTACACTGACAATAAATGCAATGGGAAATTTTACACCAACAATCAATACATTTCTACACTGGCTGCCAATGTAAGGGGGGATTTACAGTAACCACCAATTTAAGGGGGGCTTCTACATGGACCACCATTGTAAGGGAGGATTTGACACTGAGCCCAAAGGGAGGATTCCAAACTGACCTCTGTTTACATATGAATGCCACATTGATGGCCCTATTTACATATGAATGCTGCCACTATTTACATATGAATGCCAGTTATTTTCATGTGAATTCTGACAAGATCTGAACACATGAGTCATCTGTACATGGCAATAGGGCAGAGCTGGACAACATAAGTGACAGCACTTTACACTGAGAAGTGTGAACACAGTCTGGGAACAAAGACTTCAAGGGACAAGGAAATATAAACTGGAACAGTTGGCAAGCATAGCACAGCAATGAATGGGCCCCTCCTTAACCATTGCAATTTTACACCTTCCTGCCCAGGCCATTTTTCAGGTTTCAGTGCTCTCACACTTTGAATGACAATTGCGCGGTCATACAACACTGTACCCAAACTAAAATTTTATCATTTTCTTCACACAACTAGAGCTTTCTTTTAGTGGTATTTAATCACCGCTGGGGTTTTTATTTTTTGCTAAATTAACAAAAAAAGACCAAAAATTTTGAAAAAAAACCACATTTTTCTTTGCTTCTGTTATAAAAGTTTACAAATAAATAATTGTTCTTCATAAATTTAGGCCGAGATGTATTCTACGACATGTCTTTGGTGAAAATAACCCAAATTAGGATGTATTTTTTAGTTTGTAGGAAAGTTATAGAGTTCACAAACTATGGTATATATCTGAAAATTGATCAATCCTGAAGTACTGACAGCCAATCTAATTTCTTGAGTCCAAGAATGTCAGAATAGTACAGATATCCCCAAATGACCCCTTTTTGCAGAGTAGACAGTCCGACGTACTTCATAAGAGGCATGCCGAGTTTTTTGAAGTTGTATTTTTTTGTCATAATTTTTCGGAAAATGAAAAAATTAAAAAAATTATTTTCACTATTTTTTTTTTTACATACTGTCACCAGTGCAGTACAGCGTCATCATATAACTGGCATGGCGGTGAACAGGGACACTGACTGGTGACAGTATGAAAAAAAAAAATATATATATATATTTTTTTTTTTGTATTATATTTAATTTTTTATTACAATTTTTTTTTATTTTTTTTAAGATTTGTTTTTCATATTTTACTATGACCAAAGTAGTACAATGTTACCATAGTAACATTGTACTACTTTGGGGAAGTGATCAGTATTTTTTTTTTTTTTACACAATTTGCTTATAGCAAAGAATTACTTTGCTATAAGCAAGCATTTACCTGAATGAAATCGATTCATTCAGCTTTTTTTTTTTTTTTTTTTTTTGTGCTTAGCTGTAATTTGGTCACAGCTAATCACATGACATGTGCATGTGATTAGCTGTGACCATTCACAGCTAGGCACTAGTATACAATGGATGGCATCATGAATGAAGCCATCCATTGTATACAACTGTCATGTGACCTGCTGTGATTGGTCACAGCAGGTCACATGGTACCAGCAACGGGAGCCGGTACTCGGATCTGTCATCGGCCGTGTCCGAGGTGCACGGCCAGTGACAGATCGCACTGCTGCGCCGCTCTGCATTAGCGCAAACGGCGCATGTGTGGGAGCACGCCAAATGGCGTGTACCCGGAACGGAGAGACACTTCTGAAGCCGCCAAACGGCCATTGGCCGGGCGGCTAATGGTTAAAGACAGCCCTGCCTGTAGGTAAAACATTAAAAATTACCATTAAAAATGACTTTATTACCATTTTAACTGTGACACATACAGATGTGATTACTAGGTATAATCCTAGCCCCAAAAAGGAGCAGAGATGTACAGAACAGCCTATATTATTTAAGGATTCTCCAAATAGCAAGCATTTAGAACACCTTCAGTGCATTTTGTGGTGCTATGTTGACCACTTCTTCAGGAATAGTGTAAAGGTACATAAAGTGTTAAAAAATTGGTCTAACAAGTATTCATGTTGGTATATACATTGTATTGATTAAAACAGTACTAAACCATAAAGCAAATATTTATTATATTGCAGCTTACCAATTCTTAGATGTTATAACTGCATTCATTTTCTTTTTTAGGCTTTCTTTGCTCTATTTTTATCTGGTGATCCAGCCAGTAATTCTGTTATTTTTCAAAAGAACTACACCAGAATGCATGAGTTACAGAGATTAGACAAATCATTTAACATCTGCAGGGGTTCCTCCAATGATCAGCTTTTATTTATTTAAGATAAACCTTTATTCCAAAAGGAAAAAAGCTGTGTGCTGAATCTGATTACAAAGTGTGATTTGGAGTTTTGCTTCAGCGTCAGCGTATCTAAAGCTGCTTTTTTGGCTGTACCTCTCCTATGGATCACAGGAGTGCAGTTCGTTCTTCACTCCAGATAAGCAAGAAGCAAAAGAAAAAAAATAGGCAAAGGGATACATGACAAGGGGGACAGGGGATACAAGGCAGGATAGGGTTAAAGATACAGTTGGTCAAAAAAGGCGTTCACTTACCAAATTGGGTGTTGCAGAGGGTAGGTGGAGCTGCTGGGGGGGGGGGTGGTTGTTATGTAGAGGAGACCAAGAGCAGCAAATCCTTGGGAGCACCAGACGAGTAGGAATCTTCCCGCTCTCCCACCCTGTTGTTGTTATTGTTCGGACCCTGGGTCCTTTGGAGGCATTAACAATTCGGAGCAGTTCATAGCAGTGACACATCTAAGGTATGGCATCCTCTGTTGGATCCCAGTTAATGGGGTATTATCTGGGAAGTGGTAACAAGTTGGTATCTGCAGAAAAGTGGGTTTGACCCCGAGCAGGTGAAGTAGTTGGGCAGCACAGTGACTAAATGGTTAGCACTTCCGCCTGGCAGTACTAGGGTCGTTGGTTTGAATCCCAGCCACAGTACCACCTGCCTGGAGTTTCCCTGTGCCTGCGTGGGTTTCCTCTGGGTACTCCAGTTTCCTCCCACACTCCAAAGATATGCTGGTAGGTTAATTGGATCCTGTCTAAATTGGCCCTAATATGTGTATGTATGAACGTAAGTTAGGGACCTTAGATTGCACACCCCTTGAGGGTTAGGGACTGATGTGAATGTACAATATATATGTGTAAAGCACTGTGTAAATTGACGGCGCTATATAAGTACCTGAAATAAATAAATAAATAAATAGTAACGCAGACACACAACCTGATGTTGGTTGTTAAGTGCCTCCCAAGACTGGCAAACTGTATGTTATGGCAATTGATTCATGTATATGTTTTCCTGTTTTAAGGAATGTTATTTTGGTTTATGTGTTAATAAATGACCAAGTTGGCCAATTTTCTCCAAATTGGGTCTTTTGTCATGTCATACTTAGTATAAGTTGGGAAGGGTAGCTATGGTGTATGTAGAAGGACTGGAGACATATGGGTTACCCTAGTCATGTGATCCGTTTTCAGCTGCCAGCGGACCGAAGTCTGCTGTTGGCTGTTGTCACTCAGCTGGTCCAGGCTGAAAAAAGTCGGGATTCACCCCAGAGTCTGGAGCGGCACCCGGCTCATCCTCTCAGCCTCTCCCTCCCCCTTCACAGCCCAGCACTTCAGTGAGTGATGGGGGGACAGAGCATACACTCAGAGCGGCTATGAGAACTCAGCGATCAGTGCTTTTGTGATTGGTGAGTTCTCACCCTTAGAGCCGGCAGGGGCCATCTACCTAGGCAAGTATAAATAGGGGGAAAAAAGCCCTACTTCTCTTTTAACACTAAATAAAAAAAACTAAGTTAACAAAGAGGGGAGCTTGATAAACTAGGTACCAAATATGTACCCTCAGTCAACTGCCCACTCGCTAATTTAAGAATATATAGAGTGGGGTTCTATGGCCAAGGTACAGCATAAAGAAAAAGCAGGCAAATACAAAGCAATCCACCAAAAGGGGCCATATAACTGAACCTCCGGGGCATAAATTGACAGGTTAATTAATTATACACAATAATAATAGGAAAAAATCTTTATTGAATTTGCCAAAATCTATACAAAAAATGTAAAGATTAATAAACCACCTTCCACCACCATAAAAAAACAATACAACGTTGCCTTAGTACTAAAGAGTATGTCTAGACTTCACACTCACATTGTCTGCTGTGCCCCCTGTGCTACTTAATCCAAAGTGGGGGCACTTTAGGAGTTGTGTTACAGGCCAGAATCAGATCATCAAGTGAAAGCAGAGGGAAAAAAGCCTAAAACAAAAAAAAACTAATGCAGCCTCAACATCTAATGATTGGCAAGCTGCAAGATATTAGATTTTTGGTTTTGGGTTTAATACAGCTTTATGTTAATGGTTAAAAATGACTAGAATTTATCAATATCTGTTGCTTTTTATGACAAAATATTATTTAGGAAATATTGAAACTATTTTTGTATGTTACTATGGCAAACTTGTTCAAATTTATTATTTCATGGACCCATCAACACACATTTTGTAACAGTGCATATCAGTTTGGCTAAAAGAAAGCAGACAGAATGAAAAAAAAAATGTCAATTTACTCTCTGTGTTAGTGGAAAGGCATCAGAAATCATTGTGCGGGGACCTTCATAACAGAAGGCTTGTAAATTTAACTCAGACAGTTAAAGTAAATCTCAATGCATTCACATATAAGTATCAACACATTTTTAAACATGTTCAGTCCTAGTAATACCTGGTAACCCTGCAATGAAGGTCGTTGTTCATGCACTCCATGTTATAGGGTGATAATCATCCCCCAGTTCTGTTGTCACCCTGTCATATGTGACTGTAGTGGAGACTACAAGCGGCTACACCATAATGCACAGGTATGGTCTACAACTGTCAATATCAGGAAGTTGGACCAGGGTAAGCTCCAAGGATCAGGTCCCTCCTTTCCCTCTTGTATTGAACTGTATCGTTGCTGTATTGTCTCCCATTATATTGTAAAGCACTGAGCAAACTGTTGGCGCTATATAAATCCTGTATAATAATAATAAAGTGGATGCGAGCAAGTGCATGTGGATAGGAAATACCTCAAAGACACTGGGGAGATCACTGAGATATACAAAAGGGCGAAAAACGGTGAAAACAGTATTGAAGAAAAATGGCAGTTGATTATAATACCCAGGGTTTTAGAAAACTAAATTTCATATATGTTGGGTTTTACAGCTCTAGGATACACCAAAACTAGCCTTTGCCTTTTTTTTCTAGTTCGTTCAAGCCTTTGGTCAAATCCTTGTGTTAAACTGGCCATAGATAGATCGAAACTCGGTCAGTTCAGCAGGGACTCGCTGAATTAAAATCCATGTGTGGCCACTCCCACTTGACAGAAATCGATCTGACAGTTGACTTCTGTCGAATGGTCCTGTTGGAAAATTTTTCTTGATCAGTCAGGGCCTGGACTGAGCAAAGCTAAAAGGGAGGGCCAGCATGACTGGGGCGTGGAGACGAGGCGGAGCGTGTATTTGGGTGGGAGTATATGCAGGAGGTAAGGGGGTGGTTACTCACCTGATTGGAGTACACAAGCTTGAGGGGTGGTCTTGCCAGGATTAGGAGGAGGGTTGGGTCTTGTCAGAGGTCAGTCGGAGCTTGTGCCAGCACGGGGGTGGTTTCTTCATCCTTCTCTAGTACCTGCAAAGAAAACACTAGGCCATGAGTGACTTGGATGGGATGCTATCCCAATTGCGGGCAGCGACGGAAGCAAATGGCTTGGGGTGTCTGCGAGAGAGGCTGTCAGACCTGCTGCATGCACCCAGGCCCGTGTCACCAGGCCCGACTTCTGAGCGCCCACGTGCTCGGTGGTCTGTGCCTCCGGTGCACTTTAGCCCAGAAGTGACAGCGCGGGAGCCCCTTAGGGGACCCTCCGGCCCCGCCAGTGAAGTGTCAGCCTGCTTCCCCTGGTGGGGGGGCTGGGAGGAATCCTTGACACTGGCGGAACCCCGGCGGGAGCACTTCCACTACCACCCACTGCTGGGACCACGCCCCCCGAGAGAAGAGGATCCAGCTCTCCGGGATTGCGGCCACTCAGGAGGCCGGGATGGCGGCTGCTGGGCCTTCCTCGGCAGCCCAGCAAGCCTGCGGTGGGTGGGGCTTGGTGGCTCAGAGCTTCGGGGCTGCGGCGGGTGATGACGTCACCCCCATGAGCTGCCCGGGCTCCAGAGCCGGGAACCGGCATTTTCTGCTCCGGCCTGCGGCTGCTGGGCTTTCCTCGGCAGCCCAGCAGGCCCATCGTGGGAGGGTGGCTCAGAGCGCGGTGGGGGCGGCAGCGGATGATGTCACTTTCGTACGCTGCATGGGCTCCGGAGCTGGGAGCCGGCCTCTCCTTCAGCTCCAGGCTGCGGCTGCTGGGCCTTCCTCAGTCGCCCAGCGAGCACATCGTGGGAGGGCGGCGGCTGATGACGTCACCCCTGAGCGCCGCCCAGTTACTGGAGCCAGCTGGTGTCCCCTGCAACAGGATGGGGCTTCGGCTGCTGGGAGTTCCTCTGCCTCCCAGCGAGCCCAGCGAGGGAGGGATGATCCGGCGCCTCTGGGCTCCGGTGCGGTGGCTGCTGACATCCTCTCTGTGCGCCGCCGGGGCTCAGGAGCCGATCCTCAAGCAACGAACAGTGCTGCCTGGGAGCCGGAAGATGCGGAGAGCAGGTCAGAGGTGGAGCTTAGCGGCTCTGAAGATGATGCGGTCCCTTCGTCCCTGCATGTATCCGGAGTGGCGGCTGGGAGTCTCGGTGTGCGGATGCAGCCTGGTGAGTTGTCTTCTGGGGCTGTTTTTCCATTGCCTTCCTCTTCTTCTCTGCTGGGGGGTTTTTAGGACTTGGGGAGTAGCGCTTCGGGGTTTGAGGCGGCGAGCGGGTTTGGGGTTAATGGGGTTGATGTGTTGTCTCTGGGGGGGTTCCCTGGACACTGATGGGGTTGTTGGCATGCTGCTGGTGGATTTTAGGGATGTGCTGTCACGTTGTGAGGCGGGGTTGGTGGCCCGGGCTTCGGCGCCATCTTTGGCCACGTGGCCGGCTGTTCAGGCTGTGGAATCTGGGGGTGGTGTTGTCTCTGTGGGAGGTAGAGACGCTGCTGAGGGGGTGCCCCCTCGGGTGGTGCCGGTAGCTGTGCTGCAGTTCTCTGGAACCTCCTCTGCCATTAGCTTGGCGGTGGCACCGGC
This sequence comes from Staurois parvus, assembly GCF_062004578.1. Taxonomy (NCBI): domain Eukaryota; kingdom Metazoa; phylum Chordata; class Amphibia; order Anura; family Ranidae; genus Staurois; species Staurois parvus. The sequence goes on along the minus strand of NW_028318078.1, from coordinate 10,982,923 downwards.
GGTGGGTGGTTCTTCCATTGCTGCTTCTGATGCTATGGGGGGAATGAGGCTGTTGATGGTCCTGTGGCCAACCGCGGGGACAAAGCTGTGCCAGAGTTTGATGGGGTGTGTTTGGCGGACGCGAGCAAATGCAAAATCTATGTGTGCTTTGAGGGGCCATTGGGGGCTCATCTGAAGCCAGAGGTGAAGGAGCGCATTGGGAAGGGTGAATATGTGGAGATATTTTCTTTGTTGCGGTTGGAGAAATTCAACTTGGACAAAGTTTGGCCGGATGAGAGCAAGAGGGAGGAGGAGGAAAAACGGTGATACCGTTTGATTCCCCCGCACTTTCTCTAATTGGCTTCAGGCGTTTGCCATTCTGGCGAGCGTTGTTGGAGAGAGAACGCAGGAACATTGTTCGCCCCTCTTTTGTTACTTGGATTCTATCGGCGAAGCTCAGAGGGTTTATGGGGGCATCGCGTGGTTGCGTTATGACGAGCAGTTTTGGCAACTGTAACGGGGTTAGCTCGGCAGCGGGTGTGTGTGACCCCCTGGATGGGTGCACAACACAAAAAGATAGGCACAGCACAACAATAGTGGAGGTGAAAACAAACAGGTGCAATTTATTTACAATATTTACAGAAAAAATGGTAAACCAAAAAGAAACATCAAAATAAATCCTGGCCAACTTGGCTACTTACTGCAACAACAGCTTTCCCTAGCTACCCACTAGGTACAGCCTGCTGCTATACCTAGTTGCTAGTACTTGGAGGCTAGCCACACAGGCTTTGGTCTCTCTGCACACAGAAAACAGGTCAGCTCCCCAGACAGTTCAGGCACAGATCTGGTTCCAGGGTGGAGCAACTCCCTAAGCACTCTGGGAGGTTTTATACAGGTGTTAATGAGCCCACTACCTTCAGCTGGGCTCATTACCTCAGTGCTGAAGGACTCAGCACTTCCGTCTAGTGCAGTGGTTCTCAACCTTTCTAATGCCGCGACCCCTTAATACAGTTCCTCATGTTGTGGTGACCCCCAACCATAAAATTATTTTCATTGCTACTTCATAACTGTAATTTTGCAGTGGGAGGAGTAGTGCCCCATCACTGATGTCAGTGGGAGGAATAGTGCCCCATCATTGGTGTCAGTGGGAGGAATAGTGCCCCATCACTGATGTCAGTGGGATGAATAGTGCCCCATCATTGGTATCAGTGGGAGGAATAGTGCCCCATCGTTGGTATCAGTGGGAGGAATAGTGCCCCATCACTGGTGTCAGTGGGAGGAATAGTGCCCCATCACTGGTGTCAGTGGGAGGAATAGTGCCCCATCACTGGTGTCAGTGGGAGGAATAGTGCCCCATCACTGATGTCAGTTGGATGCATAGTGCCCCATCGTTGGTATCAGTGGGAGGAATAGTGCCCCATCATTGGTATCAGTGGGAGGAATAGTGCCCCATCGTTGGTATCAGTGGGAGGAATAGTGCCCCATCGTTGGTGTCAGTGGGAGGAAGAGTGCCCCATCGTTGGTGTCAGTGGGAGGAAGAGTGCCCCATCGTTGGTGTCAGTGGGAGGAATAGTGCCCCATCGTTGGTGTCAGTGGGAGGAAGAGTGCCCCATCGTTGGTGTCAGTGGGAGGAATAGTGCCCCATCATTGGTGTCAGTGGGAGGAGTAGTGCCCCATCATTGGTGTCAGTGGGAGGAGTAGTGCCCCATCACTGGTGTCAGTGGGAGGAATAGTGCCACATCATTGGTGTCAGTGGGAGGAATAGTGCCCCATCATTGGTGTCAGTGGGAGGAGTAGTGCCCCATCATTGGTGTCAGTGGGAGGAGTAGTGCCCCATCATTGGTGTCAGTGGGAGGAGTAGTGCCCCATCATTGGTGTCAGTGGGGGGAGTAGTGCCCCATCATTGGTGTCAGTGGGGGGAGTAGTGCCCCATCATTGGTGTCAGTGGGGGGGAGTAGTGCCCCATCATTGGTGTCAGTGGGGGGAGTAGTGCCCCATCATTGGTGTCAGTGGGGGGAGTAGTGCTCCATCACTGGTATCAGTGGGGGGAGTAGTGCCCCATCACTGGTGTCAGTGGGAGGAGTAGTGCTCCATCACTGGTGTCAGTGGGAGGAATAGTGCCACATCATTGGTGTCAGTGGGGGGAGTAGTGCCCCATCATTGGTGTCAGTGGGGGGAGTAGTGCCCCATCATTGGTGTCAGTGGGGGGAGTAGTGCCCCATCATTGGTGTCAGTGGGGGGAGTAGTGCCCCATCATTGGTGTCAGTGGGGGGAGTAGTGCCCCATCATTGGTGTCAGTGGGAGGAGTAGTGCCCCATCACTGGTGTCAGTGGGGGGAGTAGTGCCCCATCACTGGTGTCAGTGGGAGTAGTGCCCCATCACTGGTGTCAGTGGGAGGAATAGTGCCACATCATTGGTGTCAGTGGGAGGAATAGTGCCACATCATTGGTGTCAGTGGGAGGAATAGTGCCCCATCATTGGTGTCAGTGGGAGGAATAGTGCCCCATCATTGATGTCAGTGTGGTGGAGGGGAGAATAGTGCCCCATCATTGGGGTCAGGGGGGGGGGGGAAATAGTGTCCCATCGTTGGTGTCAGTGGGGGGAGGAATAGTGCCCCATCATTGGTGTCAGTGGGAGGAATAGTGCCCCATCATTGATGTCAGTGTGGTGGAGGGGAGAATAGTGCCCCATCATTGGGGTCAGGGGGGGGGGAAATAGTGCCCCATCATTGGGGTCAGGGGGGGGGGAAATAGTGCCCCATCGTTGGTGTCAGTGGGGGGAGGAATAGTGCCCCATCGTTGGTGTCAGTGGGGGGAGGAATAGTGCCCCATCGTTGGTGTCAGTGGGGGGAGGAATAGTGCCCCATCGTTGGTGTCAGTGGGGGGAGGAATAGTGCCCCATCGTTGGTGTCTGTGGGGGGAGGAATAGTGCCCCATCGTTGGTGTCAGTGGGGGGAGGAATAGTGTCCCATCGTTGGTGTCAGTGGGGGGAGGAATAGTGCCCCATCGTTGGTGTCAGTGGGGGGAGGAATAGTGCCCCATCGTTGGTGTCAGTGGGGGGAGGAATAGTGCCCCATCGTTGGTGTCAGTGGGGGGAGGAATAGTGCCCCATCGTTGGTGTCAGTGGGGGGAGGAATAGTGCCACATCGTTGGTGTCAGTGGGGGGAGGAATAGTGCCCCATCGTTGGTGTCAGTGGGGGGAGGAATAGTGCCCCATCGTTGGTGTCAGTGGGGGGAGGAATAGTGCCCCATCGTTGGTGTCAGTGGGGGGAGGAATAGTGCCCCATCGTTGGTGTCAGTGGGGGGAGGAATAGTGCCCCATCGTTGGTGTCAGTGGGGGGAGGAATAGTGCCACATCGTTGGTGTCAGTGGGGGGAGGAATAGTGCCACATCGTTGGTGTCAGTGGGGGGAGGAATAGTGCCCCATCGTTGGTGTCAGTGGGGGGAGGAATAGTGCCCCATCGTTGGTGTCAGTGGGGGGAGGAATAGTGCCCCATCGTTGGTGTCAGTGGGGGGAGGAATAGTGCCCCATCGTTGGTGTCAGTGGGGGGAGGAATACTGCCCCATCGTTGGTGTCAGTGGGGGGAGGAATAGTGCCCCATCGTTGGTGTCCGTGGGGGGAGGAATACTGCCCCATCGTTGGTGTCAGTGGGGGGAGGAATAGTGCCCCATCGTTGGTGTCAGTGGGGGGAGGAATACTGCCCCATCGTTGGTGTCAGTGGGGGGAGGAATACTGCCCCATCGTTGGTGTCAGTGGGGGGAGGAATAGTGCCCCATCGTTGGTGTCAGTGGGGGGAGGAATACTGCCCCATCGTTGGTGTCAGTGGGAGGAGGAATACTGCCCCATCGTTGGTGTCAGTGGGGGGAGGAATACTGCCCCATCGTTGGTGTCAGTGGGGGGAGGAATACTGCCCCATCGTTGGTGTCAGTGGGGGGAGGAATACTGCCCCATCGTTGGTGTCAGTGGGGGGAGGAATAGTGCCCCATCGTTGGTGTCAGTGGGGGGAGGAATAGTGCCCCATCGTTGGTGTCAGTGGGGGGAGGAATAGTGCCCCATCGTTGGTGTCAGTGGGGGGAGGAATAGTGCCCCATCGTTGGTGTCAGTGGGGGGAGGAATAGTGCCCCATCGTTGGTGTCAGTGGGGGGAGGAATAGTGCCCCATCGTTGGTGTCAGTGGGGGGAGGAATAGTGCCCCATCGTTGGTGTCAGTGGGGGGAGGAATAGTGCCCCATCGTTGGTGTCAGTGGGGGGAGGAATAGTGCCACATCGTTGGTGTCAGTGGGGGGAGGAATAGTGCCACATCGTTGGTGTCAGTGGGGGGAGGAATAGTGCCCCATCGTTGGTGTCAGTGGGGGGAGGAATAGTGCCCCATCGTTGGTGTCAGTGGGGGGAGGAATAGTGCCCCATCGTTGGTGTCAGTGGGGGGAGGAATAGTGCCACATCGTTGGTGTCAGTGGGGGGAGGAATAGTGCCACATCGTTGGTGTCAGTGGGGGGAGGAATAGTGCCCCATCGTTGGTGTCAGTGGGGGGAGGAATAGTGCCCCATCGTTGGTGTCAGTGGGGGGAGGAATAGTGCCCCATCGTTGGTGTCAGTGGGGGGAGGAATAGTGCCCCATCGTTGGTGTCAGTGGGGGGAGGAATAGTGCCCCATCGTTGGTGTCAGTGGGGGGAGGAATAGTGCCACATCGTTGGTGTCAGTGGGGGGAGGAATAGTGCCCCATCGTTGGTGTCAGTGGGGGGAGGAATAGTGCCCCATCGTTGGTGTCAGTGGGGGGAGGAATAGTGCCCCATCGTTGGTGTCAGTGGGGGGAGGAATAGTGCCCCATCGTTGGTGTCAGTGGGGGGAGGAATAGTGCCACATCGTTGGTGTCAGTGGGGGGAGGAATAGTGCCACATCGTTGGTGTCAGTGGGGGGAGGAATAGTGCCCCATCGTTGGTGTCAGTGGGGGGAGGAATAGTGCCCCATCGTTGGTGTCAGTGGGGGGAGGAATAGTGCCCCATCGTTGGTATTAGTGACACAAATGATGGGGCACTATTCCTCCCACTGACACCAATGATACTTACCTTGCTGACCCCTGCTCCAGCCTGGGCTCGCTCTCTCACTTACCTGTCAGCTGTCTTCCTTCTCTGGCCGCTCTCCTCTTCACTCGCTCCGGCAGCTCCCTCGGTCTTCTTCGATCTCCGCGCGCTGCCGCTCGGCTACTCCTCTCCAAGCTCCACCTCCTCGCCGGTGATTGGCCACCTGTGTGCCTCTCCTGAGCTACAGTTCCGGTGGCCAATCAGCGGCGAGGAGGCGGAGCTGCTGAGCGATCCCGGAGGTGTGGCCAGGTGAGAGCAGCGTATCATCCCGCCCACACATCGCCGGAGACTGCAGCGGTGTCTCGGTTCCTAAGACCATCGGAAATATGTGTTTTCCGATGGTCTTAGGCGACCCCTGGGAAATGGTCGTTCGACCCCCAAAGGGGTCGCGACCCCCAGGTTGAGAACCGCTGGTCTAGTGGTACAAATCCCCATAAAGCCTGAACCTCGGACAAATATATCGTCCATCCAGGACGCAACCAGGTGATTTCACCTGCCTACTGTCACATACCCCCCCCTCTTGTTTCAACCTCGGCGTTGTAACACCAGTAGCCAGGCAGGCATGTACCCGGGATAAAGCATCCACATTTCCCATCTGAACACCAGGGCGATGCTTCACCATGAAGGTAAATTCCTGTAGGGCCAGAAACCACCTATTTACCCTTCTATTGGTCTCCTTATTTTGAGCCATCCATTTCAAGGGAGCGTGATCTGTGATCAGGTCAAAATGTCTGCCCAGCAGATAGTACCGAAGGGAATCTAGGGCCCACTTTACCGCTAAACACTCCTTCTCAATCGTGGCGTAATTTTCCTCGTGAGACTTTAGCTTTCGGCTGAGATAGATTACTGGGTGCTCCTCCCCCTGCCAAACCTGGGACAGCACTGCTCCTAAGCCAACATTGGATGCATCCGTCTGGACCACAAAGTCTTTTGAGAAGTCTGGTGAGTATAGGACTGGCTGGCTACATAAGGCCCTTTTTAAAGACAGGAAGGCCCTTTTTAAAGACTCACTTTCCCAAGTTTCCTTGGCGATATCTAACAGCCCCCTTGGGTGTCTCCCATAGAGCAACTCAAATGGTGAAAACCCTGTGGAGGACTGGGGTACCTCCCGGATGGCAAACATCAAATAGGGTACTAAATAATCCCAACCCTTTCCATCCTTATCTACCACCTTCCTTAGCATTTGTTTCAGGGTTTTGTTGAACCTTTCCACCAACCCGTCAGTTTGGGGATGATACACAGAGGTGCGCAACTGTTTTACCTTGAACAGTTTGCACAGCTCTTTCATCACCCGGGACATAAAGGGGGTTCCCTGATCCGTCAGCAGTTCCTTTGAAATACCCACTCGGCTGAAAACGAGGAATAGCTCCTTAGCTATTGTCTTGGCAGAGGTATTTTGGAGTGGAATTGCTTCTGGATAGCGGGTGGCATAGTCGAGTATGACCAACATGTACTGATGCCCCCTAGCGGATTTCACCAGCGGACCTACCAAATCCATGGCAATCCTTTCAAAGGGGACCTCAATGATGGGAAGAGGTACCAGTGGACTACGGAAATGGGGCATAGGGGCCGACTTCTGATACACAGGGCAAGAGGAACAGTAATTTTCAACCTCCTTAATGACCCCAGGCCAATAGAACCGCTGCAGTACTCTTTCCCGTGTTTTCTCCGCCCCCAAATGACCCCCAAGGATGTGTCCATGGGCCAACTCCAACACCAACTTCCTGTAAGGTCTGGGCACCACCAGTTGCTCAATGGTTTCTTCTGCCCCTTGAGCAACTCGATAGAGTAGGTCCCTTTCCACAAGGAAGTATGGATAAGCAGCAGTTTTCTCAGGACTCACTAGTTGGCCATCTACTTTTACTACATTTTCCCGGGCTTTTATCAGCGTGGGGTCTTTCAGCTGTTCGGTGGCAAAATTTTCCCTATGCACCTCTAAGTCCGAGAACTCCACAACCGGCAGATTTTCATCTGAGGAGGCGGGCTCCTCCCCAGTTCCTTGGGTCTCCCCAGCTAGTACCGACAAGGGGAACTTGGGAGAGACCTCACCACACTCAGACGTTTTCTGGGATTCACCTTCCTGGTCTGCAGGGGAGACAGTGGGGGGGTCAGAACAATCCCAGAGTTCCCAGAATTTTGGAAAATCCCTCCCCACAATGGCATCATGTGGTAAGTGAGGTACTAATCCTACCTGATGAGACAGGTTACCTTTGAGGGTCTCAAAAAACACAGTAGCCACGGGATACTCCCTAGTGTCCCCATGCACACAAATCACCGCCACCTTTTTATGCCCAGAGACCTTTGTAGTGACCATCTCCTCTCTTATCAAGGTTACCAGGCTACCTGAATCCAGCAACCCCACAATATTATTTCCATTAACAGTCATCTTGCACAAATGTTTCTCAGTGCCCGGGCTGGCCGTGCATACCACTGTCGCAAACAGCGATTGACGTCTATTGCTCAGAAAGTCACACTGCATAGGCTCATCCACCACTGGGCAATTAGCTGCAATATGTCCCTCTTGCCGGCAGCGGTAACAAATAAAATTTTTCGCCGCTTCTTGCGGCCTTGGCCTTCCTGGCCGCTCTTGCCAGACATTGGGTAATACTCCCACCCTCTCACTCTCTCCACCCTCACCCCTTGTAGTCATCTTACCCGACGCTGGGGATGGTCTGGTCTTAGGGTGGAAAGTCCGTGAGTCTCTGGAAGAGGAGGTCAGGTTCTCAGTAGCCAAGTATCTCTCCACTAGATCCACCAGCTTGTCTGTGGTCTCTGGGTCTCCATGGCTGACCCACTTTTGAATAGCATTAGGCAGAGACCTTAGGAACCGATCCATGACGACCCGTTCCACAATTTTTGGGGCGGTCAAAGTCTCTGGCTGCAGCCACTTCCTGCTCAGGTGAATGAGATCATACATCTGTGACCTGGGAGGTTTCCCAAGCCGAAAAGTCCAATTATGTACTCGCTGAGCACGGACAGCGAGGGTAACACCCAATCGGGCCAAAATTTCCGCTTTTAGCACATCGTAGTTTTTGGCCTGGTCCGGCTCCAGGTCATAGTAAGCTTTTTGCGACTCTCCAGTTAATAATGGGGCCATCAATCCAGCCCACTGTTCTTTAGGCCACTTTTCCCTTTCAGCAGTCCGTTCAAATGTGGTTAGAAACACCTCAGGATCATCATCTCCAGTCATTTTTGGCAATAAACGGCCCACACAAAATGATGGTGTATTACCAGAATTATTACCAGCCTCAGTCTGTTGCCTCTGCTGGAGCTGCTTCACGACGGCCTCCAGGGCTTTCTGCTGGGCTGCAATGCTCTGCTGGAGACTTGCATTAGTCTGTTGCTGATTGGCATTTGCCTGCTGTTGATTGGCATTTGCCAGAGCCAACTGTCTTATTATCTCCTCCATGCTGGCCTTTATTTACCACAACTGCCCGCATCCTCCACCATATGTAACGGGGTTAGCTCGGCAGCGGGTGTGTGTGACCCCCTGGATGGGTGCACAACACAAAAAGATAGGCACAGCACAACAATAGTGGAGGTGAAAACAAACAGGTGCAATTTATTTACAATATTTACAGAAAAAATGGTAAACCAAAAAGAAACATCAAAATAAATCCTGGCCAACTTGGCTACTTACTGCAGCAACAGCTTTCCCTAGCTACCCACTAGGTACAGCCTGCTGCTATACCTAGTTGCTAGTACTTGGAGGCTAGTCACACAGGCTTTGGTCTCTCTGCACACAGAAAACAGGTCAGCTCCCCAGACAGTTCAGGCACAGATCTGGTTCCAGGGTGGAGCAACTCCCTAAGCACTCTGGGAGGTTTTATACAGGTGTTAATGAGCCCACTACCTTCAGCTGGGCTCATTACCTCAGTGCTGAAGGACTCAGCACTTCCGTCTAGTGGTACAAATCCCCATAAAGCCTGAACCTCGGACAAATATATCGTCCATCCAGGACGCAACCAGGTGATTTCACCTGCCTACTGTCACACAACGTATGGCGGTTCGGCCGTCTTTGCGGTGGGACCAAAAGGATTTTGTGGTGTGAATGAAGATGATTATTATTATTATTATTATAATACAGGATTTATACAGCGCCAACAGTTTGCGCAGCGCTTTACGATATAAGGGAGACAGTACAATTACAATACATTTCAGCACAGAAGGAATGTGAGGGCTCTGCTCGTGGAGCTTACAATCTAAAGGAAGGGGGAGGTGATACAAAAGGTGATAGCTGCGGGGGATGAACTGGTGGAGGTGATTCACGTACAGTTCTTAGGTGGAGTTGGGTTAGGATTCCCGGAAGAGGTGAGTTTTCAAAGATCGCCTAAAGGCAGACAGAGTGGGGGCTGACTAGACATGCTGTGGTAGGGAGTTCCAGAGGATGGGAGAGGCTCTGGAGAAGTCCTGGAGGCGAGCGTGAGAGGAGGTGATGAGGGAGCTAGAGAGGAAGATATCATGGGAGGAGTGGAGTGGGCGATTTGGGTGGTATCTGTGGATGATATTGGCGATGTAGCTAGGGGTAGTGTTGTGGATGGCTTTGTAAGCTGTGGTTAGTATTTTGAAGTTTATACGTTGGGTTAGTGGAAGCCAGTGAAGGGATTGGCAGAGAGGGGCAGCAGTCGCTGATCAGTTGGTAAGGTGTATGAATCTAGCAGCAGCATTCATAATAGACTGAATGGGGATAGCCTGTGTAACGGTAGACCAGTGAGGAGGGAGTTGCAGTAATCGAGGCGGGATATAACCAAGGCATGGGTAAGTTGATAACGCCAGTGCAAACCACAGCTCATCCCTTTCCTGGGTGAGCCGGAGGTGCAGCCTCTGTTGCGCAGCCGTCCGCACATAGAAAAGGATACTGCTGGCAATTCAACGAGGGATCATGCAAGTTTGGATCTGGCTGCCGATTGCATCATGAGTGCTCGGGTTGTGGGGGGTCCTATCCCTTGTCCTAGTGTTTTAAACAGGGAAGGGGGAGAGGTGGTGACGCTGGAAAAAGGGATGACTCCGATGAGAGTAGGAAGGATGGTGCCGTTTTTAAAGCGGTACCCTGATCAGGCGGCAGCTTGCCTGTTGCGGCAGGGGTTTGTGGAGGGTTTTTTGATCCCATGTGTGTTGGCGGTTGTTCCTCCTGCTGCGGTTAATTTACCATCGGTGCAACTGCATCCGGACATTGTCCTTGCTAAACTTGACAAGGAGGTATCCTTGGGTCGCATGGCTGGCTCGCTTGTTGACTCGCCAATGCCTGATCTGGTAATTTCGCCGTTGGGTGTTGTTCCGAACAAAAAGCCCAATAAATATAGACTCATCCATCACCTGTCGCATCCGCGGGGGGGTTCGGTCAATTGAGCTATTGACCTGGATTTGTGTACCGTTTCGTACACTTCTTTTGATGCGGCAGTCTCGTGGGTGATTGGGGTTCCTTGTTAGCAAAAACTGATATTGAGGCTGCGTTTCGCCTCTTGCCGGTTCATCCTAGTTGTCTCCGTCTGCTGGGTTGCAAATTGCACGGGCGCATTTTTGTTGATTGTTGTCTGCCTATGGGTTGCGCCATTTCTTGTTTCCTATTTGAGACATTTAGTTCTTTTCTGGAATGGGCGGTGAGGGATGTTTCTGGGCTCGCATCCGTCATCCATTATTTGGATGATTTCTTGTGCATTGGCCCCCCGTGAAGTTCCATCTCTGCGTTGCTACTGAGCACGGTGGAGCATGTGTTCGAGTATTTTGGCGTTCCCTTGGCTCCGGATAAGATGGTGGGTCCGCACACAGAATTGTGTTTTTTGGGCATTGTTATCGATACGGAGGCCATGGAATGTCGTTTGCCTCTGGATAAATTGGAGGAGCTCTGGGGGTTGGTGACTGCGATGGGTCAGTGCAGGAAAATTCGACTTCATGATTTACAGTCGTTATTGGGTAAGTTGAATTTTGCCTGCCGCATCATGCCCATGGGGCGTATATTTTCCAGGTGCTTGGCGGCTGCCACGGCTGGTGTTGCAGCCCCGCATCACAGGGTTCGGCTGAATAGTGAGCTACAGGACGACTTGGGGGTGTGGAGGACATTTCTCGATTTCTACAATGGCAGATCACTTTGGTTGGATGGAGCCATGTCTAACTTTGATCTGGAACTATTTACGGATGCGGCGGGCTCTGCCGGTTTTGGGCCCTATTTTCAGGGTCAGTGGTGCGCGGGTCCATGGCCGTTGCAATGGAGGGAGGGGGGTTTGTTGCGCAATCTGACCTTATTGGAGCTTTTCCCGATCGTTTTGTCCGTTTCTTTGTGGGGTGCCATTTTTGGAATAAACGGATTCGTTTTCGTTGTGACAATTTGAGTGTGGTCCATGCCGTTAACAGTGTTTCGGCCTCCTCTAGGCCGGTGGTTCGTTTGCTTCAGCGTTTGGTTCTGGACTGTTTACGTCTTAATTGTTTTGTTTCGGCTGTTCATGTTCCAGGTGTGGATAACTCAGTGGCTGATGTTCTGTCTCTTTTTCAGTGGGACAGATTCCGTCGGCTGGCGCCAGAAGCGGAGCAGCGCGGTATCTCTTGCCCGGATCATTTGTGGAGCATTGCCTTGCCTCTTCTGCAGCCTTGTATCAAACATCGGTTTGTGCGTCCACTTGGGCCTTCTATGAAAAGGTTTGGCGGGAATGGCTGGATCTGGTAAGTGAGGTAGGGGGTGGGTTCAGGGTGGATGATGCCCGGTGCCTCCTGCTTTATTTCATTGGTAGGAATTTTGAAACTGGTGTTTCGGCATCTTTGATGTCCTGCAAGCTGGCGGGGTTGGCTTTCCGCTTGAAATTGGCGGTGTGCTGTGATGTTACCAAAGATTTCCTTGTTCGGCAGGCTATGCGGGGGTACCGAAAAGGCCGTTCAATTCCAGATTCTAGGCGGCCAGTTGCTTTTGAGGTTCTCCATGCGATGGTGGGCCAGTTGGCAGGTCTTTGTTCCTCGTTGTAAGAGGCAACTTTGTTCCGGGCGGCATTAGTGCTAGCATTTTTTGGTGCTTTTTGAGTTGGGGAGTTGGTTAGTCGGAACAAGCGGGCGAGGATGGCTTGGCTGTGGATGAGGTGGTCTTGTGGGGTGATAGGTTGAGTATTTTTCTGCGCAGGTCAAATATGGATCGATTGGGTCCGGGCACCTGGGTTGAGCTGTCCGAGATTCCAATGTCCCGGATTTGTCCTGTTCAGGCTGTTGGGGGATTTCTCGAGTTGAGACCTGATCTTCCTGGGGTTTTTTTTATGCATGCGAATGGGACGGCAATGTTTCGTTTCCAATTTGGGGCGTTGGGACTCGGCTAGGTTCTGGTTATACATGCGTCCTCAGCTCTTGTGAAGGGTGGGTGCTCTTTTGGTGGTGTTGGTTTTGTCTTGAAGGTACCTGTCACTGTCCATTCTTGTGTTTTGTTTTGTTTTGTTTTGTGTTGTGGGGGCGTTGTTGAGGGTGTTCTACCACCTCCCTCCCTTATTTGATTTTCTTTGCAGGTTCTGATGTCTGTTTGGTGTGGATCCTGAGCCATTCTTATGTCTTTTGGAGGGCTGAGTGGGCAGATGTTCGGCCGGAGGGTGGGCGATTGGGTTTTGATAGGGGGGAGGCCAGGCTTCGTTGGCTTGGTGTGCCGGGGATGTTGTGGTCCAGGGTAGTACCCGAGATTCATCATTATTCCCGTTTAGACCAACTTTCGGACGTTTTGGTGTTACATGTGGGCGGCAATGACCTCGGGTTGCGCTCTATGCAGGATGTGATCCAAGAGATTAAATTAGATTTTTTGCGCCTTCGGTCCTTTTTCCCACAAACTGTTATGGTCTGGTCTGACATGGTGGCCCGTGCTTCTTGGCGCTTGGCCCGTTCGGATGACAAACTTAACCGGGCCCGGATAAAGGTGAATAGGGAGGTGGCGCGTTTTTTTTGTGCGGAATGGTGGCCTAGCAGTCCGTCATTGTGAGTTGGAGGAGGAGTCCTGGCGGTATTTGCGTGCAGATGGAGTGCATCTCAATGCTGTTGGCATTGACTTGTGGTCATTAGGCCTCCAGGATGGTATACAGCGGGCGTTACGGGTTTGGCGGGCTATACGAGTGTAAGGGTTCACACTCGTGTGCTGTGGCAGGGGTCGATGTAAACATAGGCACAGCTCTGTTCTTCCTCCCTTTCTATTGATCTGTGGGTGCCAGCGAAGATCCATTTGCCTGGACTCGCAAATCGGCCTCTGCTGTGACAGTTCATCTTGTGTTTCTTCAACAATCACACTTGAGTTGATTGTAGCCATATTAGTGCACTTGCGACAGAAACAATTGAGTACTGTCTGTGATACTTTTTTATTTGCACTAACATACAATTTGTCAGGGCAAGCTTTCGGGGTGTACCCCCTTCTTCAAGGTCCAAGCAGTACTGTTTGGACCTTGAAGAAGGGGGTACACTCCGAAAGCTTGCCCTGAAAAATGGTGTTTCGACATTTTAGTGAATATTTCAGACAATGCAATGTGGTTCTTCCTGAAGAACTCTTCCTGAAGATGCCACTCTGGTGAAACATACATAGAAGAAGTCTAAGACCGCTACTTCCAGGTCCTACATGTTGTCACGTCAGGCCCATGAAACAGAGGCTGGGAACGCACGCTGGCCGACAAAGGTGGTGCAGTATCCTAATTTACACAGGCTGTATACACTGGTTCCGGTATTGCAGGCACTGTTAAATGTGAGTGTTTTATATTTTTTACTTGCAATATCCATCTTTAATAAATACTACACTTAGATGCTTTTAAATGGATGTTTACTGCTTTATTACTCAGTGTATTTGAAAGACACAACCGAATGCAGGAGATTTGCCTCATGAGAAAACATCCTTGGGGAATCTGATGTTGTTTGGCCATTCTGTAACAAGGAGTCAAAATCCTCTAGTGAGTGTGCACTTTTTTTCATGGACACAAGTGGTGAAGTTTTTGTGAGATTGGCATGATCCAGCATCCTCTTAAAGCAGATTTGCACATATTTAGATCTGAGCCTACGTATAGTATATACAGTTTTCATTTTATGTACTCACTAAATAATCCTTAGTGTGCTATGAGCAAGAGTATGACAGACACACACAGACAGTCTGTTTACATCCAACCACCCATAGAGGAGAATGGGTTGTGTCAGTTTTTCTATGTATAAAGGTTCATGTACACTGCAGCTGATAAACTCACGTTCAGGAGCTTTTCTGCGTTTTTTTTTAGCAGCCCCTGAGCTCTCCCTAATGTTTTCCTATGTGTCCATGTACACTATGCTGTTTACAGTCATTTACAGGCAGTTGAGTTTACAGTCGTTTTTTTGAATGCACCAAACTTGCGTTCAGAAGTAGATTTTAGCAGCGTTTCAAACGCCAAATGCTTGTAAACACATGTAAACGCGCCTGACCACATTTATAAGCGCTTGCGTTTAGAAGCGTTTTTTAACTGTTCCATATCCAGATGCTGTCCAGAGCCTTTTTTCATCATCAGAAATGCATGCAAAGTGTTTTCCATGTATTCAAATGGACCCGGTACGCCAGCGAAATCAGTTCCAGGTTTTGTGTGAAGGAGAAAATGGTAGAACGTGCTGCATTATGTTCATGATGGGATCCATAGTGAATACAACCAGAAAAGACAGGTAATATCAACACATACTGCTCTCTCTGCTTCTGCTCTCTCTATTTCTCTCAAAATGTCTAAAATAATTAATTTTTTACTGTTTTTCAGTGCATTCTGGGCATTTGGGAGGGTCTCCTGAGGTTATCTTTAAAAAACGCTTCTAAATGCAAACATGCATAAAAGCGGTATGCAAACACGGGTAAACAGACGTGTTTTAACCTATGTTTTCCAGCAGTCAGTTTCCATCGTTCAGAAGTGTTTTCCAAACGTCCCGTGTACATGAACCCTAAGCGGGGCAGACACAGACCTTTCATCCGCCTGTTCAGTGGGGATCAGCATACAGATCCCCTGCTGAGCTAGCAGATCGCAGGCGGAGTCTGCCCCCTGTGTCAAAGGGTCTAAATTTGTAGAACAACATGCAAGACTAACGTGTCAAACATAATAAAAGGAACTGAACACTGCCTATTGGCTGAAAAATTTAAATTTACAGGTGAAACTCAAAAAATTAGAATATTGTGCAAAAGTTAATTTATTTCAGTAATGCAACCTAAAAGGTAAAACTAATATATGAGATAGACTCATTACATGCAAAGCAAGATAGTTCAAGCCGTGATTTGTCATAAGTGTGATGATTATGGCTTACAGCTCATGAAAACCCCAAATCCACAATCCTAGAAAATTAGAATATTGTGAAAAGGTGCAATATTCTAGGCTCAAAGTGTCCCACTCTAATCAGCTAATTAAGCCATAACACCTGCAAAGGGTTCCTGAGCCTTTAAATGGTCTCTCAGTCTGGTTCAGTAGGAATCACAATCATGGGAAAGACTGCTGACCTGACAGTTGTGCAGAAAACCATCATTGACACCCTCCATAAGGAGGGAAAGCCTCAAAAGGTAATTGCTAAAGAAGTTGGATATTCCCAAAGTGCTGTATCAAAGCACAGAAAGTTATGTGGAAGGGAAAAGTGTGGAAGGAAAAGGTGCACAAGCAGCAGGGATGACTGCAGCCCAGAGAGGATTGTCACGAAAAGGCCATTCAAAAGTGTTGGGGACTTTCGCAAGGAGTGGACTGAGGCTGGAGTCAGTGCATCAAGTGCCACCACACACAGACAGATCCTGGACATGGGCTTCAAATGTCGTATTGCTCTTGTCAAGCCGCTCCTGAACAACAAACAACATCAGAAGCATCTTACCTGGGCTAAAGAAAAACAGAACTGGTCTGTTGCTCAGTGGTCCAAAGTCCTCTTTTCTGATGAGAGCAATGTTTGCATCTCATTTGGAATCAAAGGACCCAGAATATGGAGGAAGAATGGAGAGGCACACACTGCAAGATGCTTGAAGTCCAGTGTGAAGTTTCCACAGTCTGTGTTGATTTGGGGAGCCATGTCATCTGCTGGTGTTGGTCCACTGTGTTTCATTAAGTCCAGGGTCAATGCAGCCGTCTACCAGGAGATTTTGGAGCACTTCATGCTTCCTTCCGCAAGCGAGCTTTATGGGGATGCTGACTTCATTTTCCAGCAGGACTTGGCACCTGTCCACACTGCCAAAAGCACCAAAACCTGGTTCAATGACCGTGGGATTACTGTGCTTGATTGGCCAGCAAACTCGCCTGACCTGAACCCCATAGAGAATCTATGGGGCATTGCCAAGAGAAAGATAAAAGACATGAGACCGAACAATGCAGAAGAGCTGAAGGCCGCTATTGAAGCATCCTGGTCTTCCATAACACCTCAGCAGTGCCACAGGCTGATAGCTTCCATGCCACGCTGCATTGAGGCAGTAATTGCTGCAAAAGGGGCCCAAACCAAGTACTGAGTACATATGCATGCTTATACTTTTCAGAGGTCCGATATTGTTCTATGTACAATCCTTGTTTTATTGATTGCATGTAATATTCAAATTTTCTGAGATTGTAGATTTGGGGTTTTCATGAGCTGTAAGCCATAATCATCACAATTATGACAAATCACGGCTTGAACTATCTTGCTTTGCATGTAATGAGTCTATCTCATAGATTAGTTTCACCTTTTAAGTTGCATTACTGAAATAAATGAACTTTTGCATGATATTCTAATTTTTCGAGTTTCACCGGTATATACCTACTTGGCAATTCAATATATATATTTTAAACATTGCTGGCCATAGTATATAAACAAAAAAAAAATCAAAGATTTGTTTCACGTGCCCTCTGGAGCTGCTGTGTAATGTTTTTATTGTTTTGGTGACATTTTAAAGAAGGAAAAAAGCAGATGCCAGGAGACAACTTACATTTGTTTTAAGAGACCTGCTGGAGCAAAGAAAAAAATTGCAACTGGAAGATAAAGCTCTTTAAACCATTCTGAGCCCACAATGTTATCACAATATTATTAGTCTCCACCCAATAAAAGTAACATAAAAATCTTTGTATGGCTGCCTCTGTTTGTGGTTAACTCCTTCCTGCCTCTGCACTGCCCAACCTTTTTTTTTTTTTGTATCTTTCACAGAAATGACTGATGTGCAAGGAGATCCTGCTTCAGGTTAAAAAAAAATAAAACAGCAATTTGGTTTAAGAGAACTTGTGGTTTCAGAAAGAGGAACTTGCAGTGTTGGGTGGGGGTGGGCATAAAATGAGTTACAAAAAAAAATGAGAAAGGGTTAAATGGAGAGTCAGAGAGATAAAAAGCTTTCTCAATAAAACCACAGAGAATGGATAAACAGGAAGCAGCGGGCGAATTCTGTAGCGCATTGTTGCTGTTGTCTCTTGTATAAATTCTTTATATATTTTTGTAGGTGATAGCAGGCCGGGTTAGGAAGTGCGACTTCTGCTAGCAAAATACTGACCACAGTCTGCCTGTCCCCTTCCTGTTGCTAGGATCAGACTTCTTCCCCTAGATTTGTGTGCTCATATTTTGACAAACCTTAGACAAGATAATTTCATGCAGGGTACGGAACTTCACATATAATTGGTGCAGGTAGGCTGGAAGTGAAGGCAAAGATTGGAGGAGACGGACCATGTTGTATGGTGAGATGAAGACCATCTCGATAAATGATTAAAGGGCAAGAATTAAAAAATGAGCATTCTGGACAGATATATTGATAATTAAAAGCCAAGTCAGAGAAATAGCTGGTCAAGACATAAAAAGTAGTAAAAGCTTGAAGACATCATTGGATGGAGAACTTCCAAGTGATCAGAAGTTTAATTTTTACTAAGATCAATATAAGAAGAGAAGTGACCAGGACAGAGAGCATATGAAATGGGGAGCAGAGATACAGCAAGATACTTGGTGTTGCCGCAGCAGCCTTCTACCAATGAGGTTCAACTCATAATGGTGAACGGTGAGACAGGTGAGTTCATTTTATATATCACTTTCTATGGCTTCATGCAGATGGACATATTAAAAAAGTCCCATCTATGATGGATCTTTTTGTTAGGAGCTGACGCAAAAATTCTGTATAAAAAAATGCTTGTTTTGGCACGTGTTTAACTTTTAGAAGCATGTGCATGTAAACCCATTCTATTGGCTACAATATTCATTTATTCTAGGCACTAGACATGCCTTTGCACATTTATATGCTCAAATTAGGCCAATAAGCTCTCTAAATGCAGATTTGGGGTATTTGGGGGCATTTTCTATGCCCCCAAAGGCTGCTTTAAAATATTAATCTAAATGCACATCTGCTCATGACATTGGTGGAAATAGAGCTGTGTTCAGAGGCAAAAAAGAAAAAAAAACTGAAAAATGCCTGTAAACGCGGCCCGTGCGCATGAGACCTTGGTATTTATTCATTGTGTGTCTTTATACACACTCACAAAGTTTTCTTTTCTGGTCTAGTAAAGGTTCCAAACTCAAAGTACCATTTCATGTTATGTTGCATCATTAAAGTATCCATGTTGCATATGTCGTTCTTGCAGTGGACAAAAAAGTGCGTCCCTAATACTAGCCAGTCTACACGTCATGGTCTCTAACTTCCATTTGCATTGTGGATGTTTTGCATCATTAGAGAGTGCAGATAATTTCTTGTTGTCATTCAGGCATTGTACACACAGGCATATCTATTTGTATGTATAATTGCAAATTATATCTATATAATGAAACAACTGAACATGTGCATTTTCATCTGAAAATTTGATTTTAAATCTTTGGATGTATATGAATCTCCGAATGGACATAGTAATGAATGTAAACAAATCCAAAAAAAAGGTTTAACAAAATTAATGAACGCATTTGTTTAATTCGGATGATGTCACATGATGCAATAGTAGTTTGAGCCCATGGTGAAATTAATTCAATTTTCAAATTTGTTTGATAATTTAGATTCAAGTACATTTGTGATTTAAATTGAATTTGTAATTGTCACAGTCAGTTCAGTTCCACAGTCTAATGGTATTCTTAGGTTTGAAAAATTTGGGGCTGCCGAATTTTGCATTATTTATTCCATTGCGTGCGAAGATATAGAATCCTTCTGAATAGTTTTGATATACTATGAACATCAAATCAACCCGAAATATATATCAATCTCCCAAAAAAATGCAACATTTTTCGAATCTACCTGGACTAACGAATTTAACTAAATGAATAGCGAAAACAAAATCGGTTCAACATAATGTAGCGCTACCCTCTTAGGAGTTGCTGAAGTTTGGGTCCCACTATAGTCCTGCACAGCCAGACAACACGCATTTTCCATTCAGACTTGCATCCAGTCCTTGAGCTTCTTTTTTTGGATTTTATCAGGGATGTTAAACTTGGATGGGGTAAGGGATGTATGGAATGCCCAAGGAGAATGGCAACTGAGGGCATCCTCCCTAGAACTATATACAAGTCTCTTCAGACAGCAAAAAATCTCTTTTGGAGAGATAGCCAGCATCTCCTGATGTACCACCCCAGACCCTAGATTAATCCTCTCCTCATCCAGCTGTACTGGGTAATCCAATGCTTGCCACTGTAGTGTGAAACAGTCCCGGATAGCAGCTAATCCAGTTTCCCACCAGAGTGCTCCTTCCCCTTTCTGGCCCAGGGGGTGCAGGTCTACTCACTTAGTCCTTCTCCTATGCTGCTGCTGGGTCAGTGGCTGCTTTCAGGCCTTCTGCTGGGCCACTCCTTCCCTGCTGCATAGGCGGTCCTCACTCTGGGGACCAGTGAAATCCCGAGCTTTCCTCCTTTCAATATCCTCTGCCTGTAGGTGAGCCCCTCTCCACCTGGGCCCCCTCCCAGGCTCCTGCTCTCCAGCCTCTCACTTCCTCTACATCTTTCTCCCAAATTCTCCTGCTGCTCAGTAGATTCAATCACTCTTAAGGGGTGTCCTGGCCCCTTTCCAAGCCTCCTGTTGGGGATTGGCCAGGATCCCTTGAGAGTGCAGACTAGCCACTCCTTACCTCCACCCACTGCTTCTAGAACTTTCTGCAAAGTTCTAGTGCAGAGGGAAGTCTCAGAGGGCCAGTCTGCAGAGCCTCTCAGCTCTGACCAAAATTTTAATCTGCTATCTATCACACCCAGGCTGCTACTCAGCCCTCTTCACTAATAATTTGTGATCTAGCTACCCCTAGCTATATAGTAGGGTGCTACAATAACGAATATGATGAAACAACATTCTTCAGTGAATGAATGCATCTGAAACTAAGCGCACATTTCCAACATGCACATGTCTAGGAACAACTACATTTGCTCATTAGGCTCCAGTAGCAGCAATACACAATATTTGTCATTTGCTAATCCTTAGTTTACTGAAAGTCAGCCAAACATGATCTGTCTAAGGCCTCATTCATATTGGTGTATCTATTTATACATCCGTTAATTCATTTAAATGGCCAGAATTAACTATTATTCTGGCCAATTAAATATTATAACACCCAAGCGCTTGACGCTTGTAAATGCGCCTAAATGCTTGTAAAAGCGTTAGACACTTTGACAAGCGTCAGGCATTTTTTCTGCCAAAATGCTGCTTCCAAGAGGAGGAGTGTTTTTAAAATGTCCTGTGTGCATGAGACCTTTTTGCTGCAAGCAAATAAGACAGGAGATGCTATAAATCTGGCACCCCTCTAAGGCCTCACTGTAGGTACACTGCAACTGATAAACTGACATTTAGGCCTCCTGCACAAGTTTTTAGTTCTTTTGCATTAGCTTTTTTCAGTGTTTTTTACTGTTTTTCAGCATTTGTGTTTTTCAGCAAAAGTTATACTCCCACAAAATCCTCAGGCTCAAAAACGTTCAGTCCTCATGCACTCGTGACGTTTTTACAGCTGCTGTTTTTGGCTTTTGACTTTTTTTCTACAGCTAGTAAATCCTTCAGCATGTTATCCTATGTGTCCATGCACACATAGACTGTAATCAACATTTTTTGGCAGGGGCAGGACTCATAAACGCCAGATAGCCGCGTTTTTTAGCTTCCTTTCAGCTTTTATCAGCGTTTTTCAGCTTTTATCAGCATTCCAGCATTTAAAAAACTCCTCTTGAAACACATTAGTTCTGGGGAGGTTTTTTCAGCCAGAAAATGCTCCTGCCACAAAAAAGCTGATCAAAGCCTATGTTTCATGGACACATAGGATAACATGCTGAGGGGAGTTTACTGGTTGTACAAAAAAACCTCAAAAGCCAAAAACAGCAGCTGTAAAAACGTCAAGTGTGCATGAGGACTCAGGTTCCATGCACACTGGGCTTTTTGATAATGCTGGTAATGTTAGCTGTATAAAGTCATGTTAAAAACATGAGTTTTTGAGCTTTTTTTTAGCATTTTTGCATTAGTGTTTAGCGGCATTTTGTCGCGTTTAGCAGCGTTTTGATGCAATCAGTAGCAGTTTGACGCGATTAGCGGCATTTTCCTGCATTTTTTCACGTTTGCGTTTTTTGGTGTTTTTTTAACAAAAAAATTTTTTCGTTAAAAAAAAGTCCAAAAACGCCGGTTTGTTGCGTTTAACCGCGTTTTATTGCATTTTTCAGCTTTAGAGCATTTTTACAGTTAAAAAAGCTCCTTTAGAAACCCACTAGTGCTGGGGTTTTTTTTCCAGACAAAACATTTTGATTTTACAGTCTAAGTGTACATGGACACATAGGATAACATCCTGGGGGGGAGTTTACTGGCTGTACAAAAAAACATCAAAAGCCAAAAACAACAGCTGTAGAAACGTCAAGTGTGCATGAGGACTGAAGCCCTCAAACTCTCCTTTATGGTATCCTAGGTGTCCATGTACACATAGTCGTTTAGAGGAGTCTACAAGCAACTGAGTTTACTGGCATTTCTCTGAAAGAACAAAAACTGCATTCAAGACAAGAGTTTAAACTGCCAAACGCATCTAAACGTGCCTAAATGTACCTAAACTCTAGGCACATTTAGCACTTCAGCATTTATTCAGTCAAAGCCCAGAAAAACTTAAAATTCTGGACAATGAAATAAATAAACTCCCAAACACCAAATGCTCCTAAACTCACCTAAACAGGTTTAAAAAATTCAGCTTAGGAAAGTTTTTAATGCTGATTTTCTCCTCTTAGGAATTTTTTCAGTATTCTTTAGCATTTTTGTTTTAGCGTTTTTGTATTAGCATCAGGGGCGGACTGACCATTTGGAAACTCGGGCACTGCCCGAGGGCCCGGGGTCAGTAGGGGGCCTCATGAGATGCCCCTGGTACCTTTTTCATAGGCTTTTTTGAGTTTGGGCAAGGACACAGGGGCCCCATGATCCCCTATTGCCTGGGGGCCCCATGAGTTGTCAGTCCGCCCCTGATTAGCGGCGGTTTACAGCGTTTTACCACATTTTGATGCGTTTTTCAGCATTAGAGCATTTTTACAGCTAAAAAACTCCTCTAGAAACCCACTTGTTCTGCCAAAAAACGCCCCTGCCAAGAAACGTTGATTACAGTCGATGTGTGCATGGACACATAGGATAACATATTGGGGAGTTTACTGGTTGTAGAAAAAAAAAACAGCAAAAGCCAAAAACAGCAGACGTAAAAACGTCCAGTGTGCATGAGGACTAAAACAAAAACAAAAAAGTACCTGTGACACAGGCCTGGATTTTGACACTAACCCTTAGGCTACGTTCACACTAGCCTTGTTTGCAAGCGGCAGACAGGCGTTTGGGGAGCGTTTTTACCGTTTCCCAAACACCTATGAAAATTCTGCACATTGCAGCACATGGTGCTGTTCATACGCGAGCGTTAAAGTCGCGGCAAAACAAACGCCTCTGGTCGAGTCAGGAGGAATTGAAGCCTCCTATTCAAGTCTATGGTGCCGCTCTGCAAACGCCAGGCTGGCGTTTGTGGGACGGTTGCGGGGCATTTGCGGAGCGTTATCACCATTCAAACTTCATAGGTGTTTGTGGGTCGTTTTTAATGCTTGGCAAATGCCTAGCAACTGCCGCTAAACCGTGCATACGGTGTTTGCGGAGCATTAAAAAATGCTCTGCAAACGCCGGACCAAGGCTAGTGAAGCTAATGCTTTGACACTGAAAAAAATGAGCACAGCATTAGATTTGCAACCAATTAGAATTCACCTTTCACTTTATAGAAAAATGGAACAAGATTGGCTGCCATGGAAAACAATGACAATTCTGTTTTCATTTTTTTCTCCACTTTTAATGCATTCACCCTTGGGGCGCACATGACCACAAGAGAGCTGCAGAGCATGCACGAGCATCCAGAAGCTCTGAAAAAACGTCCTTGGAAACCAAAGCTGCTGTGTACATAGGCAACAATTGCAAGATGCGGGAACACACAATTACACCCTTGCTTTATGCATGCACACATGCCTATACATCACATACGCACAAATGCAGATAGTCTGCATTCAGGGCATATGTCCACGTGCATGCTTTTTGCAAGTATCAGTCCATACCTGTGTACAGCTGCATCTTGTAATTGTTTTCCTTGAGCTACTGTATGCAGCAGTTGTTGGTCCCAGAGGTTCTGGATATTCATGCATTCTGTACAGCCGCCTTTCTGCTGTGTGCATGAGCCCTTATATCATTGAAGCATAAGCTGTGGCGTTAAAATAAAAAAAATACGACCAGAAAGGTTATTTTATTACAGAAGAAATGTACTATGTCTCTTCTGCAGTAAAGTCTTCTTACCTTCCTCCTTGAAATCTTCTTTTCCAAAGAAATGCGCAATTTGGCGTAAAATCCCATTGCTGGGATGAATACATTTCCGCGTGTATTTGTGTGTCAGTCATGCCATCCTGTGTTATCCAATTATAATAGCCCAAGACAACAAACCCAGGAGAAGCTGGGGAAAAGATGTTCATGTTGGTAAGAGAGCTCTCAGACATCACATTGCTGGAGCAGAGGTAAGTATAGGTGTAGTTTAGTTCTGCCTTAAACCCCTGTTTTGTTAATCTACAATGCTCTTTTAAACAAACACTGTTACTTTCCCCATTTAGGGGCTACACATAGCCCACCCACTCTGTGCTTTTATGCTAAGCTTTGCCACTCTGCTGTTATCACAGCCCCTCCAAGTAAATGTGTTTGAGCTTGGTGATTGGCCACTCAAGCCTAAGTACTTTCACAAATTAGGGAGGTTATGTGCTTCCTTATACCCGAAAGGCCCACTCTGTTAGTGAAGGCTTTAGTGGTTTTCACAACTTTTTAAAATAGCTTTAAAGTCTCAGGGGACCCCTGCTAATAATTGTATAACTATATGCAAGTAGGGACTAATACTTCTTTTAGTGAGGTCCATCTTCTGAGTGGATAAAGTGGCGACAGCTAGTACATACAGTCATGGCCGAAATTGTTGGCACCCTTGATATTTCTCCAGGAAATCATGTATTTCTCACGAAACGTATTGCATTAACACATGTTTTGCTATACACATGTTTATTCCCTTTGTGTGTATTGGGACAAAACAAAAAAAGGGAGGAAAGAAAGCAAATTCGACATAATGTCACACAAACCTCCAAAAATGGGCTGGACAAAAGTATTGGCACCCTTTCACAACTGCGGATAAATAAGAATGTTACAAGCATGTGATGCTCCTGTAAACTCACCTGGGGCAAGTAACAGGTGTGGGCAATATAGAAATCACACCTGAAAGCAGATAAAAAGGAGAGACGTTCACTTAACCTTTGCATTGTGTGTCTGTCTGTGCCACACTAAGCATGGACAACAGAAAGAGGAGACGAGAACTGTCTGAGGACCTGAGAACCAAAATTGTGGCAAAATATCAACAATCTCAAGGTTACAAGTCCATCTCCAGAGAACTAGATTTGCCTTTGTCCACAGTGCGCAACATTATCAAGAAGTTTGCAACCCATGGCACTGTAGCTAATCTCCCTGGTCGTGGACGGATGAGGAAAATTGATGAAAGATTGCAACGCAGAATAGTCCGGATGGTGGA
Source organism: Staurois parvus (assembly GCF_062004578.1). Classification (NCBI taxonomy): domain Eukaryota; kingdom Metazoa; phylum Chordata; class Amphibia; order Anura; family Ranidae; genus Staurois; species Staurois parvus. Next base: position 10,957,967 of record NW_028318078.1, on the reverse strand, counting down.
TAAGCAGCCCCAAACATGTTCCAAAGACATTCAAGCTGTCCTGCAGGCTCAGGGAGCATCAGTGTCAGCGCGAACTATCCGTCGACATTTAAATGAAATGAAACGCTATGGCAGGAGACCCAGGAGGACCCCACTGCTGACACAGAGACATAAAAAAGCAAGACTACAGTTTGCCAAAATGTACTTGAGTAAGCCAAAAGCCTTCTGGGAAAACGTCTTGTGGACAGATGAGACCAAGATAGAGCTTTTCGGTAAAGCACATCATTCTACTGTTTACCGAAAACGGAATGAGGCCTACAAAGAACAAAACACAGTACCTACGGTAAAATATGGTGGAGGTTCAATGATGTTTTGGGGTTGTTTTGCTGCCTCTGGCACTGGGTGCCTTGACTGTGTGCAAGGCATCATGAAATCTGAGGATTACCAAAGGATTTTGGGTCGCACTGTAGGGCCCAGTGTCAGAAAGCTGGGTTTGCGTCCAAGATCCTGGGTCTTCCAGCAGGACAATGACCCCAAACATACGTCAAAAAGCACTCAGAAATGGATGGCAAAGAAGCGCTGGAGAGTTCTGAAGTGGCCAGCAATGAGCCCAGATCTAAATCCCATTGAACACCTGTGGAGAGATCTTAAAATTGCTGTTGGGAAAAGGTGTCCTTCCAATAAGAGAGACCTGGAGCTGTTTGCAAAGGAAGAGTGGTCCAAAATTCCGGGTGAGAGGTGTCAGAAGCTTATTGATGGTTATAGGAAGCGACTGATTTCAGTTATGTTTTCCAAAGGGTGTGCAACCAAATATTAAGTTAAGGGTGCCAATACTTTTGTCCAGCCCATTTTTGGGGTTTTGTGTGACATTATGTCATATTTGCTTTTCTGCCTCTGTTTTATATTTGTTCCAATACATACAAAGGGAATAAACATGTGTATAGCAAAACATGTGTTAATGCAATACCTTTTTTGTGTGAAATACTTGATTTTCAGGAAAAATATCAAGGGTGCCAACAATTTCGGCCATGACTGTATTATACAAGTGTTGCACTACCCTCTTAGGAGTTCCTGAGTTTTTGGGTCCCCCTATAGTCCTGCACAGCCAGGCAACACGCATTTTCTTCAGACTTTGCACACAGGTGATCTCTGAAAACCTATCTCTTCAGGGAAGCCTATCCTGCCCTCAGCTAATAATGAAATCTTCTACTCTTCCAACAAGTCCATCCCCCCCAGTTACTACCTTTTGTACCACTAGCCCCTCCCTCCTAGATTGTAAGCTCCAAGGAGCAGGGCCCTCCTATCCCTCTTGTATTGAACTGTATTGTTGCTGCATTGTCTCCCATTATATTGTAAAGCGCTGAGCAAACTGTTGGTGCTATATAAATCCTGTATAATAATAATAATAATAATAATAAAAAAGGAGACAGTAAACAGTCCTTGAGCTTGTTTTTTTTGGGGATTTTATTAAAGGAAATTGAACTTGGATGAGGGGTGTATGGGATGTCCAAGGTAACTGTAAACTGAGGACAAACTTCTTAACAACTATGCACAAGTCCATTAGGCAAAAATCTTCTTCTTGGAGAGCTATCCAGCCTGTGTACCTCCTCAGACCCCAGATGAAATCTCCTCTTCACCCAGCTGCCCGAGGGAATCCCTGGGCAAGGGGATCCAGAATCTGACACTTTAGAACCAGCAGTCTCACATGGGGGCTAGTCAGGTTTCCCACCAGAATGCCCTCTCCCTATATCTGACCTAGGGTGTGTGGGATTACTCACTCAGTCCTCTCATGTGGGTTAGTGGCTGCCCTCAGGTCTTACGCTGGGCTGGCTCCTTCCCTGCTTCCCAGGTTGTCCTCTCTCAGGGGACAATTGAGGACAAAACATCCTCCCTTCCAGCTCCTCCGCTTATAGGTAGACCCCTCTCCTGGATCCCTTCCCAGGCTCCTCACTTCAGCCTGTTGACTCCATCTTCCACCCGAACTCTACTGCTACTGAGCAGGCTCTAGCACACTTAAAGGCTGCTCTGGCCCATCTTCTCCATGATTCCAGAGCAGGGGGAGCTATCAGGGAACTGACCTACAGATCCTCTCAGCCATGACCTAATATAACCCTCTGACTCTGCTATTCAGCCTTTCTAGATGAAAACCTGAGCTAGCTCGCCTAGCTACCTAGCAGGGTGCTACTTAAGGTAGAGCTGAAAGGCTAGCTGGAGCTTGGGGTAGAAGGTGATGGGAATAGGCTACCCCTGGTTTACTGATATGTGAGTCTGTAGCCTCAGGAACTGAGCCCTTTGGGGTAGGCCTTATAGGCTAATTTGGAGAACCCACCTATAGGGAACCTACAGTAAGGACACTGTAAGAGTGGGATTTTCTACGTTTGTGTTGAAAGTGGCGCTTAGCAGAATATGTATGTTGGGACTGGAAGTGTAGAGATAAAGGTTGTGATGTAAAGAATTGCACACTATGTTTCTGTCACAGTTAAGAATGGAAAATGTTAGGCATTTGGGTATTCATTATTTCTGGAGGAGGACTGCAGGCCAGGAGAATGTGATTGACCTAAAATGGTGGAGTTTCTTCTAGTTACAGGTGTGTGTGTACCAGAATCTGGTAGTTTTGCAGGACAACAGTAGGAAGTGCCCTTAGCCAACATGGCTATTGCTGGCAGCAAATGAGGGCTGTTTACATAGTACAGGAGAGTGGTTGCCAGTGGGAAGAATGCTTCTTACATTGGTGGTGGGAAAATACCCTTCTTACTGATAGCTAAACAGGCCATGATGCCAATTGTTTCTTTTCTGAAAGGCAGATATAGCTTATTGCTCAAAGAGCTCCTTGCAACCTCTGGAGGAACCCTGCTTAAGAAAGGTTGCCATAGGAGGTGGGCTATGTGCAAACTGCTCCCCCACAGTTTGTTTCCACTTTAATTATTTGAAATGTACATTGCTTAATCTAATTCACTGATGTTCAGGAATAACGTGCAATCTCTGCACATGCATTGTTTTTACCTAAGGAATTTTTGCTGTTTGGTTTGTTGTCATATTTAATGCTTTGGGCATTATATGAACTCATCTTTTCATGAACATGGCCACAAGAACCTAGTTAAACTGCTCGCTAGAACTGAAATGAGAATTTACTAGACTTTTCTGTGAGGTGTCCTTCATGTCCCACTGTGTAGTGTTTCTCTCTCTTCTTGCAATTTATCCAGCAATGGATTCGGTTACTTTGGCCCCAAGGCTGATTTTAATTTACTGGCTCCCTTCACAGCCTAATAGAGGCTCCGGTGCATTTGTGACATGCAAGAGTACCACAATATGTTTATTTGTACTTAAGAGATTGCCTACACAGCACAGGGAGCAACTAGCAGTACTGTTTTGCTCTATGTTTTCAACAAAACAGTGGCAATTATTGCACAAAGTACTAAATCAGCAACAAATACAGCAAAACAACAAATATGTCTTAGATTGTAAGCTCCAAGGAGCAGGGCCCTCCTAACCCTCTTGTATTGAACTGTATTGTTGCTGTATTGTCTCCCATTATATTGTACAGTGCTGAGCAAACTATTGGCGCTATATAAATCCTGTATAATAATAATTTACAGTAAACCTCAACAATTTATGTAGTGCACCTTGTATTAAAGACAATGCAGAGCACAAAACACCTGTGTACTAAGCTATACTATTCAGCAGTGCATTTTCCATGTTTAGAGGGTTCAGCCATTTACTGCAAACCTGGCACACCAATCAGATGCTGCACTTTGTTATATGGAGAGCTCAGGATAACCAGCCAGTCAGTACATCTGTCAGAATCCAGATCTGAACCTGGAACCTCTGTGGTATCTGGCTGTGCTTCTTCTAGCTGTGCCACCTGAGATGCTGGACAGCTTCCTGCCTGATTCCTTGGACAGCCTTACTTTGTGTCTTGTTACTGGTGAACCTTGAACCCTTTGCTCCTCCCATGAACTTCCTGATTTAACCCATGTCTCTACATTTCTTATTTGCCAAATGATTGTGCTCCTCCCCATCCATTATCTCCTTTCACTCCTGCTGCCATCAATATCTTCACAACCACTTGTTACCGACCTTTCGCTTGTTCCTCAATTATGCTTCCACTTGTTCTGAACCTGCAACCATTTGTTACTGACCTTTGGTTTGTTTCTCAACTTTGTTTTTGCTTGAATACAACATGCAATCACATACTGACCTTTGTTTTACTGTCTACGCCTCTGCTTCTGGTGGGGTGATCCTGATGAGTACAACCTGGCACTAGCACGCAGCAAAACCTATCTCCACCATCAGGAGCTCTGGTGAAGACCAGTTAGTGCTTAGATCCCACATCCTGGGTGAGCCTGCATCATATGCCAGTGTGACCTGCTTGTGCGCTTATTCTGCTGGTCAGTGTGAACATCTCTACTGCTATATTTACTGGTCTTCAAGCCTCACCTCTGACCATGCCATCATCATTCAGATACAATGAAAGCAACAGAATTACTCACCCCTAGGATACAAGTCCCACACTAGGGTTTGGGGGTTCCCATCTGTTTCAGGGTATCGTAAAAGCTTCAGGAGTTCAGCAAAACTGTGTCTCATTCTCCAGATAGTCCAAATTTTCTCAAAGCTGTGAACCATTCCACACAACCTCACAGGTGCTGACTCCTACCTACTCATTTTCAAGCTTCCCTTACAGGTGGGTTAACCCTTTTGGGACCATTCACCATCTAATCAGAATTGTAGGCTCTTCCCACCCAAAAGTCTCTCAGGGCCTCTGAATGCTGGGTCCCAAATGAAGGCTTACAAATCCAGAGAGTAATGATAATCTCTCCTCTCCTCTCCAACCGGACTACCCTGGAACCTCTTACCTTGCATGGGTGAGAACCCCTGAGTACTAAAAATGTCTCTTTTCCCTTTAAAAAAGACAATGATGCTAATTATAGCAGAACATACCTGCCATCCAGGACACATCCTCAGTGTCCTGTACAGTTTGGAGAAACCTGTGTAAAAAATGCAGATGCCTAGAGCTATGCCTACAACACAGTGCAGGTTTACATGGGCATAGATATTGCTGCTACTGTAATTGGAACACTTTTTGAAAACATCTTTTCTACCATGCTGAATTCAGATTAGCACTTTGAGGAATGTAGCTGGGCACACCACCTTGATTAATGTAATCTTCATCCTTCCCTTATTAGGTCAACAGCATTTCTAAAAAATAAGGTGTCTGTATAAAGTACAAAAATCCTCAGCAATACAGAGGCTGCTATTGCTACAGTAAATTCCTTTTGAAAGTGCCAATTGCTTGGCTGCTATGTTCAACTTCCAGGTCAATCACTCCAGAAGTACTAAAGCTGTTGGATTAGCATGACAGCCTAGCAACAAGCATTTTCAGAAGGTAGGTAAAAAATGTAATCTAAATAATAACCAAAAATTAAATCTGCAGTAAAACACCAATCCATGTGAACAAGCAGCCGCTGGAAACCGTGATACCAGTTAATCAAAATATGAAACAAAAAGCAACACTAAAATCAATAATGATCAATACAAAGCAATTGATTTGACCTGTTGTATATAACAAAATTAATCATAAAGCATAAATATGTGGTGTCACAAAAGTGTCCATAAAAGAACTATCTGCAAGATGTCTCTCAAATGAAACTTCTCCTTCCAAGGAAGAATCGATCCGCAGGTATAAGTGACAAAGAGAACTTCTATCAATTTAGTGCAAAGCGGTGTGCCAATTCCAAGAAAAGATCCACTACCTTCACTGCAACAAAAGGAGACCTCTTACCAGACCAGATGGACCATTAAGTTATAAATGGTTATAATGACAAATAAAAGCAGTGCAAAAAAAAAAAGTGAAACACAAAGTGGGAATATGATACAAAATATTATAAAATTAAGTCCACCAACTGAAAAATGAAAATTGTAATGAAGTGCAAAGTCCTTATTGATCCATCCAGATCACCACGTGAACAACATAATAATTGACTGAATAAAGTGCACTCAGATATCACCATGTGCTCCAGAGGAAAACCTTCCCCAATTCAGTGGCACTCACCAGATATCGTGGCCCATCCAAACCTGATAGGCAATAGCGCTTGTGGTGAGTGTGAGCATAGTACAGATCATCAATCAACAAGCCCTTCATCAATTAGAGATTGATATGATGGCGGGACATCCTCCAAATTATTACACTTTGTAATCAGGGAAAGATGTGAAAGAAAACTCATAACGTGAATCCATTAAAAAACATTTATTGAATAGAAAGTATGCACTCACATGAAATAAATGAAAGCATACCAAAATATCCACAATAACCATTAAGGGTATCTGCAGATCACATGGAGTGAGCGTCTCACCCGATCCTCCTTGCTACATGCGAGCAATACGTCACTTCCGGCAGGGGATGTAAGGTGGATGTCTCATTCCAGAGTATGTCGTGTGGCCCGACCCTGACGTGTTTTGTCACCTGACTTTATGGAAGGGTTGATAAAGGACTTTGATAAAGTCAGGTGACGAAACACGTCAGGGTCGGGCCGAACGACGTACTCTGGAATGAGACATCCACCTTACATCCCTCGCCGGAAGTGACGTATTGCTCGCGAGCAGCGAGGAGGATCAGGTGACACACTTGCTCCATGTGATATGCAGATACCCCTAACGTTTATTGTGGATATTTTGGCATGCTTTCATTTATTTCATGTGAGTGCAATACTTTCTATTCAATAAATGGTTTTTAATGGATTCACGTTATGAGTTTTCTTTCACATCTTTCCCTGATTACGAAGTCTAATAGTTTAGAGGCTGTCCTGCCATCATATCAGTCTCTGATTGATGAAGGGCTTCTTGATTGATGATCTGTACTACGCTGACACTCACCACAAGCGCTATTGCCTTTCAGGTTTGGATGGGCAACGATATCTGGTGAGTGCCACTGCATTGGGGGAGATTTTCCTCTGGAGCACGTGGTGATATCAGAGTGCACTTTATTCAATCAATTATCGTTATGTTGTTCACGTAGTGATCTCGGTGGATCAATAAGGACTTTGCACTTCATCACAATTTCCATTTTTCAGTTGGTGGACGTATTTCAAATGATTTAAATATTTGTGTATATTTTTTGAAGTTTTATATTTTGTATCATATTCCCACTTTGCTATTGTGTTTCACATTTTTTTCGTGTTGCTTTTATTTGTCATTGTTTTATGAGGTGATTATTGGAATATTCACTATTAGGGCATCTGCATGTTTACACATTATATGTACTCATTTATTTATTTAGGTGAGTGATATATTGTGCACTTTTTCAGGTGTCAGGTCTTATATATTTTTACATCACACTTGCGTGGTGAATATACAGTTTATATAATTGGTCATAATATGCTCAGCATGCCTTAAGTGGACCCAGCTCACCCACAGCAGATTAATGGATCCAATAACCGATGTCACCAGCAGGTAAAAAATTTGGCATGCAATATGCCAAGTTCAGCTGACAACTGCAGGGACCAAAGTAGCTACATGATGACATCACAAATACAAGCCACACCCAACATGTTTAGTTGGACTGATGTCTTCGGGGATTTGGCTGATTAGTACAGTTGCCAGCTGAACTTGGTGTTTTACATGCCAAAGCTATCAGGTTGCCACATTTTTATGTAAGCATTTTATTCTAATTGTACCTGTATGCGGATGTGATTACTTTTTAAATAAATACGTTTTTGAGCAGACTTCAACATGGATGGATTCTTATTTTTTACCTGCTGATGACATCAGTTATTGGGTTCGCTGATCTGCTGAGGGTGCTTTGTGATCTAATTTTGTTATATACAAGGGTTTATTGTGTATATTTTTCACATATCATATGCTTTGTATTGATCACGATTGATTTTTGCGCTACTTTTGTTTTATATAAAAAATGTAATCTATATTTCCTCAGTAAATGTTTCTTTATAACCATGATGCTCTTATGAGCTCTAAGCTATATTTATTGCTTGTTAAGGTGTCTGCTATTTTTTAGGTGTATTCTGTAGCGACTTGTTTGAAGTTGCTTCTCTGTTTTGCACTGTGATTTTTCCTTTGATCCTGACCAGTTCTGTGATTTCTTATGCTCACTCCTTGCATTGTGAATCCCTCTGCTTCCTGCTTGGTGATTTCCTTTGCTCGAAGGTCTTTAATCCTACAAGCTTCCTTTTCTGTGCCGTTCAATACTCTAGATATTTACCAATACACCCTGATATGTCAAAGACAGACAGTTACCACTTATATCAAATTGCAATTTTATTTTTATATGGTAGCAGATGCATACATCTCATAACAAACTTCAGTTTATTCATTTAAGCCTTGACAATAAAACCTGAAAGCTGATTGGTTTTTGTGCACAGCTACACCAGATTTTGCACACTCCAGTTTTAGTAAAAAACTACCATACAGCCTTTTGAAAAAGTAAGTAAATCCTATTGAAATTGTTGACTTTTTCAACATATTTGAACAGGCAAACATTATATCCTATAATGTTACCGATGAAGGTGATATACTTGAGCATATAACTTACACAATAGCATATTTATTTACATGATGTAAATGATAAAAAAATTTGAATTTATTTCCCAAACAGTGCATCTCTTTGATTAAAATCTAATCAATGATATACGAAAATAGCTGTAAACACAAATAGTGAACATGTATGTTCGATGAAGTGCATAGTGACACTCAATCATCAAAAATATAAATGATAAATTAAAAGTAAATAGTAAACATAAATTCCAAATATGTGTCCCATACACCATCCAATATTCACACAATCGTAGTTGAATAAGCAATTTTCCTCCCAGAAGATGATCTTCACCTTAAAGTGTGAGCTTCTCTTATCTGCCTCCCCCCCCCACAGCACCTTTTGAGCCAAAAGTTGCCCTCCCCCCCCCCCCCACAGCCCTCTGGGACACTTAACGGATCTCAGAGAATTGCGGCCCATTCACAAAGCACAGTGCACCTTAGCTTCATGCTTGCGCAGTAGAAGACTGGCTGTGAAGCTGCAAGCAGCTTTCCCTTAGTCAAGATGGTGACGCCAGCAACCAACAGCTGACTGAAGAATCGGCTCGGGGTAAGGACAGTGCCCTAATATTAAAAGTAGCTGGTGCAATACTTTACAGGCTCCTGCAGACAAACAGTAATAAATGCACATTTTTTATCTGCAAAAAAATTTGCATTTATTATTTTTTACTAAAAGGTGAACTTATCCTTTAACACAGGGACACTGCTCCTCTCGATCTCTCCAAACATCCTGATCATCAAATCCTCAGCTCCAGAAGTAACATAAGGGAATCTTGAAGTACACCAAATAGTGTAGGCTGCTACTTCAGTATTATTATGCAATTAAAATCACACTCATATTTCAGAAGAAAACAATAGGCATATCTCATAGAAGTACTGCATATGGCATCCTGCTCCGCCCAGCATGATGACATCACCACCCGCCTGATGGGTTTGTGCCTGGATAGGCTTTGGGAAAGCCTAGAAAGAATTAGAGGGTTATGGGCTGTCCTGGTCAAAGCTCTGATTTGATTTCCATTGAAATTTTGTAGAGGGATTTTGAAATGATCAGCTCACCCACAATGATCAGGAAACCCACAACAATCTTGCAACTGAAGGAATTTTGAATGGAGAAGTAGTCAAGTGGTCCATGTCAGAGACTGATGGCCAGTTATACAAAATGCCTAGAAAATGTAATTACTGTTAAAGGGAGCAACGCAGGTTTTGATGCCAAGGCTGTATTTAGTTTTTCCACAGTACACCATTACACCTATTGATAGTTTTCTTGAATAGATCATTTGAAAGGCAAATTTTTCTTGTGGTCTTATTCACATATACAGTATCATGTTTAACTATTTGAATAAAAATGTAATGTCTGCTTGTTCAAGTAGGTTGAAAAAGTCAACAATTTCCATGGGGTGTACTCAGGGGCGGGCTGACCATTTGGAAACTCGGGCACTGCCCGAGGGCCCGGGGTCAGTAAGGGGCCCCATGAGATGCCCCTGGTACCTTTTTCATAGGCTTTTTTGAGTTTAGGCAAGGACACAGGGGCCCCATGTTCCCCTATTGCCCGGGGACCCCATGAGTTGTCAGTCCGCCCCTGGGTGTACTCAATTTTTCACATGACTGTAACTCATTCCCCAAAACATTAAGCTCAAACACTGCTATTTATCTTCCCTCTGCATTCCTTTATCAAGGACAATTTGCCTTTATCCCAAGCAACAACTTCTTTTATCTGAAATCTTCAGTATTTTACAGTATAGCTGTGTTATAACTAGTTTCTAATGGTATAAATACCGATCACTTAGAAAAGTGAAAGTGAATGAAAGTGTATTGTCTGCACTAATCAGACTGCACTATTTTGCTGTGCTTTAACCACTAGTAGTCTGGGGCAATTTTAAAATGTTTCACATATGTGTTAAAATTATACTTTTTGATAGACAATTACTTAGAACCCCCAAACATTATATATTTCCTAAAGCAGATGCCCTGAAGAATAAAATGGAGGCTGTTGCAATTTTTTATGTCACACAATATTTGCATAGCTGTTTATCAAATGCAAATTTTCAGGAAAAATACACAAAAATTTTAGTGCATGGAAACACAATATAATACCCAGTTTTTTGGGTAAAATATAAAAGATGATGTTGAGTTAAGTAAATAGATACCAAACATGTCAAGATTTAATATTGCGCAGTGAGACCCTTGAAATGGCAACAAACTATGGTATCTAAAACTGTCCATAGGTGATGCTTTAAAAGTCTTTATAGGTTATCAGTGTAGATTTAATAGTGAATTGTGCACCTAGAATTATTGCTCTCACTCCGAAGTTCATGGTGATATACCTCACATGTATTGTAAAATCACTGTGACACATGCATGCTGGAACTAGGTTTTTGCAATTGTGTGTGCTTTTAATTTTTTTTTTATTCTTTTTATTTCACTTTGTTGCTATCACAAGGAGGCCATCAAACCCCTGCTTGGTACTCTTTACAGGTACTTGATCAGGTGACCTTCAAAGCAGCAGATCAAACACAAATTGTGTTTAATCAGCTGCTTCCCTGGCTATAACAGGCTGGAGGAAATATGCTGGAATTTGCCTTGTATGGGTTCAGGTACCCATGTGTAAGGGACTTAAAGTGGTTATAAACCCCTGCAAGCTTCCATTTTTCTCTTGGGGACAGGAAACTTGTCAGAAGTGGTTCATGCTGATAGCAGAGGAAAAAAGCAGCAGATAGAATTGACACTTTGTGCTTTTAATTGAGTACACACTATAGAGCATACGTCTCAGCTTTTTGAGATGGGAATAAAAGACACCTATTAGCAAATGTATGTAGGCATATGATTATTAGGCTAAAGAATTAGATGGATATGCCAGATTGGTTTATGAATAATTTGGTCTAAATGAGTCGTATGTCACATATAAGTAAGACTGTATGTTGTTTATAGTCAGTCTGTACTATATTGCTTTGTTTTTCAGTTACTTTTTTCTATTTTCTATGTACATGGGAGACTGCATTTGAAGTTGTGTGTTCGATTTATTTACCTTTAATATGAATAAAAAAAATAAAGGAAAAAATTGCATGTAGGCATAGGACATGCCCCCTGCCACACCAAGAGAATTATATATAAAAAAAAAATTAGTTAAATTGTTGTTTTACTACTACTATTCCTAACAACATACACACAGCATTGTGTGCTCCTGTATTGTGGTATTGTATTATAAATTATACATTTTACCATGCATTAATACAGCGCTAATTTTTTAATACTTATCTATTGTATGTCAGGGTCCCCACTTTAGGCTCATTGTATTTACTCACTTCTGACATTGGGATCTATGTGAGAAAGTTTGCTGTGCCAATGTTAAAAACACAAATCAATGTATTTTGTGTAATATAATTATTTCCTATGATGGTAAGTGCCATCTATTGGACATAATGTGGTATGCTTCCTAATTGAGGTACTTAACAAAATACTGCATTATGGCCACTGGATGATGCTCACATTCATAGAAAACAATCATATTACAAAAAATACAGTGATTTTTGTGGTCACATTTGTTCAACTTGCTTTTTTTTTTAGATCTCTCTCTCTCTCTCTCTCTCTATATATATATATATATACACCTTAGGTTTAATTACTAATGTGTGAAGTAATGTGATGTGTGATGGAAATCTGTGTTCAGTTCAACCATTTAAGCGTGCACAGGTAATTGGAAGAAAAACTAGCTTTTTCTTCAGCTGATTGAATGTTAATTTTAGTAAATCAAGTCTTTCCTGGAAGATAAAAGATTAATGTATCTATTCGGTCTGTTACAGCCCTTCTCACTTTTGGTTTCTCAATAAATAAAGTACAAATGCTATTTTCTAAAGGTAACAATTAGTAGAGAGCAATGATACTGATAAAACAAATAGGTCTGAGGCTGTTATCTTGAATTTGGAGACTGCTCAATCACTTTCAGGACAAATTAATGGATTGAAATATATAAATCTAAAGTTCACGGAGCATTAGCCGTTTAATAAAAAAGCAGGACAACAAATGAGGAGCTGCTAAAATCACACCAATTATAACCAAAAACAATTTTCCTGCTTTTTTGTAATGGAAAATCTGCTAATATGCAACGAAAGAGCTGACATAGCAGCTGCGTCTGGATTCCCCCGTCACTACATCATACTAAGTGACAGCACAGTGCACATGCAGCAGAATAGGGGAAGCGGTTTTCTGACTCAGTCATAGGATATGATGGGCAGGAGAAATGATGATACACTGATCCCCCTTTTTTTTTTGTAATTCTAAAAATTGGAAACCTATAAATAAAGTAGTCCTATTTTTCATACAAATTGGTGGTGTTGTTTTTGTGAGGTTTTTGTTTTTTAGCCAGCAAAAGAATAAGTCCACGCATGAGAGTTTTTTTTTTTTTTTTTTAAAGTAGAGCCCAATGACTGTTGCTGACTTTAACAGTGGGATCTCTGCCATATTTTGCATCCCTTTTCATCTACCATTTTTAAACAGAAAACCATGTAGGGATTCTACACTCATAGCCTAATCAGGTGTTGAATAGCTCAACTAAAAAGCTAAATGCTATTTACTACTTGAAGGCTTTTTATTGGTGCTATTCATACAGCTGATCAGTTGGGGGTTTCAAAGCAGAGATACCCCAGCACTCAGCAGTGGAGTATGTAGCCATGCATCTTTAAAGTGGACCAAAACATTTTATTTGTTTTGAATAGATGGTGGTTTAGAAGTTTTTCCTTTTTACTATCAAGGCCCCTGGTGCCCAACCTGTGGCCCTTTAACATTTTTTGTTTGGCCCTAGATGCCCCTGCAGACACTCTTTTGTATTTCCCTATTGCCCTATTATAGCAATGATTTCTAGCAGTCTCATACTGTATAATATGTCTTTAGTCTATTACTGTCTCCTGAAGCTCACTCCCAGTTGCACACAACTTCCATAGCATGTTCACATTCTTGGACAGTCTCCTGTAGCATATCCGCAGTCTCTGTCTATCTCCTATATTATGACCACAGCCTCGGACTATCTCTTGTATCATACCTATAGTCATTGACTATGTCCTGTTGTGTGTCTGCTGATCCTGATAATTAAAGCAGAACTCCGGGCAAAATGTCTTTACATGGTTTTGTTGTTGATTTCTTACCTTCATTGAATATGTCATCCATCTTCTGGTTGACTCAGTAGTTGCTCTGAAATAGCCTATATATTTTCAAATCAAGCTGTTAATTTTCTTTGGCTACCTGTTTATAAGACCAGTGACTGCTATGCCTCCTTTTCCCCCAACCGCTGGTCTTGGCACATTCCTTCTGTAGTTCTTTCTCCAGGAAGCAGAGATGTCATTCAGTCCCACTTGCAGTGGTGGGCAGACTGAGACTCTCAGACATATGGAACATGTACAGGCCTAGTGTACCTGCCCATATTCACTGCAATTTCCTGTGGTTGATGGGAACTATAGTTTCCATTTACTGCAGAGGGAGAGGAGAGGAAATGATGTAATCCCTGCTGTTACACCTCCTCCTTGGCAGAGCAGAGACAGGTAAATTTTGAATAATGAGATGAGGTCATGAAAATTAATTTAGATTTTTCTCCTGAATGGTAAGGATTTTCAAAATGTTATTAACTGTTTAGTGTTTAGGGGGTGTACTAATGTATGATTTTTTCACCTATACCGGAGTTCTTCTTTAATATTCACTGAATTTTATCTGTGACCCTTTTGGTGATGTCAGGGGCTGCACTTAAGCTGCATATATAAAGAAAGTTGGCCACCATTGATCTAGACCCTCCTCTCTCATCAGGATAGAAAGGGAGTCTATCCAGTGGAGAAGCTGTACCTCACTTCTATATATAACTCTGCATACTTCTCTATCTGGCTGCCTGGAGTAATCCTTAGATAGAGGATCCAGTGTCTGGATGGCGGGCTAATCCAATTTCCCACTAGAGTGCCTCCTTCCCCTGTCTGGCCCAGGAGGTGCAGGTCTATTCCCTCAGTCCTTCTGTGCTGCTGGAGGGTGGGTGGCTGCTCCTTCCCTGCTGCACAGGTGGTCCTCTCTCAACTTTCCTCCTTCCAAGGCTGTCAAACGCCTGTGGTAGTGAGCCCTTGTAGATCTCAAACTCAGGGTTCCCTAGGGCGTGGAGTCTAATCCCCTGCCTGCTTCTTCACCGGAGCCCCTGATGGTTGGGATCAACTTTCAGGAAGCTAGAACCAGGTCACGGTCCCCAGGTATACCCAGTTGAGGATGCGGAGACCGCTCGCAGCAGCAGAGTACAATTGCAGGAGACAACAGGAAATTCTGACAGACAAATCAAGGTCAGGACAGGAGGAAACAAGCACAGTCAGTGAACGAAGCAAGGGTCAGTACACGTGTAGTCAGATACAAGAGTAGCAACAAACAGGAGCTTAGAGAACTAAGAAGTTTCTCAGGCATATTAGGCTAGACTAAGCTTGTCTTATATAGATAAGCAAACTAGGAGGCGGGCCAGGAAGTGATGGTAGAGAAGGAAATAATACCCAGAGAATAGCAGGCGACGTCCATCAGTGAGCACAGACAAACCACACATGTGAAGGGAATCAGGAAAAGTACTGCAGCAAGGAGGTAAGAATACACAAACAAGAAACTGCAGGCTAACTTGTGACAAAGGCCCTCTGCCTGTAGATGAGCGCCTTTCCATCTTGGCTCCCTCACAGGCTCCTGCCTTCCAGCCTCACATCCTCCTCTTCCACCCGAACTCTCCTCCTCCAACTCTCCTACTGCTCTCTCCTCCTCCAACTCTCCTCCTGCTGAGCAGGCTCAGTTACTCTTAAAGGTTGTCCTGGTCCCTTGCCAAGCCTTCTGTTGGAGGTTGGCCAGAATCCTCTAAGATTACAGACCAGCCACTCCTTAAATCTGCCCACTGCTTCTAGATCTTTCTCCAAAGTTCTAGAGTAGGGGGAAATTCCAGAGGACTGGTCTGCAGAGCCTCTCAGCTCTGACCACAATTTGGCCCCTGCTTGCTATCACCCCCAGGTAGCTACTCGGTCCTAACTAACAATTGGATTCTAGCTCACACTACCTTCCTAGATGAGTACTACATAGGTATAGCAGCACAGTGTGCTAAACTTACCTACCAGGCAGGGCTCCCTTTCTGTTTAAACAGAGAAAAGTTCACAATCACAATTAGAAAAAACGTCTTAAAATTCCCTTCACCCAGCGATGTTCTTTTGGGTCATACATGCACAGTGTATACTCTCTCCTGCTACAGCCGCTGGGATCATCATAGGTGATGGGAGAGAGTACACACAATGCATGTGCGATCGAAAAGAACAGGACGGGGCTCTGTCCCATGGCACTGGGGGGTGCTGATCCCAGTCGCTACTTCACCCCTACAATAACTCAGGATGTAGCCATTGCTGGCTGCGATTGCAGGCCAAT
Source organism: Staurois parvus (assembly GCF_062004578.1). Classification (NCBI taxonomy): domain Eukaryota; kingdom Metazoa; phylum Chordata; class Amphibia; order Anura; family Ranidae; genus Staurois; species Staurois parvus. The sequence goes on along the minus strand of NW_028318078.1, from coordinate 10,942,043 downwards.
TCCTACGCATTAAACGTAATTGCACAGACCCAAATGACTACAAACTAGAGGCGAAAGAACTTTATACTAGATTCTGGGAACGGGGATATTCTCATAAACTAACAAGACAGGCCAGGAAGAAGGCAGCAGAACAGGATAGGAAGCTTAATTAGTATAGACAACAGAGAGGCACTGGTTGAAAAAGAAAGCCCAGTACAGCTAAGTACCCAACATCAAACCCAGTGGAATAGAATCCATGATGTTCTTTAAAAACACTGGGTAATTTTAAAAAATGACCCCAGACTAATCTAAAATTGTTGGACCTACACAAAAATGGTAGCTTGTAGAGCTCATAATTAAGGTGATATGCTAACTCAATCTGAATTTACAAAAAATCCAGTGTCAAACTGGTTAAAGACATACCCTCACTCCAAAGGTATATTTTCGTGTGGAAGGTGCAGTATGTGTCAATATGTGGACCGTACTGACACATTCCACGATGCATTAAGCCTTAAAAAATACCAAATTCAAGATATATTCAATTGTTCTACAGCCCATGTAATTTATATGCTAACATGCCCTTGTAACAAAATTTATATAGGGAAGAAAAAACGCTCCTTAAAGATACAAATGGGGGAACATATGAAAGAAATAAAGGAAAAGAATCCCGATAAACCACTGGCAAGACATTGTGCCACCTGCCATGAAGGTAAACTGAATGGTATGAAGGTTAAAGGCATCTATATGCTAAAATTACCAGGAAGATGTGGAGATTTTGATCGTATATTACTACAGAAGGAAAAAAAATGGATATACAAACTACAGACCTTATCCCCACTAGGGTTGAATGTAGACATGAACCTCCAAGTTTTCTTGGAGGCTTAATCTAATTTAACTGTAACCATTTTTTAGTGATTTATCATCTTTGAATATTTATTATTATTTTTTAAATGACCCCCTATAGGTCACTCCTATGGCTAGGAGGTTCTTTGTGGATCATTATTAAGATCTCTGAGAAAAAATTTAATTGAAGTAGTTTTTTAGTGATTTGTAGTTATCTAGTTCCATGTCATATTATGGTAACTGGATTCTTCGGTGTTACAGAAGCCATCAACTTGTTCTATTTATAATTACTATATATGATAGGTATATTACTTTTTCTTATTTGTAAAACAAATATCTAAGCAATGTCAGTTACTGTAGCAGAGTTAAACACACTTGATTTTGTCCTTTTAAAAAGAAAAACCATGGCGGAGCTAGGGTGATGACCATGGACTTTTAAGGGATCACCAATGCTCTGTCTGATGTCCAGACGAAGCTACGCTACTTCCTAGCAAAACACGTTGATGTCATACGTTACGTCACATGATGCCATGCTCACTACAGGGGTACTCCATGTTGGATAGTGGCGCCCTCCCGACACATCTAAGGACTGTTGGACATGCTACAAACTACACGGTATGGACGGTAGAGCATTGAAGAGCAGTCTTATTGGAATAACTACATACAGAAGCTGGAGACGTGTGGAACTGCATTCTGGAATGGTGGATGGGTAAACTGGATTTGTACTCAGTTTTGGAAGCTTTACATCTATGAAGTTTCCCTTTCCACTAAGCTATATAAGCCAGCTCTGTTATCTACAGCTTGCTCTCTGTTCTGACCGCTACCGCTATGCATGAATTGCTTTGCTTTCTAAGCTATTGCGCTGCATGTCCCTAATTTACTCCTGCTGTGTCTTCAACTGCTGCTCCATTAGTGTTCAGGAGAAGGACGGTACACCATTCATCCTGTTTTGGCTATTATATTTCACTTTCTGTGGACTGTATATTTACACATCTTGCTCTGGCAAGGAGGCTATCATTTATGGATGGATAGCACTGCAACATTACAACATAACTTGTGTTTCATCTATCCATTTCTCTTGAATTAATTATCATCATCTGGTTCCTTATTATCATTTACTATTATCCACTGTTTTTCCTATTATTGGAATAGAGGCTATCATATACCTCCAATACCCATACATTTGAAATTATTTACCTTTCTACTAATGGTTACATGTGGCATTAGCCACAACATATTCCTTTGTATGGTTATATTAAGGCATCCGGATGTAATCATTTTGATTATCTGTTTATTTTTTTGTCTTCTCTGTCTGCCTGTATTATATGTATGTCTGTATATGTTTTTAGCTAGCCAATGCTTGTCACTTATACTGGTAATTTTTTTAAAAAAGGTTTTCTCACATGTGATATGGATATATTTTTGATTAAGGATTTATAGTCAAATAAACTATATTAACTTTCTATACCAGTCCTTATGTTTTGTTTTCAAAAGTAACCACTATATCCCTGTGGATTAGTTTTTGTTGTGGTAGGCTTTATGAGTTACAAAGACAGCACCTAATTTAGGTGAAGGTATACTGGATTTACAAGCTTTAATTACCCTCTTACTGAGTTTCAATTATTGGCTGCGGTGGACTTCATTGTTGTAAACAGAAAGAGAGCACTGGCTGGTTGGTAGGTTTAGCAGATTATGCCATTATACCCATAAGAGAAAGCATAGATTGCTTTTCTATAAAGCTGAATTTATAATTTGAAGTTTAGCTGAAATTTCACCAAAATCTACCAAAAACTGAAATACGATATTTAGGTGGACTAGTCTAGATTTGTGACAGCAGGTAAACCTGTCATAAACCTAGACTATTCAAATTGAGCAAATGAGGAAACGACTACAAGTCAGGGACCCACAAGTCAGAATGGTCAATGGAATTAGAAATACAGGCAACACAGGCTGCATACAACTTTTCAAGCGGTAGTAAACCGCAGGTCATATTGTGCTAGTACATTATGAAGGACTTACCTTAAAATGAAGCCCTGTAGCGGCATGCTGTCACTGCTGCATAGGCTTCCATCTTCACCAGGTCTTCCTTCCAGCAGTCTGACTGGCTGAGCCACGAGTCCTGAGCCACGGAACAGTACTCCTTCAGAACGCATATGCCAGCTCTTAAAAGGAGCTAATATTTCCTAAACGATGCATGTGTAGGAGATATTCATTTTACCTACAGGTAAACTTTATTATATTTTGTACTACAGACATCCATTTCACATATCACAGCCAGATTTTGTCCTTGTTCTTCTTTACTATAGTCAAAGTAGAGGGCAGCACAGTGGTTTAGCACTTCCACCTAGCAGCACTAGGGTTGTTGGTTCAAATCCCAACCATGGCACTACCTGCTTGGAGTTTGCATGTTCTCCCTGTGCCTGTGTGGGTTTCCACCCACATTCCAAAGACACGCTGGTAGGTTAACTAAACCCAGGCCAAATTGGCCCTAGTATGTGTATGTATGAATGTGAGTTAGGGACCTTAGATTGTAACCTCCAGAGCATGGACTGATGTGAATGTAAAATATATATGTAAAGCACAGTGCTATATAAGTACCTATAATAAATAGAGCAATACAGCTTGGTCAAGGATCATCCTGGCCTCTGACTGCATAGTGAAGGAGCAGCAATACATTAATGAAGTCATCTATGTACTGTCCCACAATGCAGCCAGCTTTGTAGTAAATTATAATTGGCTTACAGTTCTGCCCCTTCCTAATCTGATATGTATTCTACTGTAGTAGGGTCCTTTTCAAAACATATGTATAGGTTTACATTTTTATAAATATATTGTATATCAAAGTTAAATGGTGGTGTTTAAGATGCACCTCACTTCTGCTTTAAGATGCAAATTCTGCTTGGCTGATCTCTTTCAGACATGGCTCTTAGTTACAGTAAAACCCACATCTATTTATAGTGGATTCTGGTACTCCTGTTGTAATGCAGCTTAAACTACAACAAATGTGCTTATATTCATGTCTAGAAAAGGAGCTCTTTCAGCTATTGAGGCTACTGAAAGACCATGTGGCAGAGACTCATATTTACTGCTAAGCCAGGATCCTGGAGTATTTATTTATGCCAATTATAAGATGTAACATTTGTAAACTGGGGAAATAAGTGGGTGAAAAATATATTTCAGTTGCATTTTTACTTTTTTCCCTTGAGAGGTGATGCCTATGTTCTGAAAAAGGGTAACCCTTTTTTGGATTTGTGCACCAACTGATTTAGAAATACTTTTATGTAGAAATAAGCTTTAGTTGTGACCTTCAGAACGAATATTTATTTTGTATCTTTTCAAATGGAAATATTGCTTTTTAGGGGACTTTTTTGTGGTAGGCATACAAAATATAGTCACAACTGAGAACTTCTCCTTTCAGATAAGTAAGGCCAACTACAAGTAAAAAGCAGCTCTGACCAATAACATAGATGAGCTATTTGTGTACTTGACCATATGGAATTTCTGAAGTTTTTGCATTTGTACTAATTTCTACTATTTTTAACAGCTTAAAACTTTTATGAAGATGGAATAAAGTGTTCATATTGGTATTAAAGTGTTTAGAAAATCACTCAATCACAAGAGCAAAAAACTAACTCTGCTTCCTATTACCTAAGACACCAGGGAAGCTGTCCCCACAATGTGACCTTTACTTGCCTTTAACTGGTTCTTGAGGCACTATTCTTCCCTGGTACAAACATTTGGGCACTATTTCTCTCAATAAGGCCCCTTTCACATGGGGCAGAGTCCATTACGATCAGCAGGGGATCAGTTCACAGATACCCTGCTGATTGGAGCAGAGCGAGTGAATGACAGGTCCATTTCCAATCAGTTTCTGCTGAGTGGACATGGACAAAGCCTGTCCTGTTCTATGGGCAACTGGGAGTAAACTGATTCCGCTGTACATTTGCACCCGACTACCTCTGATCCAATCCACTTAAACGGAAGAGGAAGGGTCACCTTCCATTTTTTTTTTAGCGGACTAGATTGGACCTAGAGGTAAGAAGGTGTAAATGGAAACAATACTGTGTACACCTGTCTATCTATATGGATGCATGGACCATCCAATCAATGATTTGGTGCCATTACTTTTACTCATACCAACACTATTCCTCCCTCTGACACTGGGACCCAAATTCTTCCATTGACACCATCAATTGAGCACTATTTCTCCCATTGATACAAATGAAATGGCACTATTACTCCCCTATTTCTTATAGTACATGACATAGGGCACTACTGAGCCCACTGATACCAACAATGGGGTACTATTCCTCCCGCTAAAACCAACTATGGAGCACTATTCACACTGTTTACTTTACATTGTCCCTTCTCTTTCTGGATGTGGATGATGGCACTGTAATGATTTAGTTAAAAAAAAAGCTAAGTACCTTTTTCCTAATTGATATACAGCTGTCATATGACCCAACTCTTTCCCAGCCTGCAAGGAAACATAAGCAGGAGGAGCACCTTTGGGGTAGAGTAAAAATAATTAATATCAATAAACCCTTTTAGTCATACAAATCTGTATTTTAAATCAAATCTTTATTATTTTTGGCAATAACATGGTGTGAACAGATTTCTACCAGTCACAGGCTGTGTCCGCGCTCTAGCCTGTATCTTAGAATAACAGGGAGGTGAAGCCTCCATCAATCAAGATGTAACATGTTTTCCGCAACTTAACACTTCAAGCACATGTGACAATACTCCCTAAAGAGTGGAAAGACCCTGCCCAAAGTGCCAGCTATCAGCCAATCCCATTACTCAATGTTGACCTAAAAATGTTCAGCCTCACATGTCCCTTCACTGGTACACCTGGACCAATCCAGTTTCACTCCTGACAGAGAAGGTCATGACAACACACAACGGGTGTTGAATGTGATCCATTACTCTCAGACCCATCACTTGCCTCTGGTGCTTTTATCCTCAGATGTGGAAAAATCATTCGACCGAACTGACTGGATCTTTCTTTGGTCTACCCTGGAACATATTGACCTCAAGGAAGGGATGATACAATGAGTGGCCTTTCTCTACTCCACTCCAGGGCCAGGGTGAAAGCTAATGATGCTTTGTCAGAAGTCTTTCCTACATGGAACAGCACATGTTAGGGCTTTCCACTCTCCCAATTATTTTCATCTTCACCCTTTTTGCGAACTGTTAGAGCCAACCTAGATATCAAGGTTATAATGACCAAGAATAGGGAACACAAGCTTGCTGCTTACACAGACGATTTGATGTTTTTCACTACCACCCCTCACATCACGTTCCCATTGCTCATGTCAGAACTGTGCACACACTGTAGCCTGTCAAATTGTAAAATTAATTATGCTAAATCAGAGGCAATGGGTGTGGGAATCGCCCCCACAATACGTCCCCAGTAAAACTCCAACTTTAATTTTAAATGATCAGACTCCCATATCTGCTACCTGGGGACGAACATTCCCTGTAACCTTTGCAGGATTTTCGAACTTAATTTCTCATCGCTACTTCATGAACGTAAATGGGATCTTCAAAGGTTTTATAGGGAGACAATCACATGGTTTGGTCCAACCAGCATTCTAAAAATAAATGCAATGGCCAGACTCATTTACTTATTACTCATTTACCTGGTAATGTAATATGGGTTGGCTGTTTTCTATTACTCTGTCAAATTCCATGATTTAGGCTCCATGCACGCTAGTGTTTTTTTAAGCTCCTGAACATATTATCAGCATACGTTTTTCTGCTCCTACAGGCTAAATAGCATTATCCTACGTGTCCATGCAGACAACTTTAGGCTATTGGCATTTTTGGGGCTTCAGCGTCTAGTAGCAGAAAAAAATTGTTTTTGTAGTTTTTTGGAGCGTTTTGCAGTAAAAAAAAAAAAAACGCAAATTTGCTCCTAAAAGCTACTAAAATGCTCCTAACAGCTTGTTTTTTTCCTCTACATGTACTGTAAGAACACTAATACACTAATACACTAATACAATGCTAACACTCCCTAATGCTTCTAAATGCACCTGAATGCTACTAAAACGCAGCTAATAAAATGCTTTTACCAGCATTTTTTAACCACCATTTTGTATCCAGCGTTTTTTTGAGCTTAAAAAAATTGCTGGTGTGCATGGAGCCTAAATCAAGAATTGAAACAAAAAAAGCAAGACATTAGATTACAGTCAACGGTGAGATGTGATCAGTGCCGGGACAAGGTCATCTAGTGTCCAGGGCTAAAAGTGCAAAGTGCGCCCCCCCCGTTTATAATGAGTCAGCGTCTTTTCAAAATCGGTTCTTGCAATAATAATCCCCACCATTGGTGTCAGGGACTGCTCCAATACTCGGTACCCCACTGCAGCTCAATAAGACCACTGTGTGTTCTAGGTGGCAGCTACGATGTGTGCACTTCTGTGCATCTTCAGTAAACAGCTGTCCTCTATAAGGCTGACTGTGTCATCACTGCATTCCACCTGTGCCCCCTCCCCTCCAGTGAGTTGTTGCGCCCAGGGCTTCTGACCCTTCCGCCCACCCCTTGTCCCGACCCTGGCTGTGATGCTAGAATTATTGTTCTCTCAACAATACCTCACGTGTGTGTCACAAATAATGTTTACTAACAAATGCTCGCCCTACGCTGGTTATGAGTAGTGTGCGAGGATGACATTTTTTATAATATTTTTTATTTTATAAAATTCTTTTTTCACACTTTATTTATTTATTTGTCTGCCCTGCCCTCCAGGGTAACCATTTAATCGCAGATTGTGCTGGAATAGCTGAATTCTCATCTACACTAGCAGCAGAGGTGAGCTTGAATTAACCATTTGTCTACCATGACGTTTACAAATGTACCTTGGTACACATGTGGTTAATGCCCCAAATCCCTTTTAAGTTTCAACATGGTAATGTGATTTGTGAAAATTGTTTCCAAACTTCTAAGGCTCCAGGTACACGGGACACTTCTGAACGATGGAAACTGACTGCTGGAAAACGTAGGTTAAAAAAGTCTGTTTAGACGCGTTTGCATACAGCTTCTATGCGCGTTTATGAGCATTTGCATTTAGAAGTGTATTTTAAAGATAACCTCAGGAGACCTTCCAAAATGCCCAGAATGCACTGAAAAACAGTAAAAAATTAACTATTTCAGAGATTTTGAGAGAAAGAGAGCGAAGAAGCAGAGAGCAGTATTTGTTGAGATTAGCTGTCTTTTTTTTTCTTGTGCTGTTTGGATGTGTTCCCGCTCATTTCTGTGCAGAAATTATTCAAGCAGTGTCTAACATATTTTCAGTCATGTCAAACCTCAAAGTATGGTGTACCAGATCCATTTGAGTACCGGGAAAATGCATGTATGCATTTTTCATGATGAAAAAAGGCTCTGGACAGCATCTGGAAATGGAAGAGTTAAAAAAATGTTCCAAACGCTTATAAACATGGTTACCCACGTTTACACACGTTTACAAGCGTTTATAAGCATTTGGGGTTTGAAACGCTGATAAAATCTACTCCTGAACGCAAATTTGGTGCGATCAAAAAACCTACTGTAAACTCAATTGCCTGTAAATGACTGTAAACGACATAGTGTACATGGACATATAGGAAAACATTAGGGAGAGTTCAGGGGCTGCTGAAAAAAATGCAGAAAAGCTCCTAAACGTGAGTTTATCAGCTGCAGTGTACATGGAGCCTAAAATGTTAGCTTTCTTTAAAATAGAGACACCTCTGTTATAGGGTAACAATGCTGTTCCCCTGTCTTCCAATAGTACTCCTGTATTGTCAACTTGTCAAACTTAATCTCAGTGGAAACTGCAGGAGACTATGCCAACCAGGGGTGGATTGACAACTCATGGGGCCCCCGGGCATTAGGGGATCATGGGGCCCCTTTGTCCTTGCCCACACTCAAAGCACACACAAAAAAGCCTATAAAAAAGGTACCAGGGGCATTTCATGGGGCCCCCGGGCAATAGGAGATCATGGGGCCCCTGTGTCCTTGTCCATACTCAAAGCACACACAAAAAAGCCTTTAAAAAAGGTACCAGGGGCATTTCATGGGGCCCCCTACTGACCCCGGGCCCTCGGGCAGTGCCAGAGTGCTTAAATGGTCAGTCCGCCACTGATGCCAACTTACATTGAATAGGTATGGTCCACTGTTGTGACATCACAAAGCTGGTGCGGGCCAATGATGTGCAGGCAATGCTGGAGAGAATGCATGTAGGCAGGAAATGAATGAAAAGAGATCAGCATCAGAGAGATGAATAACAGGAAAGAAAAGTATACCATATTAATACAGGAAAACAAAATATAGTAATTGCTTATGACACACAGTGTTTTAGCAAACTAAACATCATTCAGTTATGATTTGCATCTACTTTAGTAAAAACTGACATGTAATATGGCAAATAAAGTAAAGACCAATGCACTACATCTAACTAAGGCGATAACAAGGGATTGGACAACATGGCAGTTTGCTTCTTAATATCTTTCATCTTTCTAGTAAAATCCATGTAAATTATGGATTTGTTATGACTAATAAAATTCTATTAAAGTAATGTATTTGAATATATTATTATTTAATGGAATCTGAACATCTTTTTGATTTAATTTGTTAATAAAAGATTAAACGAACAAAAATGTTGTGTGCTGTCAAACACATTTCTGTATAGAAGATGGCCAGTTTGCAATGAAGATTCATATCTTACTCAGTTTAGAAGCCTTCATACAATCTGTTAAGTTCAAAAGCGTAGAATGCTTTTTATGACTAACATTGTGGTAAAGCATTAGTCACAATAAATCACGTTACCTATTCGCAATAGTGCACACTGTATATAAATATAGTAATTTTAGACATGAATCTTACCACAACCCAATCCCCATCTCAAATGTTCCTCTGACTGTAGCCTTACATGCTAGTTCTAGTTTTAGTGCTAGTTCTAGTTTTATACCTAAACATAACTTTAGAGCATTTACCAATGTTATAATCTGACTGTACAATTCTTTTATGGTTTACCAACAACTAACAGTGCACTGGCCTGATTTTTAGAAGACCTTTGCATTGTATGGTTGTTGTTAAAATGAAAGGTGTTTGTACAGAGATTGAGCAATCAGATTTTAATGTGTGTAGCTAGATTTACCCTAACTTTTATGCAGCTCAAGAAGGAAAAGATACAAGTCTTTTACAGTAAAGGTGAACTGTCTTTACAGTAGCAAGAATCATTACTAGTTGCTGCATGATCCATGGTGATCAAGGCCATTAAATGACACCATACTCATGAGCATATGATATGGATGCCTAAGGACATGCCTGGAGATGCCAAGTGCAACAAGATGGAAAACGGCTGTTTCTGTTGCCATTTTAAAATGTGCAGAGAGGTTAAATCTCCTAGGCTCTGGGCTTCCCTATACCGGAACCCCCTTTAATTGATCACTAGCATTGCAAAGTAAAACTAAAGATAAATGCTATTTTTACTCAGATAAAGCTGTGGTCATGTGACTCTCCAGTCCTGAAGCTTCTGTCTTCATCTGTTTACAGGAAACAGGATACTTCTTTAGGTGTTCACATCACTACCATGACATGACATGGACATTTCCTATTGGCTGTCCAGTGGTAGGCCAAATATATAAACAGCCCAGCGGGTAGGCACACAGCTGGGAACACTCACAGTTCTGTGCAAACCTGTTGATTGGAGCAGTTTCTGATGCACTGACAGCGTCTGTCTCTGAGGGTCAAATGCGGCCTAGCCAGTCTGAGCCCACTGGGGAGGAATCCGATGCAGGATGGCAAGTCCCTAGGCTGTCCCTACTCCAGGACCTTTCTCTACTGCTATTCACTCTCCCTGACAGACTTGTAAAGTGCCCCTTTGCTATCCACTTGCAAGAAAGTACTCCAAAGCCTGGGGGCAGGCACTTTAAAAGAAACTTCTTCCATCTGAAGTATCTGGTTGATCTTGCCAGTCACCATTCTTGCTTGTTGTAAACTGACCACACAAAGTACAGATGATATTCTGTTAGTGTGGTCAGTTTTCATCCTTTGGCTGGCCACTCAGAGGTTTAGGACACTGAAAACACACAGCATGGCTGTATTGGGTAGTTTGTTCATCTCCCATGCCCCCATAATCAATCACAGCCTTAATCTGGCGCAGACCCCCCCTCCCAGTCACAGCCTGCCTCTTGAACCCATGCTCAGTCACTGTCTACATTTTGCCTCACGCTGAACAGACTATGGAATACAGGCCCACTGTGTGTCTGCACAGTGTCCAGGTACCCTGTTCCCTGCAATCAGGAGAAAGAAATGCCTGGTCACATGGCAGAATGTTTTAACCTTGTGAAAAAAGGTAAAAAAGATAATTTCGGAAACTAAACAAAAGCAGTTGCGGTGCCTATATAGTTATAATGGTTTTAGAAAGCGTGTATAACATTGTATGTTCACAAGCTACTTTAATATACAGTAAAGGTATTTTAATGTAACTTTTAGAGCAGATATTCCTTTCATTTTAAATCATGAATGAAAGCAGAATGTTGTATTGCTAGCAAACTTCTTTTGTTTGTTATATTTAGGGGATGCAGGCTTTTTATAGAAAAACAATGCTCTGTAGGAATGCTTCCTATTACTTTAGTAGTGCATGATCGGTATGCTGCCATGTATTGTTCTTTAAGCAGTTACTGGTCACTTGGGATGGCTTTTAAATATGGAATGTCTATTAATGGCAAATAGTAACGAACTTATTTCCTTTGCTTAACATCTAGTCCATTACGCTGTGGTCTGGATTTGTATTTTACATATCCTTAATAAAATCTGCATTAATGTTCATAAAGGGATATTCACTTTGAGTCAGCACTATGTTCTGTCTTGAATATAAAGGATTCAGTCTATGAGGAATTTATATTGTAGCACTGAAGCTAATATTTATAGCTTTTAATATTTTATGACCATTTAGAGTGTGTATAGAGTAAATATGTGTTGTTGTTTAGCAGAAAGTATTTTTTTTATGTTTTTAATGAATATTAGATATACAGTCTGTGTCCAAGTTCATATGTCTGTATGTATGTATGTATATGTTTACACAGGTATCAGCCTATATCCATGTTCAGCTATGTATTTCTATAGGTTGCTGTACACAGAGCCTATTGCCTATGTGGGGAAATACATTTGAGATGTATGTCTCCAGGTCACCATGTTCAAGAGAACTAAATGTTTTAAAAACTTTTTGTATAGTTTGTAATTAAATATGTACTTGGGGGCAGCCATATTAAGGCTTTGCTTACTGCTATACAGTGGTTGACTTGTACTCCTTGTGGTCACAAGTCTATATATAAGCCATCTTATTGAATACAATACACACTCTGTGCTGCTGATATCTTGTCTCCAGGGGCGGACTGACAATTTGGGAACTCGGGCACCGCCCGAGGGCCAGGGGTCAGTAGGGGGCCCCATGAGATGCCCCTTGGTACCTTTCATAGGCTTTTTTGGGTGTGGTTTGAGTGTGGGCGAGGGCACAGGGGCCCCATGATGCCCAATTGCCCGAGGGCCCCACGAGTTGTCAGTCCGCCCCTGCTTGTCTCAACTGTTGAGTGGTAAAGGGGCTGTGACCCTATTGGCTAATCAACAGATTTCTGCATTTATTACAATAAGCCAGTATGTAAACATGTTAAAGTCACTTTAAAATTACTTTGCGGTAAAACCTGCAGATTTAAAATATGTATAGTACTCACTAAAAATTACACCATATTTTTGCTTTAGAAATTACAACATCATGATTACATTCTACAACTATGTTACAGCTGGAAAAGCATTAATATTTATGAGGGTTTTCAAAGAGGTGTTAACCTAAGACCATGTACTGGTTAACATTAGGAATCCCCAAATCTGCCTAGATTCATTTTATAGACAGTTTCTAAAATTGTGCTCAAAGTGTGAGAATTTTAAGGCTAACTCCATTAAAGTCTAGGAAGGCAAATCCTGTTCTTAAATTCTGGCTATTTGTATGACTAATGAGCGAGCTATTGTCTAACAAAAAGGCCAGGGAAGCCAGATATTGCCATGGGGTGCATGTAACAGTACCCAAATAACAAAAAAAATTACAAAAAAGTAAAAAATAAGCAATTTACTACCCTGACTCTGAAGGATCAGGCTGCTATCTCCAGAGCTTAGGTCTTAAGGCTGCAAGCACCTTTCCATGCAGTCACTCTTTGAGGTATACTCTATAGGTATAGGAAGCACTCTGACGTGCCCTTGACACCCCCAAACGCTTACTTGACATGTTGCTGTTTGAAAATGTTTTTGTCATACAGTGGTCTACACCCACTGTGGAGGGAATTCCTACTGTTCAGGATCCAACTTAACAGCAAATAGAATCCCTTTTTAAAATCCAGTTGCTGGTGGGCCCTGCCCTTATGGATACAGCATTAGTTTATCAAAACATGGCAGAATGGTCAAACGCTCTCAAGAGAGATCTCTCCATTGAGGCCATGAGTTCTTTCCCTTTCCTGATAGAGCATGTGGAGAAGATGTCTGTCAGGGATGCGGGTGTGACCAGAAGTGTGTGGACTGACACAGGGAAACGTAGGCTTCAGATATAGTAAATAATATAATTTATTGAGACTAACAATACAAATATAAACGCAGTGCACCAAACCCCAAGCTAACACAAATACATACAACAAGGTGAAACAAACCCAAACCTAAACTGATATAGATACACAGGTACATACACATATAGAGCACAACGTAGTCAGGCAGGCCGGGTCGATAACTATAGGGCAGGTAGGTACAGGAGGAGCAGGCGGAGAGAATGGTCAGGGTCACAAGCCAGGGATCAAACAGGAGAAGTCAGCAGAGGTCAGGATCAGGCAGGGTCGGCAACAAGTCAGGCAGAAACAGGAACAGGAATGCAGGTTACAAGATACAGGGGCCCATGGAAAAACACACACCAAGGCCCTGACTGTGAGTCTGGCCATTCCTTTAATACAACCCCTGCAATCAGCTTCAGGTGTTTTGGCTGACTGCAGGGGTGAGTCTCTGATTGCTGAGAGCACCCGCTGGCCAGCCCTGGTACTGCAGCCCACACGGCAGGTGAGTCTCACCGTTATTGGCAAGTCCATTCCTGACAATGTCTGAGCAAATGATCCTGCTGCTAAATGCTCAGAAAACCCTTCATCACCATAAAGGGACAACCTTTCTCCCCTACTCTTCAGGTTTGAAGAGGAATATTTTGGGATTGTAATTAACCTTTGTGCCTAGATCCCCTTTCAGCTTGTCACCTTCCAATATCCTTTGTGTTACTGCACCAATAAGCAGACCTACCCACATGGAAGAAAAATATATTTGAAATATATTTTTAAAGTATTCTTCCTAAATATATTGACATATGTTTGAAATGCTACATATGGCCATATTCAATATATTTCACTATACATATATATGTACACTGCATGTTGAAATGAATTTTTATTACAAAATATATGAAAAATATTTTATAAAATACATTTCAAATATACTATGTGTCTTTAAACATGTAAATATATATGTTAAAATGACTTTTTTATATGTTAAAAAAATCTGAAGAATACATTTAAAAATATATATATTTTTAAAAATATATTTTTAAAATATATTTTTCAGATTTTTTTTAACATATAAATAAGGAGAGATAGCAGTTTCATTTCCCAGCTTCTGTGACAGTTTGATCTCAGGAGCTCAATCCCAACAGTTTTGCATGGTATCCATCACTTCTTCCATTCCTTTACCTCTTCATAAGGATTTTCTGGCCTCTGTGGTCAGTTAGGATGTGTACCTACAAATCATAGACCTTCTAGGGCTATAATTCTTCAATCTTGCCCCTGCATCCCAAATTTTCTCCCCAAAAGCTGGTTTCCAGTTTTTGCCCTGGTGCTTTGTCAAGGCATCCCTATTGTGGGACACTTAGACAATCTTTTTTGCAGAAAAAAGCCAGCATAGGCTCTAATGGGCAACATCTCCTTGTTTTTCCAGATGTCTTTGCAATCTGGCCGGATCTTGTATCATCAGAGATCGGTGTTGTTTCTCAAAATATTTCTTCAACCAAAGAATCTTTGGAATGTTCTCTCCCATACCCTTGTCCTTTAGTCATGGAGTTACCTGTCTCTGAGCTGTTGCTGGAGAGTCATGTGTTGATGGAACACTCTCTCCGAGGCACCTCCTCCATTCTAGTCTCTACCCAGACTGATTCAGCTCCATCTTCTGCTGTTGTAAGTCAAGTTTCTGAACAAACTGTCCCTGAAGACCAGATAGTCCCCTTTGAATCAGTCTCCCATTACTATTTGGGAAGTCTGCTCTTCCCATCTCCTGAAAGATCCTATGAACAGAGAATTCTCAGCTTTTGGTCTATATACTGGAGTTCCATAAACTGTGGCTCATCTTACATCTTAGGATTATTCACTTAACAGACATTCTAAAATAGACCTAGTTAGACAACGCTATTTGTGAGGAACTCGGCTGTCAACTCCTCCTCCGGGATGTCCCCCTTCATGGCCAACTATGGGTTCCAACCAGCTGTACTGCCTGAGTTGTTCTCTTCACAGGAAATTCCGGCTGTGGATAACCACCTGGCTGCCCTGCGCTCCTCGTGGGGGCAGATCCAGAGGTCCTTGAAGGACTCAGCACAGCGCCAGAAGCTCCAGGCTGATCATAGACGGTTGCCCGCTCCTTCACACCAGGTCGGAGATCGGGTGTGGTTGTCCACTCGCAACCTCAATCTTCGGGTGCCCGCACCAAAACTGGCCCCCCGTTTTGTTGGCCCTTTCAGCATTCTCCGCAGGGTGAACCCGGTTGCCTATGCCCTTGATCTTCCTCCTGGGATGCGTATCTCCAATGTTTTCCACGTATCCCTGTTGAAACCGCTGGTCTGTAATCGCTTTACTGCCTCTCCGCTTTGGCCTCGTCCTATCCGGGTTGACGGTCATGAGAAGTATGAGGTGAGCTGCATGTTGGATTCTCGGTTGGTCCACGGTCGGGTACAGTTTCTGGTCCATTGGCGTGGTTATGGTCCCGAGGAACGTTCCTGGATTCCTTCCGCGGATGTTCATGCTCCAGCCCTCCTCCGCGCTTTTCACGCCCGATTTCCTCAGAAACCTTTTGTTGAGCCGCGGAGGGGGAGGGGCCCTTGAGGAGGAGGTACTGTCAAGGTCCTACCTTTCTTCAGAGCTTGTGCATCTCCATGTGCTGGCATCCATCTTGGATTTCTGCAAAGCATGGTGGGAACCTTTATGCCTTCAGGCTTTTGCGGCTCCTCCCCAGAAGGGTGTGGTTGAGCACATTTAAACCTGCTGTCTGCAAGTGCCCTGTGCATTCGTGTCCTGTATGTTTCCTTGTCTCAAGCTTTGGTTCTGTTCTCGTTGCTCTCCTGGTGATTGACTCGGCTTGGACAAGACTATTCTCTGCTTTTACCCTTTATCTGACCTCCCGTTGCTGAACCCGGCCCTTGACTTGACTATTCGTTGCCTACCGTCTAGTACTGTCTGCTCCATTGTTATTGACCAGGCCTGTCTGACTACCCTACACGTGTTCCCATCTAGCTTCCACCAGCTGTACGCCATTGGCGGCAGTTGTTACTGCAGCTGGGGTTACTTGGGGGCCACGACCTGGTCTCAGGCTGCGTCAAGTCCATCCCCACCATCAGGGGCCCTGGTGAAGGGTAGCCTGGGGCTTAGACTCCGCGCCCTGAGGGACTCTGGTCTGTGGGTAGTGGCTGTCGTCAGTTGTGGTGTGACCGTACCATAGGCCTGCCTGCCCATTCCATCGTTCCTGCCCTGACAAGGATGAAGAGTGGAGACTGCGAGCCAGTGCCTGACCAGAAGAATTGAAGCTGTTATAGCTGCAAATGGTGGGCCAACTCAATATTGAACCCTGCGGTCTAAGACTGGGATGCCGTTAAAGTTCATGTGCATGTAAAGGCAAGCGTCCCAATACTTTTGGCAATATAGTGTATATTGTATATAGCAAAGATGAACCTGAGAGCAAGCTCACCCGAAATTGTGTAGTTTGGTTTAGTGCATTTTACAGTCACCCAAGTGAGTGCAAAAAGAAAATATTGTAAACACTGAAGGCCTTTGAACCAATGTTTAAATTCCTACCTTTCAAAAAGGTACCATTTAATGTGCTGGGCATCACAAGAGTCACACAGGTAAAACTGCAGGTGAAAAATTTTGAAAGTTACATATATACAGTATGTGTTCTCTGCCTTTGCATACTTTTCCAGCCCTGTTATGATCCTGTGTATATGTTATATCAATGTCTTGCCAAAACATAAATATTCTTTCCTGGCTAAAACACTTCATATATTCTGTCTTTCCAGACCAAACCATGACTCCAGGGGATACCAGCATGACCTCATCTTCTCGAGAACAGCTGCTTGAACACATTAAAGTACAGTATATACTAAACTCCAAAATTCTTCCTCTACATTTCAAACAAGCTTTATATTTTTTTAAAGGGTTTTTATTGCCATATGTAATGTAATGAAATATACAGGTGGCATATTCCAACAAATACATTATACAATGCACAGCAGGATTACTTTTCAGTACCAGCACCCATAATACACGTTTCATACTATGCCTCCACCACACTCCCAAAATAGAAAGGAAAAGGGTACAAGGTATCTCAGCCAATGTAGCATTGTACTGTTACCAACATCACATATAGCTTTTCTATAAAGAACAGAACAGAAAACAAAAACATTCCGGAATGTACCAAAGCCCATCCCAAACCATGCATCAAAAATAAATAAATAAACAATATCAGATCCCAGAAATATTCAAATAATTAATATTTGTCATCCAGAGCACCACTTGCACAAGGGTTTACATTTAAACAAAACATTATTCCCCTACGGACTTTCTATCACCTTGTCTGATGAATTCACCCACCTGTACCATATTTTTCTACATTTTTTTAGGGCACCCTCGTCCCTCTTATGTCATCTCAAATAATGGGATGTCCAAATTTACCAATTCTTTCCATGCTGCTAGCTCAAGAGTTTCAGTATTTACCTATTTCAATGCTATCCGCACTTAAAAAAACAGAAGCCTCAGAAAGGGCTTAGTAGCATTGTCCATAAGGTCATCCTCAAACACCCCTAAAAGGCACACCAAAGGACTACACACATTTGGCAGATCAAATTCCGTGACTTTAAACCAGAGGACTTACTCTGGGACATGCACACACCATATGTAAGAAAGATCCAGTATTGGCCTGACACTTATGACAAATTGTGTTTCACCATTTTAAGGAGACACTGAGGAGTATAATACATTTGATGTAAATAGCATAACTGTCTCATTTTATCTCTGGGAGAAATAACCGTGCCCACATACATTTCAAGAACTCCCAGCCATAATTCTTCCGTTAAGTCAGATACAATAGCAAACCACCGTTCACGGGCCCGATGGCATTGCCCACTATCAATTGAAATGAGTACAGAGTGATAACTAAATACCAGTTCAGTATGTTCTGACTGTAACAGAAGAGTTTCCAATTCGGTATTAGTAAAATTCACTACTCCTGGTCAACACTGACTAAACGCAGCATGTTTAAGTTGAGTATAATGAAAGTACCATGAACTAGGTATGCCCCATTCAGTCAGCAGTTGTGTAAAAGATTGAAACTGACCAACCTCATAAAGATGATGAATATATTTAACACCATACTGTGCCCAGCAATGACTTTCCTCCAACTTAGAAAATTCCCCCAAAGTAGGATTATACCAGATAGGAGCATTTGGAGATAAAGATAAAGCTGTATATGAAATTTGTTGAGCACATCATTTGAGAATCTTTCTAGATACAGGTAGGACCTCTTGTTGAGGGAACCTCTCCTTGATAGAAAAAAATCAAGAGAGCCTCAAAAGAGGTGACCGTGGTTGTGGCTGCATTGTTCATCAGTGGAAACATACGCCAGTGCACATATATTAACTGCAAGGCAAAATAATACATGTGTAAATCAAGTAAGGGTAAACCACCTCTATTGACACAGAACGTCAAGCAATATTCTGGGTATCTTAGATCAAAGAAATAACTAAGCAGAGAGTTTGTATATTGAAAAAGTCTCTAAGGAAAGCTTTGTATTTTATTATGCTTTTACATTGTTCAATCCCATTCTCTCAAAGTGTACAGTATATATCTAAACCCAAGAACAAACATTTAATTTATTACAGCTTGCAATTCCTTGGTTGAGGTGGCTGCATTAGTTTTTTTTCTGTTTCAGGCTTTTTTTTATCTTTAGTTTTACATAGAGATCCTGACAATAACACATTTCTTCTCCTAAGATGGCAATGCTCACACACTGTACTGAGCCTATGGAGAAGCATTTTTACCTTAGGACAGAAAGTGTGCTTGGACTACAGAACACCTCCTATTGTCTTCATAAAATAGAGGAGAGATATTCTGTACTACACTCTTATATCTCATAACACATTAATTCGTCCAATTCAATCAGATCATGAATTTAGTAATTGTTTTTTTCAGCAAGCCTACTAAGGTCTCAAAGAGCAGTTAGCCAAAAATAAGCAAGAAAAAATGGAGAAAGAAGTTCTTATCCTGTACAAACTGTTGTGTAAACAAAGAACTGTTAAGAGAGTTGCAGTAGCTGGTAGGACGGTAGTCAGTTCTAGTGGGTTCATTTTATTTATTACAGGTAATTATTCCACTGACCATTCATGCAGTGCTTTACATACGCTATATTTCCAAAAGTATTGGGATGCCTGCCTTGGAGGTCTTTAGCTAGTGACTCTGCAGACTGCTGGCAACTTCTGCGCACTGTGTGCTTCAGCATACGCTAACCCTGCTCTGTCATTTTACGTGGCCTACCACTTCGTGGCTGGGTTGCTGTTGTTCCCAGTTGCTTCCACTTTGTTATAATACCACTAACAGTTGACCAAGGAATATTTAGTAGCAAGGAAATTTCACAGATGGACTTATTGCACAGGTGGCAACCTATCATGGTACCATGCTTGAATTCACTGAGCTCCTGAGAGCGACCCATTCTATCACAAATATTTGTAGAAGCAATCTGCATGCTTAGGTGCTTGATTTTATACACCTGTGGCCATGGAGGTGATTGGAATACCTTAATCCAAAGATTTGGAGGGGTGTCCCAATACTTTTGACAATGTAGTGTATATTGTACATTCATATTGGTAACTGCATTCACCTCTTGATAATAGCTTCTTCAGGCTGGTGGAGGCTTATGTATGGCTAGTAATGGCAGTGAGTCTGGTGGGACCCTGAACCAGTGACCTGGGTAAATGGACCCTATTGTCCATATTGTATATGTAAACTCTCACCTTGTAAAAAAACCCATTCAGTTTAAAATAGAAATGAAAGGCAACACATTTGTGTATACATATAAAACACATTCTAAATACTCTTTTGCCCTTTTTTTTTTATAACTGATCACATATCCTCTGTTCTCAGCTGCCTGAGAGTCTGGGGGGTGGGGGGGGAGAAACAGCAACACTCTGAACTTTCCAGTAAAAAGCTGTGCAGGGGGCATGTGTTAAGACAAGTCTGATAATTGGAGAAGAGCAGGCTGAGTTCCCAGCATAGTTAGAGAAGTGACCTTGCTGTGCTCTCTGCCTTGTGTGGTCAGTTTATAATAGGAAAGCAGAAGGACTGGAAGGAACACCAGGTATTTTGCACCATAGAAGCAATAAAGAGAGCAAGATACTTTTTTACACAGGGTATACAGTACAGAATACAGCAGGCATATATCAGCGATGGGAAATGTTGGGTTGACATATTCTTTTATGTATTCCTGGTGGCAAGTATGCCTGGTCTCTTGAAACTTTCAGAGCAGCTGAATATGAGTACCGTCTATGGTTATATATTAGAACAACACCTTTACAGACCTGAGATGTACAGTGGTTGATATTTGCATATCACAATACCCCAGTATTCAGGGTGTACTACCAATAAAGGAATCTAGCATGCAGGATCCTGGATAAATCTGCTGTTCAGTTGTGAAGCAGTTTCACCTATCCAGCCTGGCCATAGGTTTATTTTATAATTTAAATTAATATTACATGGGTAACCACCTTGATATATGATTGGCTGCCCTGGAAATACCCCTTGTTGCTACTTGCTTTATGTGTGAATGATACTACACCATTGTGCCACCCAGGGGCGGACTGACAACTCATGGGGCCCCTGGGCAATAGGGGATCATGGGGCCCCTGTGTCCTTGCCCAAACTAAAAAAAAGCCTATGAAAAAGGTACCAGGGGCATCTCATGGGGCCCCCTACTGACCCCGGGCCCTCGGGCAGTGCCCAAGTTTCCAAATGGTCAGTCCGCCCCTGGTGCCACCCATTCTTTTTATTTTACTTTAACACTTAAAGCAGTTGTAAAATTTTATAAAACAGCAGAATAAACAGTAGCTCTAAGTACATTTTAATAAAAATTAAAATACCAGTTTAATCTTGTAGTTTCAAGACTGCAATACTGTATTCTGTTTATTACTACACTCTTGCTCACCTATACCTTGCTATATATTGGCCTAGTTTTTTTTACATTCCTTCTTGGCCTTGCTTGCAGAACTTACAAAATGAAATAACGGAAATAGTGGCAGAAATAGACGATTTTGAACGTCTGGAAATAAGGTGAGTAGGTATTACTAGGTTGAAGGTGATTATACCTGTAGTATATATTTAAAGATTATTAACATATGCTCTCATTTTGCAGTCGTAAAACACAGAGAGAGAATGAATTGCTCAGTGCTAGCAGAAAATTTAACATGGATCCAGAGAAAGTGAGTGAAAGATATAGAACATTTAGCTTGACAGTTAATAGTAGATCTATATTGTGTATTTTCGTTTGATTATTTTTTTTATAATTAAATACTTTGGAAACATAAAACACATGGTGCCATAGTCAGAAATGTTTTGCAAGTATTGATGTTTGACAATCTGTTCTTACCCTACCATATAACGTAATATGTCATAATGAGCTATTTCAGGCTGGGAAGAGACCTAGTAGAGATTGGGCAAGGAGTTTGTAAAGCTGGCCATAAATGGGCAAAATTTCAAACAAAATTTCTTGTGAAAACAAGGTCATAAGAAATGTTGTTCAGTTTTCCAATCGTTAGTGGGCCAAATCAATGTACATTTGCTGCAGCAGTGACAAGGAAATTAAAAGGAGCAGGATGGAAAAAGGTTTCTCAAAAGAATACATTTCTCACAGTGTTTGAGGTTTTTGTTTGGTGAAGTCCATTCATTGCATCAAATGTTAATAGCAAACAAAATCTTTTGAAAAACAAACAAATGTTTTGAGAAATTCTTACAAATTTTTCAAAGACTTTTCCTAAAAATTTTCATTCAAAATTCTATCCATCTATGGCCAGTTTAAGAGTACAGGAAAGACAGAATCTCTGATTTATGCCTCCTCATTGAGATCCTTGAAAGTTATAAGAGGCCAGCAGGTGATTGGAGTACCACTTGCTCATCTGCTGTCCTTCTAGTCCTTACTTATACAATAGAGCTACTGTGTGTGCATATCTATTTAAATATAGCCGTACAATGAAATAAAGGCTTCACATTGTAACACATGAAATGGACTCTGTCATGAGTCATTATGAAGGATGCCACTGCTAAACACTCCTTTTGATAATGCTAGTTCTCTGGCCATCAGCCATATGCCTTGACTCCTGTACTTTCTGAGCCCCCGACCTGAAACAGATATAGAAATAAGAAATTCTTACACTCAAAGGCCTTAAGTCAGACACAGCCAGGGAACTAGAATTTTCAAATGGGGCCAGCAATAGCAACCCCATACTTAACTTAAAGTGACTTTATCATGAGATATCAATACCATAAGGAGAGAATAAACTGGCAGACTATAACAGAACATTGCCCTTTGGGCATAGTTATAACTGTGACCATTGCTCCTCATGTTGTCATGTCTCTTATCAAATAAAAGTAATATACTTTGATGGAACAATGCATTATGGATGCCATAGGCATGATTTTATAACTGGCATTAAATAATGATATAAAGTAAAATGCCGTGTTCTAAAAAAATGTGTTCATTGCTTATGTTTTTTTTTTCTGAAAACCCAGACAATAAACACTCCACATCCCAAGAATTTGTTATTTTTAATTCTTCCTAAATGGCATTGTACAATTCCTATACTAGGTCTCACAAATTCTTGCCAGATGCAGTTTCACCAATTGCTCACTTTAGACCACATACCTTGTGTATAGCAGGGCATATTTGAAGAGCTAAATTTAAGACCTATAATCCCCATTTGATGCAACTCATCCTTCTCCCAAGTTTGGCCACTATTTAGGTAAACCACATCAACTCTTGTTATCATTATCCTGTATCCAAATGTAATGGCAAACCATGGTTGTTTTCTTTCTGCCATAATTCAAGCACAAAGTAACACAGTGTTCAGCATTTTTCAGCACTGATTGTGGTAAGAGCTTCTCCTTTTTCTGATTGTGTCCTAGGGCAATGTGTACTTTTCAGTGAAGGGATAGTGATGAAGTCTTTGTCAATACAGAACTGATTTAGATTAGGCAGGCATAAAGAAAAAGTCTTGTGCAATGTAAGATTTCTTCATAGGAAGATGGAAAGGTATCTGTTTCAAACCATCCAAAACAACTATATTTGATTGTTTGTTTAGGAGCAATCATAGCCTAAAGAGATTTTATTTCCATCAACATTCATGTTTTCTGTGCAATGAATATCACACCAATTCAGCTAAGCATTGTGAACAGATATTTTCTTCTGTGGAATGTTCTAAAGGAGGAGCACTTAAGAAAATATTTAATGCCTATAGCACCTGGTGCCCCTTATGTCTCACAATGTGCAGGATGCTGGATTTTGGAGAAATCTTCACTGCAGGGTTACCCTATGGAAGCACACATTTTTGGCCCGATGTATCAAGAAAGTTGACCACCACTACTGTTTGGGGCACAGTGGAAAAGGCTGTATGACTAAGAATATTTTGGGCTGCTATGGGCTCATTAGGGCTTTTCGGTGTCAATGTGCCTTGGTTTAGCCAAACATAATTTATCAAGTTTGAAATTACAGTTGTACTTATGTTACCACTAAAACTGCTAGTGACAATGGTAGCTTATCCAGGTTTGGCAAAGTTTGGTACAATGTTCACTTCAGAAAATGATGTCAGATGGGTTTTTATTAAAGCTGGTACCTTATTCTAGTGTATACCTCTACAGTAAGGCTAGGTTCACACTTATACGGGTATGGGAAGGTGTGTAAATTGCACATGTTCCCTCATCTGCAAGCACCCATAGGCAAAATGCTTTGCTCTTTATCAAATTTACAGGGTGCCCTTAATTCTTAATGGGACCCCATGCATATGAAAACACAGTGAATTTTTAGGTGCATGAAACTGCTTGGTGCAAAAGGACCATGTGGTTTCCCTTTTGCTGTGTTTTTGAAAAGGTGCAGTGAGCCTTTTTACTGAATTCCCTGCAGGTATAGCAGCTAATTCAAATGTATGGGCTGCTTTTTCCCATAGATGTGAACCTAGGTGAAGGGCTCCTTTACACTTACAGTTAAAAAGGTAGCTCAGTGGGGGTCTACACATGCCACTATGCTCCACTTCATGGCTACAGTAAAATATTTCCTTCTGTCAGGTTCCACTGGCAATATTGATGCTGAACTTCACCCATTTAAATGAATGCTGTAGTTCAAGAACCACTTTGCAACCATGTGCAATGCATGCAGTTGCAGTGGGCTGGCTTTTTAAGGGTTAAAATTGGGAAAGGAGGCACATCACCACCTATCAAAAGCCTCTGAAAAGCAATTTAAAACAGAATATTTTTTCAGAGGTGCAACAAACATAGCCTTAGGCATGGACTGCCTTTATTAGCATGCAGACATATGAAGACTTAGATTTTTTCTTTTGAAAATTTCACTAGACCAAAAAAGAGAGAATCCTCTGCTGGATGAAAATACATTATGGGTAAACTTGTTTGGCAGCATGGTTATGTTGCAAAAAAGTTTCATTTCTTTCTACAGGCCTAAAGCTAAGTTCACAGGCTGAATATTGGGCAGGATCAGTCGATTCAACAGAAACCATCCAACATTCGGCCCGAGTGTGTATGCAGCAGGTCCAACAGAAGCTGGATGGTTGTCCAGTTTCTGTCGAAGGGCCATGACCAAGAAGGTCAGCCTTTTTCAATGGCTGCCTTTCTCAATGGCTAAGAACACTGACCTGTGTGTTCTAGTGGTCTGTTCTGTCAGAACACAATAGCACAGCAGGGGAGATTGCTGTACTAACACAGCCTGCTATGCTGAACAAAAAAAAACTTACAGTGTGTAGGAAGCTTACGTTTTGTGGAACATAACCCCATTACTTCTCAAAAATGCAGCCAGTTAAAACAATCAACATTAAAGTATATGTATAATAAAAACTTTCTAAATATTTTGGACAAAGAAGTATTAGGGCCATTGACCGATTTTTAATGCTGTCTACATTACCGCTAGGTAGGCATACTTTCTATTTGCCCTGGTGACCATTGCCAAAAAGACAGAAATAAAAAATCCAAAATTTTACAGTTGTCCCCAGAACAAGAGGTAAGGATAACTCTTCCAATGGGGGCATTTTTTCAGTGACATCTACCTGAAAGACACAGTGGCTAAATGGTTAGCATTTCTGCCTGGCAGTACTAGGGTCATCAGTTCAAATCCAAAACCATGGCATCACCTGCCTAAAGTCTGTATGTTCTCCCTGTGCCTGTGTGGGTTTCCTCTAGGTCCTCTGGTTTACTCCCACACTCCAAAAACATGCTGTTAGGTTAATTGGTTCCTGTCTGAAACTGGCCCTAGTATGTGTATGTATGAATGTGAGTTAGGGACCTTAGATTGTACACTCCTTGAGGGTTAGGGACTGATGTGAGTATATATATATATGTGTAAAGTGCTGCAAAAAATTGACTGCACTATATAAGTACCTGTAATAAATAAAAGTATTATTATTATTATACAGTATTTATATAGCGCCAACAGTTCACTCAGCGCTGTACATTACAATGGGAGACAATACATGAGACAGTACAATAACGATACAATACGATACACAAGGGGTTTGAGGGCCCTGCTCCTTGGAGCTTACAATCTAGGAGGGAGGGGATAGTGGTACGGGAGGAAAAGCTGTGGGGTATGGAGTGGTAGGAAGAGTGGAGGAGATCGCCAATTAGCAGAGGGCGGGGTAGGCTTCCCTGAAGAGGTGGGTTTTCAGGGTGCGCCTAAAGGAGAGGAGAGTAGGTGATAGTCTGATGGATTGGGGTAAGGAGTTCCAGAGGATGGGTGATACCCTGGAGAAGTCCTGGAGGCGGGCATGGGATGAGAAGACCAGGGAACTAGAGTGAAGGAGGTTTTTGTGAGGAGCGGAGAGTGCGTTTTGGGTGGTATTTGGATATTAGGTCGGTGATGTAGTTTGGGGCAGAGTTATGGACAGCTTTCTACATCAGTGTTAGCATTTTGAATTTGATCCGTTGGGTAATCAGAAGCCAGTGGAGGGATTGGCAGAGGGGGGTGGCGGAAACGGAGCGGTTGGTGAGGTGGATGAGTCTGGCCGCTGTATTCAGAATCGACTGAAGCGGGATAGCCTGTGGTGAGGCAGGCCAGTGAGGAGGGAGTTGCAGTAATCGAGTCGTGATATGATGAGGGAGTGGATGAGTTGCTTAGTAGTTTCTGGGGTTAGGAACGTGCGTATTTTGGAGATGTTGCGGAGGTAAGGTCTGCATGAGTTTGTTAGCGATTGGGCTTAGGGCTGGAAGGATAGCTTGGAGTCTAGAATGACACCAAGTACTCTGGCTTGCGGGGTGGGCCTAATGGTGGCATTGTTAGACGTGATGGAGAAGTCAGTGGGGGGGGTGCGTGGGCTGGGGGGAAAACTAGGGGCTCGGTTTTGGAGAGGTTCAGTTTAAGGAAGTAAAGCGACATCCAATCTGATATGTCGTTCAGTAGGCTAGTGATTTGGGCGAAGACTGAAGGGGTGAGGAGAGAGGTCGAGAGATAGATTTGCGTTTCGTCGGCATAGAGGTGGTAGTTGAAGCCGTGAGAGTGTATCAGTTGGCCAAGGGAGGAGGTGTAGATGGAGAAGAGAAGGGGCCCGAGGACAGAGCCTTGAGGGACCCCAACAGAGAGGGGGAGTGAGGGGGAGGTGGTAGCGTTATAGGTAACGCTGAAGGAGCGTTGTGACAGGTAGGACGAGAGCCAGGAGAGAGCGGAGAGGTCGAGGAGTAGGAGCACTGAGTAGTGGCCAGTAACTTTGGCGGTTAGCAGGTCGTTGGTGAGTTTGAGTAAGTTCGGTGGATAATCAATAATAAATCAAGACTAATTCCCTCCAGTTTAAAGGGGATTTCAACCCACATCATTTTGTGTCTCCATGACAGGAAGTGAGGGAAACTCACCCCTGCAGGACATAGCCAGCAAAAAAATAAACTGACGGGGATTTTAACCAAACCCTACTGTTTGCACACACACACATACAGTACATACATACATACATACATACATACACACAAAATGATTATATATAAACCTTAAACAGCTAATGGAATTTGTGTTTTTTTTTTCTGGGGTTCTCTTTTAAGTGGCTTTTGATGTTATTGGTATCATATAGTATTTGTACGATGTTATAGTATGGTAATAAATATTTCTTTCTCCATTCATTTGACAATTCAGGGAATTCAGTTACTGATCAGCAGGAAGTTTCTAGAAAACAACTCAGAACAGATTGCTAGCTTCCTATATAAAAGTGCAGGACTTAGCAAGACTGCGATTGGGGAGTACCTTGGTCAAAGGTAAGCAATTAAGACAATGAAAATAATATGGTTTACATATATTGAAGATTGTTTTTTTTTCTTAAGTAATGGACTTTACATGCCCTTATTGTGCTGCCTATCTTTATCAAACCAAAGTCTTAGATTTATTTGTAGATGAAGGACCATTGTATATGCCACCACCTATTTCCAAGATTGACATGTACTTGTTCTGATTTTAAATGGATAGAATAATATAACTATCAGATCAGGAAAAACCACTGTAAACATTAATTTTTAACTTAAAATGACACTAAATCATATCTTTATTCTTCCAAAATAATCCATACACATGCACTACTTAATGGCCCTGTAATCTATTCTTCACAAAGTCATTTCTAGCTGTGTTTTTATTCCTCCTTGTAATGTCCTTCCTGAGCCCCAGAACATCTCCTTCTCCCACCCAATGCTGTTTGTTTGAAATGAGCAATCCACATTACTAGTGGACATGTACACAGCTCTATGCTCACTACAAATCCCATAGTTCACAGTCCATAGACCACTGTTCATTCCAGGAGCCAGCAAAAGTAGATGGTTCTTCCAACATATAGTGGGATCATGGAGGACAAATGTAGGCACCCTCTAACAGGAAATTGAATCATTGCTGCAAAAATAAATAAATGCATAAATAAAAATTAGCTTGTTGGCTTTATCACTGTAAGATAAGGATGAAACAGAATAATTTACTATTGCATTTATTTCAACCCTATCAGACAACCTGTGTTCACTTTCAACTCTCAATCAGATTTAAGGGGAGATTGAATTTTTATTTTATTAGAAGTAAATATAGTAGTAGTAGTAGTAGTAGTAGTAGTATATAATTCCTTCTGAGCTTAAATAAACAGATTTTTTAACTAGTCGCCCTGCAATACTTATCTCCTTTCCATCACTGCCTCCCAATAATTCCTTTTCAAAACTAGATGTTCTCAGGCACCACAGTGCCTGGACACACAGGGGTTTATTTACTAAAGCTGGAGAGTCCAAAATCAGACTCCCTTCTGCATAGAAACCAATCAGCTTCTAACCTCAGCTTGTTCAATGAAGCTTTGGCAATGAAACCTGGAAGCTGATTGGTTTCTATGCAGAAGGGAGTCTGATTTTGGACTCTCCAGCTTTAGTAAATAAACCCCACAGTGTAATGGTGCTGAGATCAGTTCTGCATCAGTGAGCACTACCCAGAACCAGAGAAAAGGACAGTGAAGACATATGGGAATGGTAAGTAAGCAAGAGATAGACACTGGAGGGAGAGAACCTGGAGCCCAGAGTTGGGCTTTTACACGCAAATGGTAGAACATTTTAAGCAAATGCTGGAACATATTGGGATACTCTATTCATACATTCATGTAGAGCATAAAATAAAGCAATGTATGCATTTTGATCACACATAAACACTTATACAGAGAAAAATGGAGTAATCATCTGGTACATCTAACAATTCTATCCAATTCTTCTGAAAGTAGAAAACAATATAAAGCAACATACTTATTCTTTGACCCCCCCCCCCACTTCCCAAATTCTTTATTGAAGTATGTCCATCAAAACCTGATGAAGGTATGGGTGGATTCTAAGGGTCTAAACCAGGGGTCTACAAACTTTTTAAACAAAGGACCAGTTTACTGTCCTTGGGGGACAGACTATGGCCAATGGGAGTATAAAAAGCCTTGACATCCATGGGAGTAAAAAATGCTCCATTGTTGGTTTTAGTGGGAGGAAAAGTACCTCATTGATGATATCAGTGGGAGGAATGGTGCCCAAAGGGCTGGATAAAGGCAACTAAGGTATGCATCTTGCCCCCGGACCACAAGTTAGAGACCACTGGTCTAAGAATAATCTTCAGCCTTCGGGTATCTTTCACTGACTCGTTCTATCAGATCTTCTTAATGTATTTCCAAGCATTTTAATTCTTTGAAATTAAATAAAGTATCTGGGCGAAAACTACAATTCTAAAGTTAAAGTGCTAACTGCTAGGTTACTGTACTGCCCATAAGTGTATGTAAGTGCTATGATTATAAAATATCCTGTATATCTATATTTATAAACGCAAGTTTATTTTGATGTACTGACTGCAGGAATTACTGTAGCAAGTCCTATGCAAATTGTCTAACTGATTTGATTGACCTTCTGTGCATCTGACATACTTCACAATACTGTATTTTATACAGCTGTAGTGATATAATAAAACAAAAGGAACTTCCTGTAATTGCTTTTAAAGATATATGACAGAACGTCTGTCCTGTGAAAACACTGTTTTTTAGATGTGCTATTGTGTATTTTTTCCTCTTACTCTTATTTTTCCTCTCTTACACCCCCCATCCCATTTCCTTCCTCTTGATTCTCTCTTTTGTTCTGTCTCTCCAGGGATTCTCTAAATATTCAGGTTTTACAGGCATTTGTGAGATGTCATGACCTTAACAAACTCGGACTAGTGGAGGCTCTGAGGTGAGAAATATGTCCTAGGTAGAAAGTGTCTTGCTGCCTGTCATAATGTATAGTCTGGGTTTCCCGAGTTCAAGATTTGAATTATTCACGCAGTAAGTTCAGAGACAGAATTTAATAGACTAGATCAGGGGTGGGCAACGGTGGCCCTCCAGCTGTTGGTGAACTACAAGTCCCATCATGCTTCTGCCTTTGGGAGTCAGGCTTGTAACGGGTCAGTTTTGCAATGCCTCATGGGACTTGTAGTTCTACAACAGCTGGAGGGTCACAGTTGCCCACCCCTAAACTAGATACTTATAAAGATAGTAAACTATGAAGAAAAGTGTTTAAGTGTATGGGAGAGAAAGGTATGGCACCCACTCTCCGTATTAAAGTTATTCAAATACTACACAACCCTAGTCCAAAAATAATAAGATTGGTGAAATAAAATAAAAAAATACAAATAAATTGATACAAAAGTGATAAAAACCTTCAGTAAAACTCATACATAACCACCATGCGCTAAGTTTACCATACCATAAAAAATACATATATCACATGTAAATAGGTGTAGCTGTCCCTTTAAGAGTACCCCTGGTACTCTTACAAATTAACATATAACTACAAGTAGGCGCTTACACTATACAAAGCTACCCCCAATCAAGCTACATAATGCAAAAACCAAAACAAACCACTTTAAGGTGTGTAGTGAATAAATTGTGCTGCGTCACAGTCCAACACAATATGAAAAAATCCTCTTTTTGTACCACCACTTCTTCCAAAAGTGATCTGCCTCATGTGCCACAAAAATACACTCACCACAGATCCATGACCCTCTTAATTAAAAGAAAAGGTCATAAAGCGCTTGATATCCCAGATGCTCTTTAACTGCTGATCCAATCATCAGTTATTCTGTATACCCGATACCTCTCCATCAATGTAAGGAGGGTTAATTTTCGATCTGTGGTAAAGCTAGAGGGAAATAGTGACACTAGAGGGGCACAAATGCTGTATATCCAATCCAATAAAATAGTGGGTTTCATGAGGTCATTTCCATATTAAACACTAGACCCCCCCCCCCCCTCCATTGTATAAGTACTTTTTTAGGGTATAATAAATAAATAAATATATTTTTATAGAATATTTTTATTGTTTGTATTTGCAATTAATATTGTACATGTCTGCACTAATCCACACGGTGGAATGTATTAATAAGTGAACCAGAATAGTATGGAATCCATTTTGTTCAAAACCAATTGTAATTGACCAATTACTGAAAAGGGTACACTATAAATACCCTTAGGAATATGGCGGACCGGAGCTTCCTGAGGATGCCAAGTGGCCAAACATGTATAGGTCATCATATCTGGTTAAGTGCCTGACGTCACTTCCAGTTTCCAGGACTTGGAACGCACACCGAGCTCCAGGAAGTGGAACGGCGGTGCATACTCTCTCAGTATATTGGTACCAAGTTATTTGCAAGTGCAATATTTTTACTGGCATTTTTATTGAAATGTTTTAATAAATACTACACCATCAAAGATTCTTTCTTTATGGTCCTTGGCTTACATTGATGGAGAGGTATAGGGCTTACAAAATGACTGATGATTGGCGAAAGTGAGCATCAGCAGCTAAAGAGCATCTGGGATATCCAGCGTGTTATGACCTTTTCTTTTAATTAAGAGGGTCATGGATCTGTGGTGAGTGCATTGTGGTGGCACATGAGGTGAAGCATTTTGGAAGAAGAGGTGGCACAAAAACAGGATTTTTTCACATTTGTGTTGGACTGTAACACATCACAATTTATTCACTACATGTCTTAAAGTGATTTGTTTTGGTTTTTGCATTATGTAGCTTGATTGGGGGATAGCTTTGTATAGTGTAAGTGTCTATTTGTAGTTATATACTCATGTTTAAGTGTATGTCAGGGCTAAATGAAAAAAACATGCACATTTCCTATGATTTATCCCTTTAAAAACGTAGCAAATACAGAAAAATATATTTATTACAGGTTCATCTATTGCTCCATCAATATACAGTATAATATACATTTACATCAGTCC
Organism: Staurois parvus; assembly: GCF_062004578.1. Classification (NCBI taxonomy): domain Eukaryota; kingdom Metazoa; phylum Chordata; class Amphibia; order Anura; family Ranidae; genus Staurois; species Staurois parvus. Next base: position 10,909,917 of record NW_028318078.1, on the reverse strand, counting down.
CTTGTGGGCAATGGCCACTCACCTTGCATATGAGGGTACCGCGTTCATGTGAAAACCAAACATTATGGCTGTTCCCCAGCTTAGTGGTGGGCCGTGCGCTGTGTGTAGTGATGTGAATACAGAGTTCCTCTGTAAAGCTTCCGTCCCTTATCACTGCATACCTTTCTGTAACAGGTTGCATTTAGGAGGGACACCACTGAGCCTGTGCCTTCTCCACCTCTCCAATATAACTCTGCCACTTCCCTCCCAGTGATAGAATGGGGTCACGCCGAGCACTAGCGTGGACCTTGTGTGTGCTCTCACTTAACTCCCCTGGCTCCCCATGACAGGATGCTGTACACTTTATACCCATGGAAACAGCATTCTTTTTCCACATATCTTGACAAGTTAACACTTTAAGTAGTGGCCTTGCTTCATACCCCATGTGCTTTACTGGCCCAGGTTCTTTCATATGCCAGAAGCCATCATGCACCGCTTTGAATAACTTCAAACCAGGCTTAGAACAGTTGATGCAACTTTTACTTAATGATTTGCAACACAGTCCAACATGAACAATAACTAACAGAATTCCCTAACTTACTAACCTAAGTCACCCAGGTGTACCTCAGCAAGGTGTCAGTCCATCTCTGGCATTTCCCATGATGTGGTGTTTCTCTGGTCATCCGGTCTCTTCTGTAGATCCACAAAATCACAGCATCCTGATTAAGCGGGGGCTCTTGTACCCAGCCTTCCCCCTATATTTATTGTATATATCACAGTGTGGATAGGCTGGGTCCAAAAGGCCCACGAAGAAAGACAGGAGCCAATTAACCTACCATCATGTTTTTGGAGTGTGGGAAGATATCTGAGCACTCAGAAAACCCACACAGGCAGAACATGCAAACTTTGTGTAGGTAGTGCCAGGGTTGGGTTTCGAACCCACAAGCCTAGTGCTGCCAGGCAGAAGTGCCAACCTGACAGATATCAGTGGCTTTCCTGCACAGAAGTCCCAACTAGCCTTTTCATAGGATATGCTCTACAGGTGGAGAGAAAGGTTTGCGGATACATTTGGGAAATGCCTGGACTTACACTTTAAAAAGTCCAGTGATAACCTATTTTAATTTTTATTTCCAGTACATCTTTCTTTAATGGGTTCAAGGACTGTGAGAGTCCTACACAAATTAAGTCGTGGGCAGGATATTTTTATTTAAGAAGATTCATTATACATTTTTAGGATCATTATACATTGCAAGAGTAAATTGGACACACATCTAATGTACTGAAAATATTCAGAGTCTTTCAGTTATGGTTGGTGCTTAAAGTGGAAGAAAAGCCTAACTGTAACTATTCTTAAAAATGTTTTCCATTCTTTTCCTATCTCTCCTGCCTAACCTGTTTAATAAAATCTTTATACTTTCCTATTTTCAATCTGCCCTGGTCCAGTCATGTGATCCCACATCTCCGGCTCTCCTGTGTCAGTGAGTGTCTTCAGCAGAGGAGGGGAGGGAGCACCGACAATGAATAGGCCATGGGAGCTTATGGGTGATGTCACAGGTCCCAGAATTCACAGTAGTTGTCGAGTGCTCCCTTACACAGTGCTGCAGGATCACATGGCTGGATCAGAGCGGATTGAAAATAGGTAAGTACATGGATCATTTTTTTATATCAGGCAGGATAAGTAGGAGGAGGGGGAAGAAATATTTGTAGGAAGAGATATAGCTAGACTTTTCTTCCACTCTAAAGCAAACCTCTGGACCACAGTAGAAGAAAATAATGTTTACGTACAGGTAAGGACACTTGGCTTACTCCATTCAGGGAGTAACTGGGGAGGGCATGTGCCCCGGGGGGGGGGGGGGGGGACATGTGCCCTGGGCGCTGCAGCTGACAGCGGTAGTGACAGCGGCATCACTACTCCTGTCAACCCAGCACCAGGAGCAAGGAGGACAGAGCCAGGAGGATGTTGCTGTGCATAGTTACTTAAGGCACAGGTTCTGGATTACTGTTACAGCCATCAGCTCCTTTCCCCTTCCTCCCCCTCCTCCACTGCTGCCCAGCTTCCCGTATGATCCCTCGCCCCCCCTCCATCTGCAGCAGTGCGGCTCCCTCCTCTCCTGCTGGCTGCTGCAAGGGATGTTTCAGGTTGGAGAGCAAGGGAATGGTCCGGTAAATATGTAATTTACCAGCCCCATCCTTTCGTGAATGAACACAATGAGTATCATTGATTACCCTACTGACACCAACCTCTGTCCTTCGGGCATTGTCCTATTCAGAAAGCACAAGTTTGCTTTAGGGCAGCAAATTCACCGCTGCCAAAGAGAATGTCCAAATCAAATGCCTAAATTTAGTATAGCGATAGATGGGATGGTGCTGCAATTATGATGTAGACATAGTTTAAGTTTTGTTGTGAATAGATGCCTTTGATTAGATAAGAGTCATTAGAAAGAAATGAATAAAGAGGTTCTCTGTTTTGGACCTTAAAGGAAACACATAGTGGTGTTGTGTGCATTTTTTTAAATATGGTCAAGACTACACAAACGTCAGGTAAATTTGAAATATTGTGTATGGATGTTTTCTGTTTTCATATGCAGCCTCTTCCACACTCTTCTTAGCTCTTGTATTGGAAAACTTATTGTTTACTGAGCTCAATAGCTTAAGCTTACAGTCACACACACTACTGAATGAGTCAGAATATCGACTACAATGACAAAAATGTTCGCATTCGCAAGAACACAGAGGAGAATTTAAACATTTCAAACAACGTTGGATGATCTGCAAAGATAAAATGAGTGCAGTCAAAATTGAAACATAAATAAGATGTGTTATCTGGTATAAATATGAAGGCATCAGCTAAAAAAAAAAGCATCTTTCAAAAGAATAGTTCTTTGGAACATAGCAGATGTTTCCCTAATGTCTATGGGTACCTTAACTGCCAGTTATTTTTACTGCTTATCCAAAGCAATAAGCTGTTACAGTAAAGTAATCAAAAATTTCCACTAACTGTCCTCCTTTATGTTATTCATAGAAGGTTCCTGGGCAGTTTCAGGCTGCCCGGAGAGGCTCAGAAAATTGATCGAATAATGGAGGCATTTTCAGCTCATTACTGCCAGTGTAACCCAGAGACCTTGCAGTCTACAGGTAATCACAAATATCCTATCAGCACATCAAACAATTTAGTTTCAAAATATGAGCAAAATAATTGACAGTATATAAACTACTAACATTAACTTCAGAATATACTGTATCAACATAGAAATTCACTGAAAAGTGATGATTTCAACATTAAGTAGGATAAGACTGTATACTGTTATTGTAATGACTATGAGCCTTGGTTCATGTGTAAAAGTCTGGCATAGAGGTGCATTTTGCTTTAGTGTAGTGGGTTGTAAAATATACCAGGTCAATGGTGAAGACAAAAGTAAACTCCAGGCAAAAAACTAAATATTCCTTCAAATTACTGTTTAATATATACATCTGTGTGTGTGTGTGTATATATATATATATATATATATATATATATATAGATAGTTATGTGCGAAAGTTATAGGCAGGTGTGAATAAGAAATGCTGAAATGTAAGAATGATTTCAAGAATATATGTTAGTTATTTATTTTTACCAATTTGCTAAATGTAAAGTGGTTAGCACTTCCACCTAGCATCACTAGGGTCATTGGTTCAAATCCCAACCATGGCACTACCTGCCTGGAGTCTGCATGTTCTCCCTGTGTCTGCGTGGATTTCCTGTAGGTACTCTGATTTCTTACCACAATAGAGTACTGTCCGTGATACTTTTTTTTATTTGCACTAACATACAATTTTGAGGACAAGCTTTCGGGGTATGTCCCCTTCTTCAAGGTGTAAGCAGTACTATTACAAATCACAAAGTTTAAGCAGAATGTTAGAAGGGATTGAGAAATAAAAAAAAAAAAAAAAGGGCTACAGATAAGATACATCAAAGGGGGGGGGGGGGGATACTACACTCACACAGAGGGGGTCAAGCTTTAGCTAATAGATAGTCATAAAGCTGTCGGATAATGGTTGAGGAATCCCATGTCCAAATTAAGGCCGTTATCTTTTGTGTCAAATAATTCTATTTGACACAAAAGATAACGGCCTTAATTTGGACATGGGATTCCTCAACCATTATCCGACAGCTTTATGACTATCTATTAGCTAAAGCTTGACCCCCTCTGTGTGAGTGTAGTATCCCCCCCCCTCCCCCCCTCGCTTTTGATGTATCTTATCTGCAGCCCTTTTTTTTTTTTTTTTCTCAATCCCTTCTAACATTCTGCTTAAACTTTGTGATTTGTAATAGTACTGCTTAGACCTTGAAGAAGGGGACACTCCCCGAAAGCTTGTCCTCAAAATTGTATGTTAGTGCAAATAAAAAAGTATCATGGACAGTACTCAATTGTTTCTGTCGCAAATGCACTAATATGGCTACAATCACCTTACCACAATACAAAGACATGCTGGTAGGTTAATTGGATCCTGTCTAAACTGGCCCTAGTAAGTATATGTATGAATGTGAGTTAGGGACCTTAGATTGTATACTCCTTGAGAGTTAGGGACCAATGTGAATGTACAATATACAGTGCCTTGAAAAAGTATTCATACTCCTTAAAATTATCCACATTTTGTCATGTTACAAACAAAAATAAATTTATTTTATTGGGATTGTATGTGATAGGGCAACACAAAGTGGTATATAATTGTGAAGTGGAAGGAAAATGATAATTTGTTTACAAATAAATATGTGAAAAGTGTGGCGTGCATTTGTATTCAGCCCCCTTTACTTTGATACAACTAACTAAAACCTAATGGAACCAATTGCCTTCAGAAGTCACCTAATTAGTAAATAGAGTCCACCTGTGTGTAATTTAAGTTTCCGGCTGCATTTCTGCTAATGGAGTTGGGGATTTGGTCAGGATCAATGGTGCACTCAATGCTGAGAAATACAGGCAGATACTTACCGTATATACTCGAGTATAAGCCGAGTTTTTCAGCACATTTTTTGTGCTGAAAAACGGCCCCCTCGGCTTATACTCGAGTCAACGTCTGCAGGGGACTGCTGTCTCTTACCTGGCTCCGGTCCCACGACGATCTGGTCCAGGCAGCGTGGCTGCTCCTTCATTCAGTTCGGCCACTGGATGTTCGCGCGGCTGCTCGGCTCCGCCTTCTCACCGGTGATTGGCCGCCAGAACTGTAGCTCAGGAAAGGCACACAGGCGGCCAATCACCGGCGAGGAGGCGGAGCTGAGCGGCCCCGCGAAAATCGAGTGAAGGAGATGCAGGTAAGTGTGCCGTGCTTAGGTGCTGCTGCAACCACATATGCTGGCTGCAGCAGCACCATACTGGAACAGGGGTCAGCAAGTGTCAGTGGGAGGAATAGTGCCCCATCATTGGTGTCACTGATACCAATGATGGGGCATTATTCCTCCCACTGACACCAACGATGGGGCACTTCCCCCCCCCCACTGACACCAAAGATTGGGCACTATTCCTCCCCCCCCACTGACACCAATGATGGGGCACTATTCCACCCCCCACTGACACCAATCATGGAGCACTATTCCACCCCCCACTGACACCAATCATGGGATACTATTCCTCCCCCCACTGACACCAACGATGGGGCACTTTTCCTCCCCCCCACTGACACCAACGATGGGGCACTATTCCTCCACCCCCCCACTGACACCACTGATGGGATACTATTCCTCCCACTGACACCAATGTTGGGACACTATTCCTCCCACTGACACCAATGATGGGACACTATTCCTCCCATTGACACCAAAGATGGGGCACTATTCCACTGACACCAATAATGGGGTGCTATTCCCCCCACTGATACTAATGATGGGGCGCTATTCCTCCCACTGACACCAATGATGGGGCGCTATTCCTCCCACTGACACCAATGATGGGGCACTATTCCTCCCACTGACACCAATGATGGGGCACTATTCCTCCCACTGATACCAATGATGGGGCACTATTCCTCCCACTGACACCAATGATGGGGCACTATTCCTCCCACTGATACCAATGATGGGGCATTATTCCTCCCACTGACACCAACAATGGGGCACTTTCCCCCCCCCCACTGACACCAACGATTGGGCACTATTCCTCCCCCCCACTGACACCAATGATGGGGCACTATTCCACCCCCCACTGACACCAATCATGGAGCACTATTCCACCCCCCACTGACACCAATCATGGGATACTATTCCTCCCCCCCACTGACACCAACAATGGGGCACTTTTCCTCCCCCCCACTGACACCAACGATGGGGCACTATTCCTCCACCCCCCCACTGACACCACTGATGGGATACTATTCCTCCCACTGACACCAATGTTGGGACACTATTCCTCCCACTGACACCAATGATGGGACACTATTCCTCCCACTGACACCAAAGATGGGGCACTATTCCACTGACACCAATAATGGGGTGCTATTCCCCCCACTGATACTAATGATGGGGCGCTATTCCTCCCACTGACACCAATGATGGGGCGCTATTCCTCCCACTGACACCAATGATGGGGCACTATTCCTCCCACTGATACCAATGATGGGGCACTATTCCTCCCACTGATACCAATGATGGGGCACTATTCCTCCCACTGATACCAATGATGGGGCACTATTCCTCCCACTGATGCCAATGATGGGGCACTATTCCTCCCACTGATACCAATGATGGGGCACTATTCCTCCCACTGATACCAATGATGGGGCACTATTCCTCCCACTGATACCAATGATGGGGCACTATTCCTCCCACTGACACCAAAGATGGGGCACTATTCCACTGACACCAATAATGGGGTGCTATTCCCCCCACTGATACTAATGATGGGGCGCTATTCCTCCCACTGACACCAATGATGGGGCGCTATTCCTCCCACTGACACCAATGATGGGGCACTATTCCTCCCACTGACACCAATGATGGGGCACTATTCCTCCCACTGATACCAATGATGGGGCACTATTCCTCCCACTGACACCAATGATGGGGCACTATTCCTCCCACTGATACCAATGATGGGGCACTATTCCTCCCACTGATACCAATGATGGGGCACTATTCCTCCCACTGACACCAATGATGGGGCACTATTCCTCCCACTGATGCCAATGATGGGGCACTATTCCTCCCACTGATACCAATGATGGGGCACTATTCCTCCCACTGATACCAATGATGGGGCACTATTCCTCCCACTGATACCAATGATGGGGCACTATTCCTCCCACTGACACCAATGATGGGGCACTATTCCTCCCACTGACACCAATGATGAGGCACGATTCTTCCCACTGTTGTTCCCACCCTCGGCTTATACTCGAGTCAATAGTTTTTCCCAGTTTTTTGTGGTAAAATTAGGTACCTCGGCTTATATTCGGGTCAGCTTATACTCGAGTATATACGGTATTCATCATGCCATACCATCAGGGTGGTGTGTGATTGGCACCAAATGTATTCTGCAGCAGGACAACAACCTCAAAAATACCATTAATGTCATTAAGAACTATCTTTAGTGTAAAAATTAACAGGGAGTCCTGAAAGTGATGGTTTGGCCCCCACATAACCCTGATCTCATTGAGAGTGTCTGGGATTCACATGAAGAGACAGGATTTGAGTCAGCATACATCCACAAACTGTGGTTAGTTCTCCAGGCTTTCTGGAACAACCTACCTGCTGAGTCCCTTCCAAAACTGTGTGCAAGTGTACCTAGAATTGCTCCTGTTTTGAAGGCAAAGGGTGGTCACACCAAATATTGACTTGATTTAGATTTCTCTTCTGTTCGTTTACTTTACATTATGATAATTGATAAAAATAAACTATTAACACTTCTATTTCTGAAAGCATTCTTAATTTACAGCATTTTTTCACACCTGTCTAAAACATTTGCACAAATATATATATATATATATATATATATATATATATCTGCTGCTCCCCTTTCCTGGCGATAATCCCTCTTGCTACTGTATTGCACCGAATTCATGAAACATTTACAGCACTTTTGGTTCTGTTAACTACTTGTGCACCAAAGTCAGATATAAAATGCTGCACTTTTACATTGTGCTGCATTGAATGCGCCACTTTTACATTGTGCTACATTGGATGCGCCACTTTTACATTGTGCCGCATTGAGTGCGCCACTTTTGCATTGTGTTGCATTGAATGTGCCACTTTTACATTGTGTCGTGTAGAATGTAAAAGTGAAGTTAATTAAGACCAACTTTTTTTTGGTGTACAGAGAGAAAAACTGGCTCAGACAGTTTGCGAAAGTGTCTCACATGCATTCTAAAAGTGATGCAGCAAAAGTCAAATTCAAGTACAATTTCTTGAGAGGTACTTGAATTTGGTGCATTCTTCAGCACTTTTAGAACATGAGAGACACTTTTGCAAAATCTGCCTGCGCTAGTCTATATGAATTCCAGAGATAGTCTCTATCATTTAAATTTTTCAGGCCCTTTATCCATTTCTTCCATCTGGAGTACCTGATTGATCCTACCAGTCACCATTTTTTCTTGTTCTTAACTGAACACACAAAGCAGAAAAGCTGATCTGTGTTAGTGTGGTCAGTTTGCATCCTTTGGCTGGCCATACAGAGAAACGGGACACTGTGCAGACACACAGCATCCCTGTATTGGGTAGTTTGTTCAGCCACCATGCCCCCCAACCAAACACAACCTTACTCTGGCACACACCCCTCCCAATTACGTCCCCTTCTCAAACATAGCCTGCATTTTGCCCCAGGCTGAACAGACTATAGAATACAGGCACACTGTGTCCTGTAACCTCATCCCCCATTATGAGGAAGAAGAGATGCATGGTCACATGACAGAACTTTTTAACATTGTGAAAAAGGTAAGAGATTATTTCTGAAGCTATGCAAAGTTATGGCCCCTGCATAGTGATAACTGTATTAGAAAGTGTCTGCACATGTTAACAACTAATTAAATGGTCCTGTAATTGATTTTTCATGAAATTATTTTTGCTGTGTTTTCCTGCCTCCTTGTAAAGTCCTCTGTGAGCTTCTGAACCCCTCATTTTCCCCTCACTTCCATTTGTTTGTAATAAGTAGCGCATGCTAGTTGCATTCAGGTGCATTTTTCTATGCACACTACAAATCCAATAGTTCATAGTCAATCTTGTGAGCAAGCAAGAGAGGGTGACTACATTCCTAAATAGGGTGGGGCAATGGAGAATGAATGTACAGTAGTCACTCTCTAGTGGATCACATCAGCAAAAAAAAAAAAAGAATTTGGAGATCTGGAGGAAGCTGGGAGCAATAGAAGGTACTTTTTAAAGACTGAATTGATGAGGTTGGCCTCTCCTGTATCTCCAGCCCCAGGATCAGGTCAGTAGCAATCCAGGTCATCAACCGAAATTATATACGGAGTGCATTCAGGACGCATGAATAGCTGAAGACCAGTTAGCAATGTCTGTAAGCATCTGTCCTCCTTATAAAGGCCAGAGGACTTCAAGATCTATCATATGTGGCGGGCATCAGTGCACACAGACGTGCGTCAGTTCGCACAGGCGTGTGGCAGTGCGCACAGGCATGCTCCATGAACAAATGCTCGACCGCCTGAGGTGACCATGCTGGATATTGGTAAGTGTGCCTGGCCTTCGAGCCAATCTTCTCCAGCTTGTCCCTTGACATTGCCTTACTAGAATTCCCTTACACTTGTGTTCAGAAGGTACATAAGTTATATTATAAAACAAAAGATGAATAATGGAATTTTCAGAAAAATAATTTTTATTACAAAATTGATTAAACTATCTCAGGGTAAGATTCCCTAAAAAACACACACAAATATAAAGATAGCAGCTCAACAACCCCCAACATCATCCCCTCCCAACACAACAAAATGCAGTATATTATGTTGCAAGGAACAATATAATAAAAAAATAGAAAAAAGGGGAGGGGGGATTTTTTGGTAGATGTTGTCCCAATGCGTTTCGCAGATACCTTCTTCAAGGGTTGCAAGTAACTGTAGCTGCTGAAAAAGGAGAACAATATAATATTATACAAATAATGCCAACAAAAAAAACATAGATAGTATGCGAAACATAATCATGTATTAGGAAAAAATAACATACAAAAACACATAATAAACTTACAAGAATAACCCTCAAGGGGTGCTTAAGCTGGGCTGATGGATGGCACCCAGTACACGACTGCTGAGGTCAGAGGTAGAAGATGGAATATAGGAAGCAAGCCCAATACCCAAAGATCCAATCTGGGGGTCCCAGCAGGTTAAACAGAGTGGGAAGAGACCACAATACACTCCACAGATGGCCCCTCTGATGATACTAGGTTGAATTGACAAAACAAAAATATAAGGGGCACAGCACTAGGGCCTATAGAGGAATAGCCACAGTACAAATATAGGATATTGAGCAAATACATGTGTCTTTAAAGACTACCTTGATATAAAAGACTGTCCAGAAATATCCAAAAAGAAGATACATATGCGGAACCCTGGTATAGTCAGGGTGCTCCTGGGTGGGCCTCTCCATCCCTGTATATTGGGGTCCCATACCACCTCTGGTCTCTGGATGGCCTCTCTCAATATTCCTTGGAGAAAAAAATCCCTCTGTTGTCATAGCTCCTTCTAGCTGTTCCATAATGTGTTACATGATATCTTAATGGAGTAAAACCTAGAAGACCAGTCCCTACACACCCAGGAACACAGGATGGCAAGGACCTCCCAGGCCCCATCAACCAGGAAGATTTGTTCCATAAAGGAAATGACAAGCTTACACACAAGAAGTGTGGAAAGGGCATCAGGGGGAACATCCAAAAAACCCCAGGGGGAAAGAGGAAATGGAACAGAGGAAGAAGAGGAGGGAAGAAGAAAAAGAAGGAGAGAGCATTAGGTGCTGGAATTTTTAATGTTAGTCAAGAGACATTTATACAAGAAGAAACAAGGCTTTTGGATTAGGCCTTGAAATATGCCCCATATAAGGAAGTATGAGGCATTCATAGACGTGCAGAAGTTTATAGGGCAATTGAATTTTAAAAAATACTATGCGCAAAAATGATATAAGGGCCCGGCTATGCCAAAGATGGAGGGGAATGACTACCTGGAAGTTTTTAAGAGAATGGAAGAGGACGATATCAAGGAAGTGAACGTAAGGAAGCCGAAGAATAATAGAAATATATGGAAAGCAATTAAACAGATAGAAAGTAGACAGAATGTTATAATTCGCCCAGCGGACAAAGGGGGGCTGTTTAGTTATTCTGAATAAATCAGACTATGAGGAAGAAATGGAAGGATTACTGAATATGGAGGACACAGGTAGGAAGTTACATCATAATCCCAAGAAAACCTATGAGAAAAAACTAAAATGTTAGTGAAGAAGCCAGAGACAAGGGGCATTGTAAATAAAAAGGAGGCCAGATATCTGGTTCCAGAGGCTGCAAACAAACCTTGTAATATACTATGTACCAAAGGTCCACAAGAACCAAGAGAAATCCTCAGGAAGACCAATAATCAGTGGGGTTGATTCATTGTTCTCCAGGATGGGGGAGTACATTGAAAAAATTTTAGCAACCCTCGGTTGCCAATGATAGGTCATATTTACAGGACAGTAAACAATTAATTTCAACATTAGAGGACCTTGAGGGCACAGAAAAATGTATCTTGGTAACCATAGATGTGAACTCACTATATATGAACATGGTGTAAAAGGATGGATTGGAAAGTGTAAAATGGGCTTTACATGGACAAACAAATTTGAAGAAGGAGTAAATAAAGTTCATCATAGATGGTCTTGATATGGCTATGGAGAGCAACTATTTCTGGTACAAGGGTGACTATTATGTTCAAACCAAAGGGGTAACTATGGAAGCAAAGCGTGCTCCCAGTGTCTCCAACCTCTTTATGAATAAGTGGGAAGAGGAAGAAATAAAGGCGATATATAGATGATATCCTTTTATATAGACGTAATCCTTTGGGGAGGTAATAAAATCATTACTATGTTTCTTTTCAGAAATAAATCAGAATAGATATAACATCTCCTTTACTGGTAATTGAAGTCACTAGAATATTAACTCTCTTGACCTTGAGATCTTTAAAAGAGGATATTCTCTTTTGTACCAAAACAAACAGATAGAAATGGGTACATGTCTACATCTAGTTGGCATCATCCAAAATGGATAGGTAATATACCGAAAGGACAACTAAAGAGAATCTGAAGGAATTGTAAACTTATAAATGATTCTGATGAACTGGCAGAGGTTTTGATGAAATAGTTCCAAGAGAAAGGTTACACAGAGAACAGTTTTAAATGAATTAAAACACAATTAAGGAATATGAAAAGGGAACAACTAGTGGAGGAAAAAAATCAGGAATATCAAGGAGGTAATAGCAATTTTGATGTGGCTTTCATTACGGGTTTTATTAGACCATATAATACCCTGGAGAAAATCTTAAAGAATCACTGGCCCATTTTGAAATGCGACATTGTATTGTCAAAAATTCAACCTAATAAACCCAAGTTTATTTATAAGAAAGCCCCAAATCTTAGGAATCATTTGGTGCATAATGCAATGGATCCGCCTAGAAAAAAAATCAAATGTTCCTGTGAACTAAAGGGGTTTTGCAGGATAAGCCAATAACAACCAAAAAGACCGGAAAATCTTAAATCTAAAGTAATAATGAAACAATATAGGACACAGAAGTTTATTACTTGCTCCAGTACAAGTCACTTATGTAATTGAATGTCCATTAGTGCAACGCTATAAATGCATGTCACAATTTCATAAACGCATGTAAACTTAGCATATAAGTGAATAAAGTGCAAAAAAGTGTAATATTGGTGTAAACTGCATATATCATTCAAATGGTGCTAAAACAGGTTGTAAAAGTTCATAAAATTATTCATAAATATTGAAATGTCCTTTGTGCAAAGGTATCAGCTGAAAAAGTGCCTATGATTGGCACGTGAAATTTATCCGTGATGAACAATGGTGCAGGAATCCACCCTTGGGACAGATGTACACTCACCAGACCAAAAGTATTAATTCTCATGGGTTATAAAACAACACGCATGTGGGGGTGCAGCGCTATGCTGGCAGCTACAGGCTTAGGTCATACAGCTCCATCCATCCATCAGGGTGGGAGCCTGGTGGTCTTGGGAAGGAATTAGCTCAGCCACAGGAGCCACAAAAGTGCTTATAGTGTAGTATTTTATAATGATCACAAGTAACATAAAAAGTATCCACGTGGAGTAGTATAAAGTAGTTGGTAAAATAGAGAACCAAGATGTCCGCCGCTTCTCGATAGCGGCGGCGTGACGTCAGCAATAGGGCTCCACCCAACACATTTCGTGTAATAACAAGTCCTCAGGGGCACATTATTGTGCCACCAATGATTTCGAAAATCAGTCGTTATTCACAAATTTTCCAGCATGCCCGATAAACGAAATAGGGAGGAACCACGAAAATCGACAGATGCCATTGCCCCACTAACACAGCAAAAATCGGCTGATTATTCTTAGGTCTGATTTTCGAACTAAAAATCGTTAAAAAATCGACCCATGTATGGCAGGCTTTAATGAGGATGTGTTTGTTGTAATTAGATAAGTTCAGCACCTGATAGAACCAATCCAGGTAAATGTTTGCCTGTGCAGTCTGACACTCCACCTTACTTGGGTTATACACACCTGTTTTGGAGGATCAGTTCCTTCTTTACCTTTAAAGAAGTTTTTTTTTCTTTTTCTACATTTCAATCTTCTATTTGAGCGTCTATTACTTTTATAAAATCTATGGACTTTGAACTTATGGACTTAAATACTGACCTGTTGTTAAAGTTTAAAACTACAGCTGTTAATACTTGCATAATTCCAACTACCACCCACAACTCTTCATTTTGCCAGAGGATCAGTTCTTACAGTGTCATATACTATTAACCATTATTAATTTATAAAGCAGTTATGGCGGCATGCCATCATTCATTGCTGATTAATTACAGATGTTTTATATTTTGTGGTTGGGTTGGTCAGAGAATGGAAAAATTGGGAGTGTGAATGTTACATTTCCCAAATATTGAAAATCTATAGCTTATTTAGTAAGTAGTAGCTTTTGCAGCAAGGTAATATGATGAAAAGTAGCAGTTATGTGTGGGGTCTGACAAATTCCAAACTGTGTGGAGGGAATGGAGGAGTAAAACTGGATACAGTGACACCCTCATTTTTCCCAGAACTTGCAAATCATAAACATAAACAATCAGTATTACATCTCTTGTCTATGGTAGGTAGTCACAGAAGGTGACACATTAGACAAACACAGCCCAGCTTAAGACACTGCTGCGAAGCAATGTTAACCGTGATTTACCATGCTTGTACTGTGCTGGCTCATCAGTTTTAAACTAGATTTGAACACAGTCTATCCTAACAAAGGTTTAAAGATCTCAGGGATTAATTTCTCCAGTGTATGTTATATACTGTATATATGCAGTGCACAAGCTATACAAAAAGGTGGCAACCACCCCAATTTATAACTAGCCTTTGCAGTACAATGCACATAGATGGGTAATGCACATCACAAGCAAACACATTTCCAAGCACACTTACCAGCTAGCCTGCAAAATAACCAAATTAGCCCTGTCCAACAGTTCATGTCAAAGACAGACTGTTTAGTTGCAAACATTTGCAAATATGTATTGGAAGCCGCAGTAACCACGTCATGACTCTTCTTTGTGCTGCGCTCCTAACTCTATATTTTTGAGAGTCACCAAGATGTAGCAGTGAAAAAATTAAGGACAGGTTTGCCCTCTGGTTTTAATGTGAATTGTTAGACAGGGTCAATTTGTTGTTTTGGTTTTTGTTTTTTTGCAGGCTAGCTGTTAAGTGTGCTGGGAAATTTGTTTGTTTGCAATATATATATATAGATTATGCCTAATTTGTTTTCCCAAATTTGACCACTAAAGTGGAACCATACTTTGCATTACGCAAGGGTTAAGGATTAAGTTTAGAGTTAGGACTTTTAGCAATAGGTAATTTTTTTTAATTTTAAGGATTCGTTAAGTGTTAGGGTCAGTTTAAGTGTTAAAGTATACCTAAAGGCAAAATTTGTTTTTAGATTTGGACAGAGTAGTGAGAGGTTAGAACAACTATAAGGGGTTTACTGTTGTCTGTGTTACTGTTAGGGAGATTAGTTCTCTAAATCCTGATCACCACTGTCACCAGAGATGAAAGTGATGATCCATCCAAAATTTAGAGTTGCCAACAGAACAGGAATAGAGTGTAAATCTTACAATAGGGTCACTTGTTACTGTGACAATTGTCTAAGTGGGTATTTCCCTCAGACTGAATAGAGATCCTCTCGAGTCCTGTTTAGTCTGCAGGACAGGAAGTGAAATCTAATAAAATCTCCTTAATGAGACAGAGACGATAAAAGTACAGGGATTTTAACTCCCTATTTTATATCCAAATGGAAAAAATGACTTTAGATATGCTTTATGTTTCTGAGATAGTTTAAGGGCTATTGTAGGTAGCCAAGTGTCAAGGCTAAATGTATGGGTTAGATAAAGTTTTAGGATGAGGGTAAGGTTGAGTATGAGGGGTAACCTAAGAATCATTTTTCTGAATCATCTTGTCATGCTGTTATTTTTCTGAAACTGCTAAAAGTTTGGCTGTCTATGGCTCTTCTACTTTCTGAGGCACTGGCAATGGGCTAAGCCCTACATGTGCTATTCCCTTGGTCAAAGACAGTAGAATGGCAAAGCCCAGACATCATAAAAGTCAGATGGAAGTGGCAAAGTGAAACTAATTGTGGTCAGGCACTTATATTATTTCTAGCTCCTAACCCATTGGCCAGTTCAATAAGAAGTGAGGCCACAATCATAGCAAATCCAATACACTCACCAGATCTATAAACTTCAAAGTGCTACAGAGGAAAAAAACTTTCTGATGAGAAACAATCTTGGCGGTGTCCTCCCTACACGAGGATCCATGTAAGAAGCCCATCTATGTGTGCTGCTGACAGTGTCTTTCTCCCACAGTAGCATAAAAGACCAAAATGTGTTATATGTTGATATCTGCATTTAGGTAGGGTGTTTACTTGCAAAAGTTTAAAATGACTAACAAATTCACTTCAGGCCTAAGTCAAAAATAAATTAGAAAAGAAGTACTCAAGGTATTGTCTATCTTACTGTAGTCCTATAAATGCTCCTAGTAAGGATACGCTTGTTCTGACGTTAGAGCAGATCAAGTCCTTCAAGGCGTTTTTCTGCTTCCCAACTCTACAAAAACCTTTCCAGCTTCTACTGCATTTCATTTTTATAGTTTAATATCTGGCACAAAACAGAAGTTACAGACAAACCTTCAAATTATGTTTTCGATGGATGAAGACAATTCTAAAAGTAATCCAAGAAACTATCTAAACTCATTAAAGATTTCATGTATCTAAGTGCAAAATACTACAGGCTATTTTTTGGTTGTTTTTTGGTTTAGGTTTGCCCAAGTCTATTTATCAAGCATAAGTGTGCCTATGCCTCCAGTAGGCATAGCTGCAGGGATATAAATATCATGCCTTAGCAGGAGTATACCAGAACGAAATAACTTTGTTCCCGCATTGCACAGGGAGTATCTTCTGTTTTGTGAAATGAAACAAAAGAAATTATATATGGTTCTGTTTTCTGGGTAAGTCGTTTTGAGACTAAATTGTAAGAAAGAAAGCAGCAAAGATAGTTGTTTTGATGTTGATTGCAGAGGTATTGCTCTGACTCAGCAGGGGGTGTGTCAGACCTCTGAAGAGAAACCACTACTTGAACATGGAGATCAAGGTCCTTCTCTGTATTGTGACCCCGAGTAGACTGCGGAAGTCCATTGACTTCCCAAAGAAAAATTTGGGCGAGTGGTCTTCCCTCTTTGACCAAAAAGGAAGCTACATATCCCCAATTGTGGCACATGTAGCATTGTGTGGCATTGCAAACGAAAAATAATAGATACGGATGGTAACACCCCAGTCACATCGGGTGTGACTTGGCATGTGACTTGCATTCCATGCGACTTGCAAATTGTATGCCAAGTCGCACCGTATTGTCCACAATTAGAGCGGTCAAATCGGTGTGGTTCCGACTTGGTCGGAGCAGCACCGATTTCTAAAGCAGTACATGTACTACTTTTGGTGCGATTTGCATAGACATCTGTGTCAGATGTTTTGCAAATTGCACCTTAAATCAGCATCTCACCCGACTTTGAAATCGTGCGACTTCACTGTAAGTCGCACGATTTCAAAGTCGGTTTTATGTTACGGGGGGGTAACACTGCCATAAAGCAATTTATTAATTGTGGCACTGCCTTCGTGATTCATGGGCTACATTGCCCATATGGCCTGTTATATATAGGACGTACTTTCCGCCCACTAAGAGTTTGCATCAGCGAACATAAAAGTAGCATTAAGAATGGAAAAGACAAATATTCTGTTCCCCGCCATTATAAGGAAGTACACCAGGGCAATCATGGTGGGATCAAGGTCTTTGGCATTGAAGCTATTCCAAAAGATCTTGATAACACTGTTCAACAAATTTTTATTTTTTGCCAGTTTTGGAAACAAAAGGATCCATTTCTTAATGAATTTCACATTCTGAGTTCAAATATAACAATGAAATTTGTCAGTTGGCTCTAGTTTTTCTGTAAACGGAAAGTTTTCTACTATAGGCGTAATGACTACATAATGCACAATAATTATATAGATAGATGTCTTTCCACAAATATAAAGCAAGTGATATTGACTACATAACAAAGCCTAAATGGCATAATATATTGCATAGGATTACCAAGAAAAATTATAGCCATAAGCTAAGTTGAATCATTTTAATACTTAGTATTCTCACTAGTTTTGTCTTCAGTTTGTGTCGGTTTTGCTTCTCTTGGCTTTTCTCTTGTATTCGAGGAAAGGGCTATCTCTTACAACTGCACGTGACTACACGCTTCAGGTTCTTCCTCACTTGACTCAACCACGAAGGATTTTGGTGCTTTAGGAATTGGTAGCCCCTCTCCATGAGGAACTGGACGTATTGCCGATGGAACATTTGGATAGTGCACAGATAACTTTTTCTTCTTATTTAGCCCTTTTACAATTGGAGGCACCATACAAAAGTAACAATTACTAACATGATCTTTTCGCTCTCTCCAAATCATTGGCACAGCGAAAGGCATAGATGCCTTTTTTCCATTCAACCATTGCTCCAGTGCCGTCCCACAAGAATTGCAGCATATATGTGGTGCCCAGCTCTTGTCCTGGTCTCCTATCTTGCAGCCAAAATACAAGTTGTAGGCTTTCTTAATCATACCTGTTATCCTCCTTTTTTGTGAGATAAAAGTTATTTCACCGCAGATATAGCAGAAATTATCTGCTTTATTCACACAAGTTCGAGGCATTACTGAGT
The DNA here is from genome assembly GCF_062004578.1 of Staurois parvus. Taxonomy (NCBI): domain Eukaryota; kingdom Metazoa; phylum Chordata; class Amphibia; order Anura; family Ranidae; genus Staurois; species Staurois parvus. Next base: position 10,891,500 of record NW_028318078.1, on the reverse strand, counting down.
AGCCTATATAAGCATAAAACGAAATGTAAAGACGCTGTCGAACTACAATCAGCTACAGATACTGCAGCTTTTATGCAGTGAAGTGATGCAATTAAAGGCTAATATTGCATCATCTCAGTATACATGCAATTTTCTATTGGTCACCAGTATCAATTGCGCAATATGCAGCTGAAGTTGCATCATAATTTTGAATGGCTTACGTCATTAGATGGGTGAATATATCATGGAAACTAAAGCCAATCAACATTTTTTAGCACCCCAAAATTATGTAAGATTAGCTAATTTTATGCCCAAAACTTTTTACCTGTTGAACAGTGTAATGGGAGAAGACACCAAAGGCTCTGTAGGAGACAAAGTTATTAGATTTTTATGCTGGATACTGTAGCTCCTAAAGGGTTAAACGATGAGCTAGAAATACACACTTTAGTCTAGCCTAGGGTTTCTCAACCAGGTTTCTGTGGAACGCTAGGGTTCCTCCAGAGGTTGCAAGGGGTTCCTTGAGCAATGAGCAATTATTGCCTCACAGGTAAGTTCCAACTGACACCATTGATCTTTTTAGCAATTTGTAAGGGGGTAATCCTTCCCAATGACCACAAGTGTAAGGAGCATCCTTCCCACTGATCACCACACTAATGTATAATCAATTGTAGATAAAGTCATTTTTAGCAGGGGTTCCCTGAGACTGGAAAGGTATGTCAAGGATTCCTCTGCGTTGAAAAGGTTGAGAAAGGCTGGTCTAGCCATTTATCCATCTTCGGATGATTTTCCTGTACTAATGGCGGGATTTATCTTCTCTCCCCCCATTATTATTATTTTTGCACTAATTATATCCCCTGAATACTTTCTTGTAGCTACTATTCACAACATATTACCATAATGTCCCACGAGTGGAATTATCTATTTATTACTGGTGTATAATGGGCCACCATACCATAATACAGCTACCATACTTACCTTACTATGAACAGTAGCAATATTATCAGTTGTTATTTATATATATATATATATATATATATATATATTTATTATATTATTTTATTATTTTTTATTGATTTTTTTTATTATATATTTTTATTATTTTTTATATGTATCTAGATTTTTCAGCATCACCAATATTTTATTCCATTTTAATCTAGTTTGTTTATATATCATCACATAACATTAAAAGGCCTATAAATTGTGTCTATAGGTAGTGTTTCCTCTCTTTTTTCTAATACAGCAATGAAGTAAATATTGGATTCTCTTGGAGAATATGTGAACTGTTGAGAACTGGTTCACATGGAGTAATAATATCAATATGATTTAATATATAGAATGCCTTATGCCATCGGGGGACCTCTTGATTTCATTCATAACCCCATTCCAACTTTGTAGATTCTAATAGTGGATATTGTTTCCTGTTTTTATGTGGCCAATTCATGTCATCAGTGCTGTGTTGATCGCTCCCCATTGTCATATGAAAGAGAGGCTTGGACAATCCAGATGTGACGATTCACCAAAAGTGACGTTTATGAGAACCGGAATTTGCGGCGGGAATGCACTGCGCAGCTGCACTTCCGTTTTTAACACTGGTGTGTGTTCCACAGACTCCAGGTTTGATTCCTGGTGTCTCTCCCAGCCAGACATGACTTTTCTACATATTTAATAATTATGACAAGCATTCCCATTGTTCCTCTCTATTCCTCTCTGTTCCTCACCAATCCTTTTTCATCAGATGGTGTGTACAATCTTACACACTCTCGTATGTTTTACATTTAGCCCAAAGAATTTATGTGAATGTTTCTTTGAAGATCTTAAAGTTTTATATGAGCTGGATATTTATTTATGTATTCATTCAGCTATTCTGTCATTATTCATTATTTATTTATTTAGTTTGTCTAAGCATTTTTGTCATGACACCCCTCCCTCGTTGACAATACCCAGCCCACTATGGAAGTGTCTCTTAAAACTTTTCATATATATAGGCAAGGCTGACTCTTGATCAAATTGGCTCTGAGGAAGAAGGGGTCTCCCTTCGAAATGCGTCAGAAGTTTTATAGGGTCTTCTTTGAATTGGGATTCGCACACTATGGCTTTATGGTCCAGAATTGGACATTATATACTTTTATAACTGTGCCATGTGTGAGTATACATCTACTATTCTTCAATAAATTATTTTTATCACTGGGGTAATGTGCAAGGTTGATGCACATTCTTTTGTTCTTTATTGCATGCTGACAAGAAGCAGGCTTTTCTACTTTGTTGCGGATGCTTTGTAAAGAAAACAAGTTGTGAGACTTTCCACACTTTTTTATACACGTGGATGTGACCTGTGCTGCTATGATATGTTAACAAGATACCAAAGCTAGGCAGTCTTCATAGGCTGCAGAAGGACTGTACATGAAACTACCAAAACAGAAAGTTTAAATCAAGCCATAAAAATGCTTTTTTTTCTCAGAAATGCTTTCTGTTTTATTTTTCTTAAACTGCATTGGGGCTATATGGGTCAGCTTAGATGCCGTTAGTACTAATCTAGTACTACGTACATTTATTTTCTGAAGGCATCGTTATTAAGGTAAACCCTAGTCTCTGAGGCCCTTGATGGAAGCATTATTTGAGACACATGTTATATGATTAGCTTTGGGACTATCAAAAGGCAATTAACCTAGCACTGCAACCAGCAGAACAACTGACTCACATGAAGAAGTGCTCATTGCTGAATCCTAATTCTTAGCATAATTCTCAGTATTATGATCTAAATAAAATCTGTAGTATCTAAGCTTCCATTATGGGCCTCTTTCTTCAAATGGTAGCTGACTGATATACTTATACTAAGTCAGCTGGAAGCTACTGGATCAGTATGAGAGCCAGGGAACCAAAAGGGTTCAGCCCACTTCCATATTCCACAGGACATGTTCTATCTTTTCATTTCATTTTAAATATACCTGTAAAAAGACTTAGCTTATTTGAAAATCTTAGCAATGTGTTTTAATGTTTGAAAATTGTACGTTTATAGGACAAACAATAGCTGTAAGGACAGTCCAGCATAATTCTTTTCACTCTCAGCAAGCCTCAGTTTTTGCTAGTTTCCAAGGAGAATGAACATCTTCTCTCCTCTGAGAGAAGCAAAGCTCTTTATACTTTATTGTTTTTTTTTTAATAGCAAGTTTCTACTGTTTCGGCAAAGCCACTGGGGTGGGCAGCCTTTAATGTGTCTTCAGGCACTGGACTCTGCATGCTTTACAGGTCTAGGGGGAACTCTGTCCCTGAAGATTACTTAGGGATTATGTCAGAAGGGAGACTGCTGAGTGGGGCATGTCCCCATAATCCTTCCTATCTGGTTGGTGGGCACCGTAAGAAGTCTTAGGACCACTGCTGTGGTAAGTTAGGGCTCCTGTTCTTATGCAAGCCTGGATATGCTAGTCTGAGTCCCCTAAATGGTTAATCTCAGTAATGCCAGTTGACGCACTTTCTGTGGGAAAGGGTGATGAGCCACATTTTTAACATTTGGTACCATTGGACAGGCTCATTGCCTCCTGAATCTGTGTAGGCTTCTTCTGTTTGTTCATACTGCACATTGTTGTGCCAGTTTTGGACTACTCATGTCACTCTGTCCCACCATCCTCTTCAGCACCCTGACCAACAGGGATGTGATCTAGCAGCCTGCTATCTTCAGTGACTAGTCATATACAGCATTAATCTTCCTGCTCCAGCCAGTGTTTCATTAGTACAGCTTGTGGGCCTTGTCAGCTTACAGTGGTTCTAAAATCTAAAGGTTTTTAGTAAACAAGTCACTCAAGGGAAAAGTACCCTTTTGCCCCTTCACTCCTAACAAAAGTTCTTTTCATTTTCATTTTTCCTCAAAGTCCAAGGCAAAGCCTGCAACACAGTTCAGCTTCTGTAATCCTAAATTTTCCAGCTCCATAAACAAGTCCTCCTCTCAATGATAGTGGGCCCACTTATCAAAGGGAAAACGCAAGTCATCTGATCCCAGGACATTTCAGACATTTATTTTCAGAACATGGTATCCACAGGCTACAAGCTGGAATTTTGGTCACTGCCTTCATGCTGCTTCATGCTGTCAAACTTGCCAATGTCTCTGCAAAGATCGGGGGACCTCCACACTGCTTTGACAAAGCTCCTCTCTCAAGGGGTCATAGCCATTATCCTGGAAAAGGAAAGGTTTTATAGTTTCTGTTTGAACCTGTTTATCATCCCCAAAGTCTAAAGGGACATCCACTCCATAGTGAATCTAAAGATTCTAAACTCCTTCCTGGGCACAAAACGTCTGTATGGAATACGCCTGGTAAGTCATTATTTCTCTTCATCTGGGAGACATCTGGCCTTGGTGTTCACACCCTCGTAGTACATCAGCATTACCTGTGTTTTGCTGTGGGCATGCACCATTACCACTTTGTTGCCCTTTGGTCTGTCCACTGCATTCTGAGTCTTTGCCAAGGTGCTGGCCCCTGTCCATACTTCACTCTCAGGACATCCCCAAAGTAGGATATATGGATGATCTTCATCTAAGGAAGCAATTGACTCAGTTTTGTCACCTGGGCAGATCCTCCAGGGTGAATCCTAAATGAGGCAGTTTTGCCCAATTTTACTCCAGACCTTTGCAAAATTCTGGCAGTGTGGAACAGGCAAGCTCAGTCTCTGGATACCTGGACCAGCAGGACCAGGCTTGGTCCTGCTGACATAGTGAATCTCAAACTAGGCGTTGAACCAGTAAAGTACTTGCTCTCAGTGGTTTGAAAGGTTCTTACAATGGATGCCAGCCTATTGGGCTTGGAAGAAGTCCTAGATACTTTCTCTGTACAAGGAACTTAGAAGAAGCTTGTCTCCCGAACAAATTAGTTAGGAACTCAAACTCAGTTATAACTTCAGCTCCACATCTCTTGTCTGCTTGGTTATCCAATGATGATTTCACTGGAAAATGCCATGGTAGTAGCTTACATCAACCATCAGGGTGGAACCAGAAGTTTTGTGGCTCACTGTGAGGTGGATCTAATCCTGGTTTAGGCAAAACTTCATGTTCCAGCTCTGTCCACTATCTACATCCCAGGCATGGAAAATTGGCAGTCAGATTTCTTAATGTGTTAATGTTAGGCTCTTCACCCAAGGTGTTTCAAGACCTCTGTTGCAGGTGGGGAATGTGGACCTTCTGGTTTCAGGTTCAACAACAAACTTAGCAGGTTTGGCTCCAGATCCAAGGATTCTCTAATCTTCACAGTGGATGTTCTGGTGACTTAGTGGGATCAGTTCAACCTGCTATACATATCCCCCCCTGTAAAATCCATTCTCTGCCTGCTCTGACAGATTAAGAGGGGGTATTTAGGCGATTTTTATTGCACTGAACTGGCCTCAAACCTTGCCAGGAACCTGGAACACTCTTGGCTCTCCCATATTGTCCTGATCATCTGTTCCAAGGGCTGATTTACCACCCTGTTTCTCAGTTGCTGGTTTTAACATCCTGGCTGTTGAAGACCCAGTTCTGAGGAACAGGGGCCTGTCTGACCCTTAGGAGATTTTACTTTGTTGGCTGGATTTCTACTTTAACTTCCTTTAGACAATTTGACTCCCGGTTTCAAATTCCTGAAGGTCCCTGTCAGGGGCAGCCTGCTTCTTTCTCCACTTCCACCAAATGGGTTAAACAGTTAATTATTCAAGCTTATTACCTGAAGGGCAAGGTTCCCCCTTTCTCTGTCAAACTGCAGTCCACCTTGCAAGACCATCGTTTGGTGTTTCTTGAGCTTTTCAGCATCTGCTTCTCAAATGCCAGTTTATATGTGCTTAATTGTAAGTGCATCTGTACTCCCTCGGTCCCACTGAAAAGTTTCACAAATAATTGTTGACCCTGCTAGTAATATCTACCTCATGCACATGCAGTTTCCTGTTATAGGGTGACAACGCTGCTGCATTACCCCTGAATTCAGAACAGCATTGTAACCTTCATGTCAGCTTGCACACCAATGGGATAAGAAGATGTTGCAGAGGGTGTGCTTTCCCAGCTCTGTTACAACTGATTCACAAGCCTGCAATCAATCAGTTAGTAACTGGCTACACCTAGCCCTGTTCACTGCTTTCTGTACTGCTGCCTAAACCCTCCCACTGCTGTAGTGTCTGGGAGGGGGAGACTGTGAGGCACATATGAAAAGGAATTTTGCTTACTTAGGGGAAGTAAAGATTTTTTTTTAACTTATGAGGCTTGTGATTTATATAGTAACTGGATTTTGGGCCTTGTTAGACTGTCAAACAGGGGTCTTGAGATGCATTTTAAGAAGAAAAGCACTGTAGCCATGCAACACTAGATGCACTGGTTCAGTTCCCACTATAGTTACTATATGCAAGAGGTAGTAGGTTTTTCCCATGTTTCTGTTGGTTTCCTCCATTTACCTTTCATGACTCAAAAATATACTGGTCATATTGTTAGGATCACCGACTGCTGACTTATCGAGATCCTGATGCTGTGTTTGTTTGGCTAGGTTGGGATGTTGTGTAACTGAGTCTTTGGGCTGCACCTCTATCCTCCTTTCAACAATTCAGAGTTTAACCACAAGACAGTACTGTGTGTGTGGACTCCCTCCCCCTCATTCATAGCAATAGCAATGTACCAATCAGCAGTAAGGATGGGAGAACCAAATGTTCCTGAAAAAGGATTCTCCTCAGAGTGCGACAGGAGAGGGATGTGACAGGACTGTTCAGAGGAGCTCCATTTTAACAGAGAAATAGCCTGTGTCAGATATAGATTCTCCTCAGAGTATGACCAAAGCTAAATGTGACAAGGATAATGTTAAGGAGCTCCATTGAAGAAAGAGCATGTGTCAGCAGAAGCCCTCGGTCATGTGATGGACTACCAAAGGCTACAGATTGTGAATTTAGTGGGCGCATGATCTCACCACGGGCAACCTAGAGTGAGTAAATACACATAAATATAAAGTGCAGCTCTATCCCTAAACTTACTAAATAAATATAAAGTGCAACCTAACTGTTGAAAGTGTAACAGTGCTCTAAATAATACCACAAGGTACAAAACCTATGTGCAAAATGTGCAATTACAAAAAAATGTGCAACCCGTGTAATCCCAAATGGGAATAAAGTGCAATTAGTGACAATCGCTAACAGAAAATCACTGCAAACATCTGTTGTAAGAAAATAAGTCCATAAGGAAAATATAGTGTCCAAATACAACTTAAGGAACTCTCAATCTTCATGCATGTGATCACACGTGTCCACACTGTGTGAATCCAAACAATAGCTGTAGTGGCCCCTCACCTCCTTGCCAAGACCCCACAGGGTCAGCTCGCTATAAAACAGGACACCACTCTGATGACTCACCGGGTCCTCCCCCGCCTCTTACACTCTATCAGCAGCCTCCTCCTCGGTTCATATATAAACAAAAACTCACATAGTGTAATCTTGTTTATTCTTCAAAAATAAATATATAATAAAATTGCCCACTCACATTTCAATTCTTCTCATCACAAGCCTTCAATACCCCATGCTATGAATCTCCTGCATGGGTATTTAGATACAGGGATTTCAAGTATGGCCGCCACGCCGGAAATGACATCACCGCGCTCCCAGAATCCTCCTCGCGTTCCGACGTGTTGCGTCACGGTAACACGTGACTTCCTCAGGACCCCTTCCTCAGTCAACCCTTACTATATTTATTTAGTAAGTTTAGGGATAGCGCTGCACTTTATATTTATGTGTATTTACTCATTTTGGTAAGGAGGTTTGTGTCAGCAGCTTGGGGAATAGGGCCCCATTCTTAGCTCAGGAAGTTCTTCCTTTTATAACCTAGAGTGAGTGGCTACCCGATCGGAGAAATCACTACTGCTGTATCACTGGGTCTGATGAGAGGGCCTTGTAGCCACTACTTATTACCTCCATTAGAGAATCTGTCTAGCAGACTATGTCATAATCAATAAGCTGTGTTACAAGGCTGTAAATAAGATTACAGTATGATTTTTGACTGTCACTGTCTAAGCTGGTTGTCCCATCTTCTGATATTTTTATTTTTGATCCGGAATCCTGGTACTGAGATTATGGTCTGTTAGTAGCCAGATAAGATACGCAATAACTAGTGGCTTCCCAATTTTGTATTTCCTCTTTTTAAAGACATATATGCAAACTAAATTGAAATTATTTGTTTCTGCCTCAACCTACCTACAATGTTATGATAGACTTTTAGTGCCTACACACCTCTTATTCTTGTCAAATATCAATCCTGTTTTGCTAACCTAAGAAAACTAGAAGGCAGTCACTACAGCATCACTGTTTTTTGTATTGCAAAGAAAATGTATTCTTGTGCTTGCCAAATATCAGTCCTGCTTTGCTGCTACACCAACCCAGCTCCTCAAAAACGTGGTGAAGGACAGTAACCCACAACAACCAGTAAGCAGTCATTTACTGTACTATATTAACATTTTCTTTGTATTATGAAGAGTTACACAAAGTTTACGGAAATATATGCAGAACTAGTCAGATCAAAACTGATATAGGAAGTGATATAAGCCTTTCAGCTTGTTTGGATCATCTTTGAAACTTTTCTAAAACTTTCAGCATTGAAACATATTATAAGCTAATCTATTTTCACCATTTCAAACACTTCTTTTTTTAGCATTCTGGAGAAATGTTGAATCTCCATTATGTTGTGTGAGTGAGCAAGAATCAAAAGGCAGTAAAGGACTAGTGATACAGTAGTTCTAATATCCCATGCGTATCCATGCTTGATGATTTTTTTCTACCCAGTCTGTAAATTTATAGAGACCTGTTGGATAGCACAGTAACGCACACTGGTGAGCCTTGCTTTTACTGCTTCCCCCAACTGCAACCTCTTAAGGTGTAAAGGCAGCAGACAGAGGTGTACATCCGGGCAGCACAATGGCTAAATGGTTAGCACTTCCACCTTGCAGTACTAGGGTCATCGGTTTTGTATGTTCTCCCTGTGCCTGTGTGGGTTTCCTCTGGGTACTCTGGTTTCCTCCCACTCTCCAAACACATGCTGGTAGGTTAATTGGCTCCTGTCTAAATTGGCCCTAGTATATATATATATAGTAGTGTGTGTGTGTGTGTATATATATACAGTGGGGATCGAAAGTTTGGGCACCATGCTATAAATTCTGCAGGGTGCCCAAACTTTTGCAGACGCCATTTTTTTGTTTTCTGTTATTTTTAAAGTGTTAATGATGGAAATAAAATCTAACTTTTGTTGACATATTATAGGAATGTCTAATCTGTAATTTGATGCCTTTTGGAGATTTTTCCATCTTTCCTTGGCTTCTTTATGCACATTAATACAAATTTTTAGCTGGGGTGCCCAAACTTTCGATCCCCACTGTATATAGTGTATGTATAAATGTGAGTTAGGGATGTTAGATTGCACGCCCCTTGAGGGTTAGGGACTGATATGAATGTACAATATATATATATATTTGTAAAGTGCTGTGTAAATTGACAGTGCTATATAAGTACCTGAAATAAATAATAAATAAATAATAATCTGCTGCACATATTTGTCTCCACTGCCACACTCAGTAGGCAGTACCACTCATTCAACTGAACCCATTCAACTAACCAAAGCAAGTGCAATGCGAGGACTTGTGGCACGAGTGTTTAAGGGTTAAACTAGGGGGTAAGGAGGTGACACACCTCCTCAGTTAGAAGGGTGATTCAATGTGGATTGCTCTTCAGTGCAACACAAGTGTAAATGAGTCCCAAGTGACCTGACTTACACAGAACTGCAGTTATGTAATACAGCTTTGTCACCTCCTTGTTCACAGCCAATGACTGGGCAGTAAAATTGCTAGAGAAGATTGAGGAGGTCTCTTTTCTTTTGTCAGGCCTTGTCTGCATATGAGCACTGCAGCATACCTAATTTGCTTGAGAAAGCTTTCCCTTCATCTTCTGGTCATGTTGCTGATGTGCAGGATACTAAGCCAAACTCAGGCATTTACACTAGTTGATTTTAAATGTATACATAACCGCATCAAAGATCAACTGCAGGGCAGTATAAATGATAAATAAATGCTAAATAAAATTGTAATCATTAAAGTGGTAGTAAAGTCAGGTGGTTAATTTTTACCTACAGATAAACCTATATTTAACTTACCTGGAGGTACAGTAAATATCTTGGAAAGATGCACAGCATAGGAGTTATTTACTTTAGCAACAACCAGTGAATGCCATCTATTCAGAACTCTGTGCCACGGCCGTGACTCTTGCGCGCATGCATGGGAGCAACATCATTGCGACTTGGCCATTCAAATGGCCAAAACCTGCAAACCCAAAAGGAAGACTGGGGGAATATGGAAGCTCCTACAGTGGTGACAGCTACCATGTTCACATATCATGAAATGCATATATACATTTAATTAGTGTAAGCACCTGAATTTTTCTGAACGAGGGAGTAGCAGCTCAATGAGCCAACCAGTTATTCTATAATTGAAGAAATGTGCTGATAGGAGAGAGAAGATTGAAAGAGAAATTAGTTCATTGGTCTGCTCTGCTGTTTCACCTTTCACAATCCAGCCACGGGGGTGGGGAGGAGACCTAGAAGTGTCTCCTCCTTGTGGTGTTTTGCAGATATTTATGGGAAAGAAAACTGTCTATTGTAACTTATTCTAATAGACCATAGTCTATGGTTGTACTTTGCCGATCCTCCTTGTTTGTGCGTCTGATATAGGTTTAAGTACAATGTGAATCATCAATCCATGTAATGACTTTTAGATATTCATGTCAAAGAATTAGCCCACTGATTAATCTTTACATTTTTGTAAGAGTTTGTGTCAGAGCCACTTTTATTTCCATAGTAGGCAATAGTAGTGCTTAAAGCATTTTAGAAAGAGGTAAGAATCGGGTCAGAAGGAGTCTAAAAGTAGATCAGACAGAGGTCAGAAACACCTCTAAAAGTAGTAGGATCTCAGAAGCATCTCAAACTGATCTTAAAGGCAAGCTAAATGCACCTAAAAGCATGCAGCATTTGGCCATCTACTCTATCTTTTATTAATTAAAAATCTTTTTTCTATCCATAATTTTAACTTGTATGTGCACAAGGAGGAATCCATATTTTCTTATCACACATGCACTCTTTCCTCTTTAAAACTTAGTAGTACTGTACTCTGGTTATGCTTTGCAAGTCTTTCATTCAGGTATGACTGAAAGAAAATAATAGATACTCAACCGATTGTAATGCCATGGAACATCTTTAACAGTGTTATTCATAGACCACGTCGCCCAGACTGTCCAGGCTTTATGTCACTCCATAGAATTTGGGATGTAGCAGCTTTTTATCCATGGTAAATTATTGCAAATAAAGATAAACTTTTACTGAAAATGAGAAATGTAGTTTAGTACAACTGTCATTTACTCTACACATTCATGTAAAGCGTGGATTTAAATGTTAGGTCCATGTTAAGGGGGCCATGTATAATGTGCAAGCAATCATTTTAGGAGACCAAAATCCATGAATATGTGGCTTTTGTATGATTTAATGATGGTAATCATCATTATTTCACATTTATGCAGCATAAACTATGAAAGAGACTGTCCAATACACATGAAACATTAGATTTGCATGACAGCAATATCATTCAGAGGTAGAAACGTGGTTGTTCAAGTGGATATTCAAGCAAAACCTTTTTCCTAGTTTTGGGTAGAAAGGAAAGGATTAAAACCCCTGACAAGTGTTTACTACTATCTAGGGCTTTGTCAGAGACAAAGTTTTGTTCAGAATTGAATTTCTGTCTGTGTCTCTGTTGAATATTTTCTAGTCTGGTGAAACCAATGTCAGCAGGGAAGAAAACAAAGGTAAATCTTTGTTGTGGAGTCCTGAATCACAGTGAAAACCCAACAGGAGTTCTAATCCCTTCCACACTCTATCCAAAACTAGACAAAACATGACGTAAGATACACTTTAAAGTGTACCACATGTATGGGCAGCTTAACATACACTTGTCTCCCCCAAAAAATTTCTAGTGTGGGCATCTAGAGGTGTCTGCACATACCTTCAATACTCATAAAAGTGCCATAGGTTCCCTGAAACAACTGCCTCCCTAATTAGCCAGTCTGGACACCTTCCTAGTGTAGAAGTCCAGCCTGCCCCCTTTCTGTATGCTTTTACTTCTAGTAGGCCCATCCCAGGATTGGCCAAGTCTTTGAAACTTACAAGAACTGTCAAAGTCGGCTGATTAGAGAGACAGTTTGGGGGGGAGGGAATTGTGGAAGCAACACTTTTTTGGAGTGCTGAAGGTACCTCTGGTTACATTAGGCCAGTGTTTCTCAACTCCAGTCCTCATGGACCCCCAACAGGTCATGTTTTCAGGATTTCCCTCAGATGAAACAGCTGTGGTAATTACTAAGGCAGTGAAACTGATCAAATCACCTGTGCAAAATAATGGAAATCCTGAAAACATGACCTGTTGGGGGTCCATGAGGACTGGAGTTGAGAAACACTGCATTAGGCATATGTTCAGGGTTTTTTTAGACAGATAAGCAGTAAGTAACCATTAGATATTTACTGATCCCCGGTATATAAATTTTAGACAATACTTTGTATTTTTTTTTCAGTTAGAACACTGTTAACAATAATCATTTATCAAAATGTTTTTATTAATTAGATATGTTACAGTTTTCTGCTTAGTTAAATACTAAAATCAGTAGGTACTGTATATTACTTTTAAAACTGGAAAATTATACAAACCGCATGTAAAACATAGTGTCTTGTGTACTCTAACAAATTGTTTTGAAATAGCTCTTTCCCTAATTTTCATTTTTTTATGTTTGCAGATAGTTGTTATATAGTCTCCTTCTCGCTGATCATCCTAAATACAAGTCTGCACAACCCAAGCGTTAAAAACAAGCCTGACCTGCAACAATTCATTTCCATACACAAAGGTGTACATCCAGGTGGTGATCTACCCACAGAATTGCTGACTGTAAGTACAACTGTAATGTATATATTGTATGTAATGTACAGTATATCCATAAATAAAACCTGTGCTGAGAAATGTACATTGACTCCCGTTGCTGGCCTCCTGAAAATACTGGCTGCTTCTGAATTTAGTACTTTCTAAGTCACTGGCCTGGAATAAGCATGTCAAAATTGAGTCAGAAGACAGTCAAAACTTCTGATCTACAGTATATAACTGTTCTGAGTCAGTGTCTCAAAGTACTACTATTTCTAAATAAATTTTACTTTTATCATACAATTTATTATTAGAAGCAGCATGATACTTCTACAAATATAAGAGTGCCAAGGCACACTCCATTCTTCTTGTCCCATGAGAAGTATATACCATGACTTCTGTCTCCAGTCACTGGATTACACCCATAGTGTCATCACAGCTTGTACCTCCTGTAATATGGTAGGTGCATTGTAGCAATAGATTCATTTGCAATAGATAAATGACTGTGCATAGGCAAAAAACAGCTGTAAAATGCCTACTATAAGTGCTGACTTGTTTTACACTATTGAAAGAAATAAGAATCCCTGTATCCACTTTAAGGTGGTAACACTAATATTATGCTTCCTTGAACAGGAAATGTATGAAAGTCTGAAAAAAGAACCGTTTCGGCTTCCTGAAGAGGAAGATACCTGGGAGCTCACACTTGCCTTTCAGAAGCCACAGAGAGAGGGCTGGCTTCTGAAAATGGGTAAGTCTATCTTTTGGAAACCTTTTCCCTCTATTCTTGCAATTGTCAGAACAGAGTAATATCTTAAAACCACTGCCATTACATAATTGTAGCAATAACCTCTGAAGTAGGTTGCCCACCCTGATTCAGGCTCATTGTAGGGGTCTTTTTACCTTTTACTGCAGATCTTGAACAAAATGCAGAGAGGAGGGTTGGGGGTACAGGAAACCAAATAGCACCTAGGTCCAGGAAGACAGATTTTTGAAAAATATTCTTGTTCCAGTAGTATTAGGCCCTATAGTAGCAGCCTCCAAAATAATAATGATAAGAGGGGGCAGACAAATCGTAGACCCTATGAGTAGCTAGAGCTATGGGCAAAATGTCCTCTTCACAATGCCCAGGTGTCTGCTCCTATTCAGCTCCCTTGCAATTCTTTACAGTTATAGTTTCCTTCTCCAGCTCACCTTCTATAGGTAGCATCTTTCAGGCGCCCACTACATGGTACCTGCTGAGGCCTAGTAGCAGTAGCTTCTCTGGAACACACACACTTGCTTCCTCCCAGGGAAGATGCCCCAGGGGAGAAAGAAACCATTTATATTCTCTCAAATGTTTACCTTCTATACAGCCACACCTTCCAGGTCAGCCTCCCAGGGATTTTTTATGGTCAAATAACTATTCATAACTCCAGTTCCAATCCTTCCACTTTATTTCTGGAATATTCTTCCAGAAGCAGACAGGAGCTATCAACCACCAGGTTTAGGGAAAACCTCAACAGACCTAAAAATGAATTGTAGCTCAGCTGGCTACATAAGAGGAATATAAAAAATGTAGCCAGCCCAAGGCAGGGGTGGTACATATCTTATAGGAACAGTTTTACTGTGTACCCTTGCCACCTGCCAACCAGTTTAATATAAACCCTGAAATGCATACATTTAGTGCTAGTATCCTATAAAGTGCACCTATCCTCAAACTATAGACATTAAATTAAGTACATATTTGTAACAAGCAGTAACAAGACTTTTAAACAAATCATCACTGGCCTCTGTAGCTGCAGGAACTGTGGAAAATTTAATTTTCAAATCTTTGGCACTGAAATCACAGCACCTCGCCCCTCTCTCTGGCACCATAAACCTGATGGCCTGCTGGTCTTCTAATGTAGACAAGCAACTGTCAGCCATTAGAAACTGACTGAATTATGTCTAAAAGAATCTCTATTGTGATCTTTGAGGATGAATAACTTCACAGTACATGCAGCTACAGAGATCAGTTGGGGCCTCCTTCTTTACTGCTTGTGAGGGATATGCATATCATACAATATGTTGATAGCCTTAGCATAAGTTCACATTAAAGGTTCTTTTTTAAATTCCCCATGTTATATAATAAAACAACTTAAAATGTGTTTTATATCATTTTTAGTTACAAAATGTAACAAAACAGGAAAAACCCTTGAAAAACCTATTCCCTGGGTGTCAACTCCAGCCAAAATGTTTCTATTCAGTTTTAGGTAGTCAGGAAGAGGTAGTTTCATTCTTGCATGTACCACCAGTTGTCAAAATGCCACGCACATGCATCTTTAGCAGCAAAACTACTGGTGTTCATATATATTAGATAACAATCATTTGCTGTTGTGGCAGGCCATTGGGTCTTCTTTATGAAGTTACAAAACTTGTATCTACAAAGAAATCCTGCAGCATTAGATTTGGACCTTGACTGGCATTTGCATCAATGGCTTAATAAAGGGACACCAAATTAATTGCATAGTCATTTGTTGTTGTTGTTTAGCTTTGGATAGTACTGGAGGGATAAAAACCCTGCCATTTTCTTTTTTGCTGTGTCCTGCTGGGGAGATTTATCTGCCTTTGCTGTCCTGGAGACATAACTGGGAGTGAGAGGATGTGAGGGAAAAACACCTCTTAGATGGTTGTTACTGGAAAACAGGTGTCCCCTTTGGAAGATTCTCCTCTACATCCATTCCAGTGAAAACTGTAAAATGTTGGATTTTCTATTGCCTTCTGTCTCGGTAACAATGGGGTCACCAGGACGCCAGAGTTGGTTAATCTGCTTAGCAGGTACACAGAGAGCAGTAAAAACTTGATAGTGATTCTAATCCTTCCCCTCTCTATCTTCCTCTTTCTCTTCCAAAAAAAAAAAAAGCTTTAACTATACATACATTTTATTTTCATTTCTATGATTTTTTTGCATTTCTAAAATTGATGTTTTATATCTCTCTGAACATAAAATCCTCAAAACGACTGGAAAAACAAATTCTAAGAAATGCTTGCCTGCAACCTCTTTGGTGTTTGGTGAGTCCTTACTTTGCTTTCTTCAAGAGCTTTGGCTTTCAGCACAGTCTTCGCTTTTAACACATGTTCAGGTGTGTCAGATGGAAGGTTTCCCCATTGTATGCTGTGGTTCCTCCCACAAACTCCTATATCATTACTGTGTCCTATAACAATGTAGGGATCATCATTGGGAACCACAATGTGCAATAGAGGACCAAGCATCCAACATATTTAGACATGTTAGCTGCTGCAGATTCTTCTGGAGGTTTTAGAAGAAAGTGAAGTGAGGACTCCTGGGTAAGGTCTTAAGAGTCTTCTTTTGCAAACAGGTTTTTTACAAACTTTATTTTAAATAACAGAGTCACTTTAAGAGACACAGCAGACTCCTTGACTCTAAGAGAAATAAACATTCAGGACTTATTTAAATGGTTGCATTCTAAAACACACATTGTAACATGCTAAAATGCATAAAATTGTATGTTCCATCTCAGCACTGCAGTGCATTTTGAAAAATATAATGTCTATTTTTTTCCGCATTGTAATGCTTTGAAAGGTCCATAGAAATCAGAGCAGTGCATCAAAATGAATACAACACACACTTTGGTGCATTGGCAACACATATTAACAAGCAATGGTTAATGGATGTTAACTCTAACCACTCCAAATTTTAAATGAAAAAATCCTTTGAAATTGCATACCAACAAGCCTCAAAGCACGTCAACGCACAAAGGAAATAAATTCAGATGCATAACAGTACACCTAGCTAACAGTACAAAAATGCACCTCACATGGATCTAAATGGGTCCTCAGTAGAAATAAACATTTAATACAGAGTAGTTGGTTTTGAAAAGCATTATGGGTTCTCTGGAAAAAGAATGCAGCTGCAGCAACAGCTTTTTCCTTTTAGATCCCTTATGCCCAACCTGTGGTCCTTTGTTATATGATGTGTGGCCCTCAGACCACAGCAGTCTGTAGTGGGAACATTGATTAGGGTAATAGTATTGATCTCTACTAGCCTCATGTAACATGTTCCCAGTTTTGTATTGTTTTATGCAGCATATCCTAAGGCAAAAATGTAGCATTCCCACACTTTGACTCTCATTTCCTCTGTAAGGTCTGCAGTTTCTGACAGTCCTCACAAGCATTACACATACTGAACAATATGTGCAGAGCTTTGGTGATCTCAGGGCCCCCCTTTAGCTCATAAGTTGACAACCACTGTTTTAGACTGTCTCCTTCTTATACTGTAGAACAGGGTTTCTCAACCAGGGTTCCGTGGAATCCTAGGGTTCCTCCAGAGGTTGCTAGGGGTTCCTTGAGCAATGAGAAATTTCTGACTCTCAGATACATTTCTACTGATATCATTGATCTTTTTAGCTATCTGTAAGGGGGTAATTCTTCCCAATGGCACAAGTGTTAGAAGCATTCTTCCCACTGGCCTACACACTATTGTATTGTAATTGAGTTTTAGACATAGTAATTTTTTGCAGGGGTTCCCTGAGACCAGAAAGATTTTTCAGGGGGTCCTATGTGTTAAAAAAGTTGAGAAAGGCTGGACAAACCAAGGAAGGAAGAGGAGTGGTACATTATTCTTTCTCACTCAGCTGTGTGTTTATTCTGAGCTTCAGTTACTGAGCTGAAGTTAGAGTTCCACCTTCAGGCAATAATTCATAAATGCTCTAGGGCAAGCATACTGTTGTGTTTTGCGGTGTCTTGACAAAAAGGGCCAGTTCTAGTTTTAGGTGGGCTGACATGCATTTGCAGTCCATTCAAAATAGATTACCCATCTTTACACAATGAACGTGTAGCTCTACCCCCCAAAGAGCCTCTTGAGTATTTGGGTCCCCTGTTGCCTTGCCCTAAACCTCAACCCCTCTGGCACACCAGGTTAGATGAGTCACTGCAGACACCAACACAGATATTGGAATTTTAGGAAATACTTAACTGGAAATATTAAGTCAATAAGGAAACAGACCCTGAACAAACAAATATACTCTTTTGCTACGGAGATGAGTCTGTCACAGATTTATAACAATACGTACCGAAATAGTAACACCATTAAACCTTATTTCATAGCAATATATATCGAGACACCGTCAAATCTTCAGTAGATCTATGAACCAGGGTAAGAGGGGGAAGGGGAGACCCATGGTCATTCAGCTCTCTCTAGGCCATGACGCTACATGCAATAAACAACACAATATATTAACTCTGAGTAGGAGTTTCTCCTTTAAATGACTAAGCAGAAATTCAGCAATATTATTATACAGTCAGCAGCCTCCCCACCAGGGGTGGACTGACAACTCATGGGGCCCCCGGGCAATAGGAGATCATGGGGCCCCTGTGTCCTTGCCCAAACTCAAAAAAGCCTATGAAAAAGGTACCAGGGGCATCTCATGGGGCCCCCTACTGACCCCGGGCCCTCGGGCAGTGCCGAGTTTCCAAATGGTCAGTCCGCCCCTGCTCCCCACAGATGGAGTCCCTTTGGATAGGGCAGCCCCAACGGTGAGTGTGTCCCTTAATTCCAGCCTGCTTGGGATGGAGCACAGATTTACCACCATGCAACAACAACCAGCCATAGAAAGGGACTTTCTGACAGACAGCACTCCTCCACAGCGCATACCAATTTGATGCATAACAGGTTAATGGTATCTGTATGCAGTGTCTATACAAGGAGGATTGTTAGGATATGCCCTTTCACCAGACCTCTGGAGAGTGGCACAACCGAACTCCGCTGCATGATGTCTGGCTCTTGGCAGTACAGTATGCCACTTGCTGGCCTCTGGAAAACTGGTCAACCCAATGGTGAAAAGGCCTGCGCAATGCCTGGTGAGGCCCGGTTCAATCTTCATATAATGCCTCAGTCCCTGGAACACTGAGGGTTGCCCCACACTGTGATTAGGTACAGTGCGACTGCACAGGGTTCACTTGGTGCACCGCTGAACCATGGCCTTGAACTCCTTGGAAGAAGTCACACTCCCCCTCCGTCAGTCTCCAAGTCCCTGTGCCAAGAGAGCTAACATGGCTGCAAGAAGGAAATACATATCTCTGCCCAGAATTCCTTGGGGTTTAATTACTTCTGGTAGTTGTAGTCCAGATAATGTTGATGAGTACAGTATAACCAGGCTGTAAGACTATAAGTCCCAAGATCATCTGCTTTCAGAAACACTTCCCACTCTGTCAGCAGAAAATGACATGATTACTCTGCACTGAACACAAGAGGAAAAGAAAGGGAGTCTCAGTCTGTGCAACAAATGTCTGTGAATTGCAGAATGACATACTGTAGCCTGACCCAGCTACACACCTTAGCATGCATTATAGCATGCAGTGTATCACAAAGGTATGTATCTTCCTCAAGTGACTCTATTCTTTAGACACAAAGCAATGCCTGATGGTTTCTCTTGATGTTTCATGAATCCTCTGTAGGTCGGTTACACATCTACATTAGGTTTCTGTGTGGCACTTTTTACAGTAATCATTTCATCAGGTAGAGGCTATAATTTTTTTCTCTGTCCATTTTCAGTATGTGATGTATAACATGTAATCATCAATATGAATCATTGAGAAGCCACATACCATAACCATGGCAATTTTTTCAAGGGTCAGTTCTCCTTTTATAAAAAAAAGTCTGCATTCCAGCAATACATTTCTCACTTCTCATTTCTTCATAGGACTGGAAATGCTCCATTTCGAAATTGACATCATCTTCCTTGTCACATCATCTTTGTATTATAGTTCTGTGTGTTTATTAAACTGGATGTTTTTAAAACTGTGTTTTCCATGTTATTATAAAATAGGGATGTATTTAATCCTGGATTATTTTCAGTATTAAAAAATTGATTTAGTCCGTGACTGAGAATACAGAGCTGGGAACACCACACAGTAATTTCCCTTAGTACTCGTAGAGAAGAGATCCAGTAGCTGTGACAGACCTATGCTGATCTCTTCTGATACCACTGACCATACGGGAGTCTGATTTAAGTAGAACTCTTCAGCAGCAACATTAGATCTCCTTGTGAATGTAGGATCATAGACCTTTTTTTGAATGGTTTTTAAAGCAGAACCCTGGGCAGATAAAAAGACATGAATAAATGCAACTCTGTACTCAATAATGCATCATGGCATTTATTTTTTTGGTTGCCATACTTCTCTTGTAGGTCACAGTAGTGCACTTACTTTTGCTCTCCTGTGATCCAAAATCAGCCAACAGCAGGCTAAAACCCGCTGCCAGCTGATGCCACAGAGCCAATCCAGGCTCTGTAAGGATCCTGACAATATTGTCTAGATTCACCCAGGTGCTTAATTGACAGCTTGTTCTGGCTCTCTGCATGTCACCACTCTCTGCTCTGAGAAGACTGAGAACTGGACGATCAGTGGTCATGTGATTGGTCAGTTCTCAGGCTTGGAGCCGATGTGGGACAGGTGCAGCATTACACCTATGCTGCAGCATGGAAGTGAGTATGTGTGTTTGTTTTTTATTAACCGCATACATCTCCTTTAAATACAATGTAAGCAGTATAAGTACCTGAATTTAACCTGTAATCATTCCCCTGTACAGCAGGACTAGCAGAAGGAGAAGCAACACAAGGAATCAATCAGTACTATTAGTAGCATACTGACACAAGGAGAGAACAGAGTGGTAGATAGATGAGCTTGCCAATAATAAATGTTTTCTAACTCCAATAGAGAATATCAGGTCCCTTGCCCTAATAGACAGCGGAACTGTGCAAATCTCAGCTCTGGATGGGAAGAAACAGAAATCCTTTGTCCAGTACAGCAGCTGTATTATATTTTTTTATTACAGTACATACCTCTGTCAATTTATGCAGTGGTTTACATATATTGTACATTCAAATCAGTCCCTAACCCTCAAGTGGTGTACAATCTAAGGTCCTAACTTACATTCATACATACACATACTAGGGCCAATTTAGACAGGAGCCAAGTAACCTACCAGCATGTCTTTGGTGTGTGGGAGGAAACCCACACAGGCATAGGGAGAATATGCAAACTCCAGGCAGGTGGTGCTGTGGTTGGGATTTGAACCAACAACCCTAGTACTGCCAGGTGGAAGTGCTAACCATTTAGCCACTGTGCTGCCCATATCTGTGTATCTTGATATTTAATATATTTAAGAAAAACCTGGGCTGCCATTGCTGAGCTGCTTCTGAGAAAATGAGCTTATTAGGTGTCTCGGACTTTAAAACCTTGAGCAACAAAAATCTGGAAAGTCAGATTGAAGCCAGGACCTCCACATATTGCAAATTCTGAAGTAACTGATTAATCATTACAGCCAGTAAACTAACAGAGATCATCCATCAATGGCAGTATCACTTCTTTCTTGAACATGCGCTTTTCCCATGCAGGGTAGAGCAACAGGTTTGTCTTAAAGGCTGACGCCCTAGCAGCACATTCAACTTTTCTTCACGCCTCTGATCTCCTTTTAATATACCACCTAAATATTCCTTTTGCTTCTTTTCCACCCTAAACAAAATGCAGCCATATCTTTAGCCAAATCTTGGTTCTACAGGGTAGACTTAAACATTGGTGTCCTTATGACAAATGTTCATTTTAAAAGTTGCTGGTATCTATAGCAAGCATTGCTCCATGTGATTGTTGGCCAATCTATGAAACTACTTATGTGTGTTTACTATACTTTGCTAGCAAAGAAGGATGTGGGGTAATATTTCACAAGAACATTCCTGTAATACACTATAGCTGTGTTGTGAAAAAGGAAGGTGTTAGTTGAACCGTTGCTGCACAGGTTCACTTTATGATGGTAATTCAAGCAGCATTGATGTATCAGTGTAAAGGGAATGCTCTTTTGAGATATAAAGATTTATAGCTGAACTTAATTTTGTTCTTCTTTTCTCAAATAAATGTGAATATGGTAGAGCCATTTGGATGTTACCTTTTACAGCAGTGGTTCTCAACCTTCCTAATGCCATGACCCTTTAATACAGTTCCTCATGTTGTGGTGACCCCCAACCATAAAATTATATACCCAGTAATTATAATTCATGAGTGTCGTTTTACCTCCAATACTGCTACTTTCAACACAGTAGCTGCTTTTAACAGAGTAGCTGCTTTCAACACAGCAGCTGCTTTCTACACAGTAGCTGCTCTTTACACATCGGAAATATGTGTTTTCTGATGGTCTTAGGGGACCCCTGTGAAAGGGTCGTTCGACCCCCAAAGGGGTCGCGACCCACAGGTTGAGAACCACTGTTTTACAGGTACAGGAGCTAAGGATGAATGATTTTATGTGACTCTATCTGTATGTTTTAAGTATAATCAATAGAGATGAGGGAACCTCTATAATGTTTGATTAGTTATGATTCTTCTTAACTGTCCTTCAACAGCTCTTTGGTCTTCACCATAGTGGAGTTTGGAGTGTGACTGTTTGAGGTTGTGAACAGGTGTCTTTTATACTGATAACAAGTTCAAACAGGTGCCATTGATACAGGTAATGGGGAGCTTCTTAAAGAAGAAGGTACAGGTCTGTGAGAGGCAGAAATCTTGCTTGTTTGTAGGTGACCAAATACCTATTTTCCACTATAATTTGCAAATAAATTCTTTCCAAATCAGCCAATGTGATTGTCTGGATTTTTTTTCTCATTTTGTCTCTCATAGTTGAGGTCTACCTATGATGCCAATTAGAGGCCTCTCTCATCTTTTTAAGTGGGAGAACTTGCACAATTGGTGGCTGACTAAATACTTTTTTGCCCCACTGTACATGCTCTTCCTCACCACTATGTATTTCCAAGGCCTTCAGTGGATAAATGGAGCAGCAAAGCTGAGTAGCAGTGGGTAGGGGGTATTTATGAAAGTCTATTCCTTTATTCCTATATAGGCAAAGTAAAAGATTATCTTTAAAACCCAGTTGAACATTAGAAATAAATCCGAGTAATGCATATATAATTGTTGAGGCCAAACAAATCTTAAGTTTGGCAATGTCATTTGGCAAAAAAAATTATTTTATTTTTTATTCAATCAATCAATAGACTATGAACCCCTGACCTCCCACCAAAAGCCTAACATAGCAGTCGAAGGGGATTGTACACATGCCATGGCCATGATGCTTTGCTTCATTGCCATGGCAAATTTAACTTGGCTTTCTGAGTTTGAAAGGCAGCACTGCCTTTCAAACTTGCCCGTAAAGTCAATGGGAAAACAAAATCACAAAAAAGAAGACATTCAGGAGGCAGCAGTATCACCTCTTGAATGCATGAAAGACACCGCTGTACTGTCCTTTGGAAAGCAATCCTGTGTGGTTCACTTTTCAGAGGGACAGTAGAGACTGCTCCAATGTGAAAGTAACCTAGGAGACACATAAAAAAAAAAAAATTTGATGGCCTTTTTTTTTTTTGTTTAATCAGTGTTAGTTTTAAAACTAGCTCTAATGTAAATTAAAAACAAAACAACATTTTATTGTGTGACTTGTCCTGTTTATAATAATGTAACAGTTAGTAGGAAAAAATATGGCAAGGTTATTTATTTAGTGCATTTATTTGAATTCCACACTTAAAAATGTTGCAAACCAATGAAAATGAAAATGCTGAAATTTCAATAGATAAAGAGCAATTAAAAAAGTAATATCTATGATTAGAAAATAATGAATTAAGGCTGATTAGGGTTAACTGAGGTTGTCTTGGTTCACACTACTGCAACCAGAAATTCCCACGACTTACAGAGTGACATCCTGGCGACTTGAGTACTACTTTGATGCAACTTTGAAGCAACTTTTAGGGAATGCCTGTGTAATCTTCCTGTAATGTTGTATACAAATCACATCAATATAGATGAGGATCCGACTTGGAGGAGACTTCCATTAAAGTCTATGGGCAAAATTTGGATAGAGGTTGCTTTGAAGAAGTACAGGATCCTATTCAAAAGTTGGAGCAACTACAGTAGTGCTAATTAAGACAGCTCTCATTAACTAACATGGGATTTCATTTCTTAAAATGCTGCACAAACTGTTGGCGCTATATAAATCCTGAATAATAATAATATTTTCACATGTCATGCAACTTGGGGTCTCACAAGTCGGATCCCAAGTCGCGGCAGTGTGAACCAAGCCTAAAGTCAGATCCCAAGTCGCAGCAGTGTGATCCAAGCCTAAAGGTGTCAAATAGGAAGCATGTTATATTCAAAGGGTTTTTTTTTGGTTTTTTTTGAAAGGTTACTTTACTAAAATTGTATTCAATTGTTACAATAAGGTTGTTGCATGGTATTTCTCAGTAAAGGCTTCATGCACATGGGTGGTCTGGCCAGGAATTTTGCATTCAGGGCATCCCTGAATGCATATGGCTCTAAACACAAACACTGCTTTCTAAAGCATCCAACCACTGTGTATTTTAGCCTGTCATAGATTTAATATCAATAACAAAAACATTAGCGAAGGGGAAAACTAATTAATTAGCAGTGATTGGGGTTAACCAAGGGTTAAACAGGAACATGTATTTAATTTTTTTTTAAATCAAAGGAAGATTACTTATTTATCTGCACATGTATGTACGGGTTTAAATACAATGTAACAATAAGGTCATTACATGGTATTTCTCAATGATTCATTTCATCACTGTCTTAAGCAAGGGTTGGCCACCTCCAACACGCGTATCAGACATGACACATGGCCGCATTTATGCTGGCATGTGAAGGCTGGGACACCTAACACATCAACACAGTCATCTGCGGATGCATGCGGCTGGCATCACAGGAAGGAGCTCCGCTGCCTTTCTCCCGCCTCCGGTCCCACCCACCTCCATTCCCAGAAACACCTGACCCATCAGTATTGCCAGCTGCGATGCTTGCCAGTGGCTACACGGGAAGGAACCTAGCTGACTCTTTCCCGTTTCAGTTCCCAGAGACACCTGACCCATCAAGACAGTAAGCCGCCCGATGCTTGTGGCTCTTTACACAGGAAGGAGACCAACTGCCTCTCTCTCACCTGCAGCCCCCCAAATGGATATGTGCCTGGCCAACTGATCTGCTCCTGCCATCCTCACACATAGCTGAAATCAGATTCTTTTCCAGATACATCCTCCATCTGCATGGCATATAGCTGCCTGTTATGTTGCTGCTCTGATCTCTAGATTGGAACAACAGCAAAGCTGCAGAAGCCAGCGACACACTGCGCAGTTGGAGGCTCTGTCTGTAAACAAATCTGATCTCAGCTATGTGCTGTATGGGGAGGAAGAGCTCTGCTGTGTGCCTTGCCAGCACTGACCCCTGTTCTCAGCCTTGCTGACCTCTGTCCTCTAACCCCATCCTCTGCCCCTCTGACTTTTGTCCTTTGCCCCACTGACCCCTGTACTCTGCCCCACTGACCTCTGTACTATGACCCCTGTGCAATGCCCCACTGACTATGTTCTTTGTCCCACTGACCTCTGCCCCACTGACCCCATTCTTTGCCCTGCTAACCCTAGACTTCTGCCCCACTGATCCCTGTACACTGTCCAACTGACCACATCCTTTGATCTCACCTGTGCTCTGCTATGCCTAGACTTATGACCGGCGGCAGACTGACAACTCATGGGGCCCCGGGCAATAGGGGATCATGGGGTCCCTGTGTCCTTGCCAAAACTCAAAAAAGCCTATGAAAAAGGTACCAGGAGCATCTCATGGGGCCCCCTACTGACCCCGGGCCCTCAGGCACTGCCCGAGTTTCCAAATGGTCAGTCCGCCCCTGCTTCTGACCCCTGTACACCAACCCCATCCTCTGCCACGCTGACCTCAGACTTCTGCTTGGCTGACTCCTGTACACTTCCCCACTGACCCTGTCCTCAGTCTCATTTGGCCCTGTAAACTGCCCTGCTCACCCCATCCTCTGTCCGCTGACCCCTGTACACTGCTCCACTGACCCCTGTACACTGCTTTGCTGACCCCAGTACACTGTGCCACTGAGCCTGTCCTATGCCTTGCTGAACCCAGCCCTCTTCCCTATTGATCCCAGTTCTCTTCCTCCCTGACCCCCATACACTAACTACCCCACTTGCCCCAGTCCCAGTCCTCTGCCCTGATGACCCCATCCTCTGCCCTGATGACCACTGTCCTCTGCCCTGCTGACCTCTGTCCCCTGCACTGCTGTACCATGTTAGCTATTGGGAACTACTAATTTACAGGTGCAGGAATTGGGGCTGATATAAGATGTGAAGATGCAGAAATTGGGGTGATCTGGATTCTGAAGGTGCAGGGGGCTGATCTGAGGCATGATGGTGCAAGACCTGGGGTGATCTGAGATGTGAAGGTGTAGTAATTGGGGTGTTATGAGGTGTGATGGTGTAGGACATGAGGCTGATCTGAGGTGTGAACGTGCAGGAACTGGGGCTGATCTGAGATGTGAAGGTGTAGGAATTGGAGTGATCTGAGATGTCAAGGTACAGGAACAAAGGTAATCTGAGGTGTGATGGTGCAGGACTTGGGGCAATCTGAGGTATGAAGGTGGAAAAATTTGGGCTGATCTGAGGTGTGTAGGTGCAGGAGTTGAGGTATGAAGGCACACGAATTAGGGCTAATTTGTGAACTACCAATTTACAGGTGCATTAATTAGGACTGACCTGAGGTTTGAAGATGCAGGAAAAGGGGTAATCTAAGGTGAGAAGGTGCAGTAAGTGGAGGTGATATGAGGTGTGAAGGTGCAGGAATTGAAGTGATGTGAGGTGTGAAGGTGCAGGATTTGGGGTGATCTGAGATGTGAAGGTGCAAGAATTGAAGAGATCTGAGGTGTGATGATGCAGGAATTGGGGTGTGATGGTGCAAGGATTGGGGCTAATCTGAAGTGTGAAGGTGCAAAAACTGGAACTGATCTGAGGGGTGAAGGTGCAGGAGCTGGGGTGATCTGAGGTTTGAAAGAGCAAAAATGTGTGTGATCTGACGTGTGAAGGTGCAGTAGTTGGGGCTTATTTGAGATCTGAATGTTCAGAAACTGGGTTGATCTGAATTGTGAAGGTGGAGAAATTGGGGTTGATCTTAAATCTGATGGTGCAGGAATTGGGACTGATCTGAGGTTTGAAGGTGCAGGAATTGGACCGACATGAGGTGTGAAGGTGCAGGAATTGGGGTGATCTGAGATTTGAAAGTGCCAGAACTGGGGGGATCTGAGGTGTGATGCTGCAGGAATTGGGGCTCATCTGAGGTGTGCAGGTGCACAAATTGGAACTGATCTGAAGGGTGAAGGTACAGGAAATGGGGTGATCTGAGGTTTGAAAGTTCAGGGATTTGTGTGATCTGAGATGTGAAGATGCATTCATTGGGGCTTATTTGAGATCTGAAGATTCAAAAACTGGGGTGATCTGAGGTGTGAAGGTGGAAAAATTGGGGTTGACCTGAAATCTGATGGTGCAGGAATTGGGGTGATGTAAGGTGTGAAGGTGCAGGAATTGGGGTGATCTGAGGTGTGAAGGTGCAGGTATTGGATTGTTGTGAGGTGTGATGGTGCAGGAAATGGGGCTAATCTGAGCTGTGAAGGTACTGGAATTAGGGTAATCTGAGATGTGAAAGTGCAAAGCTCAATACATTTATTTCTTGCTATTATTCAAGTCATTTACATCATTCACCATTTAAAAATTCCTTTTCATGATTGAAAGTGTGAAGTTTACAGTACTGTTGCTGGCACTCTCAATTTCTTTAAAACATTTTTCGGCACGCTGTTTGAAAAGGTTGTACTCAAAAGGTTGCCTACTCCTGGTCTGAAGTATCATTTCACAGAGGAGTAGCAGCTCTTCCCTTCCATAAAACAGAGTGAATCCTGGATGACAAAATGACAGCTGGGACTAGCAAGAGTCCAAGGATTTAATCTAAGCTAGCTGCCAGTGCTGCTGAAACCTGGTCAGCACAATGTTTGCAGCTCTGCAATATGAGGGGAGAAAAGCACTGCCACCCTTAGATGACCGTATTTCTGACACCTGCGCCTATAGACATGTGTCTTCTGTCCCTAACTGAAAATTCCACTCGAACTACAGTGGGCATTAATCTTAAAAGCAACCAACTGCAAGTAGATGCATTAAAAAGGCATATAATTAATTTATTGTTCACAATCACAGTAGTGGAAAATAGAACAACTTCCTATATAACAAGTATTGAACCCCTTATGTAATAGATGTTGTTGAACTTTTTTCATGCCAGTGTTTGATAAACATATTAGAAAGTTGAAAAATATGATTGCATTTTGATTTTAAAAATTTTTATAGCTGACTATTGGACGGTGACAGATTTAATACTTTTCCCACAAAAGTGTTGTACTAAATCTGTCTGCAACCTCAACATCAGACATGATGTCACAGGGTCCCAACCATTGCTGCCACATTGGGAATTGGGAGAGTATTGTTCAGATTGATGTACTGTATGTACTGACAGTGACTTGTTGATCATTTCTGAAAATTTATTTCACTTTATACAGAAGCAGGATTTATACACATTGCCACACATATTTTATTTGTGACAACTGGTTTAGGAACTTTCGCATTAAATAGTAAAAGTGTACATTAAAAGTGTACAGAAATTTACCTTAAAAGGGAAATGTCATTGATCGTCCTCTTCCCCCCTTTTTGTCGACTTTTTCTGGGGGGGAGTGGGTAGCTAGTTTTGTCAGGTACCAGCTCCCAATTCTAGGTGATCCCCATTATAAGTTCTCAATCTCCCCCCCCAACCTTCTTTAACACATAACAGGTCCCAGGGGGCTGCGGGACCATTTACAGAGCATAGTGCCATTTGCACATGTGCAGTGGGAAGCCAGCTGTGAAGCCGCTAGGGACCCAAAGACCAGTTAAGAACTGGCCTGGGTTGGGACAGTGTTCTATTCAAGGATAGGTAAGTGCCTATTTATTAAAAGTCAGCAGATACAGTATTTGTAGCTGTTGACTTTTATATCTTTGAAAAATGACTAAAGACCTTTTTTAAACCAAAACATTTTTTTTTGTTTCAGAGTAGGAAAGGGTTAGCATTCCTGTTGAGTTTTGATTGCTGTCTGTACCAAGGTTAGATAGATTTACCCTCTCGAATTGCCTTGGTAACTATTGTCACTAGAACAGAAAGTGTGATGAGAAATCCAGAATTATCAATCATTACTGGAACAGGAAAGTGGAGAAATCTTCCAACAGGGACTTTCTTGCAGTTACAATATAGAGAAGGTATCTTTCACTTTACAAAGATTTTCTGATACTACCGGTTATGTCTACAGGAAATGTAGTGAACTGAAATCTCTCCAATGTTACATTGAAGGCAAAAAAAAGAAAGTTTTGGCTTTAGATATACTTTGAGTGCAAATCAGATTTTCAGAGGCAGATTTTTAAGCAAGATTTTGGAGTGCAGAAAGACACATGCATATAATAAATGTACTTCAGTCAGTCACAGTTTTTCAGAAAAATGACACTTTTTAATTTTTATGTTACATTATCAGTGCAAGGCCACAGTCCAACTTTCTGTTTTGGTGCTGGAGGATTCCGTCACCAAGAGTGAACTTAGCTGCAAGAAGCATGTTCCATCCCTGGAATCCAACCTCCAGCGCATACAGCTCACTCAATATCTGGGATTATTCCACAAAGAACATGCGCTGCCAACCAAACACCATTTCTTCTCCATCTGTGGAGCTCCTGGGGCTTCTTGCCCCTCTCCTCTGTGTGCAGGTCTCCATATCTCTCACTCCTCTGTGTACAGCTCTTGACCCTGTCTTATATGTACAGCTCCAGTTACTTTACAAGCCTCTGTGTGCAACTTTTCTGACCTCTCTGACTGTGCTGCACATTCTTTACTAGGGATAAGCGAATCTTCCCAGGTTTATTTTACAGGGGGTTGTAAAATCCTGCTTATAATCTACAAAGCCCCAACCTAACTGCAGACCCTATTGAAGTCCACAGGAGGCAAATCTTGATTAAACACTGGCCATTTGCAAAGCTATTAGACAAGCTCTCAACAAATGTCATGGGGGCTTGGCACCACCATGGAGGACATTTAAAAAAAGTTGTTCTTTTTTTAAATACAGTACAGAGAGACCTTTTATTGCAACGTTAACGGTGACAAAATGTATGAGTTGTTAGGTACAATTTTTATGGACAGCGTTACCAGCATGACAGTCATCACATATTTTGGATACATAATTGATTTTGTAACATTTTCTACATCTTTTACATTTAGGTTAGTTTAAATACAGCAAGAGAAGCTTAATCTAAATGTTTACTCTTAAAAAAAAGTTAAGCTAAAGCCCTCAAGTTCATGTAAATTGTCCAGTGGAAAAACAGTTTAATGGTAGAGTTTATGAGCTCCTTTTTTCACTGTACCACTCTACTTTGTCTTAAAAGATTAATAAAATTAGTGCACAAGAACAGACTTCAGGGGCGCATGCGTGGAGGCTGAGGATGGCGGACATCTTCTAGCCTCACTCCACTTTACTATCCTCTCTCCCAGCTCCTCCGGAGCTCACGCAAGCCTGCACACACAGAGGAGCATAGGTACCGGACTCAGAGATCCCTGCAGATCCTAATGGGCTAAATCGGGTGTCAGAAGACCCCTCCATCGCCCGCCAAGCAGCCTACCCACATGGAACGGTATGTGTCGCGGGCCGCATCCCCAGCCTCAAGTAAGCTTGCTACCTTGATGGCGGAACCGGATGATCGGTCGGGCCGAGAGGTGGAGGTAACAAATTACCCTGCTTTGCTTCCCTCTCCCCCCTGCCCCATATCTCACAGCAGACATTCTAAATGATAAGTTACACATTCTTTTGCAAAGCCTGACCCATACTATATCAGTGGCAGTGGGGAAAATAGCGCCGGAACTAGATAGGGGAGATAGCAATAGTGGAGGAACATACAGACCACCTAGAAACCAAATTTGATGATCTGGTGAAGTATGTACAGGTACTAGAGGAAGATAACCACACTTTGAAACAACAGATGTCCCAGCTGCAATCCCTACAGGAAGATTTGGAGAATAGGGAACGGAGACATAATCTCCGAATACGCAGGGTCCCAGAGTCTGTAGGGGAAGCCGACCTACAAGACTACCTGCGAGGTTTGTTCACTGCATTGGCCCAGGCGGTTCTGGACATAGATTGCCGAATGGACAGGGCCCATCGCTCTCTTGCTCCAAAGCCACCATTGGGAGCAAGACCAAGAGACATAATTGTCCTGTTTCATTACTACGATAGCAAGGAGTCTCTGCTGAATTCAACACGTAACACTGCCTCAGTGGACTTTAGAGGGGAGAAAATTCAAATCTATAGCGATGTGTCCCCTATCCCATTCTCTAAAAGATGTACACTTTGCCCACTCACTCTCCACCTACAGAAGCATCATATTGTATACAGATGGGGCTTTCCGTTCAGATTGATAGTCACCAAGGATTTCACCCAACACACAATCAGAGATCTTCAGGACAGAGGGGCGTTTCTGCGTAATCTGGGCCTGCCTCCTCTCCCAGATGAAGCCTTGGTACTAATTCTACCCAAATCAAGAGCAGCCAATACTCCTAATAAGATGTGGATACCGACTAGATCTAAAAACAAGACACACATACCGATTCCTCAAAGGTTTCCTGCACCCTGGTTATCTTCTGTCACCTGATGCCATCATGCAAAATGTAGCTGAAGTCACCTAAGACTTAATGTCTATTGCTTTGTCTTGCCAACAATTCAGATAAATTTGCGTGTCATCGGCATAGAGGTGATAGTTGAAGCCATGGGAGTGTATCAGTTTGCGGAGGGAGGAGGTGTAGATGGAGAAGAGAATGGGCCTGAGGACAGAGCCTTGGGGGACCCCAACAGAGAGAGGGAGAGAGGGGGAGGTGGTAGCGTTATAGGTAACGCTGAAGGAGCATTGGGATAGATAGGAGGAGAGCCAGGAGAGAGCGGAGTCTCTGATGCCAAGGGAGTGTAGTTTATTAAGGAGGAGGGGGTGGTCAACTGTGTCGAAGGCCGCGGAAAGGTTGAGGAGTAAGAGGACTGAATAGTATCCATTAGCTTTGGCGGTTAGCAGGTCATTAGTGATTTTGAGTAGGGCAGTTTCAGTGGAGTGTAAGGGACGGAAGCCAGACTGTAGTGGATCGAGGAGGTTGTTGTCAGTGAGGTGGGCGCTTAGGCAATTGTAGACTAAGCGCTCAAGGAGCTTGGAAGTAAATGGCAGCAGGGAGATGGGTCTAAGGTTGTTCAGGTCGGTGGGGTCCAGGAAGGGTTTTTTGAGTATGGGGGTGATGTGCGTGTGCTTTAGGGAGGAGGGGAATGCGCCAGTAGAGAGGGAGAGATTGAAGATGTGGGTGAGGGAGCGTAGGATGGAGGAGAAGGGTGACCGGAGGAGTTGTGTGGGGACAGGGTCAAGGGGCCAAGTGGTGAGGTGGGCTTCTGTGAAGACCTTAGTAACCTCCTCAGTGGTAGCAAGGCTGAAGGAGCGGAGTGTTGGGGAGGTTATAGTGTGTGGGACGTTAGGTGTGGTGGGGGGTAGGGCGGTTGCTAGGTCATTTAACTTCGCACTCAGATATTTTCTCTTAGCATACTCTGCTCTAGACAGCATAGGTAGAGCAGGTGTTGCTATTCTCATCGCCCTATTTGGGTGATATCTTTGGTACTGGACACGCAAGTTGGATTTATACTACTGCAATGTCAATATAGTGATGTCTATATTACAATCATTAATGTGTATGCTACAAACTCTAATCATTTGGTGTTCTTCAAGGATACTATTTCTCCGCTTTTAGCTTCATCGCACCCTTTTACGATCATTGGCAGGGACTTTAATTTATCTATGTCAGCTACACGTGATAGGAGATCCCTTCGGGACCAACTGTCCTCAAAACATGTCTTGAAACAGTCTACATCCTTCTGTCAATGGATCAGAGGACATAAGCTGTTTGATATTTGGAGAATACAACATCCGAGTGCTAGACAGTTTTCGTTCTTCTCCCCGGTTCATCAAATCTACACTAGACTAGATACATTTTTGCTTTCACCCCCCCTACTTAAACAGACAGTTAGCTCCAATATTGTCCTCAGCTCCTGGTCGGATCACTCTTTTTTACCTTTAGATCAGTTTAAAGATCGATCACACTCCTGCACTTGGCATTGGCGCCTAAATGACACACTTTTGCATCACATGGATGTCAGCGCTTCCATTTGACAAGCATTGTGTGAATATTTTTAACTTAATACAGGATCTGTGTCAGCATCCTCAACTCTGTGGGAAGCCCACAAACCGTTTATCAGGGGATGCTTTATAATGGACAGCTCATGTCTTAAGAAATCTATGCTCCACCAGAAAACTGACCTTATGACCCAATTATCTCAAGCGGAAAAAAAACGTATTGATTCGCCCTCTTTGCCTAAACTTCAACTAGTGGTTCAACTTAAAGATCAACTTAAGACACTTGAGGCTAGCTCTATTGCGAATAAATTGCTATGGATGAAACAGAAGTTTTATCAATATGCTATTAGACCTCATAGGATGTTGGTTAATAAACTAAAAGCACATTCAACAACTTCTGCTCCTGATTTTCTGTTTCAAACAGATGGCACCCCTACCTTTTGCCCTCAACAGATAGCCCGAGTGTTCGGAGACTTCTAACGTAATCTTTATAACTGCCTAACTCCAGACATACACCCCCCTTTCCATAAAGAAGCCTTTGACGCTTTATTCTCAGCTCTTCATCTCCCTAAAATGAAAAGGGAAGATAGACTAATCCTAAACACACCTTTTACTATGGAGGAACTATGTGCTGTTGTTAAGGAGCTGCCTTCACACAAAGTCCCGGGACCAGATGGGTTTTCTTACACATATTATAAGCAATTCATCGCGGATGTCGGCCCTCCCTTTTTGGAATTTTACTCCTCTCTGCTGAGCGGAGAAACACCCCATTCGCAATTCCAACATTCTCATATCACAGTCATTCCCAAACCAGGGAAAAACCTAACAACCCCAGCTAACTACAAGCCTAAAGCATTAATAAACACTGATTATAACATTTTTACGAAACTGTTAGCAAATCGTTTGGCTCCTTTGCTTCCCAGAAATATTCATAATGATCAGGTGGGCTTTGTTTTAGCAAGACAGGTAGGGGACAACACTAGACGCACAATCAACTTAGTAGATGTGCTTCATAGCTCACGAACACCGGCACTATTGCTACGTTTAGATGCCCAGAAGGCATTTGACCATTTGGGTTGGCCTTATATGTTTGAACTATGG
The DNA here is from genome assembly GCF_062004578.1 of Staurois parvus. Classification (NCBI taxonomy): domain Eukaryota; kingdom Metazoa; phylum Chordata; class Amphibia; order Anura; family Ranidae; genus Staurois; species Staurois parvus. The sequence goes on along the minus strand of NW_028318078.1, from coordinate 10,857,431 downwards.
CATATGGGAATACAAGGGCTTTTTTTAATGCTTTTGCGGATTTGTATTCACGGCTTACAGAGTAGGTCAAGCTCCCCTATGCCACATCCGATACTTTTCCCATGCTCAACGGAACTAGACAAGGCTGCCCTTTGTCCCCACTCCTATTTGTACTATGTCTTGAACCACTAGCAGTAGCGATCAGAGCACATCCTGATATAGCAGGAGTGACTGTGAAGGGGAAGGAATACAAGCTCTCACTTTTTGCGGATGATGTTCTATTGACAACAACTAAGCGTCATTTGTCACTACCCACATTGCATAAACTTTTACAAACCTTTAGTGATTTATCTGGTTATAAAATAAACACTTCAAAGACGGAAGCTATGCCCCTTAATATCTCATCTCAAGAACTCTCACTGCTCCAACAAAATTACTCATATCACTGGTGAATGTCATCTATTAAATGCCTTGGTATCCATATAACTCCAACTTATGCTCAGTTGTTCAAAGCTAATTATCCCCCACTGTTTCGGGACATATATGCTCTTATAAACCAGTAGGATTCTTACAAAATATCTTTCTTGGGTACAGTAAATGTCTTAAAGATGTCAATTTTGCCAAGGCTACTCTACTTTTTGAGACTCCGCTATCCCTCATGCTCAACTGCAAACCTTACAACGAGCATTTCTTAGATTTATTTGGCATACTAGAAAGCCCAGAATAGCAAGAATAGTCCTTTTGTCATCTAGGAATAACAGAGGCTTAGGGGTACCAGATATTATCAATTACTATTTAGCTGCTCATTTGAGACACTATCATGGTTCACCCAAAAAACTCAGAATAGATGGGCGGAGATTGAATTAGGCTATATTCATCCAATCCACACATGTTCATTATTACGCTCTTTTTCACTATACATCACCTCTATCTATCTCCCCCCCCCCCTTTGCTTGAATCCATGAAATTTACCCTGCAAATTTGGTCAACTTGTGGAAAAAACCCAGCAACTATTGTCCATGTGCTCTCCATTGTTAAACATTTTATATAATCCGGAGCTCCCAGATAGTCTGTTATACCCACAGATGAACCCTTGGGCAATCAATGAGATATTTCAACTCCGTCATGTGATCAATCCTGTCTCGTGCAGGATTCTGTCATTTCAGGAGATTAGAGCGTGGAAACCCACAATACCTGTAATTGGCTAGATATTCCTACAATTCTGTCACTTCTTCCACTCCTTGAAATCCTCTTTAATGCTAGATCGCCTCACAGATTTTGAGAGGATAGTTATTAAAGGTCCCTCCCAACAACATCTTATCACCTCTTTCTATAAATTGCTTAAAAATAAGGACTCTCATGTGGAGAGGCCTCACCGTTATATGAAGAGATGGGAGGATGAACTCCAATGCTCAATTTCTTTGAAGTGTTGGCAAGTGATATTGGATTCTGCTGCTAAGTCCTCTCATTGTGTTGTATATAAAGAAAATCTATATAAAATATTGATGCATTGGTACAAGACCCCTGTAGTACTACATGCGATTAACCCAAATCTGTCTGACAAGTGTTGGAGATGCATGGAAGGAGTAGGTACACTGGCACACATTTTTTGGTTTTGTCCACAGATTTCGGGTTATTGGGCTATGGTCAGAAAGGTATTGGAACAAGTACTCAATGTTATCCTTCCACTAGACCTGCTACACTATCTTTTGGGGTTACTCTTTGGGAGTGCATATTTTAACTGTAAGCACAGTGCTTTGTATAACTCTGCTATGCATGTAGTGTGCAGGAGTTGACAGGAGAGAGATCTGTGTTTACATAAAGGACAATGCGATACTAAGATATTCTTCAAAGTATGCTTTTATTAGCAAAATTGCACATGAAAGACAATTGAGTAAAGACTGCAAAAAGCCATCACCTTAATATAAGACAATGCACATAGCAACCTTAAAACAAAATAATTAAAAAGAGGGACATATTTTTTGTTGAATATTTTGATAAATATCTGAGTATCGCATTATCCTTTTATGTAACCGCTATTCTTGTGAATTCTCTATTCACGTTTTTTTGTTTTAGGCTTTTTTGCTTATTGGGCAAAATTTGTACTTCAAGCGATACCAATTACTTTTTAAGCCTCTATTCTCATGGTTATTTAGAGAGATCTGTATTGTTTATACACAGATCTCTCCCCTGTTGGAGATACTCGGCGATCACCGGGTGCAGGCGAGAAAGCACTGGCTGGGACCCGATGTTTGTCAGCCAAGACCGCGAAAGGGGCAGTATTTCTGCTATAGGGTGGCACAGAAGTGGTTAAGATACACATTACAATAGTAAGTCAAAATATGTACTTGCTGAAAATATGTTGTGCATTCCCCTTAGAGGACTTCCCACATGAACTCTTCTTTCAGGAGCACAGCTGCGCATGGTAGCCAATCAGCTTCTAACTTCAACTTGTTCAATTAAGCTTTGACAAATAAAAATATTGGAAGCTAATAATGTCTTACTATTTATTACAGATATTTATATAGCACCAACAATTTACACAATACAATACTCATAGTATATATTTTACATTCCTATCAGTTCTTGCCTTCAAGAAGCTTACAATCTAAGGTCCCTAATACACACCCATACCAAGGCCAATTTATACTGGATCCAATTAACCTACCAGCATGTCTTTGGGGTGTGGGAGAAAACCAGAAGAAACTCAAACAGGTACAAAGAGAACATGCAACTCCAAGGCAGGTAGTGCTGTGGTTAGAATTTGAACCAATGACCCTAGTGCTGCAAGGCAGAAGTACAAATTCTTTAGCCACTGTGTAACCTGTTACAGAATCAATGGTATTCAGGTACATTGCAAAGGGTTTGCGCAAGCTAGTACATCCTAGGACCTCTCATAATATGCAATTTATTTATAAAATACAGCCCTTGTATACAATGCTTACTTTTCATTATTTGCATAAACTTCAACCAAAATGTAACTGCGGTAAAGCGATTAAGGAAGTATGCCTCAGAAAAAGAGAAGCATTCCATCATGGTCTCACACTGGTGGATTGAGAAGGAGATGTAAACATTTGCAGAGAGGAAAAAGTAGATATGTTGCAATTTTTAGATCATTTCCTGACATGGACTTGTGGTTTGGTTTTTCAAAATATAGGAAAAAGAATTTAAACTGTATTTGCTTATATTCTGTAATGTACTGACCAGCTAATCACATGTTGAGAAGAAAGGAACATTGTCTATCTGTTCTCAAATCTTAAGCCATCCAGAACAACTTCATATGACTTATCTGTATCTGTTCCCTACTACATTTTCAAAGTGTTACTGTAGAGATCATGGGAGGATCTTAGTGAAAGACAAGGCTAGAAATGCAGTGAACAAATTGGTCAGATGTTTGTAACCATTCAACCACCAAGACATCTGTAGTCTTTTCTTCGCTCTGACCAACATTCAGCCGCCAAGACATCTGTAGTCTTTTTCCTCGCTCTGACCAACATTCAGCCGCCAAGACATCTGTAGTCTTTTCTTCAGTCTGACCAACAGAATGGAAAAATGTCAGTAATATGACAATAATCCCATCTCAGTCATAACTGAAAAAAGAATTTCATTAGAGTCTTAGTTCTTAGTTCACATAATTGAAAAAAAGTGGTCATAGTGTAGGTGGTTGTTCCTAAAGGAAATGGTTTATTGTGACACACTTTCACATCTCTCAAGGTCAGCTTCCTCTAAAGCTTTTAGCATTCCTTCACATGACATCTCAGAGCTGCAAAAGGAAACCATTGTTGGACTACTTTCCTCTGCCAGAGCTGTGATCACAATTCTGAATGGGTGTACTGTATTGCCCACCATAATCACTGACTGGGGCTCTTTCTCTGATCAATAACTAAGTGGTGAAGTATCTCCACTCAAGGCCACCAATCCAATATATTTTATTAGTACTGACCCTGGTGGCAAGTGTCTCCCAGAATACCCATTTCCTGTTAGTAAACCTATATTTTAATTAGACATCACCCTATTCTTTAGTTAGATACAGACATTACTGCTTTCAAAAGTAACTATAAAGTCATATCTGTTTACCCTTGATAAAAGATGAAGACAATAATCTGGGAGTTTTTCTTGTAAACTCCCATGGCTAATGACAATAGTAATACAATGTATTAAATACAGTATTGATTATAACATGCATGGTGTATTACTGTTACTGAATAATAAAAAACTGTATCTGATGCCATACCTACCACATAGCCACACTGAATTCAAACATTATAGCTATCTAACATAATTTAATATTGTTACAGGTGGCCGTGTAAAAACTTGGAAAAAGAGATGGTTCATTCTCAAAGATAACTGTCTATACTATTTTGAATATACAACGGTGAGTGAATTACACCAGAGCAAGACAGAGATGATTATGGTACTATAATGTAACATCTTGTGTTTTATGTTATTCCAGGACAAAGATCCTCTTGGAATTATTCCTCTGGAAAATCTGTGTGTTGAATCAGCGGAAGACCCAAAAAAGCCGGTAGCTATTAAGAGTGGGGGGAAAGGGCATTTAATGGTAGTGTCTAATCTGAAACTTATATAGATCTTTCACTTATACAGTCAGGTGCACAGTATTATTATACAGGATATATATATATATATAGCACCAACAGTTTGCGCAGTGCAGTATTCATGCAATCCATTTATGTATATGGAAATTAGATTTACCATATGAAAAACTCTGGCTGCATAGCGCTTTTTGCCCCTGTGTTTTGCCTCTGCATTTCTCCTAGCATCACATGCTTCCCCTTTCAGAAGACTGGGAAGGTGGATAAATCATACTAACTAACCTAACATCACATACAGACAGTGATAAAGCCCACATATATTTTAATTGGGTTGTATGGTATAAGAAAAACACATATTACCAGGCCCAGACTGGTTTTAGGTTGTACAACTGTCTCCTGATGGCGTAGAAGGCTATGCATGCCTTCTCCTCACTCTCACTCTCTCCTCTTTTTTTTTTGTATATCAATGTCTTTTATTAATTTTATTTCAATACATAGATCAACGATATACAATTTATCAAAACACAAGCAATCCCACTAACTTGTTTACCCCTCATTCCATCCCCCTTATCCCTCCCTCCCCAATAAATGACCCCTGTCCTCTCTCTCTCTCCACTTCTCTCTCTCTCTCTCTCTCTCTCTCTCCTTCTCTCTCTCTTTCCTTCTCTCTCTCTCTCTCCTTCTCTCTCCCTCTCTCTTTCTCTCTTCTTCTTTTTTCTCTCTCTCTTTCCTACTATTTCTCTCTCTCCTATCTCACTCTCCTATCTCTCCCTCTCTCTGGGATCTCTATTTCTCTCTCTGCAGTAGATTTCTCTCTCACACACACTCTGCGGGCCACTGGAGCTTTTGCTATACCTCTATTTTTTCTGCCTCTCCACAGGTCACTTGTTGTTGCTCTGCAGCCAATGACCAGACGTGGTGTAGTCCCTGAACGCTCCTCCTTGAGTGTCAGTCTGGGTCCCGCGCCCTCCTCACTCTTCAATATTCTGTGTTTGATCTGTGCACTGCTCCAGGGGGATCAGGGCTGGATCAGCTGGGGGAGGGGTGCTTAGTTTAGGTCTCCTGCTCCTCTCGCAGCTGAACAGGAGAGGAGACGCAGGCACGGCCACATAGTGGGAGGTGAGTGGTGACTGCGGTCTGTATTAGCCTTTTCCAGACCACAGTCACCACTTATCTTCCACTATGCTGCCCAGTCATCAACAGGCCACAGACTTGTACCAACCGAGGGGTTGAGCATGGCGGCCCGGCACACCAGGCAAATGCCCGTTGTACCCCATGGCCAGTCTGGGCCTGGGCCCAGTCATCAACAGGCCATGGACCATTACCAACCCGGGGGTTGAGCATGGTGTGCCCTATGGCCTGCATAATATAACCTGCCTGTATTATCTGAGCTACTAGGCTCAATCATAGGGCCCAAAGGTATTAATTATAGTAGCAACTGTGTAACTATTTGGCCCAAGTAGGAAATGGGGTTCAAAGTGCAGAGAATGAATCTAGAGATTTCTATATCTGGCTACATCGTAATGAATTTGGAGATCATGGAAAACATTACCACTGCAGTTTCCTAGAACCATTAGAAGACAACATGTTATTCAGCTCAACAATCTTTAGCTAAAATATCAGTTTTGAGTGGATCTGACATTTTAGCTGTTCAAATAAGGGCCAGTGTCTTATTGAGAATAATCTATCCATTGCTGAGTTGATCTGTAGAGTATAAGACCTTATGCAACATAAAATTAGTGATAAGCTAAGGAAGTGTTGGTTTTAAAAATATTATAATGTTTAATTCTGTGTGGGAAGCTGTCACATAGTAGCTGGCTGCCAGCCGAATCAGCTGCAGCAGGAAAGTTTCGCTCCCTGCAGCCACATTAACAAAGGGGCAGATATGCTGGCTGATATTATTATCTAAATGTAGCCACATGCCCATGCTTGGACAATGTCATTTATCAAATATGGCCATATTAAATCAATTAGATCACCACCATACCCACCCCTTTGTGCGGCTGCGGGGAAGGGAACCCCCCCGGCTGCAGCTGATTAGGCCAGTGACCTGCTATCATGTGACAGCTTCCTGCATTCAGGCCAAACCTTAGCTCCCCACTAATTAAGATCTGACTTGAGTGACACTGAATCCTACTATATACAGTATATACACTTTTCTTAGAAAGAGAAAGATTCTGGACTAAACCCAGAGATTCAACAATATTAAAACCAACACTCAGAAAAAAGATGTTCACAAAAATGAAACAGAACAATCCACATGATAATAAAATATATAAAAAAAATTAATTTTCTTTCTTTATTAAATAGTAACCCTTATTGTGCATATTGAATGGCACTTAGTGTATGTTCCAAACAAGATGAACTTAGCATATAGCCCAGGAGTTTGAAAGCAAAATGACCTCCAGAGCAAGCTTAAACCATCCTTCATCCCAAACATGCACTGTTCATAATACAGTATATCCCCACAAGAACTGCTACTAAAGATACTCACTAGAATCTCTAAGATCTTACAATCAGCAAAATCTATAGAGATGGCCAAGTCCTCAACAAGACTTCAGTTATCTCCAGCTCAAGAGACTAGAGACTCAATTGTTTGATTGTGTTGTCCGCCTTGTATCAGAAATGGCCTTATAACCTGACCCTTCTGTATTCTCCTATCTCTGCTGTATTATGAAACTCCCCAGACACTTAATGCAGGAGAGTAAATCACTCACTGATGCCACACCAGATAAAAGAGAATAGTATGAAAACAGATTTTCTATTTAAAAATTTAAGCAAAATAAAACAACTATATGTTGTATTTCATCAAGAAAATTATTTCTTAAATTAGTCTTGTTTGTGACATATACTCAACACTGTTCAGTATGTGCAATAATATTGGATAGTGTGTATGTTTTATTTTTATTAAGATTTTACCTACCATTTTTAAGGGGAACCCTCCTTGCCTAATTATCTCCATCAACGTGAACTTTCCTTGCCTAATTATCTCCAGCACTGTTGAAATCAGTCATAGGATGTGTGATAGCTCTGATATGTAACATGCACCCATACTATGAACACTGAGCAAAGTATTTACAGAATTTGAACAGGTAGTAAAATTACTTTAAAACAAGCTGTCAATCACCTCAGTAGCTTTAGCATTGTTACAAAATTAATCTTCAAAGTTCACGCTAATGTTTATGAAAGCAGAATCTTGGCAGCCTGCCAGCCTTCTAATGTAAACTAACACCAGGCAATTCTAGGCTGCTCGAAAACCAACTGAAACCTGAGTTTTTGTTTTGAATTTTGAGGATACCGTTAGAAAGGACATGGATCACTTGTTTTAAAATATGTTTACTGCTTAGTAAAGCTGAAATGTAATGTTTCTTTTTTTCGTTTTTGCTACAGCTACAGCCACAGTCACATAACTTACCTGCAATGAATAATGTACCAAGTCCTGCCAGCTGATCGTTCCTATGAATAGCTTCTCTCCAGTGATGCCATGTCTTCTTCATAGTGCTGAACTTCTGCAATTGCAGGGGTTAATAGCTTTGGGTCTAATACTGAAGAGCACTGAAAAAGGTTCAGGTGGATGCCCATCCTTTTCTGTCATCTCCTCCACTTACTAAGTCTTCATATTGTTTTCACAGAATGCAACATGTTATCTGAATGGGGAAGAGGATCCTGTCATCCTCCTCTTTCCCATTCCCAGAAGATGTTGCATTCTGTAAAAACAATGTGCAAATTTATCAATGGAGGAGAGGATAAAAAGGGGCAAGCACCTGTTGATTTTTCTTCAATGTACTGCAGTGTTAGACCCAAGCTATTAGCACCAGAAGTTCTATACTGTGAAAAGGACTGGGCATCACTGGAAAGAAGGTTTCTACAGGAACCATCAGCCTGCAAAATATTCGGCCAACGTCATCACAGGTAGGTTATGTGACTGCAGCTGTAGCAAATATATAAACTAAACTTCAGCTGAAAATCTTTGAATGTCAATGTCTGGATACAGGTGGACTGAAAGCTAACCATAAATATCAAAATGTGATCTGTCATGTTGGCACAATTAGACTGCCAAAAATACTTCTTCCCAATGATCTTTTTACAAATACATATGGATCACTTGATTGTGTAAGTTTATGGCTATGGGAAAAGAAAGAGAAAGCAGGAAAAACTGCTAGATGCTAGTTTCTCAGGGGAAAAAGCAATCAGCTTAAAGAGTCCAGCAGGGTTGATCATTAATTCCCCTAGAGTTAGTTGCTTAAGGACATGAAGATAGATTTTGAATTTGGTTAAAACTGGTCAGATCTATGTCTAAACTGTCAGGAAATTAGCCTGTGTAAACTGAGAAAATAATGAGAAACTGCATGGCCAATGAGACAGTATATCCCATTAACAGACCAATATGGAGACTCAGAGTAAAGAAGGGGAGGGTGACAATCTCAGTTTTTTTTATAGGAAAAGAGATTTACTCACAACTTCAGTAACCTCTTTTTATGCATATTTTCATTATATGCTCAGTTAAACTCTCGCAGTCTTGTAACAGATTTAATTAAAGTGGACTAAATTAGAAAATATCATTTTAACTGTATAATGTATTTTATAGAGAGGAATCTTTTTTTATAGGAAGGATGGTTTTAGATGGGCTGATATTGTCCTGCCAGTTTTGTAAAGAAGTTAAGGAGGAACTTGTTATGCAGGATTTTCTATGGAAAACATGCTCAACTGCTTAGCGAATCCAGAGTTGCCCTGCTGCGATCTGCTGCCACTGACTGGGTCCTACGCCACCATCTTTGCTTCCTCTTTCATTGGGAGCCAACTATATCTTCCAGATTCTTGCAGAAGATGTACCGCCAGGTCCACCGTCCAGCTTCGGTGTGTACTTGCTCTTACAGCCTTGTGGAATATGTGATGGGAAAATAACAGAAGGCTGAAGGAGCAGGGCACCACATTCTTGTCTATGTCAGAATTAAGGCAGGGGGTGGACTGGAAAAAAAAACAAACTTCATTTATATTGTGGGGAAGGAAACAAATTTTGGGCAGTGAAGGTCCCCTTTTAAAATTTTAAACATATAAACTGCTGCTAATGTCCCTGTCCCTCCATGCTGCCAAGTTCAAATAAAACAATGCTGGCCCCCATTTTCCCTCTGTCTTCCTGGTCTACCAGTTATGTGATGTGTGAAGTAAGCAGTTTTACTTTTCAGACAGTTACCTATCTGTCTGAATTCCTGGGACTCATGAGACAACAGAGGGAATAAGGTGAAATTAAAAAAAGAAGTAATCATCTATGGCAGATCCCCAATGTGCCAAAAAAAATGCAGGAAATCTAAATAACATGTCAACCTCATATTGACACAAAGGATACCCATAGATGGAAGATGATTGTCACTGAACTATATTTGCTGTAAGATAAGTGCATGTCAATGGGCACTTCTTGACTAGATACACTCCAGGGTTGATTGATCACAAGGAAATGTTAGATTAGTCTAGAAGGTTTTACCTGAACAGTCCCTGTTCTTCTCACCAATGTTCTCTATACAAGTCATATTCAAACACCCTTGGTCAAGGTGAACGTAGATATTCATGTAAAGATTGTTCTTTTGATGATCGAATGGAGGAGCAAATTGAGAGTAATGTTCTCTTCCATTTGTTTTTCCAGCACTGCTTTGACCTACATGCAAGAGGGCAAACTGTTAAAGCTTGCAAGACACAGGCAGATGGGAAGAAAGTGCAAGGAAACCACCAATCATATCGCTTGTCTGCTACAAGTGATGAAGAAAGAGAGAGCTGGGTACAGTGCCTCAGGTCAGTATGTCACTCATACTAAATCACTTAATTTGATAATAGTGCACTTCCTATAGCATGGAACTAAAGTGATTTAAACATTTTTATACTGCTGTAGGTCTAAGGCCTGGTTCACACTAGTGCAACTTCTGATGTGACATCCCCTTCCTCTTACAATGGAAACAGGAATTCAAAAATAAATGACACATTCATTAGTTCTTGATCACAGCAGATTTTGCATCAGCAGCAGATCCTTTTATCATCCTCCTATCCTAATTAACTGATCTCCATATTCTGACTGTGTGTGACCTGTACATTAACCCCTTCACCTCCTCCTCCCTTTGTGTATGATCTGTATGCACCGTATCTAGTGCACCATCAACTAGCCTTGTGTTTTAACTACCTAAATACCAGTATGCATGCCCGGACTGGGACAAAAAAATAGGCCCGCGCACTTTTGGACTGAGCAGCCCAAAGCCAGGGGACCCTTTCCTCGGAATCTGGTGGTGGAACACCAGGGCCCAGTCGCAAGAGCAACCTTTGTGACCCTGGTAGTTCCTCAACTACTGTCAGTAGGTTTTTATTTTTATTTAGTTTTTTACTATTTGATCATTTTTTTACATTTTTGTGTAGGAGAGAGAGAGAGATAGAGAGAGTGAGAAGAGAGTGAGAGAGAGAGAGAGGGGGGGGGGGGAAGAAAGAAAGAAAGAAAGAAAGGAAGGAAAGAAGACTGGTGGGGAGTGTGGGCAGGGCAGACACAGGAGGAGAGGAGAGGGAGGAGGAGTGGCAGCTTTCTCTCTCCTCTCCCGTCTGTGTGCCGACTGTCAGCACTGGGCACAGAATATGCTGACAGATCCTCCGCAGTGCTGGAGAAGATGGGGGGGGGGGCATACAGGAGCCGACTGCATGCAGCAGATTGATAGGAGAGGCGACTGGGCGGCACATAGAGGAACCGAGAAATGCCGCCCGGCTGCCTGTCCTATCCAGGCGGCCCCGGCCCACCGGGCAAATGCCTGGTGTGCCCTATGGGCAGTCTGGGTCTGCCAGTATGTCCCTTCAGTTCCAGTAAAATGAGATTACCTTGGGGTGTCTAATTTACAATAATTATATTTATAGGTAAAGTTGATCCAGGGAATACTAGATTGTCTCTTGGGGGATCAGGAAGGAAATTATCCCACGCTGGAGCAAATTGGATCATGCTTTATTGGTTTTTTTTTTTAATGCTTCCTGTGGATTAACTATGGTTATTGGATAATGTATATGGAAGTTTTCTGTGTTTGTGTTTTTTTTCTGTGTTGGTTGAACTGGATGGACTTATGTCTTTTTTCAACCAGATTAACTATTTAGCATACATGACCTGTCTACCGAACACTAATTTAAAAAAAAGAGTTTTCTATAACGCATACAATCTTGTATTGGGGGAAAGTCAATGGTTGCACTTTGAGAGACAGAACACTCAATAACAGTGGTAAACTAGACAAATCTACTTTTCCCCCAGCTGGCTCACCCAGTGTCATGGAGCTGCCAACAAACATGTATTTGTTCCCCAATCTGACTGTAAACAGCTAAATCAAGTGAACATTGTCTAATGCTTGTAGGCACCTTTAGTACAGGCAGTGAACTAGCAGCTCTCTAACTCTCTTAGCACTAGACATTTTGAAGTATTAATAAAAGCTAATGGGACGTTTGCATTAATGTCAGTCCTTCCCATATACAATAACACAAACATTAGAAAAAACATCCTGAAGACCAATTTAACCACTTTCCCTCTGGAGGTTTTTATCCCCCTCATAACCATGATATGTTTTGATATTCAGCACTGCGCTCTTTAAGTGTCAATTGCTTGGTCATGCAACACTGTACACAGATTTAATTTATATAATTTTTCACACAAATAGAGCTTTCTTTTGGTGGTATTTAATCTGAACTGGTGTTTTTTATTTTTTACTATATAAACAAAAACTATCAAAACATTTAAAAAAATATATTTTCTTTTAGTTACTGGTTTAAAATTTTGCAAATAAATAATATTTCTTCTTAAATTTAGGCCGAAATGTAGTCTGCTAGATCTCTTTGGTAAAAATAACGCAAATCAATGTATATTATTTAGTCTACAAACTAGGTTATATTTACTTTAAAAATGATCAATTCTGATCTACTGACAGCTTATCTCATTTCTTGAGACCCTATAATGCCAGGACAGTACATATATCCCCTTAATCAGTCTGAGGTAATTACTAAGAGGCATGGAATGTTTTTTGAAGTTTAAAATTTTTTTGTCACAATTTTTTGTAATTTTTGAAAATTGTTTTTTCATACTGTCACCAGTGCAACGCAACATTATCATATGAGTGTAGCAAGGATCAGGGATACTGACTGGTGGCAGTATGTTAATTGATTTTTATTACATTTTTTAAACACTTCTTTTTCTTTTTTTTTAATGTTTTTTCCTTGTTGGCTCACTCCTGGCTCCAATTAGCTCTGGGAGAAGTCATTAAGCTAGGGCCTCACATACTTTTTCCTCCCTGCACTGTGAATGTTTACATGTTATGTGCAATTAAACCATGGCAACATCTAATGTTTGTGTAGTATTATGTTCAACAGACTGTGTTCTTCTATTGTTGTGACTTGGATGACGTTCAGAGCACATTTTATGCCCAATTCATGCAAAACTCCATGTAATCCCAAGGGGTTCACATACTTTTTCTTGCAACTGTATATGCAATTGTTTTAGCTGTCATGCATGGGTTAACATTCATGAACAGCTTGCTTATGGTTGTGATCTGTGACTGGCTACAGTTAATTACATAGTACAGGTAGCCAGGTACCATGTGATTGCTGTAGGCCAATCACAGATCACAACTGTATGCAAGCTGTTCATGAATGGAAATCCATTCATAGCAATCACATGCTACCCGGTTACCAGTAATTGTAATCTGCTGTGTCTGATGGACATAGCGGTCACAAGAGCTGTGCTCTGTGTGCCCCTAACCTGGAAAAGGCTGGATGACATACATGTACAGTTGTGTCCAAAATTATTCAACCCCCACTGAAATTGAGTGTTTTGGCCAGTTTGACATTGCTTTTGATCATTCAGTCATCTTGCTTACATTTACATTAAAGAGGCACTTGTAGGTCAGACAAATATAACATAACAGTTATAATGAAATAACCACAAATGTCTTTTCTGTGCTCACAGCATTATCAGTTTTATTCAACCCCCAAGTGACATTCAATCTTAGTACTTAGTACAGCATCCTTTTACAGTTATAACAGCTTTTAAACGTGAAGCATAGCTTGACACAAGTGTCTTGCAGCGATCTACGGGTATCTTCGCCCATTCTTCATGGGCAAAGGCCTCCAGTTCAGTCACATTCTTAGGCTTGCGCACTGCAACTGCTTTCTTTAAGTCCCACCAGAGGTTCTCAATCGGATTTAAGTCTGGTGACTGCGATGGCCACTCCAAAATGTTCCAGCCTTTCCTCTGCAACCATGCTCTAGTGGACTTGGAGGTATGCTTGGGATCATTGTCCTGTTGAAAGGTCCAACGTCTCCCAAGCCTCAGGTGTGTGACGGACTGCATCACGTTTCCATCCAATATCTCCTGGTACTGAAGAGAATTCATGGTACCTTGCACACGCTGAAGCTTCCCTGTACCTGCAGAAGCAAAACAGCCCCAAAGCATGATTGACCCTCCACCATGCTTCACAGTAGGCAAGGTGTTCTTTTCATCATAGGCCTTGTTCTTCCTCCTCCAAACATAGCGTTGATCCATGGGCCCAAACAGTTCTAATTTTGTTTCATCAGTCCACAGAACACTATCCCACAACTTTTGTGGTTTGTCCACATGGCTTTTGGCATACTGCAGTCGACTCTTCTTATTCTTTGGAGACAGCAAGGGGGTACGCCTGGGAGTTCTGGCACGGAGGCCTTCATTACGCAGTGTGCGTCTTATTGTCTGGGCTGAAACTTCTGTACCCACATCTGACAAATCTTTTCTCAGTTCCTCAGCAGTCACACGGGGACTTCTCTCCACTCTACGCTTCAGGTAGCGCACAGCAGTCGAAGTCAGCATCTTCTTTCTGCCACGACCAGGTAGCGTTTCAACAGTGCCCTTTGCCTTGAATTTGCGAATGATGCTTCCTAAGGTGTCTCTTGGTATGTTTAACATCTTTGCAATCTTCTTATAGCCATTGCCCTTCCTGTGAAGAGAAATCACCTCTTCTCTTGTCTTCCTGGACCATTCTCTTGCCTTCACCATGTTTGTAACCACACCAGTAAATGTCTAGAAGGAGCTGAGTATCACAGTCATTTTAAAGCTGCCTAATTGGTGCTTATTATGCTTGATTGCTGCTCGGTGACATCCACAGGTGTTTTCAATACCTGATGGAAAGCACCTGTATGAACCTCTGTTCTTCAGAGTGGTAGTCTTTAAGGGGTTGAATAATTGTGGCAATGAAGAAACCACATAAGAACCATTTACTACTGTATTACATAAACAATTGATGTCATTTTAGTTGCATTTGGGTAGTTACAACGTCCTTGTAGGATTTGATTCTGAATACAATTCCAAATGTACACTATAGTCCCTAAACCCCTTTACAGCATTGGGGGTTGAATAATTTTGGACACAACTGTATGTATCCAGACTGCTCGGGCCGCCCTTTCATTTAAAGCTGAACACCTAGTCAGGGGCGGACTGACAGCTCATGGGGCCCCTGTGCAATAGGGGATTATGGGGCCCCCGTGTCCTCTCCTACACCCAAAAAAGCCCATGAAAAAGCCAATGAAAGGTACCAGGGGCATCTCATGGGGCCCCCTACTAACCCTGGGCCCTCGGGCAGTGCCCGAGTGGCTAAATGGTCAGTCCGCCCCTGCACCTAGTGAACAGCTAAATACAAAGATGAAATACATATCTAGGAGTTGTTTTACCTGACAAAGGATTTGCATTTCTGTCAAGCCAGACTTGAGATTTCCACATCTCTGCCACACAGTACTGGCAGGGCAGGAGACCTGATTTTTCACAGCCACATTACAAAGATGTTTACAGGTCTTGTCTCTATCCCAAGCTGAGACTGGACAGTAAAAAGATAAGAGTGATTAGGTCAAACCTAAGTCAATCTGCTTTCTCGTACTATCAGCATATTTGTTAGCACATTTTTTAGCACAATCGATTGGCTCCTTGTGTTGCCTTTCTCTCTCGAGCTTGAGTTCTGCTGTACAGGGATGACATGGGACTGATACTAGGTCATATTCAGTTGCTTACACTGCTTGCAATTAAAAAAAAAATAAATGGATTAGTTCATCTTTTAAAAATAAAATGGTGAACTAATTCACTACACCCTCCTCACACAGACATTGCAGACTGAACTTACCTCCTTCTTTGAGTATCTTCTGGTGCCCAAGCAGTCTGTAAACCCCCTAAATGCTGAATCCACAAATTGAAGTCTGTTGGCGTTGACGATAGTATACGTACCTGGATAGAAAACTGGTTACAGAGGACTGTCCAGAGGGTGGTGATAAATAGCATATCTTGTAAGTGAGGTGCCCCAGGGCTCTTACTGGGGCCAATCCTGTTGAACTTGTTCATAAATGATATAGAGGTTGGGATAAATAGTTCAGTCTCAGTGTTTGCTGATGATACAAAACTAAGCAGAGAAACTTCACAGCATATAACAACTTTACAGGAAGACCTCAATAAAATAGAGGGGGCGGGCAAACACGTGGTAAATGAGGTTCAATGTAGGGAAATGTACAGTAATGCACTTTGGGACTAAAATATAAATGTAAGTTACTCACAAGGGGGAGAACCTCTAGGGGAATCAAGGATGGAAGAGGATATGGGAGTCCTAGTGGATGCCAGTCTCAGCAATGCCAAGCTGCAGCAAGCAAGGCCAATAGATTAATAGCATGCATTAAAAAGTGGATTTACTCAAGAGATAAAACTAATTCTACCACTTTACAAAACCTTCCAGTTCTGGTCACCAGTCCTCAGGAAGGATGTGCTGGAACTGGAGAGAGTCCTGAGAAGGGCAACAAAACTAAAAAGGGGACTCAAGGACCTCAGTTATGAGGAACAGTTGCAAACATTAAACTTTTTCTCCCTGGCAAAAGAGATGCTTTAGAGGATATGTGGCAGTGATATATAATTATCTTAATGGTGATTCCAAAATTGGGAGGAAACTATTCAGTCTCAGGTCACTCAAGACAACATGTGGCCACTCAATGAAGTTGGACGAG
This sequence comes from Staurois parvus, assembly GCF_062004578.1. NCBI lineage: Eukaryota > Metazoa > Chordata > Amphibia > Anura > Ranidae > Staurois > Staurois parvus. The sequence goes on along the minus strand of NW_028318078.1, from coordinate 10,840,893 downwards.
AAGCTGTTTGACTTTAACACCTTCCCACCTGGCTTATAGCAGATTGACGGCCAGGCGGGACACTCCTCCTTGTGACTGGGCGCCATATGACATCCTGTCAAAACGAGCCGCTTACATGGCTGCGGGGCCACGCAGTTGCACAGTCTGTCACCGATGACACCGATGACATATCACCGATGACATATCACTACACTGGCCTGTTGCCAGTGTCATGTGACCAATCACAGCAGATCACATGTCAACTGTATACAATGAACGGCTTCCTGTCATGCCATCCATTGTATACAATTATGTTGTTAGCTGTGACTGGTCAAGGCAGTCACATGATACAGACAGGGCCAATCACAGCCCATCTGTATCATGTGATCAGCTTTGCCCAATCACAGATAATCACAACAAAAGTCTGAATGAATCAGTTTCATTCAGTAACAATGATTGCAAATATCAATGAAATACATTGGTAGTAGCGATCATAGTGTGTTAAAAAAAAATCCTGATCACTTGCCCAGAGTAGTTCAATGTTACCATGGTAACATTGTATTGCTTTGGTCACAGTGTGCTGAAAAATAAAACAGTAAGAAAAAGAAAAAATGTAATAAAAAAGAGAAAAAATAATAGAAACATTTGAAAAAAATACAAATTCAATTATTATTATTATTTTCACCAAAGAAATGTAGCATAATACATTTTGACCTAAATTTATGAAGAAATGTTATTTATTTGCAAAATTCTATAACAGCAATGAAGAAAAGTGCATTTTTTTTCAAAAGTTTCAGGTGTTTTTTGTTTTATTTAGCAAAAAATGAAAAACTTAGTGGTGATTAAATACCACCAAAAGAAAGTTCTATTTGTGTGAAAAAATGATAAAAATGTCATATTGGTACAATGTTGCATGACCACGCAATTATCATTCAAAGTGCGACAGTGCTGAAAGCTGAAAAGTGGCATGGGCAGGAAGGGGGGATAAGTGCCCGGTATTGAAGTGGTTAAACTGCGTAGTGGGTTCTTTACTGTTAGAATGATAAGGTTGTGAAACACCCTTCCACGATCGGGTAGTGTCACTAGTTTAAAAAAAAACTTTTAGATGGGCATCCTATTGAACACAATATACAGGAATATGGGAAGTGGCAGAGACATAAATACACACACACCTACACAGGTTGAACTAGATGGACTGATGTCTTTATTCAACCATACCAACTATGTAACTATGAATCTATAGGTTAGTTTACCTTGTCATGTTTTGTGAAAAAGTGAACTAACCCTTTAGGGATGTATTCAAATATTACAGGGCTACATTAATGTGTGTCTTTTTATCTGACTGGAGTTTTATTCTTTAAAATATGTTGACTACATGTGACAGACAGGAAACCCCCTAATCAGAGGTTCCGAATGCCACATGTCATCAATCTATCTTTTTCTTTAAAGAAATTTCAACCAAACACCTCTTTTTTTCCAGATCCAGCATTTCTTGGAATCCTTTCTATGATCAGGTAACCATACAGAAGAAAATATCATCAATTAAAAAGGACCACTGAATAAACAGGACAGCTGAATTACAAAAACTGGACTGGAGAAATCTGGACTCTTTACGGGGATTCGTATCTTAGATCAGCCCTGGTTGGGGTGTCTTTTCTGAAAACACTTCCAGGGTAATGTTCTAGCACTGGCTGGCTGTGTAGCTCTGGATCCTACATATCCCTGGAAATTCTGGAGCATAACACAAAGACACTAGTGGACAGAACCTTCTTACAAAAATATGTGCAATTCATTTTAAACTACAGATGAAAAACCTCATCTTTAAAGACAATCAGGAATAAGGACTTAGATTTAGCATTGCGATGCTTTTTCGTATCTAAGTGCATTTTCATTTTAACATGCACTGGATTAATGGGGGGGGGGGGGGATTCCAGCTTACACAGTTTTGTTTTAAATCAATGCAAACTGTTTTGTTTTACAGTGTGATGTACAGTATATGGTGTTAATTAACTGAGGATATAACACAATAAAATATTAATCTTACCGAGGATCGATCTGTTATTGTTGTCAGCAGCCTTGGGTCTAATCAGCTGTGCCATTACTTGACCTCCAGCAGCATTAAAATGTACATGTTGGGCAGCATTCAAAATCCTGAAGCTATAATTCTGTACTGGAAAAGATACATTTATTACTGTGTTGTAAGATATAACATTGTGTTTCTGTTCTTTAGCAGCTGTCCATGTACTTTGCTAGGAGGCTTAACAAGTTCATTGAATGACTAGAATAACGGTATGCTGGGATTGAACCACTCAGTACATGAAAAAAAAAAAGGATTAAGGATCTATGTATATAGCCATAACTTGTTTTCCCATACGGTTTCTAAAAGGCTTGTTTTACGAGATTGTTAGCTACATCTATTGGACATAATGCGGTATTTTCCTGATTCAGTTATTTCAGGAAAATACTGCATTATGGCCACCAGATGGAGCTGATAATCATAGACAATAAACCTACATGATAAAATAATGGGGAAAAAACTGGAGAAAAGTTGTTATGGCTGGAAAAATACTTGTGACATTTGCCAGTATTTTTTTTTTTTATGAATAGACTCCTATATGTGAGTAGAGAAGTGGTTTGAGCTACACAACCTCTGGTAGACAGAAAATATTTAAAATACAATCAAGTACCCCATCAAATAAAATCCGAATTCTACAGGAATTTTCTTCATGGTTCACTTAAAGTTGAAGTCTGTGCCGTGGTAGGGGCTGTTGCTGCAATGTGCAAGTATGCACGGCACTGCACACATACCTTACAAGTGTGCCTCCCTTCACACAGAACACAGGAACAGAGCTGTGGCTGTCAATCACAGGCTGTGTGCTGAAGCTGCCCCCATCACTTTTTTACCTTTTGGTGTCAGGAAGACCTGACAGTAGTGATGCATGCAGATAGAAGAGGAATAAGCCAGAAGAAAAAAAAATTAAATATAGTGCTCTGGACGACTCACCTAAATGGGGGCTCCTGTACTGTGGCTATGTTGGATATGGAAAAGGCCTTCAATATAGTGGAATGGGCATATCTGGAAAGTGTTGCGTCAGATGGGGTTTCCCTTGTGCTTTTTTGCTTGGTTGCAACCCTTTACTTGAGACCCTTGGCGAGGATACAGCTGGGTGGACTTCTTTTGGCTGCCTTTGGTTTGCAATGTGGCAATAGACAGGGGTGCCCCCTCTCCCCGGCCCTCTTTGCTGTGGCGATGGAGCCTATAGAGGAGGCCCTCCGGGTCTCCCCTGATCTTGTTGGTTTCCAGGTGGGATGGTTGGAGGAGAGGGTGGCCCTTTATGCAGACAATTTGTTATTGTTTCTCAATGATGCTGGGCTTTCTCTCCAGGGAGCACTGTCACTCATGAACTCATTCTCTAATTTCACGGGTCTGAAAGTTAACTGGCATAAATCATTGCTCCTTCCGGTGGATGCCGGAGCCTTGGCTTCCACATTCCCCGATTCTCCCTTGCAGTGGGTCGATAAATTTACTTATTTGGGGGGGGGGTGGTCTCCGGGTTGGCTATGGAGTATGCTGAACTGAATCTCCACCCCATTGTCACGTACCTGGCTGCGGAGCCTGACGTGGAGAGGAGGCGTCCTCTTACTACTCCTGCTCGGAGCTCCAGATAGTGGGAACAGAGGGCGCAGAGCCAGGAGTGGCACAAGTGCCGGATAGGTCTGGATCTGGCGGCAGGTAGGTGGAGACCCAGGAGATCCGGATGCAGGCCCGGTGTGGATGCAGGCATATAGGTGCAGCAGCAGGCAGGTATGGCGGCAATCAGGATGCAGACTGGGACTGGACACAGGAGTGTGTATGCGGCAGCCGGCAGGTATGGCGGTGACCAGGATGCAGGCTGGGACTTGACACAGGAGCGTGGATGCGGCAGCAGGCAGGTATGGCGGTGACCAGGATGCAGGCTGGGACTGGACACTGGAGCGTGGATGCGGCAGCAGGCAGGTAAGTATGGCAGCTATCAGGATACAAGCCAGGTGCAGATACAGGTAAGTAAGTGCAGCAGAGTCAGACAAGCCGGGTCAGGATCAAACGAGCAAATCAAGTACAAGGGAGCAGGCAAGCGGATAGTCAGGGATAGCCGGGGGTGGTGCAGGGGGAGTTCTTTCTTAGTCAGGGTCAGATCAGATACAGGCAACAGACTATATATATATATATATATATATATATATATATATATATATATATACACACATATCAGTGATATGTGTATATATATATATATATATATATACACACTGCATATTGAAATGCATTTTTATTACAAAATATATGAAAAATATTTTTAAAAATACATTTCAAATATACTGTATGTCTTTAAAAATACAAATCTACATTTTTGAAATGCATTTACAAATACATGTAAAAATATGTTAAAATGACTTTTTTATATGTTAAAAAACATCTGAAGAATATATTTAAAAAATATATATTTTATAACATATAAAACATAAAAAAGTCATTTTAACATATATTTTTACATATACTTTTATATATATATGTATATATATATATATATATATATATATATATATATATATATATTTATAGAAAAATATTTTTAAATATATTGAATATAGCCAAAATTGTAGCATTTCAAATATATGGCAATATATTTAGGAAGAATATTTTTTAAATATATTTTTCTTCTCTATATATTTCTCTATGTGGGAATACACACCAATTGAGCATGTGCAGCTTGCCACCAAGGCTGTGTTCTATCAGCAGATGGATTGGGGACAGCAGAAGAAGGGGAGGATCAGAGAAGACAGGATCAAACATCCTTTTTGCACAATGCAGAGAATTAACCCTTTCAGTTTCACATTGAGTATAACAAGCATGCTCTACTGCATATACACACTAATATTACTGTTCTGGGTTCAGTAACACTTTAAACTAAAAAATGCTGAGGGTTTAATTCTACTTTAACCTGTACAGTAGTAGCTAGCAACTTTACGAAAACAAAAAGATTGCAGTAAACTTTCGGCTTCTTGCAAACAGGAAATTTAGCCGCAAACACATGAAGGAAATGCATAGAGGAAATAACTGTACCTGATTTAAATGTCGTAAGTCACTGCATAGGTATTAACATACCAACACAGTGACAACCACATGCTGGTTTATAGAGAAAACTTTCTGCTCAGTTTCCATATCTTTTCCATTTTAATTTTATTCCATGCAATGATATTATTGAATTCTAAGCAGAACATCAAGTAAAACAAAAAGGTAAGAATGTTGAGCTGTAGAGGGACGAGCTCCGCAGCGATAGCACATGTGCCCAGCAGAGGTCATCCAACACCACGGTACTGAGTGAACGCTTCATTAATAAACAGTGATGTGACTACAGAATGTTAGGATGGTCTAGGCATATTTCACAGTCAAAACGACAACTTAGTAGGAATTACAGGCTGGGGCTTCTTTGATGTACTTGGAGACAGAAATAGCTCTGAGACTCACGAATGGATGGGATACCCATTAAAAGTGACTAGGACAGGTTCTTTGTGGCTTTCATCATATTTACTTGTTGGGAAAGGTAGGCCACCCCCATGGCAGATGCGAAGTTGCTTGTGTAACCCAACCATGGCAGCATTCATCTCCTATGCTGCGAAACAAGCATAGCCCCCCCCATGGGTGGGGGGGCGGGGGAAAGGGGGGTTAAGCGGTTCTGTTTTTGAAAATATGGTACATGTCTCTTACATGCAGTGTTCATACTTTCAATACCAGCTACAGATCTGTCCTCATTAAAAGTGATGTATGTAAATGAGGTGCCAAATATTACTTCTTTGAAGTCCCTGCTAACAAGAAAGATAAAAGGGATGCAATTTAACCCTCTCCTTTCAAGTCAACACAAGCTGAGCTGTCCTGCGCCTCTGCTAGCTGACGGCTGCATTTCCATCTCTGGAGCCCCGAGCCCATGCTGGATGTGGGAAGGGTGGGAGCGAGGGGACGTTTCATCTTAATCCCACATCGCTCTCTATCACGTCACCCTCTAGTCAGATTTACCTCCAGAGGAATAGGACTGTCAGAAGATAATATGCAGAGGGGATCTTTAAATATGGCTGCCCGCTGGGAATTTTCTAAGCAAATGTTTTATAATTGAGCCTGGATTATTGGCTGGCAGATTTAACCCACTTTTTCCAGACGCATGCTGTATTTAAGATTCAGTGGATGTTTAGCAGTAGTTAAAGTAAATCTAAACAATAATTGGATGACATTTAGTTTGTTTTACACAGTGTATTGTAAGCGATTGACTTTTTTAAAATCCCATTTTGCATCTCAGTACTGCTGATCTCCCCCTGGCACTCATGACCCTTACTATCTACATGCACATGCTTCAGTATTGGATGTATATCATTGTTCTGGACTGGCTTCCTGATGGTGACAGCCCCAGACCATACCTGTGTAATGTATGTCACCACGATCCGATCAGATCTCCAGCAAGGGTGCATGTGACCGGGTGACAATGCAGCAGCACAATTTGGAGACACGTCTTCATGGCCGGATCACCAAGTATTTTTTTAATAAAAGTTATAGATTTTAACCACATCAAGTCCGGACACTTTTACCCCCTTCCTGTCCAGGCCAAATTTCAGCTTTCAGCGCTATCACACTTTAAATGACAATTGCACGGTCATGCAACACTGTACCCATATGAATTTTTTAGCATCTTTTTGAGACAGATAAAACTTTATTTTGGTGGTATTTATTCACCACTGGGATTTTTTTTTTTTTGCTATATAAATGATAAAGTCCAAAAATGTTGTAAAAAGGTGTTTTTCTTTTGCAAATAAATCTGTCTTCATAAATATTGGCCAAAATGTATTCAGTTATCTTTTTAGTAAAAAAAAAAAAAAAACCCAAATTAGTTTACAACCAAAAATTATAATTTTTCTAAATGTTTTACATTTTCATTTTATATTATTATTTATGTTTTTTTTTTTAACATACTGTCACCTTAGTAGTACAGTGTCAGTGGGGGGTGATGAAGAATTTTTTTTTTTTTTACACTGATTGCTTTTACACCCATTAAGGCTGTAAAAGCAATCATTTCTCCTTTTCTCTGGCTGCATTCTTGCAGCCATTGAGAAATAATGTGTGAGCTGTGATTGGTCACAGCTTGTCACATGGTACAAGGCTGTTGTGAATAGCCTGGTACCATGTGACCTCTGTGATCATTCACAGATTTCACATGTGGTAAGCAATGATGTCAGAAGTGACATCTTGCTTACTACTCTTCATGTGATCACTGATTGGCCAATCAGTGATCACATGATCGGGACCTCACACAGAGGTCCCGTACAATGATCCCAGGGAGCACGCACAAGCAGGGAGCGGGGAGGCCGTTTATAAATGGCCACCCACCCTTGCACTGCTCCCGTCCAGCTGGACGGGAAGTGCTTAATATAATTGAACAGCTTTTGGAATCACATGACTAGGGTATAAAATATGGCTTGTCTTTCTGCTGCTCTGACCATTGTTGCTATTCTTTGCTAAGATACTGAAGGGAACATTATTGTTAGCAGGAATTCATCTCTAGGGTTAAACCCTGTTTCCAGCTATTGAGAACCCAAAAGTGAGTTAGCCCAGTATCTTGACAGCCTATTCCAGCTCACCTGGGGAAAGGTATCTCAGTGCCTTAATGGATGGTTAAACTCTGGTCCTGCAGGACACTTGGGTTTACGTAAAGGGGTACTGTGCTTGATTATTCTTGATTATTCTGTTAACCGCCCTAGCGGTATGATTATGTTAGTATTTCTGTGCTCAAAGTGGTACATTGTTTTCAATGGAAATATGTTGTTTTTTTATTGTAGGACTGTAATTTTTAGGAATAACTCACTGAAATCTGTCCAAACAAGAGTCTAGTAAACATCCCGGGTATGATACAATTTGAAACACGAAATCATAAATTATAATATAATAAATAAATATATAAAAAAATAATATAATAATAATACATTTTATTCAATAATGTAATCAAACCAAAAACACTGAAATTTGAAATATAGCGCAAAGTTCGTACATCGCTGAGCAAAGTCGCAGAATCGTTTTCAGTGTCTGATGACGAATTTCCCCACAAATTATTATCACTCAATTATGCAAGTAGTTCTAATTTACTATCGCTGTTCTCTAGCTGGTCTAAAACCGATTTTGATCTAAAGGAGCGCTTTTTGGACGTCATGGACGTGTCTCAGTTTCCAGGCAGAAAGAACGGTAAAAATGCAGGCAGGACACAGGACAAAGCACTAGGGACAAAATGTATGTGAAATGGTTTGATACAGTAATGTAATACTATCAGATTTTAGTGTATTATGTGTATGTAAAATTTTGAAATTTTTTAATCTCCTGCCGGTTTCGTACCCGTATGTCCCGACGCTAGCAGGAAACGGAACCCAGAAGATGGATGCCAGCATCGGCTGGAGGACATGGCCGGGGACGTAACGGGAGGACAACGTGGGACCGCGGGACAAGGTGAGTGATCCAGGGATCCCAGAGCAACTCTGTAGTGTAATCCCGAGTGTAGCTCGGGGTTACCACTTCTGCTACTGAAACTTAACATCGAGCTACAATCGGGAATACCATCGGGGGGGGGGATTAAACCTTTCAGAGTGTGCTTGCACTAACTATACCCTGACCTCAATACAATGAGAATATTTGTTCACCTTAACCCCTTCACGCCTAAGGGTAAAACAAATCTTAAAGCCTAAGTAAAATTTTACAACTTTGACATGCGTTAGTAAAACTGTACATATCATCACAACTACTTTGTACATCCAGGTGATTATACCTTTTTTTTCAGAACAAATTGGGCTTTCATTTGGTGGTAAATGGTAAATGGATATCTCCTGATTTTTTTTATTATCAAAGGAAAACTGGCCCAAAATAGTAAGAAAAATAATCTTTTTTTTCTATTTAGCTGTGTGTTTCTTGTTACTACCATAACCTACCACCAAAGAAAAACCCAAAATACCTGTACTACAGCCCAGAAACAATAGCACTTTTTTTTTATACCTAAAACACACTGACACCACTTTAAAAAAAAAACAAATCCAGACCTTTGACCCTGACCTTTGACCCTGACCTTGACCTAAACACTAACCCTGGCACTGAACTAGATCAAACCTTGATCTAGGTATTTTTTCTTTATTTTTTCTTTTCTTTTTTAATATTTATTTAGTTACTTATTTTTTTGACAAACAGTTGGTTTTTTCCTCTCTGCAAGGAGAGAGAGAGATACAATGTATCTCTCTTCTCCATTCAGTGAGAAAAAAAACAAGGGGGAGGGCTGCACAGTGACTGATCACTGTGATAGCCAATCAGAGGCTATCACAGCAATCATGTGACCCAGAATTGGGAGTCCCGGGTCCCCAGTCATTAGAACAGGACCTGGGGCTCTCAGTGACACCTCTCTTTGTGCTGGGAGCGCGTTGTGCAGCACACTCCCAGCACAAAGACAGGTACTCAAATATGCGGCCCCATGCAAAAAAGCCCAGTTCTGTGAGGCCGCATATTTGTGTGACGTCGGCGTCAAGGGGTTAAACTGTGTGATTATTTTATGTGTAAAAGCCAGGGGGATCTCCTGGTCAAGGTTTCACGGTGGTGTCAGTAGGGGCTGTGCGTCAGGACACAGTTCTCACCATACTTCTGGTTTTGCTCTGTACAAGAAGTGATGTCACCCGATTCAGGCTGATGCTTTGCATCAGAGGTCATAGGTCTTCTTCCTTTAAAGATATATGAAAAAAATAGTTGCTTACTTTTAAAATTAGCTCACGGTTTAGCATATATCAAGTGAAAATAGGTATAGCTAAAAGAAGGCTATCCACAGATGTATCATTCTACTCATTAAACTTGTGGCTGATTTTTCCAACATCTTGTATGAAATATTCCTCCATTTACATAAATACATTTTTCTAATGAGAACATTTCTAGAGGAATTCCAGGTATGCATAGTTTATATACAGTATAGTTACATTGGTCCAGCTTGGACCAATGTAACTATGTATGTACCATACCTAGCAGACAATCCTGAAAGCTAGGAATCACTGAAGTACATTCCGCTACTCTGGTGATCTCTGCTTGTTTCCGGGTCCCGTGCTGATCTACATTCTGAGCACAGGAGGTCATCTAGTTGGCACAAACACCATTCAGAGAATGCTTTGCTTTGGATGAGTGCTATTTCACTACCCCACCTCTCCACCTAGTCCAGCAAGAGAACATTTTCAATGCATTCTGAAGATGCTTTGCATTCTCTGAATGGAGCCCATATTGAGTGGAGATCACTGGAGTAGAGGTGTTTTATTTCTAGCTTACAGAGGCATTGACCAGGTACGGTATATGCTTAGTTACACTGGTTCAAGCTGGACCAATGTAACTGTATAAAATATCCATACCTAGAATTCTTTATTAAAGAATATCTAGTGCCCTTTTTTTTACTTTGGAGTAGTGTCCTTGCCTGTTGGGGAGATTTCACTTTCTTGGAGAACCAATAGGAAGCAAGAGTAAATTGTTCTCCTCCGAGACAGTTATCACCAGAATAAGTGTCCTTATGGAACAAATTCTCGTCTATCTTTGTTTCAGGACAAACAGAGCTAGACAAATAAATTAGATTTTAATCCTCGGACTCACTAAAAAAAATTGGGCTGTAGACCTACTAACATTTGCAAAGTACACAAGCGACAGTTCCAGACATCAAGATGATTTCATATATAGGAAATTCTGTAAGTGTCACAATCACTTGCGCATGTGTATTGCAACTGATCATCATTAACTTGGGATGTAAAAATGGACAGGCAAAGAGACTGTTTACAGTATACAATAGCAATGGGTTGAAAACCTTTATAACATACTGCACTGTTACTGTTTGCAGGATGTTGATTGACTACAAGATGGCGGTGTTCTGCAGTTTAGATATCACGGAATTGAGTTTAGCAAGGTATTGTTGAACTTGTATGTTGAAGGCAGGACTGTTGTGCATGAACAGACGGAAAGCAAACTACATTAACCAGAGGAGCTGCGAAGGGGCGGGAGCCTTTATAACCAAAAGCCCAGGAACTTCCGGAAGGGAGGAAAGAGAGACTGTGTGAGAAGGAGGATTGATGCTGGTGCAGGGCTCGGTGTGCACAGACCGGATCGGTTTGCATTGGTGAGCAGGACGGAAGGATTAAGGATAGCTGGGATTGCTGACAAGCAGTAGAGAAGACCTACAGGTCATGGAATTGGTATTGTTCCGTTCTCAGAGGAACCAAGAGGACCAGGGGGCCCCCCAACTAAGAGACTGTTGTTCACTGAGCCCGGATTGCAGACTTGGTGAGACAGTTCCATGACCCAAACTGTTTTCAGTTACCAGATATTCTGTTCTTTCCTCAGTTATATCAGTGCAGCACACTTTGCATCACAGTTTACCACCTACAACACAAACTTCTTAGCCCAATTCAGCACTGAGGCCTACACTGCCTGCAACACAGACTTCTTGCCCAATTCAGTATTGAGGTCTAATATCTAATCTCTAACATATTATAGCCATAAAGGAGCTTGCTTCATCAAGTCAATTCCCCATCTACTGGAATACAAATTATATTGCAGTCCACTCCCGCCCCTTCTGCATCTATATTAATCCTTGCCTTCACCCACTCCAATTATGGCACCTTTTCTCTGACTTTGCCACCACCAGTCAGGAGAGTGTAGGGAGCCATAAGCCAGACAGAGACAGAAAGTGCAGGTAAAATCACACCTTTAATGAAATAGCAAAAATAACCTAGATCAGGAATGTAGTCAAAACAGAAGCCAGGGCTTGGATGCCAGAGTGGGTAGTCAGATGAGCCAGAGTCAGGAAACCAGAAGTCAGCATAGTCAGGAGCCAAAAATCAGGAACAGGAATCGGAAGAGAAGTCAGTCAGACCAAGTTGTACACAGGAACATAGGCAGGAACACACTGGAGATCATTAACCATGCATAGGCAAGGAGGAAATGGGCTAAGTTGCTAAAATAGCAAAAAGGGCTGGCTGTAGGCTGGAATAATGAGGCAGGTAATGGTATCCAGGTGAGTCACTGTGGAGATAACAAGTGGTTGGTAATTAACTGGCAGCTGAGCAGCTTCTGAGCACTGGAAGAAAAGATCTGCTCATTAAGAGCCCAGCTCTGACAGAGAAGATTTCTTCCCACCACTGTGTTTCCGTCCTCAACAAATCCTGTGCTCAACCAAAAAGGACCTTGAACTTAATGTGCACCAACTAGAGCCCCAACAAGCATGCAGAAGAGTTAACTTCTTTTTTTTTCTTATTCTGGGTGATATTTAAGGGGACATTAACATAAACCCGGTTTCTAGACAACTGAGAATTCAAAAGTGAGTTAGCCCAAATTCTTAATTACTATACTACAGCTAATTTTTGGGAAAGATATCTCAGTGCAGGGATTGACATTTAAACTCAGATCCTGCAGGACACTTTGGGCTTGTTTCAAAGGGCTGCTGTGTTTGATCATTTGGCTGAGCCTTGTAGTGTTTCTAGCAGCTGTACACAATTACTGTTATTTCTCTGTGTTTGTACCATTTTTTTTACCTCAATCAACATATTGATTCACCTTAAACCATGTGATTACTTTGTGTTCCAGGGCCAGGGGATTCTCCTGGTCAAGGTTTTACAGTGTTGTCAGCAGGGGTCGTGTTTCCAAATCAGGCTCAGAACAGACAGGGAACCCAAAAATACTTACCGGATCTTAAGGGGGTAACACTACACTTATATTTTACTTACCCAAAGCCACAGTCATATGACACTACTAGCCCAATCTTTATTCTTCTGGGGGTATTTCTTTGGGTATCTACATCACTGCTTGCATGCTTATTGGTAGAGGCTACACCTCCAGTGGGGTCCTCTCTAATAGGTTCAAGAGGCAGGAGAACTCACAGAGGTGATGAGAAATGTAATGCCAAGAAAATAACAAGCAGGGAAAATGCCTGGTCTCCACGGTGGGAAACTAACCTGGCTCCTAGAAGAAACTGTTACTTTGATGCATTACACAATGGGATAGCTTAGGAAGAGTTGTTTGGAATCAAGACTGAAGAGCAAGATAATTGATGCACTATTTAAATGTGATGTTTGTTAAGGAAAACAAAATGAGAGTGATACTGTATGGTATGTACAATGAGATGGCTCCATCTACCTTGTTCATCACTTCCTCAGTTCATCCAGGAGATCTGCAAAAAAAAAAATAAAAAAATCAGTGTTTGGTGCCTGAGTACCCAATCACTGGGCCTACATGAACAGACACACCTGTCTTTATGTAAATGCTGTGTTCAGAAAGCCACTATTTATATATCATTCTCCTGGGCTCTTAGAGTGGATTGGGGTAGCATGTAATACTATAAATGATTGGATTTCACAATACATGGTGGATGTTATACAATGTCACTGTTACTTTAAGTGTTTTTTTTAGCATAGGTTCACTTTAAAGATCTAACCCCAATCACAAAAAAATTGTAATTTAAATCCCAACTCAAAACAACAAAAAACCCTTTCAGTGAATCCCCTCCACACTGCAAGGGTTAAATGCTCATTAAGTCTAGAAGATTGTAGAAGAGGCTCTAATACTAACCTCCTCCTCCCTCCAGCAGGTTCCATTGATCTGCATGATCAGTCCTCTGCAGCCTTCTCTCTAAGCCACGCTCAGCCATGGTCTCAAACTTGCATTGTTCATGATGACACTGGGAGACTGCCTACAATGTGGAGCTTTAGGTGGAAAAGAGCAGCTCTGGAGCCTGGTGAAGCAGAGAGACAGGTACAGTAATTAATAATGCCTCTTGCTCTACCCCCTAAACTTAATAAGCATTTAACCCTTGCAATGTGGGGGGTTGGCCTACTACAAGTGTTTTTTGTTGTGCTCGAAGTTGGGCTTTCACCTCTTGCCGCCAACATGGCACATATGAGTCTATTTGTAAACAAGTTACAGCAACTAACTTTCAATGGAATGCTCCCAACTACTGTTTTCTGATCATGTGACTGCTGTGATAGCCAATCACAGAAGTCACATTATCGGAATGCCCTTCTATGCATCCCGGCATTTAGATCCAGTTACTTATATTAAAATTATGTACTATCTTGCCGGTCCCTATAATTAGCCAGTATATCAAAGCTCTGACAATATTGATGGAAGTAATATATTACAATATTAGCTATAATAATAAACACAATGCTCAAAGAAGCAAGGTCTTGTTTATTTACAAAGGAAGTAGAACACTAACAGAAATCTAAGCAAATATTACAGAGCTTAAAAAAAATAATGAAAACATTTTACGAAAGGTGGAAATAATATTTCTCAAGGAAAAAAAGGGTTTGCATCTATTTTAAAAGCACTAGTTTATATGTGTCGGTAGCTTGACTGATGGACATGCAGAATATCGAGGCTAATACTTACCCCTAATCCATAAAACCACCACCACCCTTCAACCTTCCCCCACCTAAATAAACACGCAACTCTCTTTTGGTGTAAAACCGGCCATAGCAGGCATTTATTTAACATAACTCTAACATAACACTTCTTACAGTACACTTAAATAATAACTGACAGTAATAATCCCAACTGGGTCAAAGGTCATCAAAAGCACCGTTACTCACATCCACAACTAGGCTGTATCTGACACCCAATGAAAGGCCCCCAGCTGATACTACACCGCCTCGGGGACAATACTACAGTTATGTAGTCCCAGATACAGCCAATGAACTCCCACAATACCTTATAATTGGGAAGGAACACCCATACTTACGATAAGCCCAACCCATAATCCACCAAATTGTCACTCCAGCACTGTCTTCAAAGACCCATCGACTCCTGCCACAGCACACGAGTGTGAACCCTTACACTCATGTAGCCCGCCAAACCCGTAACGCCCACTGTATACTATCCCAGAGGCCCAAAGACCACAAGTCACTGCCAACAGCATTGAGATGCACGCAATCTGCATGCAATTACTGCCAGGACTCCTCCTCCAACTCACGATGATGGACTGCTAGGCCACCATTCTGCACAAAAAACTGCACCACCTCCCTATTCACCTTTTTCCAAGCCCGGTTCAAGCCAACAAAGCCTGGCCACCCCCCTATCAAAACCCAATTGCCGACCCTCCGGCCGAACATTGGCCCGCTTAGCTCCCCAAAAGACATAAGAATGGCCCAGGATCCACACCAAACAGATATCAGAACCTGCAAAGAAAAACAAAGAAGGGAGGAGGTAAAACACCCTCCACAACGCCCCCACAACACAAAACAAAACACAAGAACGGACAGTGACAGGTACCTTGTAGACAAAACCAACACCACCAAAAGATCACCCACCCTTCACAAGAGCTGAGGACGCACGTATAACCGGAACCTATCCGAATCCCAATGCTCAATACGTCGAACGACGTGATCATCCAAACCCTACCGGGCAGCCTCCGTGGTCGCCCCAATGCGAAAAGAATGGAACGAGTAGTGCTCCGCACCCAACCCGGCAGACTGCAAACACCTTTTAAACACTGCCCCAAATAGGAAATGAGACAGTGTCACCCCATTCGCATGCATAAAGAAAACCCCAGGAAGATCGGGTCTCAACTCGAGAAATTTCTCAACAGCCTGAACAGGACAAATCCGGGACATTGGAATCTCGGACAGCTCAACCCAGGTGCCCCGAGCCAAGCGATCCATTTTCAACCTGCGCAGAAAAATAAGCAACCCACCACCCTGCAAGACCACCTCATCCACTATCAAACCACCCTCACCCCAATTGTTCCAACTAGCCAACTCCCCAACTCGAAAAGCACCAAAAAATGCTAGCACAAATGCCGCCCGGAACAAAGTCGCCTCAAACAACGAGGAACAAAGACCATCCAACTGGCCCACCACCGCATGGAGAATCTCAAAAGAAACTGGCCACCTAGAATCAGGAATTGAATGGCCTTTTCGGTATCCCCACAAAGCCTGCCAAACAAGGAAATCTTTGGTAACATTAATTTCAAGCATAAAGCCAGCCCCGCCAGCTTCCGGGACATCAAAGATGCTGAAACACCAGTTTCAAAGTTCCTATCGATGAAATAAAGCAGAAGGCACGAGGCATCATCCACCCCGAACCCACCCCCTACCTCACTTACCAGCTCCAGCTATTCCCTTTTCATAGAAGGCCCAAGTGGACACACAAACCGATGTTTGAATCAATGCCGTGGAAGAGGCAAGGCAATGCTCCACAAATGATTCAGGCAAGAGATACCGCACTGCTCCGCGTCCGGCACCAGCCGACAGAATCTGTCCCACTGAAAACGAGACAGAGCATCAGCAAATGAGTTTTCCACACCTGAAACATGAACAGCCGAAACAAAACAATTAAGACGTAAACAGTCCAGAACCAAACGTTGAAGCAAACGAACCACCGGCCTAGAAGAGGCCGAAACACTGTTAATGGCATGGACCACACTCAAATTGTCAGAACGAAAACGAATCCGTTTATTCCGAAAAACGGCACCCCACAAAGGAATAGCCAAAAGGATCGGGAAAAGCTCCAATAAGGTCAGATTGCACAACAAACCCGCCTCCCTCCATTGCATTGGCACCCGCGCACCACTGACCCTGAAAATAGGCCCCAAAACCAGCAGAGCCCACCGCATCCGTAAATAGTTCCAGATCAAAATTAGACACGGCCCCATCCAACCAAAGTGATCTGCCGTTGTAGAAATCGAGAAACGTCCTCCACACACCCAAGTCGTCCTGTAGCTCCCTATGCAGCCGAACCCTGTGATGCGGGGCCACCACACCAGCCATGGCAGCCATCAAGCACCTTGAAAAATATACGCCCCATGGGCATGATGCGGCAAGAAAAATTCAACTTATCTAATAACGACTGTAAATCACAAAGTCGAATTTTTCTGCACTGACCCACTGCAGTCACCAACCCCCGGAGCTCCTCCAATTTATCCAGAGGCAAACGACATTCCATGGCCTCCATATCAATAACAATGCCCAAAAAACACAATTCAGTGTGTGGACCCACCATCTTATCCAGAGTCAAGGGAACGCCAAAATACTCTAACACATGCTCCACCGTGCTCAGTAGCGACGCACAGATGGAACTTCCCAAGGGGGCCAATGCACAAGAAATCATCCAAATAGTGGATGACGAAATGCGAGCCCAGAAACATCCCTAATCGCCCTTTCCAGAAAAGAACTAAATGTCTCAAATAGGGAACAAGAAAGAGCGCAGCCCATAGGCAAACAACAATCAACAAAAATGCGCCTGTGCCATTTACAACCCAGCAAACGGAGACAACTAGGATGAACCGGGAAGAGGCGAAACGCCGCCTTAATATCAGTTTTTGCTAACAAGGAACCCCGACCATACCGCCGCACCCACGAGACCACCGAATCGAAAGAAGTGTACGAAACGGTACACACAACCGGGTCAATAGCATCATTGACCTAACCCCCCGCGCGGATGCGACAGGTGATGGATGAGTCTATATTTATTGGGTTCTTTTTTAGGAACAACACCCAATGGCAAAATTACCAGATCAGGCATTGGCGGGTCAACAAACGGGCCAGCCATGCGACCCAAGGACACCTCCTTGTCAAGTTTAGCAAGGACACTGTCCTGATGCAGCCGCACCGATCTTAAATTATCCGCTGCAGGAGGAACAACCACCAACGCACATGGGATCAAAAAACCCTCTGCAAAACCCTGCCGCAACAGGCAAGCCGCCGCCTCATCAGGGTATCGCTTTAAAAACGGCAACATCCTTCCTACTCTCACCGGAGTCATCCCTTTTTCCAGCGTCACCACCTCTCCCCCTTCCCTGTTTAAAACACCGGGACAATGGATGGGACGCCCCACAACCCGAGCACTCATGACGGAATCGGCAGCCAGACCCAAACTTGCACTATTCCTCGTTGAATTGCCAGCAGTATCCTTTTCTAAGTGCTGCTGGTTGCGCAAGAGAGGCTGCACCTCTGCCCCTGCCCGTAAAGGGATGAGCTGTGGTCCGCACAGGCGTCATCAGCTTCATCCACAACCCAATATCCTTGTGGTCCCACTGCAAAGGCGACCGAACCGCCATACGTTGACAAAACTGCTCATCATAACACAACCACGCGATGCATGAAGATCTGTCCCGGCTCCTGAGCCCGGGCAGCTCACAGAGAGGACGTCAGCCGCCACCGCACTAGAGCCCAGAGCCGGATCATCGCTCCCTCGCTGGGCTCGCTGGGAGGCAGAGGAACTCCCAGCAGCCGAAGCGCCATCCTGTGACAGGGGACACTAGCCGGCTCCAGGAACTGGGCAGCGCACAGGGGTGACCTCATCAGCCCCCGCCCACCCGCAATGTGCTCGCTGGGTGGCCGAGGAAGGCCCAGCAGCCACAGGCAGGAGCAGGAGATGCCAATTCCCGGCTCCAGTGCCTGGGTGGCACACGGGGTGACGTCATCATCTGCCGCATCCCCAGAGCTCCGAGCCACCAATCCCTGCCCACCCTGGGCTTGCTGGGCTGCCAATGAAGGCCCGCAGCTGCCATCCCGGGCTGCTGAGCGGCAGCATCCACCTGGGCTAGCCACAATCCCGGAGAGCTGGATCCTCTTCTCTCAGGGGGTGTAGTCCCAGCCCCCCCCCGGAGGCCGCCTGTCATGCCCCGCACTTCTCCTGTGCAGGGCCGCCACTGCTGCAAGCCCGGAGCCCGCAGGGCCAGTCGCATGGTCCCGAGAAGAAGGGGTTCCGCCAGTGATGAGGATTCCTCCAAGCCCCCCCACCAGGAAAAGCAGACTGACTCTTCACTGGCGGGGCCGGAGAGTCCCCTAAGGGTCTCCCAGAGCGGCGCCGAACCCGCTCTGTCACCTCTGCGATAAAGCGCACTGGAGGCACAGACCGCCGAGCACGTGTGAGCCAAAGAGATGGGCCTGGTGACATGGGCCTGGGTCCTTGCAGCATTTCTGACAGCCTCTCACGCAGCCACCCCGAGACATTTGCTTCCGCCGCTGCCCGCAATTGGGATAGCATCCCATCCAGGTCACTCATGGCCTAGTTTTTCTTTGCAGGTATCAGAGAAGGATGAGAAACCACCCCCGTGCTGACACAAGCTCTGACTGACTTCCGACTGACTTCCGACAAGACCCATCCCACCTCCTAATCCTGGTAAGACCACCCCTCAAGGTTGCGTACTCCAATCAGGTAAGTAACCACCCCCTTACCTCCTGCATATACTCCCACCCAAATACACGCTACGCCTCGTCTCCACGCCCCAGTCATGCTGGCCCTCCCTTTTAGCTTTGCTCAGTCCAGGCCCTGACTTGAATTGTAAATGTGCTGTGTTGCCCATGGGAATCCTATAAGGTACGTCCTTTGGGGTTCCACTCCTGGGGTGGCCCTCCACTGACTATTTCCTCTCTAGAAGCCCCTAAATGTAATCCAGCCTGGCTTGACCAGGATTCAATGGCTTATCCAACCCTGTGCTTTAATAATTCATTGGTGGATTGTATAATGTGCAACCGGTTTGAAATGTATAACTACGTCAATTTTTTAGGTACAAGAAATATAGCTTGTGCTACAAAGTGGGTCTAACTTACTAAATAAACAGCAGCAAGGATACATTTGCTCTGCTACCCTACCACTGTGAGCTTACATAGGCACATGGATGTATGTCTACTAAGCGAACACAACCTCTGAACCTAGCAAATCATACACTGCTGTTCAAGGTTTAAGAAAGGATTTCAGAATGTTGACACAAAAAAAAATTGTGTGAATATTTATCCAATCCTGTCCAAATGTGATGAGTAAACAAGGATTTCCCTTGCACACGAATAGATATTGAAGTGAATGTTTACACATTTGTGTGAACATTCTCAAATCCTTTTAGTAAATCCACCTCAGTATGTATGGTGCAGTTCTAGTTTGTGTGTTGAACATCAGAATAATTGCGCTTTTCTGTCTTCTGGCCTGATAAGGTGCACTAAGGAATGTGATGTCAACATGTTGCCTGATAATGAAAAACAAAATATTCAGCATATATTTATAACTGAAATCGTTTGCAAAAGCAGCAGCATATAAAATTTTGCTCAGTATTATCTGCACATGCCCACTGTGTTACACCTAGCACAGTGTGCACTATGGCTTATTTACTTTTTTAATTTTTTTACACTGACCTTTTAACTTGTGTAGCGATACCCCGAAAGAGACGCTGAATTTCAGGCCTTTTCCACCATACAGCACCCACAGCCAGGCAACAGGAACTTTCCACGCACTCCAAATGGCTCCAGAAAACAGTGTAGGGGTTTGGATTTTTTCATTTTGTTTAATTTTTAGCTAGAATTTGGATAGGGAATAGGGATGCATGGGATGCCCAGAACTGAAGTTCCAGAAAACAGGGGAAGGTAACAGGGCCTCAGCCCTTGAAGCACTGCACAGTCAAAACACAAATTAAAGTAAAACTATAAGCAAAACCTTTTTTTTTTTTTTCATTTTGGATATTTTAACCCCTGTCAGAATTTTTCCCACTATCTGTGTCCCATTGCGGATATTCACCATCACTTCCTGTCCCATAGTCAAACAAGAAGTGATAGGAAAACCCTGCAGATTAAGGGTATTCCTTGGGGACCCCCAGGGCACCAAAACTAGTTTCCCCATTAGAAGATTTCCCCTCTATTACTTTTCTGGGGACAACCTAAAATTTGGTATTATCTTTTACTTTCACTTTCAATTATAATGGTATATAGCAGGGGTCTTGAATAAAAATTTATGGAGGTCTGGTCAGCAAAATTTCCTTCCAGGAGAGGTCCAAACCTGGTTAGCGATATAACACATCACAGTCCCCCAGTGCATTGTGATCTTTAGCATACCTTTCACACTGTAGTCCCCTCTACATCACAGTCCCCTCTTTGAAGAAGTCCCACAGTGTCCTTTTTTCCCTTCACATCACTGCCCCCCTTTACATCACAGCACCCATTAACACAACACAGCGCCCCTTAACACAACAGCAAATATATACCAAAGACGGGATGTCTCTTTGCCTGACAGGGATGTCTCTTTGGTGGATGGGGATGTCCCTTATTGGACTGGGCTGTCTCTTTGCTGGATTGGGATGTCTCTTTGCTGGACCCAACTGGGCAAAGAGACAGCACAGCCCAGCAAAGAGACATCGCCGTCCAGCAAAGAGACAGCCCATTCAGCAAAGAGATGGGTCATGCAACAAAGAGACAGCCTGTCCAGCAAAGAGACAGCCCATCCAGCAAAGAGACAGTCAAGTCCAGCAAAGAAACAGCCCAGTCCAGCAAAGAGACAGCCCAGTCCAGCAAAGAGACAGTCTGTCCAGTAAAGAGACAGCCCAGTCCAGCAAAGAGACAGCCTGTCCAGCAGATACAGCTCATCCAGCAAAGAAACAGCCCATTCAGCAAAGAGACAGCCCATCCATCAGAGAGAGCTCCATCAGCCGCCGCTACAAACCTGTCACAGTGTGCCGGCGGGTGAAGAAGAAAGGCGGCCATTGTCCCTTCAGAGCAGTGACCGGCTGAGGAGGTGTAACTGTGTCAGCGGCGCTTCCTGCTTGTCACTGGAGTCGTCACTTCCACTCCTCCTGTTGGCCCTGCTTTAGGCAAATGGGAACAGAGGAGAAAAAAGAAAACTAATGTAAACACCACATTGTTGGTAAGCTGTGATATATTTCATTTTATGGTTTTTGGATTAATACCACTTTAACAATCTACATTTGTAAGTACTGATTAGCTCAGGCTTATTCGGTTCCTAGTCCAAACCTATGTGAGTGAGCTGCTGAACTGTCACTGTACTGGTCCAATTATCTGCAAAAGAGGAGATACACGTATACATGCCCCTTGGGAATATCCCGGAAGATGATTGGCCCAGTAGAGGCGACATATTCCTGATAGTCTGAACACAGATGAACGAGCCTAAGATACAAGACACCCAAGCTCCTCACTACTTGTAAGTAAATGAATGATGTGTACGCTGTTGTCTGTGCACACGTGTCTACAAGTGCATAGTAAATACTGTGAAGTTGCGATTTCATCATCAATGTGGTGGCATAAAAGTACAAGCCAGTAAATTAGGCCTAGCGCACTGTGTTAGATGTTCCTGTATCCATCTGATATACAGTGCATTCATAAAGATTTTTTGCCAACACCCAGCAGGCTTTCATGTGTTTTGCACTGAGGAGAGGCTTCTGTCTAACCACTCTACCATAAAGCCCAGATTGGTGGAGGGCTGAAGTGGTGGTTGTCCTTTTGGAACTTCATACCATCTCCCCACAGGATCTCTGGAGCTCAGTCAGAGTGACCATCTGGTTCATGGTCACATCTCTTACTAAGGCCCCTCTCCTCCGACTGCTCAGTTTGTGACCAGCTCTTGGAAAAGTCCTGGTTGTGCCAAACTTCTTCCTCTTGAGAATTATGGAGGCCCCTGTGCTCTTGATAACCTTCAGGGCAGCAGATATTTTTTTGTTGCCTTCCCTAGATCTGTGCCTTGCAAAGATCCTGTCTCTGAGATCTGCAGGCGGTTCCTTTGACCTCATGGCTTTTGCTGATACAGTATGCATTGTCAGCTGTGAGGCCTTTTCTAGAGAGATGTGCACCTTTCCAAATTACATCCAATGAATTTAATTTACTACCAGAGGACACCAATCAAGGTGTAGAAACATCTCAAGAGAAATAGGAGACACCTGAGCTAAATTTCAAGTGCTGTTGCAAAGGGTCTGCATACGTATGCCAATGTTATTTGTAAGTTTTTCCTTTTTCTTACATTTTTAGACATTTCTAAAATTCTATTTTCACGTTGTCATTATGGGGTAAAGAGTGTAGACCGATGAGAAAAAAAAATGAATCTGAACAACTGTAGTATCAGGCTGCAACATAACAAAATTGAAAAAAAGTGAAGGGGGTCTGAATACTTTATGGATGCATTGTAGGTATTGAGAAAATTCAGTGTGTATTATAACATTTATTGTATGATTTTGATTTGTCTTCTCCACCAAGCAATACCTCCTATATTATTAATATGGGTGGCCTTACAAAGTAATGCTGTGCTATTCAATGTAACGTTCCCTATTACTTCTGCTGTGATTCTGTGATGAATGAGAGTTTTGCTGTATGGTGTGATGTGTGTCTTGAGTTACGTATTAGTGTTCTTAGGATGTGTGAATGCCATAGCAGCCAGAGGGACGTGTGTTGTGTTATGCAGTTTGCTATGTGTGATAACATCTCCTGTGTGCGTTGTGTGTGTTGTGGTACACCGTGAGATGTGTGTGGTCTATGGATCACTGGACTTAAAGCAGTGAAGCATCAGGTTTAATTGGTGCTGTGGAGAGGAGGTTTCCATGGTAACAACACATCCCATCTCTGCAGTGCGCTACGGTGGGGTAGGACACACCCCGGAGTGAGGGATGGGGAGAAGGAGAGAGGAAAAGAGGAAGAAAAAATTAGAGGAGTGAGAGATAGCTAGAGGATATCATGAGTGGTGAGATATGGTGGAAAGTGAGTTTAGTGTGATAAAAGAAAACAATAGTATAATAAACAGAGGAGGGAGGGGGGCATATCACATAGAAATGGAAAGAATGCAAGATATGTACATATATAGGACAATGTACTGACTTCTCAAATCCTTATTGGCTGCCTAGGAAAAATAATTAGTTCATGTTCTCTAAATGGTGCTGCCAGGGATTTGCTTTTATGTTGTCTGTCTTTTAAATATATTCAAATTCTTTTCTATTAAGTAGAATTTGTATTTGATGTATTATTTACCTATTATTTATTACAGGTATTTAGGATCAATATCCACATTTATTTTTGTGTATTTTCAGATGCATGTTGAATGTATATAAATGTATATACTGTATGTATCTCTTTTCTATATGTACAGTATCTCTCCCCATGTCTAGGTGTGTGGACAATGTAGGTAAATCTATCAATAGGGTTTAAGTGTTTCTGTCTGTCACTGATCAAGATGCATGAAGATGAATCCTGCTGCTGTGTGTGCAGGAGGGAGGACAGGAGACCTGCCACCAAGACTAATGGGGGGAGGCATGAGGTGAGAGAGGAGATTGTAAATCACATGCTGAATAAGCCAGATCCTGCTGTCACTCTGCCATGAGCCAGGGACCCATTTAGGACATGTGGCCATGTGTGAGGATTGTATATTGTTGTGGTAACACGTGTGACCCTAAATTTCCAGGGACATTCTGTTTATGGGTTTTTGCAGCTAAGGCCATCAGGTGCAATGTCACTTTAGCCACTTGTTCTCGGGACGATTTACTCCCACTCCCACTCCCCCTCCCCCCCTTCCTTCATGACCAGGCCATTTTTTACTATACGGCACTGCACTACTTTAACTGACAATAGAGCGGTCATACAACACTGTACACAAATTAAATTTATATATATAAGTGTATATTAATTGGTTTGCATGAAAATTATATTGTCTACAAACAATGGTGTATACATACTGGAATTTGCATTTATTAATTTATTTTATACAAGTAATGGCAGCTAGAGGCTAGGTTGCTAGAGGTTACTGTACATTATTACTACTCACTGACATACAATAAATAGCAGCTAAACTAAAAAAATGGTTGCTAGAGGTTACTGCACATCCTTACCACTCACTGATTGGTTTGCTAGAGGTTACTGCACATCATTACCACTCACTGAATGGCTGCTAGATGTTACTGCACATCATTAACGCTCACTGATTGGTTGCTAGAGCCCACCGCACATTATTACTGCTCACTGATTGGTTGCTAGAGATTACAGCAGATCACTACTGTTCACTGATTGGTTGCTAGAAGTTACTGCACATTATTAACACTCACTGATTAATTGCTAGAGGTTACTGCACATCATTACGCTCACTGATTGGCTGCTAGAGGTTACTGCAGATCAGTACTGCTAACTGATTGGTTGTTAGAGGTTACTGAACATCATTATTACTCACTGATTGGTTGCTAGAGATTACTGCACGTCATTACAACTTACGTATTGATTGCTAGAGGCTACAGCACATCATTACAGCTCAATGAATGATTGCTGGAGGTTACAGCACTTAATTAAGTCTCATTGATTGGTTTCTGAAGGTTACATCAAATCATCTCCTCACTTGATGGGATCAACAGTGGCAGTGGTGGGGGGATGGGATAAGTGTCAGTGCTGGGGGGATGGGATGAGTGACAGTGCTGGTGGGGGGATAGGCTTAGTGGTAGCGCTTGGGGATGGTACCGGTGTCAGTGCTGGATGGGGATGGGAGGTGACATTTCTACGATGACCTCCAATGTTAGAAGGGATTTACACTGATGACCATTGTAACGGGGATTTACACTGACCACCAGTGTAAACACAATTCTCCACTTACCGCCAATGTAAAGGGAAATTTACACTGAACATCAATGTAATAAGGAATTTGCACTGACCACCAATGTATTGAAGAATTTACACCAACAACCTATGTAATGGGGGATTTTACACCAGCAGCCAATAAATTTCAACACTGGCAACCAATGTCAGGAGGAATTTACACTGGACACCAGTTTAAGGCGGGCTTTTACATTCACCACCATTGTAGGAGGATTTGACAGTGACCACAAATGCAAGTTAGGATTTTTTACTGACTACAAATATAAAGAGGAGTTTCTACACTGGCCACCAATATACAGGGTATTTACACTGACCACTAGTGTATTAGGAGTATTCACAGGGACCACCAATGTATGGAGGAATTTACACTGATCATCAATGCAAGGGGGACATTCAGACTGACCACTAGTGTGAATGAAAGGATTCAAACCATGCCCCAATGTAATGAGAAGACATACACTGACCACCAATGTAATTGAGGCATTTAACCTATGTTCACATTTGTGCGTTTTGGGAAAGCACGCAAAATAGCTTTCCTGACACCACAGAAACATCCTGACCTTTAGCAGATACACAGCAGTGCCATTAATTTTTAATGACACCCTCACGCATCTGCAGAAGTGCGCATTTTCACGTGCACCAAAATGCATGGTGCTGTGGCACTGTGTGGCTCGATATAATTTTGAAAACTTTCCCCTTTTGTAGCTACACTTGACGTACATCTTCCACCTATCCACCTTGTCAGTATACTTTTGCATCCTAAATTTCCCTGCTAACCTCTGCACCTCCGTCCTCTCCACTCCAACCCCCACCCCCTCCCCCACACACCTTAACTCTACATGCCTCCTCTGCTCATCTTTGCACCCACCTTCCTTACCTCTGTACATCCCCTCCTTGCTCACCTCTGCACACCAAACTGTAATTCCTTTTCTGCCTACCTCTGGCCACCACTAGAGGGAGACTCCACTCCAACCAGCTGGCTGACCACAAATGAATCTTATATACAATCTGGTGAACTCTAAGGGTTGGGGAGCAGTCTAGCAATTTTCACACCCTTCTAGGATTCCTCCAGCTACCTACAGCTGGGCCTTGTTAGGAGGCAGTGGGTGTGGCTGCTGCACAGACAGCTTGTGAAGCAGAGAGTGAGGCTCTGCAGCTTTCTAGGCCCAAAACCAAGCCTGGGGCTAGATTTATTGTTTAAGCCCTTGGCTGGATGGCCGAGCCCGGCCATGACCCGGGTGGGGGACACCCCCCAGGGCAGAGTACCAGTCCTAATGCTATCGAGGACTTGGGAAATGTGCCAAAAAGGGGTGAGTCGTACACCTCTTATCGTGGGAGAGTGTCAGCTCATGTGGCCCGTATCGGGAGGGAGGAAGAGAGACTGGCAAAGTTGAAGCTGAAGCTACGGAAGATGAAGGCCAGTTATGACCGTGTGTGGAGCAACAAGCGACAGGCAATGAGACCCGAGCTAGACTCGCTGGAGCTTGTTGTCCGCCAGCAGAGCTCCCTTGTCACGTCGCTGAAGCAGGCAAGCGGGATCCTCCGCGAAAAATATGTGAATGAGGACCGCTTCAGGCTTGCTCGGGAGCGGTCATTAGCTGCGGCCAGGGGACAGCCTGGAGGAGAGACCTCGTCTGGGGATCAATCAGATCCCCCTGGTGTGTCATCCCCTGCAGTGGAGTGTGCCCCGGAGTGTTCCGGCGGGAGGAGACCAGTGAGTGTGGAAGAGTCGCAGGGATCCATCCCTGCTCATCAGCAGCAGCAGCAGGAGAAACAGCCAGAGTGGGGGACCCAGGAGGATCCCAATGAAGTGCCGTCCGGCTTACGATTCATTTCGAAAATGGAGTCCCCGCTCAGTGGAAGGCAGTTTGTGTTCACTTCTGAGGAGTCTGGAGAGGATGAGGATACCTGCCCAAAGCCTGCCAAGCTGATTCCCAAGGTCAAAGCGATGTTTGTGCGGCTGGAGCGGATCCCCAGCTCAATGATCCCTAAAGACCAGGTGATGGAAGTAGCGGCAAAGCCGGCAGGAGAGCCGCATGCAGGGACTGTGAGTAATGGATCTGATCAGTGTGCGGTGCTGGCAGGGGCAGATGTCAGCATGCCTGTGAGTGCAGATGCCATCCTGCTGGTTAATGCAGGAGTCGGCCTGCCGGTAATTGCAGATGTCAGCCTGCCAGTGGGTGCAGGGGCCGGCTTGCTTGTGAGTGCGGACGTTAGCCTGCCGGTCAGTGCAGGTGTCAGCTTACCGGTGAATGCAGATGTTAACTTGATGGGGTGTGTAGGGGATGGTTTGCCAGTGTGTGCAGATGTCAGCCTACCAGTTAATGCTAATGTCAGCCCGCTGGTTAATACTGATGGTAGTCTGCCAGTTAATACAAATGTCAGTCTGCCGAGTCCAGTGGATGTGGTGAGCCCCCCTCCTGTGGGTGGCAGGGTACTTAGTTTCTCTGCTGCAGTGAGAGGGGGAAGGAGTGTGGCAATGTCATCTGAGAGGAGTGGTGGAGGTATGGGTGTAAAAAGGAGGAATGTGGTCCAACTGAGATGGGAAGAAGGGAAGTGGTTGGCCGCTTAATGGAAATGGGGTTTAGAGCACAGGAAATTTTTGCTTTTATAGCCCCGGCGGGCACAGGGGAGTATGATATATCCTTTCAGAAGGCAGAAAGTTTAGATGTGTTTTTGATCCGTTATGAGAAGGATTGCAAGGGGACCCCAAGGTGGGAGGGGCTAGTCCCAAAAGTCATCTCAAGGCAGTCATTGGTGAAGAGTGTTACAATTCTGGTGCGAAACGAATCGATCCCACCAGCGGATATAACCGTTTGGCTGGGGAGGTATGGTGATGTGCTAGCTCCATTGAGGAAAATGTTGGATGACAGGGGGATTTGGACAGGAGGGTGGGCAGCAACAATGAGACTGCACACGGAAGGTGATAGAATTAAGCACCTACCTACTTCAGCCTTCATTGGCAAGGATCGTTTAGTTATATTCTATGCGGGGCAGCCAAAGGTATGCCACAGATGTGGCATTAAGGGGCACTTCGCAGCAACCTGTGAAGTGCTCAAATGCTCACTATGCCAGGGTGTTGGGCATACGGCCCGTGAATGTAACTTAATTAGGTGCAATTTATGTCAACAGCTGGGACATTCTTATAATCGTTGTCCTGAGGCCCTTCATAATCTGCCAGGATTAATGGAGGAGCTCGGTAGGATGGAGGCTGAGGAGATGGAGGTGGTGCCATCTCCCCCTCCCCCTGGTAATCCTGCCACCTCAGGTGCTCCAGCACCAGAGGCACCCAATGTGACCCCTAATGTGCCTGTGCCTCCCCCCTCTGTGAAGTCCCCCCCTGACCCTTTGCCTCCCCATGTTTCTCCCCCAGTGTTGTCTACCCCTGCCCCCAGTGTTCCTGTCCCCCCTGCCCGGAGAAATCGGGGTGTGAGGGCCAAGAAGGCATCTGCAGCACCTTCTGTGGTACCTCCCCCAGTTCTGCTCCCGTTACGTCGCCAAGATCCTGTAGGGGATGGGGTGGCTTCTGGTGGTGTTGGGAAAGGGAAGCTTTCAGTTCCTGCCCCTGAGGATAGTGGATCAGGAGGAAAAAAAGAGGGTAAGGGGGAAGGGTGGTCGGTGGTGAGGAGTGGGAAGAGCAGGGTAGTGTTATCTCCTGCATCCTCAATTTCTTCTTTTGAGGTGGAGGCGGTTTTTTCCAAAAATCATTTTGATATTCTTTCAGGGGAGGAAGGAGACTCTGTGGGAACCCTCTCTCTCATGGATAAGGGGGAGACTGGAGGGTCTCTAAAAAGAGTTGGGTCCCCTGCAAAGCAGAGGAAAACAAAGGTTAAGAAACGACCATCTCAATTACCTTGATGGCAGTTCCCGCTCCGATAAATGTGGCAACCATTAATGTTGCCAGCATAGTAGTCTGTAGGTGCTAGAAGTGTGGCCTTATTTTTGCTCAGCAGTATTTGTGCTGATGTTTTGTCTTTGCAAGAGACCAGGCTCAGCAGTCTGGCTGATGTCCATCTGGCGAAGAGGGAGTGGAGGTATGGTCCCTCCTTCTGGTCTCTTGCGGCCGAGCCTTACAGCGGAGTTGCGGTGCTTTTTACCGGCATGGTAACGTGTCGGCGGGTCATTGAGGTGGAGATTGGAAGATGTATGGTCTTGGACGTCCTTGTGAAGGGGCAAGAGCTAAGGCTCATTAACATCTACGGTCCCCAGTCTACATGGGGTAGGAAATGCCTCTTTACAAAGATTAAGCCTTTCCTTTTTACGTCCCGGCAAGTTGTCTTTGGAGGAGACTTTAATACTGTCACTAGGCTTAAGGACAGGAAGGGCTCCATTGACAGGGTGGAGTATGACAGCGTTTTTTTAAATGCGATAGTCAGGGAAGCAGGTCTGGAAGATGCCTTAATTAAGCGCAGCCTGGACAGCACGGGATTCACTTTTAGGCGAGGTAGAAGTGAGAGTAGAATAGATAGGTCTTTTTTAAAGGGGGACTCCACCTTCTCGGCACCTGTGTGTCAGGCGGTGGAGTTTTCCGACCACCTTTTGCTGACTGTGTCTTTGAATGTTTCAGATACGCCACTGAAGGGGAGGGGTGTCTGGAGATTGAATTCGACTCTGCTGGATGATGAGGATGTGAGACGATCCTTTGAGGATTTTTTTCAGGCTCAGGAGACCATCCTGGATTTCTGCAGCAGTAAGTCGGAATGGTGGGAGCTTACCAAAGTGTGGATTGGCAGGTTTTTCAAGGCCCTAGGTAAGAAAAAACAATTTGATAGGTATGTTGCCTACCAACAGCTGCGGAGGAGGCTCGATCGCCTTGTCTCTGATGGTGGAGATTCTGGGGCAGTCTCGGAGGTTAAGCTTCTCCTAAGGAAGTATCAGTATGACCGGCATGCCTCCTTGGTTCTGGAGAGGGATTATGGGAAGTACCATTCGCCTGACCCTTACCAGAACTGCAAGCAAGGTATAGCGATTAAGACGGTCACCGGTCTGAGAGATGGTACGGGATCTCTGACGAAATCCAGGTCAGGGATCTTGGAGGTCTCAAGGGCATTCTTTGAAGATCTCCTGGGGGAGAAGCACCTCGACCAGCCAAGGATGTCGAGCTTTTTGGAGTCTACGCCAGGTCTGGAAAATAACATTCCGCTCACAAGTTTGACAAGCGAGATCACAGTTGAAGAGGTTGTCAAAGCCATAGATAGTCTGGCCATTAAGAAGACACCTGGGCCAGATGGTTTGACAGCAGAATTCTTTAAGGCTTTTAAGTCCAGCTTGGCACCTCGGCTTGTGGAGGTCTTTAATAGCTGTCTGGATGAGGGTACACTCCCTCCCTCCATGAGGAAATCGGCTGTGATCTTGTTGTCAAAAGGTAAGGACCCTTCGATGATTGAGAATTGGCGCCCCATCAGCCTTCTCAATGTCGATAGGAAGATTCTGGCCAAGATCCTTTTCTGGCGCTTGTCGTCAGTGGCAGACGGGTTACTTTTGCAACGTCAGCACTGCTCGGTTCAGGGCAGAAGTACATTCACAGCGGTGTTAGCTGTCCAGGAGGTTCTGGAGCGATGCAGGGCTGATGGCAGTGGGAAGTATTTGCTGGCGCTGGATCAGGCCAAGGCCTTTGATCGGGTAGATCATAAGTACCTCTGGCATCTCCTTGACCGGTATGGCCTGGAAGGGAGGTTTATTGGCTGGTTGAAAACATTGTACAGAGGGGCGGAGAGCTTCATGTTGATCAATGGTTGGGTTGGGCGACCCTTTGAGGTTGGCTCTGGGGTGCGCCAGGGGTGTCCGCTGAGTCCCTTGCTCTATGCCTTTGCCATTGACCCCTTCGTTAGGAGGCTAGATGGCGGGGCTTTGGGTGGGGTGCAGGTGGGTGCTACTGGTGAGCCGCCTTTGAGAGTCGTGGCCTATGCCGATGACGTGTCTGTTTTCATCTCTGGGACTGAAGAGGCGCAGGAGGTGGTCTCGGAGATGGAACAGTATGCGGAGGCATCAGGCTCCAAGATCAATCGTGAGAAAAGTGACGTTTTCTGGATGGGTAGGGAAGGTGAGAACTTCTCGCTTCCGGATACCTTCCCGGAGCCCCAGCCAAAGATCAAAGTGTTAGGCATCACATTTGGCCCTGATGATTATGGTAAATCGAATTGGGAATCCAGGTTGTCTGATGCCGAGGGTAAAGTGAGATGCTGGAAGGGGTGGCGGCTCTCCTTAAGGGAAAGGGTCGATCTGATCAAAACCTACCTGATTCCGGTCTTTTTGTATGTCAGTTACGTTTGTCTCTTGCCAGAGTCTCTCTATACGAGGGTCTACAGCTGTTTCTTCCAGCTATTATGGGGGAACAGACTGAACCTAGTCCAGGCGGGAGGGTGGCCTAGGGATGGTCAACCCAATCGTTTTCTTCTCTGTTATGTTTGTAAAACATAATTTTGGTAATATGCTGAAAGAGAAGCCGCCTTCATGGGTAGGTTTGTTTCGGGCTTGGTTTAGACCCTTTCTAAGCTGTTGGGAGAGTGGCGGGCCAGTGAGAAGCCTGAGAGTCAAGCACGGTAAGCTCCCGGCTTATGTTGCCCAGAGCTTGAAAATACTTAGGCGGTGGTGTGTGACGGCGGAGGAGGTCAGATCGCTTCCTGGGAAATTCCTCAGGGAGAGGGTCGTGGCCACTGCCTTTCATGCACCGCTGGCCTTGAAGGATTGCCCAGGCCATAGTCTGCGGGAGGGTTTAAGATTGATAAATATGGAAAGGATTCCCTTAAAGTTTAGGGACCAGGCCTGGCTCACGTTCCATGGCAGGCTATATGTGAGAGGGAACTTGAAGTGCCGTTCTCTGGACAACCGTGGTTGTCCGAGGACGGAGTGTGGGGGTGAAGTGGAGACTATGGACCACTTCTTGCTTCAGTGCCCTTTCAATATAGAGGTGTACAAAGAGGTGGGGAGGGCTCTAGACATCCCCTTCCTGCACTGCATGTCTTATGCAGAGTGGGTATATGGGGCCTTCAAAACACAAGTGGATTTTGATTTTGACACTCTTTTTTTAGTTTGTCTAGTGGTCCGTTACTACACTTGGAACGCACGGTGTCAGGTTTCCATTCGGCAGAAAATTCTTCCTGTCCCGGTGGTGGTGTATGACATCCTTGGTGAGGTTGGGAAAATTCGGGGTCTTGAGAGAGACAGGCAGCGGCGAAGGACCTGGATAGAGGCGTGGAGGAATATCCGGTCTGTAGCCGCGGTCTGTTGAACTCTGGGTGAGGATTCTGTTCTTTTTTCCTCTGTGTTTTCACTCCTTTAGATTTTGATGACAAGAGCTTTTTGAAGAAAGGCTATGTGCATCTGAAGATCCATGTTTCTTGGCCTTTACTGTGTGTTTGTTAGTAGTATAGTGTGTTTTGATATTTTTTGTTTTAGGAGGATGTTGTAACCAGATAGGGTTTTTCTTTGTTTGTGACCAGATGTATGGTTTTTTGTATTTATTTATTTTGTATATATGTATTTTATACCTTTTTGTAAGAAAATTTTGATGCTGGTTGCAAGATTTTATCTAATAAAATATTTACAGCTATCCTGCAAGCTAGAACCCTGGAGTTAATCACTCTTCCACTGTTTTTACACCCCCCCACACCAGACACACAACAAATGGTAGCTTGCCACCACCCAACAGTTTGTCCGCAGACTGGTCTGCTGGGCTACCACACACACACAGATCTCTGTCTGGCAGATCTGCTACTTTACAGTCTGCATGCAATCTGCCAACACGCAGTACAATTGCATACAGAATGGCAATGAACTTAGACCGAGCACATAGACACTATGATACAGCAATGTCTCCAGAGATATAAGCCCGAGCTTAAGTACACAGAAGTTACTTATTAAATTTATGATTTAATATCCTGAAAGTGGGCAGTGCATAAAATATGAACAAAGAAAAAAGAGTTACAGAAAATACAAAACGACACACAATTGGCTATTCACTATAAAATAAAAAGGGAATTAAAACAGAAATAAAACTTTTACCAAGATCTATCCTGTGTCCTGTGACTGGAGCAAGTGAAAGAAAGTCCGCGATTCACCAGTCAAATGGAACCGGCTCCGTACGAATCACCCCGTCCATATCTCATGGTCTTCAATTTATTGAAATATGGATGTGGGCTGGACTTTAGCCCTTGGCCAATCAACCCTGGGGGGTGTTCCTGTACCAGCCCACAGGACGTCGTATGTTCTGAAGTCTCCAATCTCGAATGGGCCAGGAACAGTTTGGATCACTGGGCCAGGGATAGAATTTCCAACACTAGCGCGTCAGTCCAATCACGACAGTACCAATCACTGTTCAGCTGTCGCAGTCAGGCACCATATAACCATTTTGTGTGTTTCTCTTGGATTCTACAGAGGCTACAAATACAGTTTTACATGTACATGTAGCCTAAAATGTGTTCAATCAGAAGGAATTATTTTCATCTCTCTGCAATTAATATTTTAGCTTTTATGAGAGTTGAAATGGATTCTTCTGATCTATTGGCATAATTCAAAGCTGGCAGACCTTTCGGAGCCTTCCCATGGTCTCCTGCTGATTCTTGTAGCTGAAATGACTAAGATTCTTCTTTTAGGTTCAAGAAGGTGGCAAACTCTGGTTAAATACAGTGGATATAAAAAGTCTACACACCCCTGATAAAATGTCAGGTTTTTGTGATGTAAAAAAATGAGACAAAGATAAATCATTTCAGAACTTTTTCCACCTTTAATGTGACCTATAAACTGTACAACTCAATTGAAAAACAAACTGAAATCTTTTAGGGAGGGAAGTAAACATACAAAAAACTAAAATAACGTGGTTGCATAAATGAGCACACCCTCCTATAACTGGGGATGTAGCTGTGTTCAAAATTAAGCAATCACATTCAAAATCATGTTAAATAGGAGTCAGTACACAGCTGCCATCATTTACAGTGCCTCTGATTAACCCTAAATAAGGTTCAACTATTCTAGTAGGTCTTTCCTGACATTTTCTTAGTCGCATCCTACAGCAAAAGCCATAGTCCGCAGAAAGCTTCCAAAGCATCAGAGGGATCTCATTTTTTAAAGGTATCAGTCAGGAGAAGGGTACAAAAGAATTTCCAAGGCATTAGATATACCATGGAACACAGTGAAGACAGTTATCAAGTGGAAAAAATATGGCGCAAAAGAGACATTACCAAGAACTAGATGTCCCTCCAAAATTGATGAAAAAATGAGAAGAAAACTGGTCTGGGAGGCTGCCAAGAGGCCTACAGCAACATTAAAGGAGCTGCAAGAATATCTGGCAAGTACTGGCTGTGTGATACATGTGACAACAATCTCCCATATTCTTCATATGTCTGGGCTATGGGGTAGAGTGGCAAGACTGAAACCTTTTCTTACAAAGAAAAACATCCAAGCTAAATTTTGCAAAAACACATCTAAAGTCTCCCAAAAGCATGTGGGAAAATGTGTTATGGTCTGATGAAACCAAGGTTGATCTTTTTGGCCATAATTCCAAGTTTTTGGTGCAAAATCAACACTGCACATCACCAAAAGAACACCATACCCACAGTGAAGCATGGTGGTGGCAGCATCATGCTTTGGGGCTGTTTTTCTTCAGCTGGAACTGGGGCCTTAGTCAAGGTAGAGGGAATTATTAACAGTTCCAAATACCAATCAATATGGGCACAAAACCTTCAGGCCTCTGCCAGAAAGCTGAACATGAAGAGGAACTTCATCTTTCAGTAGGACAACGACCCAAAGCATACATCCAAATCAACAAAGGAATGGCTTCACCACAAGAAGTTTAAAGTTTTGGAATGAGTCAGCCAGAGCCCAGACCTGAATCCAATGGAAAATCTGTGGGAAGACCTGAAGAGAGCTGTGCACAAGAGATGCCCTCGCAATCTGACACATTTGGAGTGTTTTTGTCAGAAAGAGTGGGCATATATTGCCAAGTCAAGATGTGCCATGCTGATAGACTCATACCCAAAAAGACTGAGTGCTGTAATAAAATAAAGAAGGTGCTTCAACAAAATATTAGTTTAAGGGTGTGCACACTTATGCAACCATATTATTTTAGTTTTTTACTTCTCTCCACCTAAAAGATTTCAGTTTGTTGTCCAACTGAGATATACAGTTTATAGGTTACATTAACCACTTCCCGTCTGGCCCATGTATATAAACGGCCGGAAGGGAGCAGTGCAGGAGCGGGTTGCCGTTCATAAACAGCACCCACCATTTTAGCCTGTGCGCACTCCGGTGTACAGGACCTCTGTGTGAGGTCCCAATCATGTGATCACTGATTGGCCATCAGTGATCACATGAATAGTAGTAAGCAAGATGTCACTTCTGACATCATTGCTTTCTATGTGTGAAATCTGTGAATGATCACAGAGATCACATGGTACAAGGCTATTCACAACAGCCTTTTACCATGTGAAAAACTGTGACCAATCACAGCTCTCACAGTGTAACAGAACTGACCCCAGACTGCGCTTGGGTACTTCCATTAGAATACTGCTTCCCCATCCGAACACCAACAACAGATACCACAGCTGACCATACGAGACTATACGACACCAATCTTGAAGTAAACCAGGAAGTAGACTAGTTTATTTTAACACAGATACAAGATTTATACACTCAAGGGAACAATCCCCCCACCCTGCATAATGACACAGGGCAGGGCAATCTACATTTAGTAACAAGAGACACACCAACAGACAGTCCCATCAGGAGGGAGGGCTGCTGTAGACACCCCCCACCAAGCCAATACATATAAACACATACATCCCATAATAGTTTGCTCCCAAGCAAGATACACAATAGAACAATGGGATGCAACCACATAACATCAAACAATCCACAACCCCCACACCCCCCCTATACATGTCTACACAATATTAGGACAGATCACCCTGTACCCATAACAGGCACAGGGTGACTTACACATAATAGGGATATGGGGAGCTGAGACAGGGGTCTCCCCACCTCTCCAAAGTGAGCTGGGTTCCATGGGCCCCCCACCCAAAGTCACTCCCATCACACATAGTATTTCTCAATGGCTGCAAGAATGCAGCCAGAGAGAGTGAGAAATTATTAATTTTACAGCCTTAATGGGTGTAAAAGCAATCAGTGTAAAAAAAAAAAATCTTCATCCTCCCCACACGTAGTACAGTGTCACTATGGTGACACTGTACTGCTAGGGTGACAGTATGTTAAAAAAAACATCAATAATAAATATAAAAAAATTAAATAGCAATGTAAAAAAAATGTATAAACTAATTTGGGTTATTTTTTTTTACCAAAAAGATAACTGAATAAATTTTGGTCAAGATTTATAAAGAAAGATTATTTATTTGCAAAATTTTATAAGAAAAACACTTTTTTTCAAAATTTTTGGACTTTTTCATTTATATAGCAAGACAAAATCCCACTGGTGAATAAATACCACCAAAATAAAGTTTGTCTCAAAAAAATGCTAAAAAATTCATATGGGTACAATGTTGCATGACCACGCAATTGTCATTCACAGTGTGACAGCGCTGAAAAATGAAAATTGGCCTGGACAGGAAAAGGGGAAAAAGTGTCCAGACTTGAAGTGGTTAAAGGTGGAAAAAGTTCTGAAATTATTTATCTGTCTCATTTTTTTACATCACAGAAACCTGACATTTTAACAAGGGTCTACAGACTTTTTATATACACTGTAGGTGAGAACGTTTTATCAGCATCTAGGTGTCACCTCTAGCCTAGAAGCTTGCTCTGTCCTTTCAGATGCTAAATGGTGAACATATGTCTATGACTGGATACTGAATACTTATCTTTCATAACACTATTAAACTACTGTATTTGCCGGCGTATATGACGACTTTTCAACCCATGAAAATCTTTTGAAAAGTCGGGGGTCGTCTTATACGCCGGTATACGGCGAGCCGGTGTCAGGGCGGCACTTTTTCGAGGGGCGGCGCCGCCCCCCCCTCCTCCTCCAACGGACACCAAGTACAGGGGTGGGCAGAGGGGCTGCTGTACCTTACCTGGCTCCGGTCCCGGTCCCACGACGATCCGGTCCAGGAAGCGCGGCTGCTCCTTCTTTCAGTTCGGCCGCTCAATGGTCCCGCCGCCCGCTCGGCTCCGCCTCCTCACCGGTGATTGGGCGCCAGCACTGGAAAGGCACACAGGCGACCAATCACCAGCGAGGAGGCGGAGCCGAATGGCACCGCGAAAATCAAGCGGCCGAACTGAAAGAAGGAGCAGCCGCTCCTCTCCCCCACTGACACTAACGATGGGACACTATTCCTCCTCCACACTGACACCAACGATGAGGCACTGTTCCTCCCCCACAGACACCAACAATGGGGCACTATTCCTCCTCCCCACTGACACCAATGATGGGGCACTTTTCTCCCCACTGATACCAATGATGGGGCACTATTCCTCCTCCACTGACACCAACCATGGGGCACTATTCCTCCTCCCCACTGACACCAACGATGGGGCACTATTCCTCCTCCCCACTGACACCAACGATGGGGCACTATTCCTCCCCCACTGACACCAATGATGGGGCACTTTTCTCCCCACTGATACCAATGATGGGGCAATATTATCCCCACTGACACCAATGATGGGACACTATTCCTCCTCCCCACTGACACCAACGATGGGGCACTATTCCTTCCACTGATACCAATGATGGGGCACTATTCCTCCCACTGACACCAATGATGGGGCACAATTCCTGCCACTGATACCAATGATGGGGTGCTATTCCTCCCACTGACACCAATGATGGGGTGCTATTCCTCCCACTGACACTAATGATGGAGCACTATTCCTCCCACTGACACTAATGATGGGACACTATTCCTCCCACTGACACCAATGATGGGGCACGATTCTTCCCACTGACACCAATGATGGGGCACTATTCCTCCCACTGACCAATGATGGGGCACTATTCCTCCCACTGACACTAATGATGGGACACTATTCCTCACACACTGACACTAATGTTGGGGCACCATCATTGGTGTCAGTGGGAGGAATAGTGTCCCATCATTGGTATCAGTGGGAGGAATAGCGCCCCATCATTGGTATCAGTGGGAGGAATAGTGCCCCATCATTGGTGTCAGTGGATGAAATAGTGCCCCATCATTAGTGTCAGTGGGAGGAGTAGTGCCTCATCATTGGTATCAGTGGGAGGAATCATGCCCCATCATTGGTCTCAGTGGGAGGAATAGCACCCCATCATTGGAATACCATACTGAAATACCATACCATATTGAAATCAAATCTGATGTTTTTTCATTTTTATTTGGTGTGTGTTGGAAGAGGGGTAGTCTTATACGGCAAGTATAGCTCAAACCCTATATTTTAACAGGAAAAAGAGGGGGTCGTCTTATACGCCCAGTCGTCTTATACGCCGGCAAATACGGTAGATCTATAATTACATATTTCTACTGATCACATCACATCTCAACTACTGATAAAATGATTCTATTCTTACGTTTATGTTACATCTCCCCCCTTCTAGATGACGCATGGCTGAGCCTAAACTGGTCGGCTAACATGTCTGCCTGAAAAGTTACCTAGGTTGGGGGTGAAGGTTCTCCCAACTAAAGCTCGGCACCGTTGGCATTTCAGCCTGTCCCCCTGCAGATAGGAAAAGGCCAGCACAGCTCTCTGAGTGATCCAAAAGGGTCTGGATCATAACTGGCCAGCAGAGCGCCCTGTGGATCCACTTCAACCACTGGCCACTGACTACCTACTGGAAAGGTTCATGCAAACTTGTTATTGTGCGCTGTCATCATTTTCAGCCACTGGCCCTGGTCATTTGGTGGTACTCTAATAGCTACCACACCCAGATGTTTGAGCCTGGAATAAAGTATTTCCTGGGTGATCTTGACCTTATTCCATGGCCTGGATACCAGGGCCTCCACCCTCTGACCTGTCTCCCACACTTCTGCTCTTTCTGCCACAGCCAGAGACTGGTCAGAACAACCCCTGAGTTCTTCTGAGCTGACATCATACCTATCAGTCTGAGTTCCCCCATTATCCTGTGGTTCTTCCTCTGCACAGCAATGAATCCTCAATCATGATACTCATAGCTGTGGGGACAAAGAATAAATCCACATAAGACTTTATTCCACCAGGGGTCATCCTCTGACCGTGTCACACCCTTCTACTCTGTCCTCCTCAGCAGAATGTCTGTCAGCACAACACCTGAGCTCCTCTGGGCCAACATCAAACCTATTAACCTGTAAGTACTCAGTGATGTCAGTTGCAGCTCCTGAGGTGGAAAACACTAATTGGGCTGAATTTACCCCAACACCCTGTAGACTTCCCTCTGCAACACACACCAATGAATCTACACTGGGAGCACCCGCGACTGTGGAGAAAGAGGGGAAAGTTACAGGAGAAAGGATTCCAGCAACTGTTGTCCTCAGACCCACGTCACACACTTCTACTCCATCCTTAGCAGAGCGTCTGTTGGCACAACACCTGAGTTCCTCTGGGCTGGTATCAAATGTATCAGCCTCTAGAAACTCAGCTGCTGAGTGAGTAGAGTCAGATTTAAACCTTCACCCTGTGGTCCCTCCTCTGTGATCCACAGCCCAGGATCTGAAATCGCATTACTATTTTCTGTGGTGACAGGGGAGCAGACAAAAGAAAACTTCATCCCACAAGGAGATATAGGCACACAATACTGGTCTTTACCAAGACTTACTGAAACACAATGTGCCTTTTCACCAGGTACTTCAGAAGAACATTCTGTTTCTTTACATATGGGTACAAAATTAAATTCCTGTTGCCCGTACACCCTCATCCTGCCATCCCCCGCTGGCAGTCCTTCAGCCAGACCCCCCCAAGATCCTCTGCGCTGCCATCAATTTTTACAGCCTCAGGGGCCAGGTGGACAACAGTCTGAGGAGATCTCAAGCCCACTGGGCCAGGTTCAGTGGGGTCTGACCTGAACTAATTAGCTCCCTCAGCAGACAGTTCCTCTGTAGTAGTGGGCAGGGGCCAGCCTGAAGATGACCGGTGAGCGCTGTGGGTCCCCACTGCAACGGAGGGAGGGTCTGCACTGCACATATCATGATATTTTACATCACATAAAACATTATCAGTTTCAGAGTCTGTTGTGGTTTTAAGTTCTTCCCCAGGCCTTGACTCCAGGGCCAGGACCTGGTACACAGTCATTCACCCCCTAACCCTCCCCAGAATTCCCAGTGGGCACTGAATCACCCAACAGTACGTTACGTGAATTGGCCTCAGGTAGAAATGTAGACTTTAGGGGAGTTGCATTTGGCTTGTTCTGGGCTACTAACTGCCCCAGGTCAGTACCCAATAGTATGTTAGTGGCATCTGCTATGCCCGCTTCTCTCACTTTGCTTTTGGATCCTTGGGGCAAAGCAACACAATCTGTAGGTAGAACAGGGGTGACTCCTCCAATCCCTGTGATAACCATGGCTTCCTTTGGGACCATGTCTCCACGGCTCCTCAATCCCAGAAGAGCTAGGACATGCTTGAGTCCTCTCAGAGTCCGACTGAAACATGGTTATCTGCAGTAACCAGCTGAAGACTATCTGTGTGGCCTCCTTCATTGGTGAGATCTGCTCTGCCCACTTCTTTCACTCGACTTTAAGATTCCCGGTTCAAAAAAGCACAAGCCATAGGCATGGCAGGGATTGCTCCTCCAACCCCTGTGACAACAATGGCTTCCAATGGGATCACATCCTCACAACTCCTCAATCCTGGAAGAGCTAGGACACTCTCTGATCCCGTACCTTGGAGTCCAACTATAACGCTGTTACTAACTGATGGCTGGTTATCCGCTCAGCCTCCTACATTTTCTCCAACAAGAAACACAGTAGGTGGTGCATTTTCCACACTTGCTGGTGGGTAGGTATCCTCATCTTTGGACAGGGGATTGAGTAATGTCCCACTTTGTTACAGATAAAACACTTCCAGGTCTCCATAAATGTAGGTCTTGCTCCTGTAGATCTTAATGCAGATGGAGGTAACAATGCATTCCCCTGCCAATTTGCTCCATCCACTGTTGGTGCTCTTTTTCAAGTTGTAGTAACCTGGAAATGAGCTGAAACTGCAAGTCGGGGTTATCACTTCCCAAAAGCTGTAGAGCTGTTCCCAGATAAAAATCCTCTTCGCGTGCTGATTTCTTCTGCAGAGCGGGTTTGAGAACAGAGTCACAACTACTCTGGAGTGGCACAGTTGCAGGGTTTCACCAATATGGTGTGCTGTTCTAACTCCTTCACTATCAGTGCACCTAGAAGCTGGTAATTCAGGTTTTAAAATTAACCAGTCTTGGATTACAAATGACTACAAACCATTTCTGTTGATGCTAGAAACAAAAATGTTAATTGTCACCTTCCAAATAACAGTAATTCTTCTAACATTACCAACCACCTCTCCTGGCTTTGGTGCTCCAGCACTGTAAAGGTGCCATGAAATGTTTCTGCAGCCTGACCTTAGCTGCCAAATTTCTAAAGTTTGCTTCAGGGTAAATCCTATTTTGTGTCTCAAATGTTACAGCCTTTTCTGGTGCCCAAGCACTGTAAAGGTGTCACACATTGTTCCTGAAGATCAACTTCATCCACCAAATTTCTAATGTTTGCAGCAGGGTAAATTCTTGGAATCTGTGACCTGTTCTGGGGTACTGTAAATTTGCCATACAACGTTTCTGCACTTGAACCTCAGCAGCTAAATTTTTAATGTTTGCTGCAGGAATTGTATTTTACCTCAAAGTTTATGGACTAGTACAGTGCTTTGGCTTCAAAAGTATTTGTAGTTAATGTCTCTTAGATAACACACTTCAATTTTTATTTCATGATAAAACCTACTTATCTATTTCTCCTATATTATGGCCAACCAAGCCATACTGTCCAGCCACTGGGCAGTGTTTGTGGCTGTTGTCTCTCAAATAATACACTATAACATTTATTGCAAGATTAAAAAAAACTGTCTTGTCCGTTCTATTTGCTGCTTATTCAAGTGCTTGTATACTATCCTGATGTTAGACAATTTCTACCAAGTATATACTTGAAGTCTATACATAGGACCGGGTGTAACATAAATGTAAGATTCAGGTAGCTGAGATGTGAGGTGATCAGTAGAAATATGTAATCGTAGGTCTAGTTTAATTCCATGTTATTACAGCTAAGTGTTTGGTATTCCATCAGAGACATATGTTCACCAATTAGCATCTGAAAGGACAGAACAGCTTCTAGGCTGGAGGTGACACCTGGATGTCAATAAAAAGTTGTCACCTATGTAGCCAGAGTTTGCCACCTTCTTGAAATCTAAAAGAAGGGCTCTAGCCATTTCGGCTTCAGGTAGCAGCAGGAGACCAGGACTGGCTCCAATTTGTCTGCCAGCTCTGATTTATATCCATAGATCAGAGGAATCTATTTCATCTCTCATAAAAGCAAAAATATTAGTTACAGAGAGATGAAAATACTTCCTTCTGATTGGACACACTGTAGGCTACATCTACATGTAAAACTGTATTTGTAGGCTCTGTAGAATCCCAGAGAAACGCAGAAAAAGGTTATATAGTGCCTGATTGTGACAGCTGAACAGTGATTGGTACTGTTGCGATCGGTCTGATGCATTGGTGTTGGAAATTCTATCCCTGACTTGGTGATTCAAATCGTTCCGTATACAATCAACTTTGGGCACTTCAGAACCCAGAACGTCTTGTGGGCTGGTACAGGAACACCCCCCAGGGTTGATTGGCCAAGGGCTAATGTCCAGCCCACGTCCATATTTCAATAAATTGAGGACCCTGAGATATAGACGGTGTGATTTGTACGGAGCTGGTTCCATATGACTGGCGACTTTCTCTGACTTGCTCCAGTTGCAGGATAAATCTTGGTAAAAGTTGTATTTCTGTTTTTATTACCTTTTATCATATAGTGAATAGCTAATTGTGTGTCTTTTTGTATTTTCTGTAACTTTTTATACTTTGTATATATTTTATGCACTGCCCACTTTCGGGATATTAAATCATAAACTTAATAAGTGACTTCTGGGTACTTAAGCTTGGGCTCATATCTCCAGAGAGATTGTTATATTGTAGTGTCTGTGCTCAATCTAAGTTCATTGCCAATCTGTATGCAATTGCACTACCTGTTGGCAGATTGTATGCAGATTGTAAAGTAGCAGATCTGCCGGAAGGAGATTTGTGTGTGTGTGTGTGTGGTGGCCCAGCAGACCAGTCTACGAATAAACTGTTGGGTGGTGGCAAGCTACCGTTTGTTGTGTGTCTGGTGTGGGGGTGTGTGGACAGTGGAAGAGTGATTAACACCGGGGTTCTAGCTTGTAGGATAGCTGGAGGAATCCTAGAAGGGTGTGCCAATTGCTAGACTGCTCCCTAACCCTTAGAGTGCACCAGATTGTATATAAGATTTGCATCTGCCTGTGTGTGGTCAGTCAGCTGGATTGGAGTGGAGTCTCCTCTAGTGGTGCCCAGATGTAGTGCGGGCTGTAAAAATGTATCACAACCAGTCTTATATGCTCAAATTAAGTCCCCCTCATTCCCTTATTTACCCCAAGTCACAGCCGGACGTGCACGCCTCGTTTAGCTAGTCACCATGGGCATGTGCATGTGTTTGGATCCGTGACAGAGGGATGTTCAGTTGTGGTTTTGAGGTGTTTTTGTTCATTCTGCTTTGAAATTTTAAGAAATTATTAAGACAATACAATGTGGTACAACAAAAAAGAAGCTCACACAGTATACTACTAAACTGTTGTGCCACTGACCATTTTGTATGAATTAAAGACTTTAGCTTTATTTATTTTAAGAGTATCTTTTCCTATAGCTTTTAGATCTCTTGTTGCTGCTACTTCCATCAGTAAATTTAGAATTATTACCGGTTACTTGCCAAAAAAAATTGTATAACAGCCAAAATTACCTAAAAAATAAAAGCCATTCTTCAAATTGCAAAGATTCAGAGTGGGTTGCTGCTGCTGTATTTATGCCAAGCTAAATGTAAAAGTTAAAAAAAGAATTACACATCCAAAGTCTGTGACAGCCTGATGCTGTCTGTGAAAAGTGCACTGTCCTTTAACAC
This sequence comes from Staurois parvus, assembly GCF_062004578.1. Classification (NCBI taxonomy): domain Eukaryota; kingdom Metazoa; phylum Chordata; class Amphibia; order Anura; family Ranidae; genus Staurois; species Staurois parvus. The sequence continues at coordinate 10,796,431 of NW_028318078.1, read as the reverse complement.
TAGATGCAGCTTAAATACAAATCCCAAGCATGTACTTTAAATCAATATTAAACAGAGCAAACATTTATTATATTGCAGCATTCCAATTTGTAGATGTGATGGCTGTATTAGTTTTCTTTTTTAGGCTTTCTTTCTTTTATTTTCACGGGGTGGTCTAGTTCGTAAGTCTGTTGTTTTGTAACAAAACAAGCTGTTATGCAGATGTAGCAGTTAGAGGGTTGAGACAAACCACTGAACACTGACAGGGTTGCTTACAATAATTGGCTTTTATTCACTTATGTCAAATATTTATTCCAAATGGAAAAAAGCTGCTGCAACTGCTTACAAACTGTTAGTTGGAGTTTGGCTTCAATTTGTTAGTGTATTTAAATCTGCTACTGCATCACTCCCTTTTCCTCTCCCCAGATGAATAATGCTGCTATCCAAGGCATCTCTGTTGCTCCTTCATCTAGAGTGTAGGCACTTTGATACAGGAAGAGTGTTACTGGCCAGGCGAAAACAGAGGGAAATAAGCATAAAAATAGGAAACAAATAAAGCTACCACATCTAAGGATTGGTAAGCTGCAATACTGTATATTACATTAATGGTTGTAGGTTTAATACCGCTTTAAAGGATTAGTTCACCTTTTCACAAAAATTAAAAGGTAATTTTACAACACCCACCCCACCCTCAATTTTTCACTTCATATGCCTTATGTAATCCCCATCTTCCTTCTCCCCATCCTTACACAGAGCAAGAGACTGGGTAACAGCATAATACGAGCAACGTGATTATACTGACCAAAGAGAATCCTTTTGAGATTCCTTTCTTCCAAAATGGGGTCCAGAAACATGTAGGATATGTACATGTAATTTTATATATATATATATTCATGTTCAGGGGCGGACTGACCATTTGGAAACTCGGGCACTGCCCGAGGGCCCGGGGTCAGTAGGGGGCCCCATGATATGCCCCTGGTACCTTTTTTATAGGCTTTTTTGAGTTTGGGCAAGGACACAGGGGCCCCATGATCCCCTATTGCCCGGGGGCCCCATGAGTTGTCAGTCCGCCCCTGTACATGTTATTGACCAAAAGGATAGCCATGTACTCCTTACTATGTTAATTTATGCATGAGGTAATTACCTTACCATTGTTATGTTGGGTTAACCTGTTTTGGGGTAAATATATGGAGAGTGTGGGGGAGTTTCAGAGCAGGTTATTTGCAAATCTTCCAGCATTGTGAAATGCAAGTTTGCCTGATTAGATTTGGAAAGGTCTTAAATATTCATAGTGTACTTGTTTATGGTGAAAAGACTTTCAAAATGGGTGTCTTGTCCACCTTTGTACAAGAATGTTGAAGATTGCAGTTTGGCCATAAACAAGACAAGGAGTATCTATTTAACTTTTTAATTCAAATATATGCATACAGCTGTTCTAGGTCTAGTCACATAAAACACATAAGATCAAACATGATCATAAAACCAACCAATCAAATCTCTCGACATTTTGGTCAATGGGAAAAGGTGTACATTAGGGAAGGTTTTTTTGGTGGAGTTGTGTCAGGAGAAATTGGGGTCAGGAGAAAGTGTGACAGGAGAAAGTGGGTTCTCTGAAGCTGTCTGATGATTGCATGAATTTTCTAAGTACCGTTTCTCTGGAAAAGAACTGTTGAACTAGTTGATGCAGGAAAATACATTTATAAATACACTTGTAATCTTCCATGTGTGATAGAAGACAACAGATTGAATGGTCTAAGTACCCTGTCTGCGTTTGCTGTGACCAGAAGATCATTTTCAGGTTCAGTAGCAGAACCTGGTGGTGACAACAGTCCTGTGAGGTGGATCCAGAAGCTGTGCTGTGACTCAAAAGTCTGGAGGTGACTTAAGGGGTCAGTTTCAGAAATTGAACCCCAGAATTATTATCTGGAGGCTGGAAAACTGAACAAAGGACTGTGCTGTGGACCAGAAGAATCCTATGAGAATCAAAAAATCTTATGAGGTGACAGAAGACCGTGAGAACCCAAGAAGGACATTCTGAATCCCAGGACCAGAACCTGGAGAAGATCATAAGCCTAGGAGCCCAATCAGTTGGTGAGTGTACCTTGCTCCTTATGAACAGATGGGTGTTTAATTTTTTTTATTGTTCCATGTATAGTTGTTACTTTTGTTGAGAGTATGAGTATTTTTTTCTTTTTTTGAATCTGGGTGTTAAAGTGTATTCTGCAACAAGCAGCAGTGTTTGGTGGCATTACTCTTGCTTTGGTGGCACAAGTAAAGGACAATGAGGCTATTGTTCAAGCTATACAAGGATCTGCTGATTAATGGTGGTAGGCACAAAAATGGGTTGATGAAAATATTTGTGGCAAAAAGTTAAATATACATAAGCAAAGTGTGTACTCATTTCTGCTGATGGCTGGATAGCAGAGCAATACAATCTGTTTTTCAGCAGAAGCAAAAATTGGAAGATGAGGTAGAGTTTTTAAAAGCTGAAGTTGAAAACTTGAAATTTCTTGCCCAGCAGGCTGCTGTATTTAATGCAGAAAGTAGGCATATTACTAATGAAAATACAAAATGACACAATGAGATTACGTTTGTTAAAGAATGTTTGGAGAATGCCCAGAGTGCTATACGGGAGATATGCTCTAAACATGCAAAGGTTGACCATTCTCTTGTTCAAACTTTTCTTGTTCAAACTTTTTATTAACAGTAAAACCAATGTAACTGGGGCAGAGAGACATCATCAATATACAACAGAAATTGTACTGATAACATAATGTTAGGAATAGACAACACAATGACAGAGTCACAATAATGAGAACGAAAAAGTATATTGCAAAAACAATGCAAAGTTTCTAATGATAGTAAAAAGTTGGGGGTTGTCAACTATGGATTCATATTTTCGATCAGTTATGATAATGTCTCACTGGTACGTTGTGGAAAAAAAAAAGGGGGGGGACTTTAGAGGAGGGTAGAAGAGGGGGTATGTGAGGACAAGGGGGAGAAAGAGGGTGACAGCAGTGACTCCATGAGCGGTAAGGAGGAGCATGGTAGCAGGCGGGCATCATATAGGGTGGGCCAAGAACAATGTCCAAGGCGCTCAGTACAAAAATCAAGGAAGAAGAAGGGATTCGTCAAAATTAGGTGGGAGAAAACATTCTACCCAGGGGCTCCAAACATTCAAGAATTTAGGGATCGTATCAAGAATCGTGGCTTCCACCTTTGCGTGTATCATAGCTTGCGTTATTCTAGATTTAACAGCTGTGATGTTTAAGCTGGGGGATTTCCAGGATTTCGCTATGACCTGCTTGGCCGCCGTAGTGACATGCAGAAGAAGTTTGAATTCTGAATTGGTAATACCCGGAGGGCGTTGATTGAGTAGGGCTGTGGCTGGATTGGGTTGTAACTTGGTGGCACTGAGTGCGGATAATATATGGAAGATTTCAATCCAGAAAGCTTGAGTGACTGGACAATCCCACCATATGTGGAAATGTGTACCTAGGTCCGTACAGCCTCTAAAACAATTGGGTGAGTAGTTAGGAGTATACTTTGCAATTCTCGCTGGGACCAAATACCATCGCGTTAAAACTTTATAATTGGTTTCCAGTGTAACAACGTTCTGAGATGACGATTTTGTATTGGCCCAAATGTGTTCCCACTCCGAAAGGTCTAATTGCCTACATAAGTCTGTTTCCCATCTACGGGTGTATGGAGGAAGGGGTGTTGTGACCGTAGTTGTGAGGTGGGAGTATAAGCACGAGATGAGGCCCCGGCCGTGTGGGTCTTTGCAACATGCCCGTTCGAAGGGAGACATGGTGCTGGGTTGGCTTGTTGTTGTAGTGTAGGGGGCATAGAAGTGACGTAGTTGTAAGTATTTAAATATTTCGGAAGCAGGGAGGCTGTAAGTTTCCTGTAGCGAGGCAAAGGATTTAAACTTATTTTGCTGTAGGAAGTGGTGTGTACGGATCAGGTTAGCAGCGGTCCATGCTTTCAATGAGAGGGGCGCCTGCCAGGCTGGGGGAAAGGCTGGGTTTCGAAGGAACGAGAACATGGGGTTGTGAGGAGATTGAAGGAGATAGCGAGTTTTTAGTTTATCCCATAATGATAGGAAGTGGGAGGTGATGGGGTTTGTTATTGAGCGGCGATCCACTGGCCTTAACCAGAGTAAGTTAGCTGTAGAAAGGGGATCACTCTCAACCGCTTCAAGAACCACCCATTGGGGAATTTCGAAAGTCGCGTGATATTTTGGAAGCTGTGCTAAGTGCGCTGCTTGATAATATTTACCAATATCGGGGAGGCCTAGACCTCCATTAAGCTTGGAACGATATAAGGTGGAGCGAGGTATACGGGGACGGACCTTGCCCCAAACGTAAGAGAAAATACGGCGCTGTAGTATGCGAAGGTAATGGGAAGGTACTGGGATTGGGAGGACTCTGAACAGGTATAAAATTTTCGGGAGGATTGACATCTTTACAACTGCAATTCTACCTAGCCATGCAAGGGGCAGGGAGGACCACTTGGTCAGTAGAGCGTAAAGGTGAGTTAACATTGGAGTGTAATTAGCTGCATAGAGATCAGACAGATTAGGGGTCAGTTTGATTCCCAGGAACGGGATGTGGTGCTGCGACCAGGGAAATGGTAGAATCTGTTTCAGATGGGCCAGTTCCTTAGGGGGGAGGGAGATGTTGAGTGCCATCGATTTGTTGGGATTTATTACAAGGCCGGAAAGTGAGCCAAACTCCTCGAAAAGCCGGAGTAGAGGAGGAGAGGAAGTCAAGGGAGACGTGAGAAAAAGTAAAACGTCATCTGCAAAAAGACATAGCTTATGATGCGTGCCACCTAACTCAAGTCCCCGGACATCCGGATTAGCTCTTATTAAAAGGGCCAGAGGTTCTATGGCCAGGGCGAAGAGCAAAGGGGACAAGGGGCAACCCTGTCTCGTGCCGCGGGAGATTGGAAACCGAGCCGACCTGTGTCCCAGATACCCAATCCTGGCTGAGGGCTCTCGATAGAGCGAGTGGATCCAGGATAAAAAGTGTGGGCCTAGACCCCAGCGATGCAAAACGTAATAGAGGTATGGCTATGAAACCGTATTGAATGCCTTCCGGATGTCCAGGGACAAGAAACAGGTAGGAATGTTTCGAGATTTAGCTATACTTGCCAGAAGCGATGCACGTCTGACATTATCTCCGGCTTGCCGAGTCGGAATAAAGCCCACTTGGTCATTGTGAATAAGGGACCCTATACACGAGTTAAGGCGCGTGGAAAGGATTTTTGCCAGCAGTTTGATGTCAATATTGAGGAGAGAGATTGGTCTGTAATTGGACCACTGCGTGTCATCCGAATTTGGTTTCGGGATCATCGAGATGTTTGCTTGGACTGTTTCATAGTTGAAGGTATGACTAGATAGTAAAGCATTAAAGGCGTTGGTGAGGATGGGTGTGAGGAGATGACTGAATTTTTTGTAGTAAGTGGCTGTGAAGCCATCAGGTCCTGGGCGCTTGCGAGGTTTTAGACTTTTAATAGCATTTAAGGTTTCGGCTGGAGTAATGAGTTGCTCTAGCGTTGCCAACTGTTGCTCAGACAGTTTCGGAAAGGATATGGAGGCTAGAAGAGTATCAGCTTGCGAGGGGTCAAAGGGAGTGGGGGATGAGTAAAGCCGAGAGAGATGTTTATGAAAAGTTCTGAGAATGCGATCAGGATTACTTGTGAGGTTGCCAGAGGAGGTGCATATTCGAATAGGTTTAGTAATCTGGTCCATCCTACGAAGTGAGAGGGCCAAAAAGTTATTGGGCTTATTAGCCTTAGTGTAATATTTGTGCCTAGACCTGCGAAGCGAAAGTTCCGCTTGATCCGTGAGGAAGAGGTCTAAAGCTAATCGAGAGCATTCTAGGGCTGCACGATTGGCCGGTGTGGGGGTCGCTTGAAAGGCTTGATGGGAGTGGTCATAGGTTTGTTCTAGAGAAAGAAGCTGTTGTCTTTTTGATTTACTCAAAAAGGACGCCTTGCTAATGCAGAATCCTCGTATCACCGGCTTATGTGCTTCCCATAATAGGAGGGGAGAGATTTCAGGAGTTTGGTTAAGAGACAAGTAATCTTTGAGGGCAGTTTCTATTTCTGAGCAGTGTATTGGGTTTGTTAGTAAATTGTCGTTGATGATCCAAGAGAACTCAGATGGGGATGGGGCCAAAGAGGTCATGGATGTGAGTACGGCGCAGTGGTCCGACCAGGGGATTGGAAGTATTTCAGAGGTCAAAAGCCGGGAAGAGGAGCTAGCAGTGATGAAAATGTGGTCTATTCTGGAGAAGGTCTTGTGTGGGTGGGAGTAGAAAGTGTATTGGCGCTTGGCCGGGTTGAGTTCCCTCCAAGTGTCTATCATGGAGTAACGTTGTAGAATGGTTTGGAAGGTTTGTTTAGAGGTGGGGAGGGGGGAAAGTTGAGGGGATTTGTCAAGGAAAGGATATAGTGTGCTATTAGAGTCTCCACAGACGAATAAGGTGCCTCGCTTATGATGATCTATAATCGAAAATAAGTGGGAAAGAAATGGTAGTGGACCTAAGTTCGGAGAATAATATGTAGCAATAGTGACATCGAAATCTAAGAGTTGCCCTACTAACAGGAGATAGCGACCCTCTGGGTTCTTAATTTCAGTGTTTAGGGTAAAGGGTGTTGTGCGATGAAAAGCTATTAACACCCCTCTGCTTTTGGTGGCGGCGGAGGCCATATAGACCTGTGGGTAACGGGGACCAAAAAATTTTGGAGCGGAGATGGGGGTGAAGTGTGTTTCTTGTAAACAGACTACTTGAGCCTTAAGGGATGCAAAGGAGCGGAAGGCCTTGTTACGTTTCTGTGGTATGTTAAGACCTTGAACGTTCAGGGTGAGGATGTTTAACGAGCCCATGGGGAGAGTGTGTGGACTTTTGAGTAAAACGGCAACAACAGCTGGGGCCAAGCCTGAAGATTACCATGGGGGGGCTATTTGTCTATGTAAGGGGTAGCTTGAGGTCATGGAGTCATTTGGGGGGAAAAAAGGAGAGGTATAGAACAGGAAGGGAAGTAGAAGAGAAGTGTAGGTGGCCATTCAAGGGCTAGGAGGTGGTCCCTGGGAGCACCCTAATGCAGGGTGGGCCAGGGAGCAAGGATAGCTCAAGCGCTATTAAATAGTCAATAGCACAGGAGCTAGCGTGAAGTGCGCAGATACACGGACCGTGGGGGTGACAGTATACAGATAAATATGTGATGGCGGGATCCCGGGAGAGAAACAGGTGACAAACCGAGAAAACCCAGAAAGGTTCCAGGCTCAGGCGGCATCGGTCGCACAGATGGAGCAGCATAAGTGGGGATATGAAATGTCCCATGCCGCCAGAGCCAGGACACCCTATATACAGACTGAGAGGCTGTCCAGATGGAGCAAAACAGAATATAACTCTCGAGGGTCAACGGACTCCTCGAATCACTGAATAAACAAAAAATCCCATATAGCCCCAAACCTGTGGGGCAACCAAGTTCAGCCTGGTAGAGAAAAAAACTACTGGGGTAAGATCCTCAATGCCGGTCAAAAGGGTACACCGACTGGCGTAAGTGGCGAGAGAAGGATGATGGAGCATAGATCAGTCCATTGTGTCTTGAGATGATGGGCCCGGTGATGAGAAGCGCCCTCGCTTGTGGAAGCTGAGTTGGCCATCAGTAGTACGTAAGGGGTAAGATTTCCGTGGCGAGCGGGACGTGGACCTCCGTTTGGTGCTCTCTGACAACGTTGTTGAGGAAAGTAGTTGCAAATGCCGCAGAGTATCCAGTAGGTCTTGCAGGTAAAGTCTCGGGTCTGGAATCGGAAACGCACTGCGAAAGGGAAGCTCCACCTATACGCTATACCATGTTATTGAAGTGCCTGCAGGTGGGGTTTCATAGCCCTGCGTTTGGCAATAGTCGTGGGGCTTAGGTCTTGGAATAGCTGGTAGGTGTGACCTTGAAACTGAAGAGAGTCCATATTGCGAGCTGCTTGGAGGAGTTGCTCTTTGCTGCGGAAGAAATGAAGCTTGGCTATAATATCACGCGGTGGGCCCTCCGTGCGTCGTGGAGCTAGCGCCCTATGAACTCTATCCATTTCTAATCTTTCAATCGGGATAGCGGGGGCTAGCTCTTGGAATAGGGCTGTCACGGTTGATTGAACATCGACAATCGTTTCCGGAAGGCCGCGAATACGCAGATTAGAACGCCTTGCTCGATTTTCAAAGTCCTCCAATTGCGTTAATAATGTTGTATTTTCTGAATGTGTCCGAAATGAAGCGTCAAGACCGTCTACTCTCTGTTCTAGATCAGCAGTGCGTTGTCCTAGCTCACGGATTTCTCTGGATAAGGTGGTAGTGATGCGGTCAGAGGTCTGCTTCAGCGCTTTATGCAACATTTTTTCAAAGTGTGCTAGCAGGTCAGATGGTGTATGGTCAGATGTCGGAGCCTGTGTGGGGGTGTCCGTTTCAATGTCTGACTCACCCTCTGAAGTGCAGGGATGGCTGGGCTGCGAATCTTGTAGAGCAGCGTATGTGCCTGATGTCTGCTTGCTTCCTTGGGCTGCTACAGCGGCCATCTTTGTGGAGGCTTTTGCCAGGGCCTCCTTAATAGATTTACTTGGCGGGGGGGCCTGGTGCCGGGGTGCCCCCTTTACCATATTGATTTTGCTCAGGGGGGGGGCTGTCACCAGGTATTCAGCCCCCTTATCTCCCAGTGTCTCGTTGTAGCCTGACAGGGGGCGGGCCTTCGTGCGGCGCACCGTGGGGATGAAACCCCGTCTGTCAGACAGTGCCCCGCAGCTACGAGGCAGCTGTGAACGGGGCGATTCAGGGCAGGGGAGGCCCGCCGTGAGGGTCGGGTCCTCCTACACTGCAATGCGGGCCGGGATCCGCGGCTCTTCGTCTCTGTCACCCGACGGGGAGACGGAGTTCTATCGGGACATGTCCGTCCCGCCGGCCGCGCATGCGCACTCCGACCATTCTCAATGTTTAGCAGAGATAATGTCTCTAAAGAAGCAGAGTGTTGATGCAAGTATGTTCTATGATGAATGTTTAGACAATGGTTTTGTAGCAGCTGTTGAGACTGACTTGGGCTTGGAAGTAGAGAATGGGTCTGACCGTAATAGTAATGCAGTGGCAGTGGGCACATCAGATGAGTCTGTTGTGGGTGAATGTGTGAGGTCTCGGGATTCCAGCCATTGTAATGTGTCTCAGCCATCATGTGCTCAGTGAAGGGCTTATTCAGGGAAGCTAGTTCTGAGATGTTTTGCTTGTAAAAAGTTGGGGCACATTGCACAATATTGTTTTGATGGTAATATTAGTAAGCAAATGAACTCTTGGTACCCCAAAACTGTACTAAGACACAAAGGAGTTTACTCTGCAAGGTGGGTGAATTCTCCCAGGCATTTTGGCCACAGTAGCCAAAGCCAAGTCTCTTTTAAAACCCAAATAACAAAGTTACAATCTGAGAATAGTCAGCTAAAGCAAGAAAGACGTCAGTTTATGGAGCAACACAAAGAGCTGAAAATGGAGGTGTCTACATTTACGCAAAGATATTACACTGGGATGAACAATTTTGTTGATAGTCCATAGATAGTTGGACGTGTGGTATGAGTTTTTCCAATTAATGTTCTTTGGCATGCATTAAGATTTAGATACTGCTGTCAGAGATTTGTCCTCAGTACTTGGGACATTATGGAGGACTCTGGTGTATTTTTGTGTTTCCAAGGATAAGTCTTCATGATTTTGCATATTTTTTATGGCAGGTGGGAAATAAATTCCAAATTGTTTTTGTAGTTTGCAGTTTCAGCCACCTGAAAGACAGTTGCTGGGGAAACCCCCAATTTATCAACTATATCCATTTTTGTTTTTCCTAAAGTTTGCCATTGACATGATAATGTCAAGGGAGGGAGACTGCTAGCAGCTCCATCCATATATGTAAAGACAGCATTGTGTGTGTGTGGTTCATACAATGTTTGGGTTGCTCTTGTGTTTTTCTTTATTGTAATATTTATTATCATTTCAAAGTGGCAACACATGTTTAATAAGTTTAACATACTGCATGCTCCTTGCTCTTAATGATCAAGATAGAATAGAGAGGAAAAGCGTGCAAGCAGCATTCAGTCTGTTTTTTGTTTTTAAAGTAAGAAGACTTTGTTTTATCTTCAAACACAATGTTAAAACACTTTGCTAATGAACTCTTGGAGAAATGTTTTGTCTTTCAGATGTTGAAGAGGTGTGAATCTGCATGACCAGAAACACTCATTTGCAAGTGAAGGACAGAAAGATGAGAAATCTACACAATTTATGTAAAACTGTTGACTAGTGGGGAAGAACAAAATGTCCTGAAAAGCTATGTTGTGTTGATACCAACATACATGAATTACAAAGACTTTAAAATAATGGACTCACTTTATTCACCAAGCAATGGACTTTACATTGTGATTTTTTTTCTACCATCCTTATTTCTGTTATCTTTCATTATTTTTTTTTATTCATTATTTTCATTATCTTTTATTTCTTGATCTTTGTCTTAAAACCAGAGAGAGGTATTTAAACCCAATAATCATTTTAAACCTGTATATTCTGTATAATCTGTATATACAGTATGTAACACCTGAGGTGAGATGCTACACAATGGCTTTGCATAGTATAGCCTATTGGGTGTCTAAGTATTAGAGCACTGATGCTCAGGCTGGGTAGAATAGCGTAAGTTTGAGAATATAATACATTGGGTGGCTTTCTCTAAATTTGAATTATATTTTAGAGGCTGGTGAAAAGAGATGTAAACAGTTTCAATTTCATATTTTATATGAGCCATTATGAAGCATTCAATACCTCAAAACACAATGCAACACTTCTAGTTGATAATATAGGTTGGGGTTGTTTTATATAGGTTTGTGAATCGATTCTGATTAGAACTGATTCAAGTGGGGACATGTAGGATATTGTAGATATATATATATATATATATATATATATATATATATATATATATATATATGATGTATATTCATGTTATTGACCAAAAGGATAGCCAAGGACTCCTTACTATATTAATTTATGCACAAGGTAATTACCTTACCTTTGTTATGTTGGGTTAACCTGTTTTTGTGTAAATATGTGGAGAGTCAGAGGGAGTTTCAGAGCAGGTTATTTGCAAATCTACCAGCCATGTAAAATGTAAGTTTGCCTGATTAGATTTGGAAAGGTCTTAAATATTTATAGTGTACTTGTTTATGGTGAAGAGACTTTCAATATGGGTGTCCTGTCCACCTCTGTACAAAAATGCTGAAGATTGCAGTTTTGCCATAAACAAGACAAGGAATAATTATTTAACTTTTTAATCAAAATTTATGCATACAGCTGTTCTAGGTCTAGACACATAAGATCAAACATGTTCATAAAACCAACCAATCAGATTGCTCAACACTTTGGTCAATGGGAAAAAAGTGTATATTAGGGAAGGTTTTTTGGTTGAGTTGTGTCAAGAGAAACTGGGGTCAGGAGAAAGTATGACAAGAGAAAGTGGATTTTCTGAAGGTGTCTGTTGATTGCGTGAATGTTCTAAGTACCCTGTCATCTGCCTTGTCTGTACCTCTGTTTCATAGATTGTCTCTGGGCTGATTAAATGCATCTCTCTGGAAAAGAACTGTTGGACTAGTTGCTGTGGTCGCTGAGCCCATTAAAACTCTCTGGAAAAGAACTGTTATATTTGCTGTGAGATAAGACAGCAAAACAAAAAAGAGATTTTCATTGGTCAAGTGGACAGTGCTGACTAATGTGTGAGATGGGGAAACAGCTCTCATTGTTTGAACACTGTGTGGAAGTAAATTAATGTTTTGACTGACATTCTGCTGTTTAGCCACAAGATGTCACTGTTTTTCTAACACAGCCTCAGACTGCATAGATATTTGTATATTCATGAAGAGGTGGGGTTTTTTTGCACACAGAGTTGGAGAGAACAGGAAGGAGAGAGAGAAGCCATGTTTTGGAGCATGGTGAATAAGGGGCCCTGTGAGCTGAGAATCTGATGATATCTGGGTGTGAAAGCGTCCCTCCATAACCAGAGCTGCAGCTAAGTGAAGCTGATGAGATTGCTACCAGGAAGCTGATGAGATTGCTGCCAGGAATGCTGATGAGATTGCTGCCAGGAAGGCTGATGAGAGCAGAGGAACTAAGCAACATATACGGCGAGACCGCATGCTTGTTGGAGAGACATTTGTTCTGTTCAGAGTCACCAGCGGATGCAAAGCAGACCTGGATTGGTAAGATCGTGCACGCACCTCATTTCAGTGTTGGTGCCTTGAGACTGAGTCCAGGCCTATGTTTAGTTAGTTAGGGTCTCTGTTTGTGTCAGGCCACAAGTGTTGTTACTGATCATTGGAAGGACTCCACAACTTAAAGTGACATTTCACATTGGAGAACTGATAAAATCCAACAAACTCAAGCCAGACTGGTGTTCTGCTCAGAAAGAATACTCAGGCACATGCTACAGGACCAGTTATGTCAGAGGGAATACTGTAGATTTGTGTAAGATTGTAAGCTGTTGTGCTGCACTGCAGGCTAGCCCATACCATACACCCATACACTGATTCCTGCTCTTTTAGGGTAATAACAGGTAAGGTGTGGCAGCTTAGTTGTGCCCACCAGTAGGTAAATTACTTCACTTTCTACCTTCATCCATCAGAAGGCGCTGTGCTGTGCAGCACAAGGGTCTCAGCCTTTGGGCTGGGTGTATGTAAATTTATTGTATGTTTCCAGCATTTGTGGTTGTGTTTATTTGCCACATCTAAGTAAAATTCTGTTGTGACAAAAAGATGGTGTTGGGGTTGCTTTCCTCATTCGTGACTTCACTGTATCCTGGGGAGCCCACCCCGGTACACGACTTACAAATGAACGCTTGTCACTGAGAACAATATGCTGCTATACACCCTCCAGCAATGCTTAGTGATGTTTTAAAGTGATGGAGCATTATACCAGCTAGAGAGGGCAACGAAAGATGGCAATCACATACTGATGGGACTGGAGGGGTGGGGAGGGTATTGTGAGTTAGTTCACCTTTTTATTTTGTTTTTTTTTTATTCCACGGAGAATAAGCAGGCTGGATTAGACTGTCTAGTACAAGGAAGGAAGAAAGACCAGGTATAGAAACAAGAAAGAGAAAAAAATGGAGGTCTACTGACAGGGCATTTCACTAAGTTCGGCAGACCCAGGCATAGGGTTGTGCCACCTCCTCCGGTAATAAGAGGTAACTCAGTCAGATCTGGGAGTCCAGTGTTGCCCTGGGTACTGGAAGAAGCTATTAGGTATGGTCGCTCAAGAGGCTACGGCAAGAGGGAGCCTTCACGAAGTGCATGCAGCATGTCCACACCTGGGAAATTTAGAGACCTTGATCTTTTTATTTTTTATGTTGTCCTTGAAATTGCATCAAAAGGACTCTCTCCCTGTTGGTAATTAAAAACTTTTTTTGCTTTGTAAAATGTCCCTCATGGCAGTTCGCAGCTCCCCATGAGCCAGAATTTGGTATCTAGATTTCAAGACTTATATAAGATCTGCTGTTAAGTTTGGGTTTTGCAGATTTCAAGCAGGCTTTAACAGACCTGGCAAATCAAGCCTAGAAGATTTACTTATCCCTACTGCTGTGCAGAAAGTTACAGTAAGTTTATTTTATTACAGATTCATATTCTCATGCTGGTTATATGTAAAAATATATTTAATGATTTTAATAAAGATTTAACTGTACTAAATTGTTTATTTTAATTGTTTGACTGGTCTGATTTAATGATTTTTGATGAAAAACAATTGGATTTAATTAAGCTTTCAATTGTTTATTGCTATGAATAAAAATTGTAGTGTATAAAGATTTGAAAGGTACATATTTTATAGCACATCTTATATTTTTCTCTGTAGTCACATGAAACCTTTGAATGCATGCTATATTTAGTAAAATGACAATATATCACATTTACTATGTATTTCAGAGAAGACAGCTTTTCCTGCTTGATCTGCATGTTCTTGTTAACTATTGCCAAGGGTTCAAATAAGCAAGTAAGGTGGAAGAGTAAGACTTTGAGGTTTTACGCTGTTCAGTTGGAAAAGAAAGATGGCCAGGCCAAGATACGGAAATAAATTACCATAATTAAAAAGCATATGTACTTAAAGGACAACTTATCATTAAATGACCACTTTCCAGTAAGCGAACATGATGACACTCTTGGCAAAATAATTTAATGGGTGATTAAAATAGACTTTTCCCTAAGGGAAAACTGTCTAATTTCTGCTTCTTTTTAAACACTAGCAAATGTGTTCCTTCAATGCCAACAGAATAGTGTTAATTCTCATGAATATGAAGATCTTAAATATTTCATGTTGTTAATGATAACATTTTTTCATCTGCTATTTTTTTTTTGTAAAGTAATTTGAACTAGTTGATATATGTTTTCTGTGTTGCCTACTGTCAGACTGATAGCCAGTTGATGACAGCCACCCACCTGCACCCCTTAATGGCAGGAAAATTGCTACTGTCCTAGAGACCCGGGGAAACCCCAACACACCTAGGTCAAACTATGCTAGGGCTTTCCCATATCCTTTATTTTTCCTTTATTCCTCCTCTGGACTCTTTCTCCTTTCTTGAACATTTGATGACATAATTCCCAGGTCTCCAAACCATGGTACTCACAAGAAAACTCAAAGTGTACATAGCATTGTCTCACTACTACCTTACCTAGATTGTATATCCCTAATAAAACCATAAAAAAATTCTATATGAGATCTGGGTATAAGACTAACATTATTTGTTTACTAAAAAAGTCCATCAAACAGCAATAACTTCAATTTCATATATGTGATATCATAACTGAAATAAAAAAGGTTATAGGTATCATAGTTGCCTAAAAGAAAAAATAATTTAAAAGTTGATGAGCTGCATGATGTTTCATAATTGCCCAAAAGTGTTCCAAAATCACATATAGTATAGGATAAAATCTCTGTACCAAAGTTCAGCAAAAATTGATTTACAGTACAGGAAAATGCTTGAAATGATGGCATCAACAACTACAAGAGAGTCCGGGGACACTCAGTTGTAGATCTGTGCAGATGCCCAATGTTTCAGTGTCTAGTTATGTTCCTTTTTAATGGCCTTTAGTACAGGGCTGATGGATAGTGCAAGTGGCAACTAGACCTGGGGAAAGATTATTGCGGCTATTATATTATAAGAATGGTCACAGCAGCATTGGTACAAAAGAAACTGGAGAGACCATGCTGCAACCTGTGGCTATGAAAAGATAAGATAGAGTTTACATATGCATGGTAAAATTTGAACATGTATGGAAATAGAAGAAAGTGGAGCATGCTGATACCTATAGTTTTACAGAGACAGGTGAAAAGCTAGTAATGCATGTTGTGACTGTAACTGGCATCCATGTTGTATGTGGTGGGGTGCAGCCAGTGTGGGTGGCCAGTAGTGCAGCAGTGGTGGCTAATGTAAGTGGCCACTAACCTTGAAGAAGGAAGGATGAGGTTGTTAATGGAAAGAGACATTGTGACCACGCTTTTAGTTCTACCGACACAGGAAATCATCACTGGGGCATGGTGGGATTGCTGCTTGTACAAAGAGAGAATATATCACATGGAACCAGTTGTGATACATGATTTTGTTGTTGGTTGTCCCCCTGGCTATGGGTAACAACATTGTTGTAAAAGAAGATGTGGCTGTAGGCAAACATTTAAAAAGGAACACTTAAATGGTTGTTTTGTTGAAACCTCAAGACATATACTCCCCCTACCACCAGACCCATAATGTATGGCTCTTTCTCAGGCCTCTAGTCAAAAGTATAGACCTGAATTTGCTGTATGTTCTTCCTCAGGTCCACCCATAATACATGACCTTAGTGACATCATTTTCTCTGGATCTAAACAGTGCATACAACCAGTATCTATCATGCAGTGAAGACAAGACTATGCTAACACAACCAGGCAGTTTAGGAAATTAGAATAATTCTTTCTGCCTAACAACCTGAGAAGGATCCAAAAGTTATATATTTCATAGAATCCAGTAAGGAGGAGTATAAATCCATGGTAACTGATGCAGTCAGAACTAAAATGAGTGATGATGTGCTCCCTACAAACTCCTCTGCAGGCTACACTGTAGTCATAAAATACAGCCTGGGATCTTCCCTAGCTTGTAACTGGACAATGAAGGAGCAGCAGCATGATAAGATGGCCTCCCAGTCTGTCTGAGAAAGCTGTGAGAAACAGTGTTAGTGCAGCAGAGCATGATCCACTTACAGTGCTATTCCACCCTCTCCCAGTATTAGTGCTGTTGTACAGAGAGTTACAGTAGGTTGATAACTACAGGTACTGTAGCTTTTTTTAATATTTTCCTGGACTTAAGCTTTAAAAATTGTAAGATATATGAGGCCTACAACTTTTCCCACTTTACAATAATGGTATTGGGCTAGCACTGTAAGTGAAGTTGGTGGATGCCAGATTTTGTTAACGAATTTGGCCTAGGTCTCCTAGAGGTTGGCACTGAGCTATGCCCTGTTATTCCTGGACTATAACGTTGCAGATTACCAGCCTCAAAATGTACAGTTTTGTACCCTCTATTTAAACCACAATAATTATATGTCACCTGTTCTCCATCAGAAGCAGCAGTATTCTTAAAAAATGTTTAATGACAACATAGTTCTAGAGAAGTAGCCCAGTGGGAGCCAGCAATGAAGGCAAGGTGGCATACAGGCTGATCAATTACTTCCTATAATCACTTTAGGAGAAGAATTCCAGTACTGTTCTAAATGTCTATAGAGGATCAAGCAGCCTCTCAAGATCAGGAAGCAGCTCCAATGGTGCAAGTTCTACAAATTACCAACTCTACGGTCTTATCACTTAACCAGATCCTGTTACCATTTATGGTCTTAAAATCAGATATGCCTAATTTTCTGTTGTATGTTTTGGGTAGCTGTCCTTGGGTTTTTTTTGTCTTCCTCTGGATCAACTATGGATATAGGATAGTGTATATAGAGATTTCCTATTTGCTATGTGTGTCTTTTTTTTCTCTGTTGGCTGAATTGGATGGATTTGTGTCTTTTTTCAAGCAGATTAATTATGTAACTACTGTATGTAACTCTTAAATTCTCATTCTCAGTTGCAAGAAGTTAAGGTCTGCTGTAAAAAATATGCAAAAAAACCAAAAATTATACAATATCAAAATGCAAAGATGTGCTGCTAGTTTTTAAATTAATTCTTAAGTTACGCTGAGACATCCAGGTCTTTGAAAGTTCACTATGCCATAAACTGTTATGCTGTGTACATATCTACTGATGTATAAAATACTACTGGTTATAAGCATGCAAAGCCCCCCTGGCAATATAGCACTTTGTCATGTTTATGACATCACTGCTAAGCAATAACTGTGTTTATGGCTGGTTATGTGTTTGTGGTTTTTGGCCTCACCAGGTAAAGTAATTGGGTAGGTTTTACAACAGTGTTTTTCGAAACATGCCATTGTGTCTAGAAAAGATGAATCGCAATACAAACATCTTTAAACCCAACAATGGACATTGCATTAAAGGCTTTGAACAGTTAATCTGTTACACAAACTTCAAAGCAAATTAAACATTTCACTGGTGGATCTAATTTAAATGTAAGTTTGCAATATAACTTAAACTGCTTAGAAATCTAAGGTTGTGATATAATGTTTATGCTTTGAGAGTCGCTGTGGAACTACCAATTCATGCAAACCACTACACCTACTGCTAAGCTTTAGCTAAAGGGATCTAAAGCCCTGTCACACATTATCAGCTAATGGAATTAGGTCTGATTTATTAAAAGTGACTGTTTTTCCGAAATATCCAGCCAGCTAGTTTTCAAATTAAGAAATATGTAGAAAAAACTAGTTTCTTTGGATAACAGGCATTTCTTATAATTAAGGCCTGTAACAGGCACCAAAATATGACTTTACTTAATCTTTCCCCTCTCCAACTTGTGGGGCAGTCGGGTGACACTTACTGCATGTTCCCCTCCTCATTGGGCGCCAATAGTGGGTCACATAGGAAGCCTACCCTGGGGTGGGTTCTTGTGGGATACACTATGCACCTGTAACAGGACCACTCTACTTTACACATGATGTACCTTTACTCTTTGCCGTTTTCATCAATGCCCTGGGACAAGGCGGACGACACTATGGGGGAATACTCAACCTTAAGCCTCTGCTCTTAGAGATGAACATACACCATGTACACTTGCACCATAACTGTTCCCCAGTTAACACTCGGGTCCCCATTACAATGTACACTCTCACGGTAGACTTGCAATTAGGAGGGACATGCTGAGCCTTGTCCATATCCACCTGTCCAGCGTTTTCAACTACCATTCCCAGCAGCGGAATGGGTCCCCACTGTGCATCTAGCGTAGGTGCCAAACGTGCGCATGGTTTGACTCTAGATCTTCCTACCTCTGTACAGGATGGGGACCCCTGCAGTGTGAGTCTGCTCCTGTTGCTATGGGAGACAGACTGCAGGCACATGGACAACACCTCCCTCGCTGTCAGAGGCTATTCCACCTATAACAGGTACATGCTACCAACAGACTACATTATCTGACTGTAGACTTCTGTTACCACTTGGTTAACACTTGGTAACCAGAAAAAGAGAGGAAGGCGCCTCTAAGTGCAGTATGGACAATTTATTTAGTAAACAATGGATAAATTGCACTTACAAGATAAATAGTTAAAAAGACTCATCATGTGGTAATTAGATCCAGGTGGGACATCCAGCCGTCCAGCAGCAAACTCTGTCTATAAGATCAGGAAGCAGAGTCCAGGATGTGCCTGTGCATCAAAATGAAGCTAGGAGAGCAGAGTCAGATGTAGGAGGTGAAGGGGGGCGGTAATGCATTTCGGAGCATGCTCAATAGGCTCCTTTTTCAGACCCTACCACTTGGTAACCACTTGCTGTACTGTACCAGTACTGTCTCTTCATACACCAATATGCTAATGACCCAAAGCTGTAGAAATGTGCTGGTTACTTGCATTGCACTCCTTTAAATAACTTCAGACCAGGCAGAAGGCAAAGTTTCAACTCGTTACTTAAGAAAATACTCAGCATAACAAAGTCTACAGTTTAATAAAACAGTTATTTTCCTTACATCCTTAATCCTAACTCAGGCTATGTGCTGCCCCAGCATAACTGCAAAGGTAGAGTCCATGTATTCAAAGGTCCATAGGTGGCATCCTCCATTGGCTGGTGTCTTTGGGGTGAACCACAGGTCCCAATGACCTTCTACATCATGGCAGGCTCCCATAAGATAGTGAGGTGTTAGGGAGCTACAACTTCCTAAGAACAGCTCAGCCCCTGGCTCCGGACCACTGTCCCTCTTTATAGGTACAGCACAGTACCAGTGGGTCAAACCCAGAGAAAAACAAGGGAACTAAGGTTAACCCTTAACCTTTTGTCCAGAGCTACACCTAACTAGCTCATTTGCAACCCACTTACAGATTGATTGTAATGCCTCCTGTAAGTGCATACTCTCCTGCTACAAAAAAAACCAAAAACAAACAAATTACATATGTGATGCAATGACCTTAGTGCTAAAATAATTCTATATTGTTAACCAAGTGATGGGTTTGACTATCAAGGATAAGAGAATCATTTTCTATGAAATCTGAACTCACCGAGAATGTGGCTTCACTTCCAGCCAGGGTTTCTTGGGAAGAGGTAATTATAGTAAACCCTATTTGAAAATAACACAACTGGGAGGAGGATAATTATGGCAGAAGCCAGTTGGTCTAGGATGCTAAAAGTGTCAAAATTAGCAGGAAATATCCATCAGAAGTATTTTTTAAATCACTACACAACTTAGAGCAGACTATGCACTCCAATCTATACAACAAAGTCCATTTGTTTATTGTGGCCCTACTCCTCCTTACTAAAACTCCACATTAAGCTTGAAAAACTATCAGAGAAGAAATTTAGTTAATATACTTACCATTCCTCTGGCTTCCATAGCGCAGAGGTTGACATCATTAGCTTGAAGACAACATCCTGGAGAACGCTGAATACTCCAGATTTCACAAAGATGCTGCAGCATAGCCCAAGATTACCATTTTTGGGATTTTGGGCACTCAACATTCCAACATCTTGCTGGGAGGATGCTGATGTTATCCTCACCTAGGAACCGCAGGCAGAAGTCAGGGGAAAGGTAAGCATATTATGTAACTTATTCTACCACAAGTTCAATGCAGTGTTTGAGTAATGGAAAGGGGGCCACCCTAAATTAGTGGACCTTTCTATTTAAGTGTGAAGTCTTCTGTAAACATTATTTAGAGGTGGATGCATAGATATAAAATAATTTGCTTTTATTTGTGATATTTGTTCTTTAACCACTTGAGCCCCAGAGGATTTACCCCCCTTAATGACCAGGCCTTTTTTTGCTGTTTGGCGCTGCACTAATTCAAATGATAATTGCGCGGTCATGCAATGCTGTACCCAAACAAAATTTACGTCCTTTTCTTCACACAAATGGAGATTTCTTTTGGTGGTATTTGATCACCTGTGCGCTTTTTATTTTCGGCGCTATAAACAAAAAAAACACAAAAATCTTGAAAAAAAACCAATTTTTTCTACTTTCAGCTATAAAAAATATATCGTAAACTCAAAGTTAGTCATAAATTTAAGCCAAAATGTATTCTGCTACATGTTTTTGGTAAAAAAAATCCCAAGAAGTGTATATTGATTGCTTTGTGTGAACGTTATAGCGTCAACAAACTATGGTATAGATACTGTAATTTATGCCTTTTTTTGCTATACAGCGCTGCACTAATTCAAATGATAATTGCGCGGTCATGCAATGCTGTACCCAATCGAAATTTACGTCCTTTTTTTCAGCCAAATAGAGCTTTCTTTTGGTGGTATTTGATCACCTGTGCGCTTTTTATTTTTGGCGCTATAAACAAAAAAACACGAAAATCTTGAAAAAAAAACAATTTTTTCTACTTTCAGCTATAAAAAATATATCGTAAACTCAAAGTTAGTCATAAATTTAAGCCAAAATGTATTCTGCTACATGTTTTTGGTAAAAAAAATCCCAATAAGTGTATATTGATTGCTTTGTGTGAACGTTATAGCGTCTACAAACTATGGTATAGATACTGTAATTTATGCCTTTTTTTGCTATACAGCGCTGCACTAATTCAAATGATAATTGCGCGGTCATGCAATGCTGTACCCAATCGAAATTTATGTCCTTTTTTTCACACAAATAGAGCTTTCTTTTGGTGGTATTTGATCACCTGTGCGCTTTTTATTTTTGGCGCTATAAACAAAAAAACACGAAAATCTTGAAAAAAAAACAATTTTTTCTACTTTCAGCTATAAAAAATATATTGTAAACTCAAAGTTAGTCATAAATTTCAGCCAAAATGTATTCTGCTACATGTTTTTGGTAAAAAAAATCCCAATAAGTGTATATTGATTGCTTTGTGTGAACGTTATAGCGTCTACAAACTATGGTATAGATACTGTAATTTATGCCTTTTTTTGCTATACAGCGCTGCACTAATTCAAATGATAATTGCGCAGTCATGCAATGCTGTAACCAATCGAAATTTACGTCCTTTTTTTCACACAAATAGAGCTTTCTTTTGGTGGTATTTGATCACCTGTGCGCTTTTTATTTTTGGCACTATAAACAAAAAAACACGAAAATCTTGAAAAAAAAACAATTTTTTCTAATTTCAGCTATAAAAAATATATCGTAAACTCAAAGTTAGTCATAAATTTCAGCCAAAATGTATTCTGCTACATGTTTTTAGTAAAAAAAATCCCAATAAGTGTATATTGATTGCTTTGTGTGAACGTTATAGCGTCTACAAACTATGGTATAGATACTGTAATTTATGCCTTTTTTTGCTATACAGCGCTGCACTAATTCAAATGATAATTGCGCGGTCATGCAATGCTGTACCCAATCGAAATTTACGTCCTTTTTTTCACACAAATAGAGCTTTCTTTTGGTGGTATTTGATCACCTGTGCGCTTTTTATTTTTGGCGCTATAAACAAAAAAACACAAAAATCTTGAAAAAAAAACAATTTTTTCTACTTTCAGCTATAAAAAATATATTGTAAACTCAAAGTTAGTCATAAATTTCAGCCAAAATGTATTCTGCTACATGTTTTTGGTAAAAAAAATCCCAATAAGTGTATATTGATTGCTTTGTGTGAACGTTATAGCGTCTACAAACTATGGTATAGATACTGTAATTTATGCCTTTTTTTGCTATACAGCGCTGCACTAATTCAAATGATAATTGCGCGGTCATGCAATGCTGTACCCAATCGAAATTTACGTCCTTTTTTTCACACAAATAGAGCTTTCTTTTGGTGGTATTTGATCACCTGTGCGCTTTTTATTTTTGGCGCTATAAACAAAAAAACACGAAAATCTTGAAAAAAAAACAATTTTTTCTACTTTCAGCTATAAAAAATATATTGTAAACTCAAAGTTAGTCATAAATTTAAGCCAAAATGTATTCTGCTACATGTTTTTGGTAAAAAAAATCCCAATACGTGTATATTGATTGCTTTGTGTGAACGTTATAGCGTCTACAAACTATGGTATAGATACTGTAATTTATGCCTTTTTTTGCTATACAGCGCTGCACTAATTCAAATGATAATTGCGCGGTCATGCAATGCTGTACCCAATCGAAATTTACGTCCTTTTTTTCACACAAATAGAGCTTTCTTTTGGTGGTATTTGATCACCTGTGCGCTTTTTATTTTTGGCGCTATAAACAAAAAAACACGAAAATCTTGAAAAAAAACAATTTTTTCTAATTTCAGCTATAAAAAATATATCGTAAACTCAAAGTTAGTCATAAATTTCAGCCAAAATGTATTCTGCTACATGTTTTTAGTAAAAAAAATCCCAATAAGTGTATATTGATTGCTTTGTGTGAACGTTATAGCGTCTACAAACTATGGTATAGATACTGTAATTTATGCCTTTTTTTGCTATACAGCGCTGCACTAATTCAAATGATAATTGCGCGGTCATGCAATGCTGTACCCAATCGAAATTTACGTCCTTTTTTTCACACAAATAGAGCTTTCTTTTGGTGGTATTTGATCACCTGTGCGCTTTTTATTTTTGGTGCTATAAACAAAAAAACACGAAAATCTTGAAAAAAAAACAATTTTTTCTACTTTCAGCTATAAAAAATATATTGTAAACTCAAAGTTAGTCATAAATTTCAGCCAAAATGTATTCTGCTACATGTTTTTGGTAAAAAAAATCCCAATAAGTGTATATTGATTGCTTTGTGTGAACGTTATAGCGTCTACAAACTATGGTATAGATACTGTAATTTATGCCTTTTTTTGCTATACAGCGCTGCACTAATTCAAATGATAATTGCGCGGTCATGCAATGCTGTACCCAATCGAAATTTACGTCCTTTTTTTCACACAAATAGAGCTTTCTTTTGGTGGTATTTGATCACCTGTGCGCTTTTTATTTTTGGCGCTATAAACAAAAAAACACGAAAATCTTGAAAAAAAAACAATTTTTTCTACTTTCAGCTATAAAAAATATATTGTAAACTCAAAGTTAGTCATAAATTTAAGCCAAAATGTATTCTGCTACATGTTTTTGGTAAAAAAAATCCCAATACGTGTATATTGATTGCTTTGTGTGAACGTTATAGCGTCTACAAACTATGGTATAGATACTGTAATTTATGCCTTTTTTTGCTATACAGCGCTGCACTAATTCAAATGATAATTGCGCGGTCATGCAATGCTGTACCCAATCGAAATTTACGTCCTTTTTTTCACACAAATAGAGCTTTCTTTTGGTGGTATTTGATCACCTGTGCGCTTTTTATTTTTGGCGCTATAAACAAAAAAACACGAAAATCTTGAAAAAAAACAATTTTTTCTACTTTC